>NC_058523.1:424970947-425655113 GCF_904849725.1 Hordeum vulgare subsp. vulgare | reverse complement strand
TCATGCGACGACGACCAAGGAGGTGGAGATGGTGTGCCTACAAATGGTGACTACCGTCAGTAGGGTACATGTCACGAGGTACACCGTCGGTGCCAAGAAGAGAAACCAATGCCACCGGTGGAGCTGCAGTGAATGCAATGGAAGTGGATGCATTCATAGCAAAGCTATGGCGGCACCATGCTGGTAAAGAGGATGAAATCTTGGTGGCGACAGCAAGGGTGACGAGGCCGGGGAGGTCAAACTCATTTTGGAGAAGGGAATGGAATGGCATGTGTGTGTAGAAGTGAAAGTATGTTTAGAGGGGGGATGATTAGACTACTTAACCAAATTAAACTTAACCTTTTCCCTATTTTATCAGTTGGCAAGTTTTAGAGATTTTGCCAAGTCTAGCACACCCTACATCGGAAAGTAATGGCATTGCAAGTCTGAGTAAAGAATGGTAAGGAAGATCAAACACAATGAAGACACGAAGATTTTTAGCGTGGTTCCGATAGGTGGTACTATCGTACGTCCATGTTGGTGGAGACTTCAACCCACGGAGGGTAACAACTGCGGGAGTCCACGGAGGGCTCCACCCACAAACGGTCTATGAAGTAGCAACCTTGTCTATGCCATCATAGCTTATGTCCATGAAGGACTAGCCTCACTCGGGGTGGATCTTCATGAAGTAGGAAATCTCCTTGCCCTTACAAATTTATTGGTTTAACTCAACATGATTTGGAGGCTCTAACAAATCTAGGACACACCACTCTCCAAAATGTAATAGATGGTGTAAGGATGATGAACTCCTTTCTCTTGTGCTTCAAAACATAGTCTCCTCAACACTCAATCACTCTCTCACAAAATTTGGCTTGGTAGAAGATGATGATTGGGTGGAAAGCAACTTGGGGAGGCTACAAATCAAGATTCATATTGTTGGAATGGAATATCTTGAGCCCAACACATGAGTAAGTGGTTCTCTTTCAAAAAATGAATAGTGGAAGTGTGAAAATATCCCGAGGGCTCTCTCCACGAAAGAGAGGGGGTGGGTGGTATCTACAACCATCTCTAAAAACCCAACTGTTACAACATTATTTCCCAACTCAGTGGAACCAAAGTAAAAACTCGGGTGTACCGACTAGTGCAAAATGTCGTAACTTTTGGTTTCTTAGTGAGACTGAAAGAAACATCTCGGTGAGACCAATTCGGGTGTGCCTAAGCAGCTCCTATACTTTGATGGCTCCGAAAAGTAGAACTCAGAAATTCAGAATTTTAACAATTTGATACCAGCAACTTGTCACTGCTTTTTGGCGTCATCGAACCGAATCTCGGTGTTATCGAGGTGCTATGGTTTGGCTTGGACTATGCCTAAGGATAACTCGGTGGAACCGATATGGAAATGTTGGTGTCATCGAATTGGTTAGTTTAGGTTTTGGACAAAATATTTTTGTCAGAGTTTAGCTCAGGTTTTTGGTGGCATATCTGTAAGCACTTGAGCAACTAGATCATTATCACTACCGCATCCCCTTTTAATAGTAGTGGCTTTCCTATAGACTCGATTGTGATTTCTCATAAAAATGTGGAGTCTTGAAGCTTTTGCCAATAGTTGTACTTTGCATCTTGGTGACCCTTCTTATAATTCCTAGCCAATCCACTCGTTAAACTTTCTAGAAATATACTTGACAAGCTCATTAGTTCAATGAACTATATGTTGTTGTTAATTAATAGAACCACCTACGGAGAAGTTGTGCTTTCAATCTCCTCCTTTTTGATAATTGATGACAACATATAGATCAAAGCTTCGACAAAAGATAAAATCAATGAATAGTATGAGCGCTTTGATAAGTATGTGATAAGCAAGAGCTCCCCCTAAATTTGTGCATTTTTTGAATTTGCGTTTAAATGCAAATGCACAATCGATTAGGATCATGGGTCACTCTTCTATGTCACATACATATTGGTGGAGTGCATTTAGGATTTGAATGAAATACAATGCACATAACACCAAGCATACAAGTGAATGATCATAAGATATATCAAAGTGCTAGGAAATAGTAGCATCAACCGTAAAGCATACGATCAGTCATGACATGGTTTTAAAACAGAAGGTGGGAAAAAGTGGAAGACCAAAAGTAGCCAAGAGCAACTCAAAAAAAAGCAACACTCTTTCTCGAAGCCCTATGATCTATACAAATTCTCCCCATTTGGCAACAAGTTACCAAAAAGATCGAATGGCACAGAGCTAAACATCGCTTTGGGATCGATCTCCTCCACATGGCGATGAAGTAGCCGCTTCTGTGGTCATCGAAGGAGTCAAAAGAAGAGTGTCGGTGAATGCTTCTGTGGATGTCCTCTGTGTTGGTCGAGTAGAAACTAGAGGTGCTGAAGGAGGAACTGAAGAAGTGATAACTGGTGCAGACACTAAAGGTCTCATCTCTGGTGATGATAGTGCTAAATATATGGACATGTTAGTGAACTGGGTAGTTGTGGGAAGTGTAGCATCATCATCCTCATAACTCATCCCAACTGCATCTACCTCCTTCATCAGAGTCTCAATAGTAGTAGCTAGCTCAGTCACAGTGATCACAACTGAATGAAATTTCGTCTCCAGAATATGCTCTAGGCTCTGCTGGTTCTTGAGAATGTCTACAATAGCCTTCTCCATCTTCTTTGCGGCACTAACAAGGTAGGCCATCTAGTCATTCTTCATCTTCAACACTGGAGCACTAGTGGCTCTAGCTGGCCCTGACTCTATCTTTGCCTATGTTGTAGCTAAGTTAGGATGGGAAGGGTCTATCATGACAGAGTTATCCTTGAGCTCAGGTTGGAGTGGCAGGTGTGGTCGGTCAAACAAATATACCTAACTCCCAATCTTGGAGCTGAACAACATTTGAATGTACGGGGCATATCTACATGACCTCTTCTCGTCAATAGTTGTCCTCTTGATGGTCTCAACAATGAGATCCATCACCCTAATCCTGGTGGGTCTATCAACATGGTGCATCATATTTATGGAATATCCTCGGATCATATTGTCATCTTGTGATTTGGGTATCAATGTGTACCTCAAAATGGTGTTGTAGGTAGGCAGGTCGGCAAGTAGAAAATATACAAAGCCAAACTTGTGTGTTTTCACATACTCCTGGGGAATGGCAGTGTGCATGTTGTCAATGAAGTGGTGATTCATCTTTGACTCCGAGTAAACATCTAAATCTCCTCCCCCACCTTCGTTCGCCTATGAGTTTTGCCCACTCATCCACTGTAGACTGCTCTTTGGTTCCCTCAGTCATCCACACAATCCTTCCATCGGGGTAGAAGTGTGTAGTGGAGTAGAACTGCATGATAAGCTCATCATTCTAGGCAGTAATCTCAGTCCCAATGAACTTGTAGATACGCATCAGCCTGAAGCTCGCATGTACATGGGGAGAATAGTCTTCATTTGGCCTTATGTACTTCCATTCAACATAGCTCATGTCACTGATTGTCGGGTTCTTGTCCAAGAGCACTGTCTCATAGAAGTCTTGCTGCTCCTTGGTGTGGAAATGATAACCCTCGGCAATCTTCTTCCTAATAGAGTAGGGATCCACTGCTCTCCCTTTCCTCGGTCTTTGACCCTTCCTCTCCTTCATGTTCTCTGCAATAGGATGTGCATCATTATGCTTTGGAATACTTGGTCTAAGCTTCTTCAATACTACAACATTGTCATCATCATCATCATCATCATCATCATCATTCCTTTCAGGCACTAGGCCTTGTCCTTATCTTTCCTACTTATAAAGGTTGGAGTTGGTGGTGAGTTCACATGTGGGACCACACAAATAAACAAATGCACTACCCACATGTGGGATTAGCAACCTTCCAAGAGATATAAATAAACAAATATTACTTTTACTAGGTGTGAGACTTATCTCAAATAAACAAATACACTGCTATCCTAATATGAGAATAACATTCTTGTAAAACAAAATTATAAATGCAGGTATGCCTCGAATTCAAAATCATGGTCTTGATTTTAGTTTCTCCTCCCAACCAATTCTTTCGGTTCCATGTCATAGCAGAAGATGGAAAATAAATTACAGTTCAATGCGACAATTTAACTTACTCACACCCATTCTCCTATGTTCCAAATTCAAAATGTATCTCACAATAAATCTTGTGAAGGACCTACTATGGTCGCTCGAGACTCTTTAGGAACTGAAACATCATCTTTTGTTATGTTCGCGCTCTCTTTTTAATGGTGAACCTTGCAACATCCGCAAGACACAATCTTCTTATGATGATCTCCTAAGCCAGCGGTAATTCCTTGTTTATTATGGATTTGTAGCAATGCACGGGCATTGTGCTAGTCAGTAATAGAGATGTCTCTAGTAGTCCTCTTGGGCTTGGCGGCAACTGGCTTGGCCTTGGGAGCAGCAATAGGCTTGCTAGGCATAGCATCATGCATCAACTTCATCTGCTTGGTAGGAGGACTAGCAACATGTTCTTCCTCTTCTTCATCTTGTGGATCAACATACATAGGAGTAGCTCTGCCAACCCACATGTATGATCATCTTCCCCTCCCTCTTCTTCCCTAGGTTCTTAGCCATAAACTTGGTGCTCTTAGATTGTCGAGGGTTCTCTATAGAAAGAGAGAGACCCCTCTTAGAAGAAATTTACTCATGCATCTTCCTTGTGACATCTCTTTCCTTCCTCTCTGACTGCTTCTTGGAGGTTACCTCATCAAGTATAAAGTCCTCATCCTCTTCATCTAAGTTATTTTGCTTTCTGACCTTGGTTGCTACCTTGGGAAAGCTATGAGAACTAGGGGTGCGTGTGTATTGAGAACTTTTCTCGTGACTAGTGCATGCATTCAAGTCAACACTAAGCTCACGAAACCTGTTCTGACTGTCATGTGATCCTCACATGCAGACCACTCAGCATGTGAATTAGATATAAAAGATTGGAGTAGATGAGTATAAAAAATAAGATGTTTTTCCAAAGATTTGTACTCAAAATTTTAGTTTTAGTGTTTCATAATGTGCAAGCCGGAACCACCGAGTTCTAGAATTCGGAGACTCCGAGGCAACACCAGAAACTTGGCAACATCATTTTAGTTTCATTGAGATATGCTTCGGTCTCTACAAAGTTGCTCACTGAGCTCCTATATCCCACTTCGTGACACCCATAGGATCATTTCGGTTTCACAAAGTCCTTTGTATTGTGGCCTAAACCACATCGGTGACACCGAAATGCTTTTTCTCGGAGGTCCGAGTTTGCTCATTGCGGAAACTGAACCCTAAAAATATCCGTCCAACCCTAATCTAATAGAATTTCTTGAGGATGGAAACTTTCATACGGTGGCAATATGTATGGTGGACATTTTGCATAAGATTTGGAAGAAGAACACAAAGGGGATCAAAACTTTACCCTAATTTGGTAGAGTTTCTAAATGACGACTACACTGGATGAGATTTCTCTTAGCAGCGATGGATTCCGACGGTGAGAGCGCATCGGATATCAAGGTCCACGTCCATAGACCTTGAGTCCGACACCAATGTGGTGCAGGGGCAAGGGTTTTGAAGGAATTTGACCCCTATCCATATTTCTTATATTAGCAAGGCATGGCTCAATCTTCAACACATTAATATAAATTTTAAGCATCACGGTGTCCAAGTCAGGAAATTGGATCATACTTTTTCAATATGCGTCAACTTTTTATTCTTCACGCAATACATGAGCATGAACCATTGGACATGACATAAAGGTGGAATAGAATATGGTGGTAAATTTCAAAGGGGTAAAAGTGGAGAAGATAGTCTCACATCAACTAGGCGTACCAATGAGCTATGGAGATGCCCGTCGTTAGATATCGATGCAAGGAGTAGGGATTGCCATGCAAATGATGCACAAGATCTACAAGTGTATGAAGCTGTAGTGAAGCTAAGTGGGGTGTGCATCCAACTTTTTTTCTCATGAAGACCTCGGGCATTTGAGGAAGCCCGTCATCGGAATATACACGACAAGTTTATGAAAAAGTGATTCCCACTAGCATATGAATGATATAACATGAGACTCTCTATATGAAGAACAAGGTGCCACTTTGAGGCACAAGTGTGGTAAAGGATAGTAGCAAAGTGCCTTCTCTCTTTTTCTCTCATTCATTTATTATATTTTTCTTATTTTGGTGGGCTCATTTGGCCTCCCCCATTTTTATTTTCTCACTCGGACAATGCTCTAATAATGATGATCATCACACTTTTATTTACTTACAACTCAATATGAAAATTGATAGGACAATATGACTATGAATGAATGCCTCTGGCAGTGTACCACAATGTGCAAAGATCTAGCGTTACATGTATCAAAAATATGATGGACGATGGCTTTGCCACAAATACTGTGTCAGCTCTATATTATCATGCAACACATTATGATGATGAACGAAATAGTCATGCGAAGTGACGATGGAATTTGCATGGCAATATATCTCAGAATGGCTATGGAAATGCCATGATAGGTAGGTATGGTGGCTGTTTTGAGGAAGATATAAAAAGGTCTATGTGCAGCAGAGCGTGTCATGTCACGGGGTTTGGATGCACCGACGGAAGTTGCACTACTCCTCAAGGTGAGAACGGGTGATGCATGATACCAAAGAGGCTAGCAAATATGAGGAGGTGAGATTGCGTATGTCCATGGTGTCACATTAGTCACGAAGAACTCATGTACGTATTGCAAAGTTTTATTAGTTTTTATCACAAATCAAAGTACTACTCGCATGCCCCGATGGAGAGGGTTGGTAGGAGTTAACCATCGCGTGACTCTGACTCAAAACAAGACTAGGATTTCAATGAGGAATAGAAATGGTCACACATCATCACCATGCCTTTTTAATTTTTCAGATGAATAAGAAATTTAACATCTCTTAATATCTACATCTATATGAATTAATAATAATGCACTCACAACCTTTTCATATCACCACATCAATATCATTAACCCACAATTTCTCTATATGTGCTACATGATGGTTTTAGTTATCACTCGTTGAATACCCATTATTTTTGATCTAGTCTTATGAACCATGAAAATTACCATCACTATTTGTCCAGATCTCAAACAAATATAAGTAAATAGCGAGAGCATAATATTTCTATAAAATCTACATGCCATCATGCTCAGAAAGATATAAGTGAAGTACTAGAGCAACTCATAAGCTAAAAAGATATAAGCGAAGCACATAGAATATTTTCAAAAATTGTGATGATGTGGGATCTTTTCTAACATAGGTGTTTATAACACACAATTATTGTAGCAAACTGAAAACAAAAGCAAACAACGCTCCAAGCAAAACTCATATCATGTGATGAATGGAAAAAAGCTCCAAGTAACATACCGATGGATTGAGACGAAAAGAGGGATGCCTTCCGGGGCCTCCCCAAGCTTAGACGCTTGATTCTTCCTAGAATATTACCTTGGGTGCCTTGGGAATCCCCAATCTTAGGCTTTTGCATAGAGCGGCCGACTGTTAACTGACTGGTCGTAGGTTCGAATCCTACTCGAGGAGATTTTATTCATTCTTTAATGTAAGAATTTTAATGTAAGAATAAAGAATTGAATTAAAGGGCTTGCTTTGAACCTTAGAAGTAGGTAACCCATTCGCTATCCTTGTTTATATTTCTATTGCATTCTATCTCATCGTATCACATTCTGTTCTACGATTCCACTTTGACAAAAGGAAAGAGCATACCTAAGTTCAATAGCTTTACATCCGCTATCCTGATAATGATTTTCCTACACTCAGGGGGAAAGTAAAGGCCCTTCCCCCTTTGGAAGGCTGTGGGCGAGGAGGGATTCGAACCCCCGACATCGTGGTTCTTCGCCACGTGTTCTAATCCTCTAAGCTACAGGCCCAGGTGTCTCCAGTGGATCTCTTCCCGGGGGTACCCCTTCATTTCAGGTTAAGAAGATGGGAAAGCGCCTTTCTCTTTATAAGAACAGTGCGTTCTAAGGTGTGAAGTGGGAGAGAGGGGATGTGATGATTGAGGTTTTGAATAAGACGATCTTTGCATTTAAGATTTGGATCTTTTCTTATTTCAAAATAGTGAAACAGTCAAATAAGAGGTGTTAAGCTTTTTATCATTCTGGCAACGAGCTATTTTGCCGCGGGACCTCCCCTACAGTATCGTCACCGTAGTAGAGTTTAACCACCAAATTCGGGATGGATTGGTGTGGTTCCTCAATCCTTTGTCCATCAGGATAAAACCCAAAACTTGAAAACTTCAATCACATAAAACTCAACAAAACTTCGTGAGATCCATTAGTAAAAGCAACGTATCCAATACTTCCAGGTGTTGTTATAAGTTGATTCTTATTATATTTTAGCATAGGGTAGTGTATCCTAACTCCGTGATGGCTTATACCTCCCAATACAATCCACAACATCATCTAAACAAGCAAACTAGACAAGCAAAAACAGAATCTAAGTGAAACAGAATAGACAGTAGTAATATGTAATGAACCTATACTTTTGTAACTCCAATTTTTTTGAAAACTTAGGAAGACCTGTGGAATTTGTATAGAATACTGTGTAAAACATTTAGCTTAAAAATATGCTCTAGTAAAATTAGAGAACTTCTGCACTGGACGTCAAAGTTTTTGTTTTTGCACTTTATGAGTTCTACTCATGATGCAAATCATCCCAAAGGCTTTACTTGGCACAAACACTAACTAAAACATAAAAACACAATCATTACACAAGAAATAATCATGTTATCACAAACTAATAGAAGTAAAAGATAAATATTGGGTAGTCTCCCAACAAGCTCTTTCTTTATAGCCATTAAGATTTGCTTGAAATTTCAATGATGCTCACATAGAAGACAAGAATTGAATCACGAAGAGAGCATCATAAAACATGTGACAAGAAAATTTAAGTCTAACATACTGCCTATGCATAGGCATTTTATAATGAAACAACTTATCAAGACAAGAAGTGTCTAACATAATCAAGTAGGAAGAATGAAGCATTAACAATTTGAGAATCAAGAGAGGTAAGTGAGTAACATGAAAATTTCTGTAACCATATTTGCCTCTCTCATAATGATTGCATGTAGGATCATATTCAAATTCAACAATATAGCAATCATGCTTTTCATTCAAGGAACTATCATGAATCACTTTATAAATTTCATAATTTTTAGATTCAACGATTTTAAAGCAAGACCTCATAAAGATAATTTAGTGCACTCTCACTAGAAATTGTTTTAATATAAACGAGTCTTTTGAAAAGATTAGCTAGTGGATGGGGATCCATTTATCTTTATTTTTGCATTTTACTTTCTGGTTTGGTGTGACAAAGATAAAGATAGCATAGTTAGGCAAGTAAACTAGAAAGCAAAGATGCAATCTAGTGACAAGCAAAGGTAAATATTTTTGTATTTTTATTTTTTAAGAGATAAACTAAATATAACAGAAAATAAAAAGGAGAACAAGTGAATGAAAATTTGTGTGGAGGTACTTGGTAGTTGGTACTTGTGATCTGCGTTGGGTTTTCCCTGAAGAGAAATGGGTTATCGCAACGCAATGTGGGTAAGTATTTCCCTCAGTTATGAAACCAAGGTTTATTGAACCAATAGGAATATCAACCACAACCATCTTCAGTGGCTGCACACAAAAGAACAAACAACTTGCACCCAACGCGGGCAAGAGGGTTGTCAATCCTCTTGTCTTGTTATTTGCAAGCAAATGAGGTGTGTAGATAATTGTAGATAGCAAGATAAAAAAACAAGTAAATGTCAGCAATATATTGAAGGTTTTATCGATATGTTGTGAATAGACCCATGGGGCATAGTTTTCCCTAATGCATGTCTCATGAAAAATAGCATACAGTGGGTAAACAAATTAATGTAGGGCAATTGACAAAAAAGTGGATAGTTATGTGATATTCACGGCAATGATCATGTGTATATAGGCATCATGTCCATAAACAAATAAGCCGACTCCTGCCTGCACCTATTACTATTATTCCACTCATTGACCGCTATCTAGCATGCATTTAGAGTATTAAGTAAAACGGAGTAATGCATGGAGAACAATGACATGATGTAGACAAAGTAAACTCAAGCAATATAAATAAACCCCATCGTTTTATCCTTAGTACCATCAACACAAAGACGCATCTTGTCTCCTTTTATCACTGGGATATAGAAATTCTCTAGGTTGAATCTACTACAAGGCACCTCTCACACGGAAGAAATATCGACCTAGTTGGCCAAACTATTTCAATAGATTGGAGAGAATTACGAAGCTATCACAATCATGCACATAAGAATCATATAAATATTTAGAGGAGACTCAAATATTTATCATCAATAACCTGAACATAAACCCACAATTCATCAGATCCTAACAAATGTACCACAAAAAGGAATTACATCATATGGTTTAAAGCGAATATGCGATGATCATTGTATTGAAGATCAAAGAGAGAGAGACATTACCATCCAGGTACTGGCTATGGACCCATAGGTCTGTGGTGAACTACTCACACATCATCATGAGGTCAACAAGGTTGATGAAGATGCCCTACGTGATCGACCCCCTTCTGCAGGGTGCCAGAACGGAGCTCCAGATGGCCTTCCGTCGGAAGAGAGACTTGCGGCAGCGTAAAAATTATTTTGGGACTTGATAATCCCCAAGTACTAGGAATCATCATAGAAATTTCCATGGATGGAAGTGGTAAGTATGGAGTGTTGAACCCACTAGGACCTAAAGGTAAGATCAATATTCTCTCAAGTCATATCTGCCACGGATACGACTCTACATACACCGAACGTTTGCTTCTATCTAGTAACGAGAAATAAAACTGTGTTGTGGGTATAAAGAGGATAGCTTTGCATGATATTGGAGAACTAACATATGAAAATAGTTTCTGCACTAAATAGAGTTAGAATATATTACAAATAGCGAGTGTGGAATAATGATGGTATGGAGTGCGGAATCATCCTAGGCAATTGATAACAAGATCGCTAATCATTCTTGCAATTTTATACGAGGGAGAGCCTTGAGCTAACATACTTTCTGTACTTGGATCATATGAACTTATGATTGGATCTATAGCAAGCATCTGAAACTACTAGAAATCATTAAGGTAAACAGTAACGCCCAACATGCGGTCCTATCCTTATTTAGGCTCGAGGGCCTCGATAGGGATAGAAACGCATCTCGTCGTTTCGCAAGAATGGATATCGTTACAAGTACATGTACTGAAAAAATGAGTATAAGGAGTTAGCTTACACTCGACACAAGCTACATCAGAGTCACATCAATACATCAACATACAATCCTCCTGAAGAAGAGCAGGCTCCGTCTACAGACGAAAACAAAAGATAAAAGAATGACGTCCATCCTTACTATTCCAGGCTGCCGGCCTTGAACCCATCCTAGATTGATGGAGTAGAAGAAGAAGAAACTCCAAATGAACAATCAACATGCTCATGTCATAGTAAATCTTTACCTGTACCTACAACTGTTGTTGTAGTAATCTGTGAGCCACAGGGACTCAGCAATCTCATTTCCAAAGGTATCAAGACTAGCAAACCTTCATGGGTGAGGTATGGTTAAGTGGTGAGGTTGCAACAAGCGACTTAGCACTTATTTGAGGTGGCTAACTTACGAGTACAAGAATAAAAAAGGGGGAAGGTCTACGCATAGTGGACGTGAACTAATAATGATCAATAGAATGATCATGAACACCTACTTACGTCAGACATAACCCCACCGTGTCCTCGATCGGAGAAGGAGCTCACAAAAGAGACAATCACGGTTACGCACTCAGTTTGCATATTTTAATTAAGCTTACCTCAAGTTATCTAGAACCGGATGTTAAAGAAAGTTTCCACGTTGCCACATAACCGTGGGCACGACTTTTTGAAAGATTTAACTCTGCAGGGGTGCTCCAACTAGTCCATCACAAACTACCACACACCACTACAGGATGACCTCGATCAGGGAAACCCGTGATCTCCTTGGCTTCCTATTGGAAAACCTCAACCCGGAGATAACCCAAAGCATCCTCGGAATCCCTCGCACAAGACGCTCGAAAAAGGTAAAACAAGTCCGGCAAGGCCGCCCGACGTGTCGACGATCCTGATAGGAGCCGCGTATCTCGTTCTCAGGACACGACGAATTGTCCAAACATCTGGTAGGCCAATCATCCGGTTGCCCCTGGTAGCCACCGGCGGTTGACAGGTTGGAACAACACTCATGCGGAGCACTACCCCCCCCTCGAGGGGGGGGGGGGTTGATTAATTATCCACGGGTTCCGGAAAGTCCCTATGCAATTTCATTAGGTTATTAGGAAAATGTAGTACCAATGTTGGGCCTTGCCAGGCGAGCTTTATCCCAAAACGAGAACCTAGGGGGTCACCATAACACCCCAAGCATGTTAGGAGCACGCATTTATGGAACATAACACCGGTAGCCGAAACTAAGGCGACAATGGTGGAACAAAACACCAGGCTAGAAAGGACGGGCCTTCCACCTTTTACCAAGTATATAGGTGCATTAAAAATAAATAGCATAAACAGGGTGATATAACAAGGAACCCATGTTATCACATGGAAGAAACTGCACCTGCAACTAGCAACGCTATCCAATAGTTCAGCAAGCGGTAACATAGCCAATCAGTGGTTTGCTAGGTTGTATAAAGGTTGAAGGTTTCATTACAATGTTGAAAGTCTGACATTTAACAGGTGCTAGGCAGCGCGACATAACGAAAGAATCGAGACAATTAGCATGGCAATGATAACAATGGTATCTAGGGAAATGATCATCTTGCCTGAGATCCCGCTAGGAAGGAGAACGACTCCGTGAAGCATACGAACCGACGTAGTTGAACGGGTCCTCACATTCCGACACGCTTGCGGAAGTCTATTGAGACGAAGCAAACCGGAAACAAGAATCAACACATATATTCACCATGGCACATGCACGACATGATGCACCTCCTAATATGATGTATGATAAGTTCAAATATGCAAGACATGGCATGGCAATTCACGTAGTCAATCGCTACACATTAAGTGAAGCTCGATATGCAACGAGTTGCATATTGATGGAACTCCACATTTATTTATTTAGTTCACTCCCATTTATTTACACGAAAATATTACATGTTGTTTAAACATGGCAAGAGGTGAAGAATGTGATTCTACATGACATACTAGCCGGTTAACACCAAAGAACATTGAACGGGGCTACGGTTAAGAGATACGTGCAACACAAGATATTATGCCATGAATGCGACATGCATGCAAAGTTTAAGAAAACATGGCAAGAGGATATGAAGCATGTGTCGCCATGGCAGCAAAATGGAAACGATGCCACGACAACGTTCTGATCCCATAACTCGAGGAGATACCGGTGCCCACAAAAAAGGAGCGAGAGCGTGTCAGGCGAAGAATGATGGGGTGATCTCGGTTACCTGGTTCCCATGTGTTGGGGGCACGGCAAAAGAGGGACATCACACAACAAGAAAACACATAAGGCGCAAACATACGGTTCATCTCATACATCACATGCATTCGCCCACGGGTGATCATCTCGTTGGTTATACCTTTCAAGCGTGCGTTCAGGGTGGACCAAGGTTCGTCGAGGGAAGTAGTCGTGCACGTGTCTTCGGTGACGTATTCGTACACGGTTGTGACGAACTTGACGAATCCACGATCCTCGAAGGTCGACGGAAGTTATTTCCGTAGTATTCATGTCGAAGCATCGGTCTTGACGAATCTAAAAGGATACACACCCTTCACAGCGACGCATCCAAATGACAAAACTGACTACTACATCTGAAGGCTGAGGGGGGTCATTGCAAGCAGCAGGGAGGAGCATGTTTGTCCTGTAGAAGATCAACGATAGCAGGGAAAGCAACTGCATCTAAGAGCAACATAGAACGGCACTGAGGGGACGGCTCGCGGGCGCTGGACATCGGAGAGGCGTGGTGCATGGATGGGTCGGCAGGCGAGGTCCAACAGCAAAAACTCGGGGATGAGGTCACATGCAAGGGAATCGGTGACCACGTTGAGGGGCTCGGGGTCGGGTCCTTTGGTGTAGAGGAAGAGGCGGGGCAGCATGCTCGTCGCAGCAAGGCAGCAGAAGCGGCACGCGCTCTCTAGCATGGAGCTCGCCAGCCAGAGCAAAGACAGGGGCGCGCGGGGCACACAAGCCGGCCATGGCACGGCGGGGCGCGTGCAGGTTCATGGTGGGTCCAGCCAAGGGTGGCTTGAAGGCACGGCGGAGGGGCGGGCTCCGACCACTGGAAGTGGAGCAGATGAAGGGCGAGGGGGTGATACGTCCATTTTGCATCATGCTTTCATGTTGATATTTATAGCTTTTTGGGCTGTTATTACACTTCTAGGTACAATACTTATGCCTTTCTCTCTTATTTTGCAAGGTTTACATGAAGAGGGAGAACGCCAGCAGCTGGAATTCTGGATTGAAAAAGGAGCAAGTTTGAGATGCCTATTCTGCGCAACTCCAAAAGCCGTGAAAATGAACGTGGAATTTTTTGGGAATATATAAAAAATACCGGGCTGAAGTAGTACCATAGGGGCACCACCTGGAGGCCATAAGCCTGCCAGGCCCGACCTACCACCCTAGCCGGGCCTGGGGGGCTTCTGGGCCCCCTGTTGCCCCTCCGGTGCTCATCTTTTGCTATATGAAGGGTTTCGTCTGGAAAAAATAAATCAAGGGGGAGGTTTTCGGAGGATTCGCCACCGCCACGAGGCGGAACTTGAGCAGAACCAATCTAGAGCTCCGGCAGGACAATCCTGCCGGGGAAACTTCGCTCCCGGAGGGGGAAATCATCGCCATCATCATCACCAACACTCCTCTCATTGGAGCGGACTCATCACCATCAACATCCTCATCATCACCATCTCATCAACAAACCCTAGTTCATCACTTGTAACCAATCTCCATCTCACGACTCTGATTGGTACTTGTAAGGTTTCTAGTAGTGTTAATTACTCTTTGTAGTTGATGCTAGTTGGATTACTTGGTGGAAGAGTTTATGTTCAGATCCTTGATGCTACTCATTATCTCTCTGGTCATGAATGTGATTATGCTTTGGGAGTAGTTACTTTTGTTCCCGAGGACATGGGATAAGTCATGCTAATAGTAGTCATGTAAATTTGGTATTCGTTCGATATTTTGATGTGTTGTATGTTGTTTTTCCTCTAGTGGTGTTATGTGAACGTCGACTACATAACACTTCACTATTATTTGGGCCTAGAGGAAGGCATTGGGAAGTAGTAAGTAGATGATGGGTGGCTAGAGTGACAAAAGCTTAAACCCTAGTTTATGTGTTGCTTCGTAAGGGGCTGATTTGGATCCACTAGTTTAATGCTATGGTTAGACTTTGTCTTAATTCTTCTTTCGTAGTTGCGGATGATTGCGAGAGGGGTTAATCATAAGTGGGATGCTTGTCCAAGTAAGGGCAGTAGCTAAGCGCTGGTCCATCCACATATCAAACTATCAAAGTAACGAACGCGAATCATATGAACATGATGAAAACTAGCATGACAGAAATTCCCGTGTGTCCTCGAGAGCGTTTTCCCTCCTATAAGACTTTGTCCAGGTTTTCTCTTGCTACAAAAGGGATTGGGCCACTTTTTTGCACCGTTGCTACTTTTGTTACTTGTTGCTTGCTATGAATCATCTCACCAGACAACTACTTGTTACCGATAATTTCAGTGCGTGCAGATTTTACCTTGCTGAAAACCACTTGTCAGATCCTTCTGCTCCTCATTGGGTTTGACACTCTTACTTGTCGAAAGGACTAGATAGATCCCCTATACTTGTGGGTAATCAAGACTCTTTTTGTTGGAAATATGCCCTAGAGGCAATAATAAATTAGTTATTATTATATTTCTTTGTTCATGATAATCGTTTATTATCCATGCTATAATTGTATTGATTGGAAACACAGTGCATGTGTGGATACATAGACAAAACACTGTCCCTAGTAATCCTCTAGTTGACTAGCTCGTTGATCAAAGATGGTCAAGGTTTCCTGACCATAGGCAAGTGTTGTCACTTGATAACGGGATCACATCATTAGGAGAATCATGTGATGGACTAGACCCAAACTAATAGACGTAGCATGTTGATCGTGTCATTTTTTTGCTACTGTTTTTTGCATGTCAAGTATTTGTTCCTATGACCATGAGATCATATAACTCACTGACACCGGAGGAATGCTTTATGTGTATCAAACGTCGCAACGTAACTGGGTGACTATAAAGATGCCCTACACGTATCTCCGAAGGTGTTCGTTGAGTTAGTATGGATCGAGACTGGGATTTGTCACTCCGTGTGACGGAGAGGTATCTCGGGGCCCACTCGGTAATACAACATCACACACAAGCCTTGCAAGCAATGTGACTTAGTGTAAGTTGCGGGATCTTGTATTACGGAACGATTAAAGAGACTTGCCGGTAAACGAGATTGAAATAGGTATACGGATACTGACGATCGAATCTCGGGCAAGTAACATACCGAAGGACAAAGGTAATGACATACGGGATTATATGAATCCTTGGCACTGAGGTTCAAACGATAAGATCTTCGTAGAATATGTGGGATCCAATATGGGCATCCAGGTCCCGCTATTGGATATTGACCGAGGAGTCACTCGGGTCATGTCTGCATAGTTCTCGAACCCGCAGGGTCTGCACACTTAAGGTTCGACGTCGTTATATGCGTATTTGAGTTATATGGTTGGTTACCGAATGTTGTTCGGGGTCCCAGATGAGATCACGGACGTCACGAGGGTTTCCGGATGGTCTGGAAACGAATATTGATATATAGGATGACCTCATTTGATTACCGGAAGGTTTTCGGAGTTACCGGGAATGTACCGGGAATGACGAATGGGTTCCGGGTGTTCACCGGGGGGGGGGGGGGCAACCCACCCCGGGGAAGCCCATAGGCCTTGGGGGTGGCGCACCAGCCCTTAGTGGGCTGGTGGGACAACCCAAGAAGGCCCTATGCGCCATAGGAAGAAAATCAAAGAGGAAAGGGAAAAAAAGGAGGAGGTGGGAAAAAGGGGAAGGACTCCACCTTCCAAACCTAGTTGGATTCGGTTTGGAAGGGGAGGACTCCCCCCCTTGGCTCGGCCGACCCCCTTGGGGCTCCTTGAGACCCAAGGCAAGGCCCCCCTCTCCCACCTATATATACGGAGGTTTTAGGGCTGATTTGAGACAACTTTGCCACGGCAGCCCGACCACATACTTCCACGGTTTTACCTCTAGATCGCGTTTCTGCGGAGCTCGGGCGGAGCCCTGCTGAGATTAGATCACCACCAACCTCCGGAGCGCCGTCACGCTGCCGGAGAACTCATCTACCTCTCCGTCTCTCTTGCTGGATCAAGAAGGCCGAGATCATCGTCGAGCTGTACGTGTGCTGAACGCGGAGGTGCTGTCCATTCGGCACTAGATCGGAGCGGATCGTGGGACGGATCGCGGGACGATTCGTGGGACGGTTCGCGGGGCGGATCGAGGGACGTGAGGACGTTCCACTACATCAACCGCGTTTCTTAACGCTTCTGCTGTGCGATCTACAAGGGTACGTAGATCAGAAATCCCCTCTCGTAGATGGACATCACCATGATAGGTCTTCGTGCGTGTAGGAAATTTTTTGTTTGCCATGCGACGTTGCCGAACAGTGGCATCATGAGCTAGGTTCATGCGTAGATGTCTTCTCGAGTAGAACACAAAAGTTTTTGTGGGCGGTGATATGCGTTTTGCTGCCCTCCTTAGTCTTTTCTTGATTCCGCGGTATTGTTGGATTGAAGCGGCTTGGACCGACATTACTCGTACGCTTACGAGAGACTGGTTTCTTCGCTACGAGTAACTCCCTTGCTCAAAGATGACTGGCAAGTGTAGGTTTCTCCAACTTTAGTTGAATCGGATTTGACCGAGGAGGTCCTTGTATAAGGTTAAATAGCAATTCATACATCTCCGTTGTGGTGTTTGCGTAAGTAAGATGCGATCCTACTAGATACCCATGGTCACCACGTAAAACATGCAACAATAATTAGAGGACGTCTAACTTGTTTTTGCAGGGTATGCTTGTGATGTGATATGGCCAACGATGTGATGTGATATATTGGATGTATGAGATGATCAAGTTGTAATAGTTAATATAGACTTGCACGACGATGGTACGACAACCGGCAGGAGCCATAGGATTGTCTTTAAACTAACATTTGTGCTTGCAAATGCGTTTACTATATTGCTAGGACGTAGCTTTAGTAGTAATAGCATGAGTAGCACGACAACCCCGATGGCGACACGTTGATGGAGATCATGATGATGGAGATCATGGTGTGACACCGGTGACAAGAAGATCGTGTCGGTGCTTTGGTGATGGAGATCAAGAAGCACATGATGATGGCCATATCATGTCACTTATGAATTGCATGTGATGTTAATCCTTTATGCACCTTATCTTGCTTAGAACGACGGTAGCATTATGAGGTGATCTCTCACTAAAATTTCAAGACGAAATTGTGTTCTCCCCAACTGTGCACCGTTGCGACAGTTCTTCGTTTCGAGACACCACGTGATGATCGGGTGTGATAGACTCAACGTTCACATACAATGGGTGCAAAACAGTTGCACACGCGGAACACTCGGGTTAAGCTTGACGAGCCTAGCATGTGCAGACATGGCCTCGGAACACATGAGACCGAAAGGTTGAGCATGAATCGTATAGTTAATATGATTAGCATAGAGATGCTTACCACTGAAACTATTCTCGACTCACGTGATGATCGGACTTGAGATAGTGGATTTGGATCATGTACCACTCAAATGACTAGAGAGATGTACTTTTTGAGTGGGAGTTCTTAAGTAACATGATTAATTGAACTAATTGTCATGAACATAGTCTAATGGTCTTTGTGAATTACGATGTAGCTTGCACTATAGCTCTACTGTTTTTATATGTTCCTAGAGAAAATTTAGTTGAAAGTTGATAGTAGCAAACTTTGCAGAGGATTGTCCTCGTTGCTGCGCAGAAGGCTTATGTCCTTAATGCACCACTCGGTGTGCTGCACCTCGAGCGTCGTCTGTGGATGCTGTGAACATCCGACATACACGTCTCTGATGACTACACGATAGTTCAGTGCAAAATACTTAATGGCTTAGAAGCAAGGCGCCGAAGACGTTTTGAAACGTCACGGAACATAAGTGATGTTCTAAAGAGATGAAATTGTGATTTCATGCTTGTGACCTTGTTAAGAGGTACGAGACCTCCGACAAGATTCTTTGTCCACAAAGTAAAGGAGAAAAGCTCAATCGTTGAGCGTGTGCTCAGATTGTCTGAGTACGACAATCGCTTGAATCAAGTGGGAGTTAATCTTCCAGATGAGATAGTGATGGTTCTCCAAAGTCACTGCCACCAAGCTGTGAGAGCTTCGTGATGAACTATAACATATCAAGGATAGATACAATGATCCTTGAGCGATTTGCGATGTTTGACACTGCGAAAGTAGAAATCAAGAAGGAGCATCAATAGTTGATGGTTAGTAAAACCACTAAGTTTCAAGAAAGGCAAGGGCTAGAAGGGATACTTCGTGAAACGACAAAACAGTTGCTGCACTAATGAAGAGACCCAAGATTAAACCCAAACCCGAGACTAAGTGCTTCTGTAATGAGGGGAACAGTCACTGAGGCGGAGCAACTCTAGATACTTGGTAGATAAGAAGGCTGGCAAAAGTCGAAAGAAGTATATTTGATATACAAGATGTTGATGTGTACTTTACTAGTACTCCTAGTAGCACGAGGGTATTGGATACCGGTTCGGTTGCTAAGTGATTAGTAACACGAAATGAAAGCTACGGCATAAACAGAGACTAGCTAAAGGCGAGGTGACGATACGTGTTGGAAGTGTTTCCAAGGTTGATATGATCAAACGTCGCACACTCCATCTACCATCGGGATTGGTGTTAAACCTAAATAATTGTTATTTGGTACTTGCCTTAAGCATGAACATGATTGGATCGTGTTTATTGCAATACGATTATTCATTTAAAGAGAATAATGGTTACTCTATTTTCTTGAATAAATCACCTTCAATGGTTTATTGAATCTCGATCGTAGCGTTACACATGTTCATAATATTGGTGCCAAAAGATACGAGGTAATGATGATAGTACCACTTACTTGTGGCACTGCCGCTTGAGTCATGTTGGTGTAAATTGCATGAAGAGGCTCCATGCTGATGGATCTTTATACTCACTTGATTTTGAATCACTAGTGACATGCAAATCATACCACATGAGCAAGGCCTTGTTTTCATTGAGATGAAACAAGATAGTAACTTGCTGGAAGTGATACATTTTGATGTATGCAGTCCAATGGGTGCTGAGGCACGCAGTGGATATCATTATGTTCTTACTTCAATGATGATTTGAGCAGATACAAGAGTATTTACTTAATGAATCACAAGTCTGAAATATTGAAAGGTTCAATTCTGTTTCAGGAGTGAAGTTCGTCGTAACAAGAGGATAAACTGTCTACGATATGATCATAGAAATGAATATCTGAGTTACGAGTTTTGGTACGCAGTTAAGACAATGTGGAAATTGTTTCGCAGTTCATGCCACCTGGAACATCATAGTGTGATGATATGTATGAACGTCATAGCTACGCACTATTTGGTATGGTGCATGCTATGATGTCTCTTATCGAATTACCACTATCGTTTATGGGTTATGCATTAGAGACAACCGCATTCACTTTAAATAGGGCACCGCGTATTTCCGTTGAGATGACACAGTATAGAGTGAGGTTTAGAGAAATCTAAAGTGTCGTTTCTTGAAAGTTTGGGGCTTTGACACTTGTGTGAAAAAGTTTCAGTCGAATAAGCTCAAACCCAAAGCGGATAAATGCATCTTCATAGGATATCCAAAACAGTTGGGTACATCTCCTATCTCCGATTCGAAAGCAAAGTGTTTGTTTCCAGAAACGGATCCTTTCTGGAGGAAAGGTTTCTCTCGAAAGAATTGAGTGGGAGGGTGGTAGAACTTAATGAGGTTATTGAACCATCACTTCAACCAGTGTGTAGCAGGGCGCAGGAAGTTATTCCTGTGGCGCCTACACCAGTTGAAGTGAAAGCTGATGATGGTGATCATCGAGCATCGGATCAAGTTACTACAAACCTCGTAGGTTGACAAGGTCGCGTACTACTGCAGAGTGGTACGGTAACCCTGTCTTGGAGGTCATGTTGTTGAGCAACAGTGAACCTACGAGTTATGGAGAAAGCAATGGTGGGCCCGGATTCCAACAAATGGCTGGAAGCCATGAAATCCGAGAGAGGATCCATGTATGAAAACAAAGTGTAGACTTTGGAAGAACTACTTGATGGTCATAGGACTGTTGAGTAAAGATGGATCTTTAAAAGGAAGACAGACGATGATGGTGATAAGTCACTATTAAGAAAAGCTCGACTTGTCGCAAAGATGTTTCCGACAAGATCAAACAGTTGACTATGATGAGACTTTCTCACTCGTAGCGATGCTAAAAGTCTGTTAGAATTATGTTAGTAGTTGTTGCATTATTTATGAAATATTGCACATAGGATGTCAAAACATTGTTTCCTCGATGGTTTCCTTGAGCAAACATTGTATGTGATACAATCAGGAGGTTTTGTCGATCCTAAAGATACTAGCAAGTATGCAAGCTCCAGCGATCCTTTAATGGACTGGTGCAAGAATCTCGGAGTTGGAATATACACTTTGATGAGATGATCAAAGATTTTCGGTTTGTACAAGGTTTATGAGAAACTTGTATTTCCAAAGAAGTGAGTGGGAGCACTATAGAATTTTTGATAAGTATATGTGGTTGACATATTGTGGATCAGAAGTAATATAGAATTTCTGTAAAGCATACAAGGTTGTTTGAAAGGAGTTTTCAAAGGAGTACCTAGATTGCGCTACTTGAACGTTGAGCATCAAAGATCTATGGAGATAGATCAAAAGCGCTTAAATGGAAGTTTCAACAAGATCCATGCCTTGACAAGTTTTTGAAGGAGTTCAAAATAGATCAGCAAAGAAGGAGTTCTTGGTTGCGTTGTGAGGTGTGAATTTGAGTAAGACTCAAAACCCGACCCCGGCAGAATAAAGAGAATAGACGAAGGTCGTCTTCTATGCCTTGGCCGTAGAATCTGAAGTATGCCATGCTGGGTACCGCACCTGATGTGTGCCTTGACTCAAAATCTGTTGAGAGGTACAGAGAGTGATCCATGTTTGAATCACTAGCAGCGGTCAAAATTTATCCTTAGTAACTGATGGACTAAGGAATTTTTCTCGATTATGGAGGTGGTTAAAGAGTTCGTCGTAAAGGGTTACGTTGATGCAAGCTTTGACACTAATCCGAATAACTGTGAGTAGTGAAACGGATTCGTATAGTAGAGTAGATATTTGGAGTATTTCCGAATAGCACATAGTAGCAGCATCCATAAGATGACATAAAGATTTGTAAAGAACACACGGGTCTGAAAGTTTCAGAACCGTTGACTAAAACCGCTCTCACGAGCAAGATGTGATCAGACCCCATGACTATATGGGTGTTGGATTCGTTGGAATCACATGGTGATGTGAACTAGATTATTGACTCTAGTGCAAGTGGGAGACTGTTGGAAATATGCCCTAGAGGCAATAATAAATTAGTTATTATTATATTTCTTTGTTCATGATAATCGTTTATTATCCATGCTATAATTGTATTGATTGTAAACACAGTGCATGTGTGGATACATAGACAAAACACTGTCCCTAGTAAGCCTCTAGTTGACTAGCTCGTTGATCAAAGATGTTCAAGGTTTCCTAACCATAGGCAAGTGTTGTCACTTGATAACGGGATCACATCATTAGGAGAATCATGTGATGGACTAGACCCAAACTAATAGACGTAGCATGTTGATCGTGTCATTTTGTTGTTACTGTTTTCTGCGTGTCAAGTATTTGTTCCTATGACCATGAGATCATATAACTCACTGACACCGGAGGAATGCTTTGTGTGTATCAAACATCGCAACGTAACTGGGTCATTATAAATATGCTCTACAGGTATCTCTGAAGGTGTTCGTTGAGTTAGTATGGATCGAGACTGGGATTTGTCACTCCGTGTGACGGAGAGGTATCTCGGGGCCCACTCGGTAATACAACATCACACACAAGCCTTGCAAGCAATGTGACTTAGTGTAAGTTGTGGGATCTTGTATTACGGAACAAGTAAAGAGACTTGCCGGTAAACGAGATTGAAATAGGTATACGGATACTGACGATCGAATCTCGGGCAAGTAACATACCGAAGGACAAAGGGAATGACATACGGGATTATATGAATCCTTGGCACTGAGGTTCAAACGATAAGATCTTCGTAGAATATGTGGGATCCAATATGGGCATCCAGGTCCCGCTATTGGATATTGACTGAGGAGTCACTCGGGTCATGTCTGCATAGTTCTCGAACCCGCAGGGTCTGCACACTTAAGGTTCGACGTTGTTATATGCGTATTTGAGTTATATGGTTGGTTACCGAATGTTGTTCGGGGTCCCGGATGAGATCACGAACGTCACGAGGGTTGCCGGAATGGTCCGGAAATGAAGATTGATATATAGGATGACCTCATTTGATTACCGGAAGGTTTTTGGAGTTACCGGGAATGTACCGGGAATGACGAATGGGTTCCGGGTGTTCACCGGGGGGGGGGGGACCCACCCCGGGGAAGCCCATAGGGCTTGGGGGTGGCGCACCAGCCCTTAGTGGGCTGGTGGGACAGCCCAAGAAGGCCCTATGCGCCATAGGAAGAAAATCGAAGAGGAAAAGGGAAAAAAAGGAGGAGGTGGGAAAAAGGGGAAAGACTCCACCTTCCAAACCTAGTTGGATTCGGTTTGGAAGGGGAGGACTCCCCCCCTTGGCTCGTCCGACCCCCTTGGGGCTCCTTGAGCCCCAAGGCAAGGCCCCCCCTCTCCCACCTATATATACGGAGGTTTCAGGGCTGATTTGAGACAACTTTGCCATGGCAGCCCGACCACATACCTCCACGGTTTTACCTCTAGATCGCGTTTCTGCGGAGCTCGGGCGGAGCCCTACTGAGATTAGATCACCACCAACCTCCGGAGCACCGTCACGCTGCCGGAGAAATCATCTACCTCTCCGTCTCTCTCGCTGGATCAAGAAGGCCGAGATCATCGTCGAGCTGTACGTGTGCTGAACGCGGAGGTGCTGTCCGTTCGGCACTAGATCGGAGCGGATCGTGGGACGGATCGCGGGACGGTTCGTGGGACGGTTCGCGGGGCGGATCGAGGGACGTGAGGACGTTCCACTACATCAACCGCGTTTCTTAACGCTTCTCCTGTGCGATCTACAAGGGTACGTAGATCGGAAATCCCCTCTCGTAGATGGACATCACCATGATAGGTCTTCGTGCGTGTAGGAATTTTTTTGTTTCCCATGCGGCTTTCCCCAACACTTTTCTGGCGCCGTTGCCGGG
The DNA here is from genome assembly GCF_904849725.1 of Hordeum vulgare subsp. vulgare. NCBI lineage: Eukaryota > Viridiplantae > Streptophyta > Magnoliopsida > Poales > Poaceae > Hordeum > Hordeum vulgare. The sequence goes on along the minus strand of NC_058523.1, from coordinate 425,630,591 downwards.
GAGTGAAGCGCCTTTGGTAAGTGGAACTTGGTAAGGAAACATTCATATAGTGTGCTGAAATTTATTGTCACTTGTCACTATGGATACTAATCCTTTAAGGGGCTTGTTCGGGGTATGTTCACCTCGAACGAAAGCACAAAGAGTTTCTCCTCAACCTGCTGCACCTACTAAAAATATTTGCTTTGAATTTCCTTCGGGTATGCTTGAGAAACTGCTGGCTAATCCTTTTACAGGAGATGGAACATCACATCCGAACTTGCATCTAATCTATGTAGACGAAGTTTGTGGTTTATTTAAGCTTGCAGGTTTGCCCGAGGATGAGGTCAAAAAGAAGGTCTTTCCTTTATCTTTGAAGGATAAGGTGTTAACATGGTATAGGCTATGTGATGATACTGGATCATGGGACTACAATCGGTTGAAATTGGAATTTCATCAAAAGTTTTATCCTATGCATTTAGTATATCGTGATCGGAATTATATTTATAATTTTTGGCCTCGTGGCAGAGAAAGCATCGCTCAAGCTTGGGGGAGGCTTAAATCAATGTTATATTCATGCCCCAACCATGAGCACTCAAGAGAAATTATCATTCAGAACTTCTATGCTCGGCTTTGTCATGATGGTCGCACCATGCTTGACACTTCTTGTACCTGTTCTTTTATGAAGAGAGATATTGACTTCAAATGGAATTTATTGGAGAGAATTAAACGCAACTCTGAAGATTGGGAGCTTGAAGAAGGTAAGGAGTCAGGTATGAATTTCTAGTTTGATTGCGTTAAATCCTTTGTTGAAACAAATACTTTTTGTGACTTTAGCGCTAAGTATGGACTTGACTCTGAGATAGTAGCTTCATTGTGTGAATCATTTGCTGCTCATGTTGATCTCCCCAAAGAGAAGTGGTTTAAATATCATCCTCCTTTAGAAGTCAATGTAGTTAAACCCAATCCAGTTGAAGAAAGAGTCATTGCCTATAAAGATCCTGTTGTTCCTAGTGCTTACATTGAGAAACCACCTTTCCCTGTTAGGATAAAGGATCATTCTAAAGCTTCAACTGTGATACGTAGAGGCTACATTAGAACTCCTACACCCCCGAGAAAATTAGATTTGAACCTAGCATTGCTATTATCAAAGATCTTCTGTCCGACGATGTTGAGGGACATAATATTCACTTCTGTGAAGATGCTGCTAGAATTGCTAAACCTCACGCTAGAGACAAACATAGGCCTGTTGTTGGCACGCCTGTTGTTTCTGTTAAGATAGGAGATCATTGCTACCATGGTTTATGTGACATGGGTGCTAGTGTTAGTGCAATACCTCAATCCTTATATGATGAAATCAAAGATGAGATTGCACCTATTGAGATAGAGCCTATTGATGTCACTATTCAGCTTGCCAATAGAGATACTATCTGCCCTGTGGGAATTAGGGATGTTGAAGTCTTGTGTGGTAAAACGAAGTATCCTGCTATTTTCCTCGTTCTTGCTACCACCCAAGATAGCTTTTGTCCCATCATATTTGGCTGACCTTTTCTTAATACCGTCAACGCTCATATCGACTGCGAGAAGCAAACAGTCACTCTTGGTTTTGAAGGTGTGTCACATGAGTTCAATTTCTCCAAGTTTGGTAGACAACCTCATGAAAAGGAGTTGCCTAGTAAGGATGAAACTATTGCCTTAGCTTCTATTATCGTGCCTCCTACTGATCCCTTAGAGCAATACTTGCTTGAGCATGAAAATGATATGCATATGGATGAAAGGGATGAGATAGATAGAGTTGTCTTAGAACAATATCCTATCCTTAAGAATAATCTACCTGTTGAACTGCTTGGGGATCCACCCCCACCAAAGGGTGATCCTGTGTTCGAGCTTAAAAAGTTGCCTGATACTCTTAAGTATGCTTATCTTGATGAAAAAGAGATATATCCTGTCATAATTAGTGCTAGCCTCTCAGAGCATGAAGAAAAGAAATTACTTAAAACTATGAGGAAGCACCGTGCTGCTATTGGATATACTCTTGATGATCTTAAGGGCATTAGTCCCACTCTATGCAGCACAAGATTAAAACTGATCCTGAGTCCAAACCAGTTCCTGATCATCAAAGGAGATTAAATCCTAAGATGAAGGAGGTAGTAAGAAAAGAAATACTAAAGCTCCTGGAGGCATGTATTATCTATCCTGTTGCTCATAGTGATTGGGTGAGTCCGGTGCATTGTGTCCCTAAGAAGGGACGCATTGCCGTTGTCCCTAATGATAAGGTTGAATTGATCCCGCAGAGGATTATTACTGGCTATAGGATGGTGATCGATTTTAGGAAATTGAATAAAGCCACTAGGAAAGATCATTACCCTTTGCCTTTTATCGACCAAATGCTAGAAAGACTGTCTAAACACACACACTTCTGCTTTCTAGACGGTTATTCTGGTTTCTCCCAAATACCAGTTGCGCAATCTGATCAGGAGAAACCCACTTTCACCTGCCTTTTCGGTACCTTTGCTTATAGACGTATGCCTTTTGGCTTATGTAATGCACCTGCCACCTTTCAAAGATGTATGATGGCTATATTCTCTGACTTTTGTGAAAATATTGTTGAGGTTTTCATGGATGACTTCTCCGTTTACGGGTCTTCTTTTGATGATTGCCTCAGCAACCTTGACCGAGTCTTGCAGAGATATAAAGACACCAATCTTGTCTTGAATTGGGAGAAGTGCCACTTTATGGTTAATGAAGGCATCGTATTAGGACATAAAATTTCTGAAAGAGGTATTGAAGTTGATAAGGCTAAGGTTGATGCAATCGAGAAAATGCCATAGCCCACAGATATCAAAGGTATAAGAAGTTTTGTTGGTCATGCTGGTTTCTATAGAAGGTTCATTAAAGACTTCTCTAAGATTTCTAGGCCTCTTACCAATATCTTGCAAAAGGATATTCCTTTTGTTTTTGATGATGATTGTGGGGAAGCCTTCGAAATACTTAAGAGGGCTTTGATAACTGCACCTATTGTTCAACCACCTGATTGGAACTTACCTTTTGAAATTATGTGTGATGCTAGTGATTATGCTGTTGGTGCTGTCCTAGGGCAAAGAGTTGATAAAAAGTTGAATGTTATTCATTATGCTAGTAAAACTCTAGACAGTGCCCAAAGAAACTATGCTACTACGAAAAAGGAATTTTTAGCAGTCGTGTTTGCATGTGAAAAGTTCAGGTCTTACATAGTTGATTCCTTTGATGATCTTATGGGAAGTGATGGCTTCACATATAAAAAGGATGATGATTGAAACTTGTTGAGGGTAGACAAACGTAGACCTTGGCCATCGTTGCAATTAATAGGAAGTGATAAAGAAGGAGAGGTTCACATATAAATATATCATCCTTGACATCATCTATGATTGTGAACACCCACTAAACTATTACATGCCTAGAAGTAGATGTTGGACAAGGAAGACAACATAATGAATTGTGTTTACTTGGTTCCAAACAATGTTATATGATTAGAGATCCCTTAGCATTTGACGATTGATTCCACCTCATATTAGACAAAACTCCCACACCAAGTAGAGATACTACTTGTGCATCCATAAACCTTCAACCCAGTTTTGCCATGAGTGTCCACCATACCTACCTATGGATTGAATAAGATCCCTCAAGTAAGTTGTCATCGGTGCAAGCAATAAAAATTGCTCCCTAATATGTATGATCTATTAGTGTGTGGAAAATAAGCTTTGTACGAACCTGTGATGAGGAAGACATAAAAGCGACAGGCTACATAATAAAGTTCTTCATCAGAGGAGGCAATATAAAGTGACGTTCCTCCGCACTAAGAGGACACGCATCCAAACCTCAAAAGCGCATGACAACATCTGCTTCCCTCTGCGAAGGGCCTATCTTGTACCTTCACTTTTTACCCTTTATCTTGGCCAACGTCATATGCTAGGGAAAGATCCATATTCATATGTCAACTTGGAGGTAAGTATTCAAGAATTATTATTGTTGACATTACCCTTGAGGTAAGTGATACGTCTCCAACGTATCTATAATTTTAGATGGTTTCATGCTATTATCTTGTCAAACTTTGGATGTTTTGTATGCCTTTTATATATTTTTTGGGATTAACTTATTAACTAAGTGCCAAGTGCCAGTTCCTGTCTTTTCCATGTTATTGACCCTTTTCAGAGGAAGATTTGAAACAGAGTCCAAACGGATATAAATCCTCGAAAAGATTTTTTCCGAAACAGAAGAAGATCGGGAGACTTGAGAACCAAGGCAGGGGGTCCCCAAGGACCCCACAAGCCCCCCAGCCATGGCCATAGGGGGAGGCCGGGCCTCACGGGCTTGTGGGCCCCCTAGACCTCCTCTGCCCTAGGTTTTGCGCCTATATATTCCCTAAAATCCCAGAAAAAATCAAGGGATCATCAAAAGTACTTTTCCGCCGCCGCAAGCATCTGTCTCCGTAAGATCCAATCTGGGGCATGTTCTGGTGCCCTGCCGGAGGGGGGGGGGGATCGGAAACGGAGGACTTCTTCATCAACACCATGACCTCTCCGATGATGCGTGAGTAGTTCACCATAGACCTACGGGTCCATAGCTAGTAGCAATATGGCTTCTTCTCTCTCTTGGATCTTCAATACAAAGTTCTCCATGATGTTCATGGAGATCTATCCGATGTAATCTTCTTTTGCGGTGTGTTTGTCGAGATCCGATGAATTGTGGATTTATGATCATATTATCTATGAATCTTATTTGAGTTTCTTCTGATCTCTCTTATGCATGATTTCATATCCTTGTAATTCTCTTCGAGTTGAGGGTTTTGTTTGGCCAACTAGATCCATGATTCTTGCAATGGGAGAAGTGCTTGGCTTTAGGTTCATACTGTGTGGTGACCTCACCCAGTGACAGAAGGGGTAGCGAGGCACACATCATGTCGTTGCCATCAAGGGTAAAAATATGGGGTTTTCATCATTGGTTTGAGATTATCCCTCTACATCATGTCATCTTGCTTAAGGCATTACTCTGTTCGTCATGAACTCAATACACTAGATGCATGCTGGATAGCAGTCGATGTGTGGAGTAATAGTAGTAGATCCATAAAGTATCGGTCTACTTGTCTCGGAAGTGATGCCTATATGTATGATCATTGCCTTAGATATCGTCATGACTTTGCGCGGTTCTATCAATTGCTCGACAGTAATTTGTTCACCCACCGTAATACTTGCTATATTGAGAGAAGCCTCTAGTGAACACTATGGCCCCCGGGTCTACTCCACACCATATTTTCAGCCTTACACTTTTACTTCGTTGCACTTTCCGCGTTCAGATCTCACTTTGCAATCAATCTTGAAGGGATTGACAACCGCTTTATAGCGTTGGTGCAAGCTCTTTTGTGTTTGCGCACGTACTCTGGACTTGACGAGATTCTCCTACTGGATTGATACCTTGGTTCTCAAACTGAGGGAAATACTTACTGCTCCTGTGCTGCATCGCCCTTTCCTCTTCAAAGGAAAAACCAACACAAGCTCAAGAGACGGCAGAAGGTTTCTTTCGCCGTAGCCAAAGGATTTCTGGCGCCGCTGCCAGGGATAGCAGAAGAATTTATGGCGTCGTTGTCGGGGATAGCAGAAGAATTTCTGGCGCCGTTGCCGGGGAGGATCAAGTCAAGAACTCATGCAAGTAAGTGTCGCAAACTCATGTCTTGCATTTACTTTGTTTGCCAGTTGCCTCTCATTTTCCTCTCCCCCACTTCACAAATTTGCCTTTTTCGTTTGCCTTTTCGTTCGCCTTTTTTCTCGCTTGCTCTTTGTTCGCTTGGTTGCTTGGTTGCTTGCCGAATTCACCTTGAATGAAAACACCAAACTTTGTGACTTCTCGAATACTAAAAATAATGATTTTATTAGTACTTCGATTGCTCCCGCCACTCGTGCGGAGTCATACGAAATCAACGCCACTTTGCTGAATCTTGTTATGAAAGAGCAATTGTCCGGCCTTCCTAGTGAAGATGCCGCATCCCATCTTAATAGCTTCATTGAACTTTGTGATATGCAAAAGAATAAAGATTTGGATAATGATGTGATTAAATTGAAGCTTTTTTCCTTTCTCATTGCGAGATCGAGCAAAAACTTGGTTTTCGTCTTTGCCCAAAAATAGTATCGATTCTTGGGATAAGTGCAAAGATGCTTATATATCCAAGCATTTTCCGTTGGCTAAAATTATCTCTCTCCGTAATGATATCATGAATTTTGAGAAACTTGATCATGAACATGTTGCACAATCTTGGGAGAGAATGAAATTGATGATTAGAAATTGTCCCGCTCATGGCCTGAGTCTTTGGATGATTATACAAATCTTCTATGTTGGCTTGAATTTCGCTTCTAGAAATATCTTGGACTCCGCCTCAGGTGGAACATTCATGGAAATCACATTAGGGGAAGCCACAAAACTCCTAGACAATATCATGACGAACTACTCTCAGTGGCACACTGAAAGGTCACCTACTAGTAAGAAAGTACATGCTATAGAAGAAATTAACTCGTTGAGTGCTAAGATGGATGAGTTAATGAATTTGGTTGCTAGTAGAAGTGCTCCTTTAGATCCTAATGATATGCCCTTGTCTTCCTTGATTGAGAGTAGCAACGCTAGCTTGGACGTTAATTTTGTTGCTAGGAAAATTTTTGGCAACAACAATGCTTTTAGAGGAAACTATGTTCCTAGGCCTTTTCCTAGTAACTCCTCTAATAACTTTGGCAACTCCTACAACAACACTCATGGAAATTACAATAGATTACCCTCTGATCTAGAGAGTAATATCAAAGAGTTTATCAACTCGCAATTTTTTTTTCAATGCGTCCATAGAGGAAAAACTACTCAAAATTGACGATTTGGCTAAGAGCGTTGATAGAATGTCTAGTGATATTGATGCTTTGAAACTTAGATGTGCTCCTCCCAAGATCAATATGGATGAAACTTTGAAGGCTATGCATGTTTCCATGATTGAGAGCAAAGAAAGAACCACCCAAATTCGTGGTAGACATGAATGGCTTAAAAAGGCGTGTTCTCGTGATAAGAATCACGAAGATCTTAAAGTGCTTGGTGTGACTCCCATTGAATCTTTGTTTTCTCGTGTCAAATCTAGTGATGATGGGGCTGGATATGAATCCACTTTGGTTGAAAAGCGCCCCAATGATTCGGAGTCCATCTATCTTGATGCTAAAAGCATTGAAAGTGGAGTAGAAGATATTAAAACTTTGAGTAGTAATGAAATTACCACTTTGGATTTCAAGGAATTCAATTATGATAGTTGCTCCTTGATTGAATGCATTTCCTTGATGCAATCCATGGTAAACTCTCCACACGCTTATAGCCAAAATAAGGCCTTTACCGATCATATCATCGAAGCTATGATAAAATCTCTTGAAGAGAAACTTGAATTGGAAGTTTCTATCCCTAGAAAGCTTCATGATGAGTGGGAACCTACTATCAAAATCAAAATCAAAAACTATGAATGCAATGCTTTGTGTGATTTGGGTGCTAGTGTTACCACGATTCCAAAGTCTTTATGTGATGTTCTGGGTTTTAATGAGCTTGAAGAGTGTTCTCTTAATTTGCATCTTGCGGATTCTACTGTCAAGAAACCCATGGGAAGGATCAATGATGTTCTTATTATTGCAAATAGGAACTATGTACCCATGGATTTCATTGTGCTTGACATTGATTGCAATCCTACATGCCCTATTATTCTTGGTAGACCTTTCCTAAGGACTATCGGTGCTATCCTCGATATGAAGGAAGGGAATATTAGATTTCAATTTCCTTTAAAAAGGGCATGGAACACTTTCCTAGAAAGAAAATAAGATTGCCTTATGAATCCATGATGACGGCCACTTATGGTTTGAGCACCAAAGACGACGATACGTAATTCTATCGCTTTTATGCCTAGCTAAGGGCGTTAAACAATACCGCTTGTTGGGAGGCAACCCAATGAATTTATCTTTTTCTTTCTGTTTTTTTGCGTCCACACCATCATAATTCTGTTGTGGTTGTGTTTTTTTGTGTTTCTTTTTGCGTTTGAGCCAAGCAAAACCTTTATGACTAGTCTTTGTGAGGGTTGTTTGATCCTGCTGAAAAAAGACAGAAACTTTTCGCTCACAAGATGATTTTTCATTTTTATTTAGAAAGAGATTTTCAGTTGATTATTTTTGTTGCTGGTTGATATGCCTTTTTCCCAGACAGTCGCAATTGTTCAGAATTTTTGAGGTACCAGAAGTATACGAAGTATACAGATGGCTACAGACTGGTCTGTTTTTGACAGATTCTGTTTTTGTTGAGTTGGTTGCTTGTTTTCATGAAACTATGGATAGTATCGGGGTGTACTAGCCATGGAAAGATGAGAATATAGTAGCCCAACACCAATATAAATAGAAATCAAGATTGCTACAATACCTAAAGTGGTGGTAGTTTGTTATCTTGTGCTAATGTTATCACGAGTTTCTGTTTAAGTATTGTGTTGTAGCGACCCGACTCAAGACGAGTCAAGCCTCTGGTGTTTCCGTACCATCCCAAGATCATGCTGGTACACACTCAGTACATAATGTATATATTCAAGAGTCCAATCACACAACTTTATTAATCGAAATCTCATAAAGAGTACTTTATTACAATAAAGTATTACAATAAATGCTAGAAAGACTGTCTAAACACACACACTTCTGCTTTCTAGACGGTTATTCTGGTTTCTCCCAAATACCAGTTGCGCAATCTGATCAGGAGAAACCCACTTTCACCTGCCTTTTCGGTACCTTTGCTTATAGACGTATGCCTTTTGGCTTATGTAATGCACCTGCCACCTTTCAAAGATGTATGATGGCTATATTCTCTGACTTTTGTGAAAATATTGTTGAGGTTTTCATGGATGACTTCTCCGTTTACGGGTCTTCTTTTGATGATTGCCTCAGCAACCTTGACCGAGTCTTGCAGAGATATAAAGACACCAATCTTGTCTTGAATTGGGAGAAGTGCCACTTTATGGTTAATGAAGGCATCGTATTAGGACATAAAATTTCTGAAAGAGGTATTGAAGTTGATAAGGCTAAGGTTGATGCAATCGAGAAAATGCCATAGCCCACAGATATCAAAGGTATAAGAAGTTTTGTTGGTCATGCTGGTTTCTATAGAAGGTTCATTAAAGACTTCTCTAAGATTTCTAGGCCTCTTACCAATATCTTGCAAAAGGATATTCCTTTTGTTTTTGATGATGATTGTGGGGAAGCCTTCGAAATACTTAAGAGGGCTTTGATAACTGCACCTATTGTTCAACCACCTGATTGGAACTTACCTTTTGAAATTATGTGTGATGCTAGTGATTATGCTGTTGGTGCTGTCCTAGGGCAAAGAGTTGATAAAAAGTTGAATGTTATTCATTATGCTAGTAAAACTCTAGACAGTGCCCAAAGAAACTATGCTACTACGAAAAAGGAATTTTTAGCAGTCGTGTTTGCATGTGAAAAGTTCAGGTCTTACATAGTTGATTCCTTTGATGATCTTATGGGAAGTGATGGCTTCACATATAAAAAGGATGATGATTGAAACTTGTTGAGGGTAGACAAACGTAGACCTTGGCCATCGTTGCAATTAATAGGAAGTGATAAAGAAGGAGAGGTTCACATATAAATATATCATCCTTGACATCATCTATGATTGTGAACACCCACTAAACTATTACATGCCTAGAAGTAGATGTTGGACAAGGAAGACAACATAATGAATTGTGTTTACTTGGTTCCAAACAATGTTATATGATTAGAGATCCCATAGCATTTGACGATTGATTCCACCTCATATTAGACAAAACTCCCACACCAAGTAGAGATACTACTTGTGCATCCATAAACCTTCAACCCAGTTTTGCCATGAGTGTCCACCATACCTACCTATGGATTGAATAAGATCCCTCAAGTAAGTTGTCATCGGTGCAAGCAATAAAAATTGCTCCCTAATATGTATGATCTATTAGTGTGTGGAAAATAAGCTTTGTACGAACCTGTGATGAGGAAGACATAAAAGCGACAGGCTACATAATAAAGTTCTTCATCAGAGGAGGCAATATAAAGTGACGTTCCTCCGCACTAAGAGGACACGCATCCAAACCTCAAAAGCGCATGACAACATCTGCTTCCCTCTGCGAAGGGCCTATCTTGTACCTTCACTTTTTACCCTTTATCTTGGCCAACGTCATATGCTAGGGAAAGATCCATATTCATATGTCAACTTGGAGGTAAGTATTCATGAATTATTATTGTTGACATTACCCTTGAGGTAAGTGATACGTCTCCAACGTATCTATAATTTTAGATGGTTTCATGCTATTATCTTGTCAAACTTTGGATGTTTTGTATGCCTTTTATATATTTTTTGGGATTAACTTATTAACTAAGTGCCAAGTGCCAGTTCCTGTCTTTTCCATGTTATTGACCCTTTTCAGAGGAAGATTTGAAACAGAGTCCAAACGGATATAAATCCTCGAAAAGATTTTTTCCGAAACAGAAGAAGATCGGGAGACTTGAGAACCAAGGCAGGGGGGCCCCAAGGACCCCACAAGCCCCCCAGCCATGGCCATAGGGGGAGGCCGGGCCTCACGGGCTTGTGGGCCCCCTAGACCTCCTCTGCCCTAGGTTTTGCGCCTATATATTCCCTAAAATCCTAGAAAAAATCAAGGGATCATCAAAAGTACTTTTCCGCCGCCGCAAGCATCTGTCTCCGTAAGATCCAATCTGGGGCATGTTCTGGTGCCCTGCCGGAGGGGGGGGGGATCGGAAACGGAGGACTTCTTCATCAACACCATGACCTCTCCGATGATGCGTGAGTAGTTCACCATAGACCTACGGGTCCATAGCTAGTAGCAATATGGCTTCTTCTCTCTCTTGGATCTTCAATACAAAGTTCTCCATGATGTTCATGGAGATCTATCCGATGTAATCTTCTTTTGCGGTGTGTTTGTCGAGATCCGATGAATTGTGGATTTATGATCATATTATCTATGAATCTTATTTGAGTTTCTTCTGATCTCTCTTATGCATGATTTCATATCCTTGTAATTCTCTTCGAGTTGAGGGTTTTGTTTGGCCAACTAGATCCATGATTCTTGCAATGGGAGAAGTGCTTGGCTTTAGGTTCATACTGTGTGGTGACCTCACCCAGTGACAGAAGGGGTAGCGAGGCACACATCATGTCGTTGCCATCAAGGGTAAAAATATGGGGTTTTCATCATTGGTTTGAGATTATCCCTCTACATCATGTCATCTTGCTTAAGGCATTACTCTGTTCGTCATGAACTCAATACACTAGATGCATGCTGGATAGCAGTCGATGTGTGGAGTAATAGTAGTAGATCCATAAAGTATCGGTCTACTTGTCTCGGAAGTGATGCCTATATGTATGATCATTGCCTTAGATATCGTCATGACTTTGCGCGGTTCTATCAATTGCTCGACAGTAATTTGTTCACCCACCGTAATACTTGCTATATTGAGAGAAGCCTCTAGTGAACACTATGGCCCCCGGGTCTACTCCACACCATATTTTCAGCCTTACACTTTTACTTCGTTGCACTTTCCGCGTTCAGATCTCACTTTGCAATCAATCTTGAAGGGATTGACAACCGCTTTATAGCGTTGGTGCAAGCTCTTTTGTGTTTGCGCACGTACTCTGGACTTGACGAGATTCTCCTACTGGATTGATACCTTGGTTCTCAAACTGAGGGAAATACTTACTGCTCCTGTGCTGCATCGCCCTTTCCTCTTCAAAGGAAAAACCAACACAAGCTCAAGAGACGGCAGAAGGTTTCTTTCGCCGTAGCCAAAGGATTTCTGGCGCCGCTGCCAGGGATAGCAGAAGAATTTATGGCGTCGTTGTCGGGGATAGCAGAAGAATTTCTGGCGCCGTTGCCGGGGAGGATCAAGTCAAGAACTCATGCAAGTAAGTGTCGCAAACTCATGTCTTGCATTTACTTTGTTTGCCAGTTGCCTCTCATTTTCCTCTCCCCCACTTCACAAATTTGCCTTTTTCGTTTGCCTTTTCGTTCGCCTTTTTTCTCGCTTGCTCTTTGTTCGCTTGGTTGCTTGCTTGCTTGCCGAATTCACCTTGAATGAAAACACCAAACTTTGTGACTTCTCGAATACTAAAAATAATGATTTTATTAGTACTTCGATTGCTCCCGCCACTCGTGCGGAGTCATACGAAATCAACGCCACTTTGCTGAATCTTGTTATGAAAGAGCAATTGTCCGGCCTTCCTAGTGAAGATGCCGCATCCCATCTTAATAGCTTCATTGAACTTTGTGATATGCAAAAGAATAAAGATTTGGATAATGATGTGATTAAATTGAAGCTTTTTTCCTTTCTCATTGCGAGATCGATCAAAAACTTGGTTTTCGTCTTTGCCCAAAAATAGTATCGATTCTTGGGATAAGTGCAAAGATGCTTATATATCCAAGCATTTTCCGCCGGCTAAAATTATCTCTCTCCGTAATGATATCATGAATTTTGAGAAACTTGATCATGAACATGTTGCACAATCTTGGGAGAGAATGAAATTGATGATTAGAAATTGTCCCGCTCATGGCCTGAGTCTTTGGATGATTATACAAATCTTCTATGTTGGCTTGAATTTCGCTTCTAGAAATATCTTGGACTCCGCCTCAGGTGGAACATTCATGGAAATCACATTAGGGGAAGCCACAAAACTCCTAGACAATATCATGACGAACTACTCTCAGTGGCACACTGAAAGGTCACCTACTAGTAAGAAAGTACATGCTATAGAAGAAATTAACTCGTTGAGTGCTAAGATGGATGAGTTAATGAATTTGGTTGCTAGTAGAAGTGCTCCTTTAGATCCTAATGATATGCCCTTGTCTTCCTTGATTGAGAGTAGCAACGCTAGCTTGGACGTTAATTTTGTTGCTAGGAAAATTTTTGGCAACAACAATGCTTTTAGAGGAAACTATGTTCCTAGGCCTTTTCCTAGTAACTCCTCTAATAACTTTGGCAACTCCTACAACAACACTCATGGAAATTACAATAGATTACCCTCTGATCTAGAGAGTAATATCAAAGAGTTTATCAACTCGCAATTTTTTTTTCAATGCGTCCATAGAGGAAAAACTACTCAAAATTGACGATTTGGCTAAGAGCGTTGATAGAATGTCTAGTGATATTGATGCTTTGAAACTTAGATGTGCTCCTCCCAAGATCAATATGGATGAAACTTTGAAGGCTATGCATGTTTCCATGATTGAGAGCAAAGAAAGAACCACCCAAATTCGTGGTAGACATGAATGGCTTAAAAAGGCGTGTTCTCGTGATAAGAATCACGAAGATCTTAAAGTGCTTGGTGTGACTCCCATTGAATCTTTGTTTTCTCGTGTCAAATCTAGTGATGATGGGGCTGGATATGAATCCACTTTGGTTGAAAAGCGCCCCAATGATTCGGAGTCCATCTATCTTGATGCTAAAAGCATTGAAAGTGGAGTAGAAGATATTAAAACTTTGAGTAGTAATGAAATTACCACTTTGGATTTCAAGGAATTCAATTATGATAGTTGCTCCTTGATTGAATGCATTTCCTTGATGCAATCCATGGTAAACTCTCCACACGCTTATAGCCAAAATAAGGCCTTTACCGATCATATCATCGAAGCTATGATAAAATCTCTTGAAGAGAAACTTGAATTGGAAGTCTCTATCCCTAGAAAGCTTCATGATGAGTGGGAACCTACTATCAAAATCAAAATCAAAAACTATGAATGCAATGCTTTGTGTGATTTGGGTGCTAGTGTTACCACGATTCCAAAGTCTTTATGTGATGTTCTGGGTTTTAATGAGCTTGAAGAGTGTTCTCTTAATTTGCATCTTGCGGATTCTACTGTCAAGAAACCCATGGGAAGGATCAATGATGTTCTTATTATTGCAAATAGGAACTATGTACCCATGGATTTCATTGTGCTTGACATTGATTGCAATCCTACATGCCCTATTATTCTTGGTAGACCTTTCCTAAGGACTATCGGTGCTATCCTCGATATGAAGGAAGGGAATATTAGATTTCAATTTCCTTTAAAAAGGGCATGGAACACTTTCCTAGAAAGAAAATAAGATTGCCTTATGAATCCATGATGACGGCCACTTATGGTTTGAGCACCAAAGACGACGATACGTGATTCTATCGCTTTTATGCCTAGCTAAGGGCGTTAAACAATACCGCTTGTTGGGAGGCAACCCAATGAATTTATCTTTTTCTTTCTGTTTTTTTGCGTCCACACCATCATAATTCTGTTGTGGTTGTGTTTTTTTGTGTTTCTTTTTGCGTTTGAGCCAAGCAAAACCTTTATGACTAGTCTTTGTGAGGGTTGTTTGATCCTGCTGAAAAAAGACAGAAACTTTTCGCTCACAAGATGATTTTTCATTTTTATTTAGAAAGAGATTTTCAGTTGATTATTTTTGTTGCTGGTTGATATGCCTTTTTCCCAGACAGTCGCAATTGTTCAGAATTTTTGAGGTACCAGAAGTATACGAAGTATACAGATGGCTACAGACTGGTCTGTTTTTGACAGATTCTGTTTTTGTTGAGTTGGTTGCTTGTTTTCATGAAACTATGGATAGTATCGGGGTGTACTAGCCATGGAAAGATGAGAATATAGTAGCCCAACACCAATATAAATAGAAATCAAGATTGCTACAATACCTAAAGTGGTGGTAGTTTGTTATCTTGTGCTAATGTTATCACGAGTTTCTGTTTAAGTATTGTGTTGTAGCGACCCGACTCAAGACGAGTCAAGCCTCTGGTGTTTCCGTACCATCCCAAGATCATGCTGGTACACACTCAGTACATAATGTATATATTCAAGAGTCCAATCACACAACTTTATTAATCGAAATCTCATAAAGAGTACTTTATTACAATAAAGTATTACAATAAAGTGGCTGAAGGCCATCTCATGAGATATCTAACGAAGACTAGCGGAAGCATCAGGTAGACGAGTCCATCTGACTCCAAGGGCATGTCGCTGAGCGTAGATCGTAGCCTCACTCCTGGTCGGAAAAGTACTCTGCAACATGATACGTTGCAGCCGTGTAGGTCAGCATATTGAATATGCCGGCAAGTCATCAAAGAGAGGAGTAAAAATAATAATCAACTATCTCTACATGCATATTTGGCCGGTAGGGCTAAGTTTTGCATAAAGCCAGTTTTATCCTACAACAAGAGTGGTTGGAAGCAAAATATTACTACATTGTTTGTTGTTAACGAGATGGTTCCGCCAACCAATTCTCATACCCGAATAGTTGTTAACACCCACATCATTATTAAGTTGTGTCGAGAGTTCAGGGGAATTTCAATGCCTTCGGCTCAAGTTGTCCATGACCGTGGACACGACTAATCGATTAGGTTGGGCACTCTGCAGAGTTTTGCACACGTTCCCCACAAGATTTGATCGCCTCCGGGTTTGTCCTCGCACTTCAGGGTGTTTGAAGACCGGATGATCAAAACATGGTCTTTCAACGGGTCCCTCTGAATCCCTGTCGGTGCCCATCCATTCCTACCATTCTTCTAGATCTGCTAGCACCGCCTGTCCAGAGTCGCCGCGTTGTCCAACCAAGCCAGAGCCCATAATGACTTGTGGCTGTGTAGGTAAGCCTTGAGTCTTGAAGTCTCCGTCCGTCTCTTCGAGCCTGGGTGAAGCTTTCTGCAGGATGTCATGGCCTCTCCAGCATCCCAGGCATCCACTGGTTTCTCTAGGGAGCCGATCAACCGTCCTTCACCCAGAGTTGCATTGCGTCCGAGGTCTTGAAAATCTTGTCTTAGCCGGTCTTGATTATTTAATCAACCTCGCATCACTCGTTATATACGCTCAACCGAAAACCCGTCTACTCAAGCATAGCATTAAGAAATTGTCGTCCCGGGGCTAAGTATCGGGGTGGTTGTGTGCCTACCACATGATACTACAACTTATACTAAAGTTTCCAAGTACCTAGGCAGCATGCAATTGGGCAAAGAAAGGTGAACTACCATGCATCGAAAACCTAGGAAAAATAACATGATCAAAATGACTTGCCTTGATGATAGTTGTCTTGATCGAGCGCTTCTAAGTAACACGCTTCGCACTCCGGATGATCTACCGATACAAACACAAAACACACCATAAGCACTACAATCAAGCAACAAGTAAAACTAACATCACAAGTAAGGATTTGCTAAAGCCTAAGTAAAAGAATTCAACACGCGTCACTATGGCAGAAACTTGTTTCTGCTAGAAACACCAGTAAAAATACATTAAATTTTTTGAAACTTCTACCACAGTAAGATTTAATCACTAGGAAGCAGTAGCAAAAAGAATCAACTCAAAATCATTTTTTAAACTCTTGGAATAAGCAAAACAAGGTTTAAACTAAATCTGATCTAACTTATATTTGAAAATTAAAACATATACAAATTATATGTTTTTAAAAACTACAGAAAATTTGGAGTCTACTAGAACAAGAATCAATATCATTGGACTACGGGATCAAAAGTTATGGACAAAACAAAACAGAAACTTTTCTGTTTTTGCAATTAGACAGAAAAAATGAAGCTAACTAGCTAACTAACAGGGGGTATACGTGGCGCGCTACGATAGGCTGCAGGGTTGTTTGTTGCAAACGTTAGGAGCAAACGGCCTAGTTCTAACCGAAACTACTGGCTAAAGAATAAGTGAAATAAAACCGACAGTTTTTCTGGGCTGAACCGAATAGTTATCCTAAGAACTAATCTACACCATCGAATAAGGATCTAAGGGCTACTAAAAGAAAAAGAAAAAACAACAGAGAGAAGAGGAGTCTCACCGGCAGTGGGAGGCTACTCCGGCGAGGGTGGCGTCGCCGGCGAGGGGGAGGGGCTCCGGGGGGCGGTGGAGGGACGGGGAGGTGGCGGCGGCGGTCCTCCACCGAGGGGGGGCGTCGGGCGAAGCGGGGGGTGGCGTCGGGGCGCAGCTCCGAGGGTGGCCGAAGTGGAGGAGCTCGGCTGCTCCGGCGGGGCTGCTGCACAGGGCTCGGGGCGGCGGCTTGACGTGGGCGGGGTGGGAACGGAGTGCGGCGGAGTGGGCGAGTATTTATAGGCCGGGGAGGGGTCGGGGAAGGAAGGAGTAGAGGGATCCGAGGGGATCCCGAGTTCGTGGGATGCTGGCTGGGCTCGGGCAGGAGTTTGGAAGGGGAGGAGGGAGATGACCGCGGGGTGGGAGAAGGGTCGGTCGGCGGGTCCCACTGGCATAGAGAGAGAGGGGGGATCGGAAGGAAAGGGCGGCCGGCACTTAAGGGATTCGGTCCCTCGCAGCTGGGGGATCGGCCCATGGCCTTAAAACGCGCTCAGGGCGGTTGACAAAAGAAACAAGAACTTTCCTATTTCTATATCTATTTTGAAACAGAAAACAAAAGTGAAATAAAAGGAAGTAAATCAAATATTTAATATAGAGTATTATATACCAAAAAAATCAGAAAAATATCCTCTACCCGAATAACATTTTTCCAAAGCAAAAATAAAAACTTTAAAAAAATGTTTTGTTTTCAGAAATTCCTCAAAATGCTTTATTTCTTTTTGCGAATATTTTTGCAGATAAACTTTGGATTTTCTTGGCTCCAATATTTCAGAAATTGCCCGCACTTTGGAGGGTCATTTTCCTCCGCTCTCTCTCTTGCGTGCAGGAGAGTATTTCTCCGGGCATTTGCGAGGAAAAATGGAAATGCAAATCAAAAGACGAAAGAAATTCAAGTGCTAAAGTTATTTCAATCAATATGCTTAGATGCTTAGCTACAATGTAAAACATTCCCAATTAGGAAAATTGGGATGTTACAAACCTACCCACCTTAAGATGAATCTCTCCCTCGAGATTCGGGTTGGCTAGAAAATAGGTGCGGGTGGTCTCGACGAAGATCCTCTTCTCGTTCCCAGGTGGCTTCTTCGTCGGTGTGGGGCTCCACAACACCTTGCAGAACTTGATGATCTTGCTGCGGGTAACTCTGTTGGCAGTCTCGAGAATCCTGACGGGTTTCTCCTCATACGTCAAATCGCTGTCAAGCTGTATGGCCTCTAGGGGCACTGTATCTCTCAACGGAACATCGGCCATCTCAGCGTGGCATTTCTTCAACTGGGAAACATGGAAGACATCATGAACTCTGGACAATCCTTCCGGCAGTTCCAGTTTATATGCAACTTCGCCTCTACGTTCAAGAATTTTGTAGGGGCCAATGAAACGAGGTGCTAATTTTCCTTTCACACCGAATCTCTTGATTCCTCGAAGTGGAGACACCCGAAGATATGCTCGGTCTCCCACTTTGTACGTTACTTCCTTGCGTTTGCTGTCAGCATAACTCTTCTGCCTGGACTGAGCTATCTTGAGTCGGTCACGAATTAGTTTGACCTTCTCTTCAGAATCTCGGATTAGGTCGGGACCAAAAAGCTGTCGGTCTCCAACTCCATCCCACATCAACGGTGTTCTGCACCTCCTTCCGTATAGAGCTTCGAAAGGGGCCATCTTCAGACTGGTCTGGTAGCTGTTGTTGTATGAGAACTCGGCATAAGGTAAATTGTCATCCCAACTAGACCCATAGTCTAGTGCGCAAGCTCTCAACATGTCCTCCAGAATCTGATTAACTCTCTCGGTCTGTCCATCTGTTTGTGGGTGAAAAGCTGTGCTAAACTCCAATCTCGTTCCCAAGGTTTCATGCAATTGGTGCCAAAATTTTGATGTGAACTGAGTCCCTCTATTGGACACAATGCTCTTCGATACTCCGTGCAGACATAAGATCCTCGTCATATATAGCTTGGCCAGCTTGGCACTCGTGTAAGTAGTCTTCACCGGGATGAAGTGAGCTACCTTGGTCAAACGATCGACCACAACCCAAATAGAATCATAGCCAGAACGGGTCCGAGGTAATCCTTTGATGAAGTCCATACCAAGCTTTTCCCATTTCCACTCGGGTATCGGCAGAGGTTGGAGCAAACCTGCTGGCTTCTGATGCTCGGCTTTTACTCGGTGACAAACATCGCATATTGCTACGAACTCGGCAATGTCTTTCTTAAATCCTGTCCACCAGAAACTTTCTTTCAGATCTAGATACATCTTGGTGTTGCCGGGGTGTATCGAGTACGGGGAGTCATGGGCCTCCTGAAGTATCAACTTCCTGAGTTCGGGATCATTGGGCACATAGATGCGATCCTCAAACCATAAAGTTCCGTGTTCATCCTCACGAAAACCTTTAGCCTTCCCGTCTTCCATTTTCTACTTAATCTCAGCTATCTCCTTGTCTGATTTCTGTGCCTCGCGGATCCTTTCGGTCAAGGTGGACTGAATTTCCAGTGTGGCAACAAATCCTCTTGGAATTATTTCCAATTTGAGCTCTCTGAGGTCATCGAGTAACTCCTGGGGTAATCCTCCAGCTGTGAGTGTGTTCACATAACTCTTGCGGCTCAATGCATCGGCTACAACATTTGCCTTGCCTAGGTGATAATGCAATCTCATGTCATAGTCCTTGATCAACTCTAGCCATCGCCTCTGTCTGAGGTTCAACTCCTTCTGCGTGAAGATATATTTCAGGCTCTTGTGATCAGTGTAAACATCACAACTATTTCCGATCAGGAAATGTCTCCAGGTCTTGAGAGCGTGCACTACGGCTGCTAGTTCCAAGTCATGTGTGGCATAATTCAACTCATGAGGTCTGAGTTGTCTGTATGCATAGGCTACAACTTTGCCTTCTTGCATGAGCACTCCTCCGAGTCCTTGACGAGAAGCGTCACAGTAAACCTGGAAATCCTTCCGAATGTTCGGCAATATCAGCACTGGGGCTGTAACAAGACGTTTCTTCAGCTCTTGAAAACTGGTTTCACATTCCTCAGTCCAAACATACTTGGATTCCTTCTTCAATAACTCTGTCATGGGCTTGGCAATCTTTGAGAAATTCTCAATGAACCTCCGGTAATATCCGGCAAGTCCGAGGAAACTGCGGATCTCCTTGACTGAAGTGGGTGCTACCCATTCGGTGACTGCTGCGACCTTGGCAGGGTCCACTGCTATTCCTTCTCCTGAGATGACGTGTCCTAGGAATCCGACTTCCTTCAACCAAAACTCACATTTGCTAAACTTTGCATATAGCTTATGCTCTCGAAGTTTCTCCAGAACTAGACGCAGATGTTCCTTGTGTTCCTCTTCGTTCTTGGAGAATATCAGTATGTCATCGATGAACACCACGACAAACTTTTCCAGGTATTCCATAAATACCTTGTTCATCAGATTCATAAAATATGCCGGAGCATTAGTTAGTCCAAATGACATGACCGTGTACTCATACAAGCCGTACCGAGTGGTGAAGGCTGTCTTGGGTATATCTTGTTCACGAATCTTCAACTGATGATACCCGGATCGAAGATCGATCTTTGAGAATACGCGAGCTCCAACTAACTGATCAAACAGATCATTGATCATCGGCAAGGGGTACTTGTTCTTGATGGTCACATCGTTCAATGCACGATAATCGACAACCATTCTCAAGGACTTGTCCTTCTTTTCAACCAAGAGCACTGGGGCTCCCCAAGGTGAAGAACTTGGGCGAATATACCCTTTGTCCAACAACTCCTTAATTTGCTTCTTGATTTCTATCAAGTCATTTGCGGGCATCCGATAGGGTCTCTTGGATATCGGGGCTGTTCCGGGTAATAGCTCAATCAAGAACTCAATCTCTCTATCAGGTGGCATGCCCGGCAATTCCTCCGGAAATACATCTGGGTACTCCTGTACAATCGGTACTTCCTCCTGGACTACTCCCGTGAGAGAGTTTACTCGCTTACTCCGTGTCGGGCGCTGAGACATGTACTTAATCCGCTTCTGCTCGGGGGTGGTGAGCAAAATAGACTTAAGGGCACAATCAGTATTCCCTTCATACTTGGCCAACCAATCCATGCCTAGGATTACATCCAATCCCTGGGACTCTAATACGATGAGGTCGGTGGGAAAATTATGGTTCCCGATGTTGAGACTCAAAGCATGGCATCCTATCCCGGCTATCATCATGCCTCCTGGGGAACTGACCTTAATAGGCTGGCTGCGGGTTCTAGTTGGCATACTATACTTTTCCACAACTACCCTTGATATGAATGAATGTGTTGTACCAGAATCAAAAAGTACCAATACTGGACGTGAATTTAGCAAAAACTTACCAACCACAGTATCAGGGTGATCATAGACCTCTTCAACATCAATGTGGTTCACCTGAGCTCGAGGAAAAGGATTGGGCTTCTTTGCTGCAGAGTTGCCGTTGCCATTTCCATTTCCTTGCTTGTTCTGGGGACATTCAGTGGCATAGTGTCCTGTCTTCTGACACTTGAAGCAGGTGATGTGAGTCAGATCCTTCTGAGCTAGAGCTGAATGCTGCTGAGTGCCAGTACCGCCATTCTTGAAATTGCTGTTGTTGCGGTGGTTGCCATTCCCTCCATGGTTGTGGCCTCCATGGTTGTGCACCGGGTGGTTATGCTGAACGTGTCCTCCAAACTTACCGGATCCAGTCCCGGTATTCCCTGAATATGGGGGGGGGGGGGGTAGCGAGGCTTCTGCTGAGTGCCAGAGTTGAACTTTCCAAACCCATACTTTCGCTTGCGGTTCTCCATCTGCTGGTGTTTCCCCTCCAAGATGAGGGCCTTATCAACCAGCTCCTGGTAGTTGTTGAAGGTGGCTACAGTCAACTGAATGCTCAGCTCATCATTGAGTCCTTCCAAGAACTTTTCCTGCTTGGCCGCATCATCGGCCACATCTCCAGGTGCATAACGGGCGAGCATGCTGAATTCATCGACGTACTGGGCCACAGAGCGATTCCCCTGGCGTAAGTTGCGAAACTCACGCTTCTTCAGACTCATTGCACCAGCTGAGACATGTGCGGTGCGGAAGGCTTGCTTGAATTGCTCCCAAGTGACTCCAGCAATGGGGTAAGTGGTGGTGTAGTTCTCCCACCAAGCAGCTGCAGGGCCTTCAAGTTGATGCGCGGCAAAACGCACCTTCTCAGCTTCAGAACAACCAGCAGTGATAAGTTCATGCTCCATCTTGCGGAGCCAATCATCTGCCACAATGGGCTCAATGCTGCTGGAGAAAGTTGGAGGGTCCAACCTCAAGAAACGGGTGAGATTGTCGGCCTGGGGTGGGTGACGGTTGTTGTTATTGTTCTAGTTCTGGATGATCAGCTGCATTAGGGTGTTTTCTTGCTGGATCAACTGGGTGAGTTCCAGCGGAAAGTTGGACTCAGGGGCGCGTCTCGGAGGCATCTGATGTATGTGGAGGGGTGAGATTAGCATAGAACAATGGTCTAAGAGTAATTACACTACCCATATGAATGCAACACACAAGTATCACACCACACATTTTATTCAATACCATCACAAAGGTTCACACGAGAATACAAAATTCGATAATCCTAAACATCGGCCTAAAATGTATAACGATAAAGTAAATTTGGTGGTCTAGTCTAAGTGTCCTCCTCAGAAAAGCATGGTGGTGGGTCCTTCAGTGGAGCTTTCTTCATAGTCCTCGTCGTTGCTAATCAAGGGGGCTATGTCTCCTTCGGGATGAAGGTTCTCGCCCATGTCCAGTTCCTCCTCCAGGTATGCAACTCGAGCCTTCAGCTTCTCGATCCGCTCCAGAAAGTCCTTCGCCTCCAGTTCGTGCTCATAGTGGGCTTCCCGGGCTGCTTCTTCTAGTTCAAGCTCGCGGAGTGACAGTTGCTTGATCTTCCTGGCGTCCTTGATCACACGATGCTCCAGAGTCCCGCTGTGCTTCTCCAAGGTCTGGGCATAAGACAAGAGAGCGTCCTTGGTCTTGCTTGAGATGATTTCTCCTTCTTTGTTTCTCCGGGATACGGTGAATAGGTCTGGAGAAATAGGGCAGCCTTTGTATTCTTCCTTGATACGTCCGAGTGCACAATGGATCGCCATGTCCCTTCCGAGAATCCAGTTGGGTGCGATGAACTTGAAATCCATCGGCTCAGTGCGCGGCTGGAATGTCCTTCCGGGAACGTGCACCTCGATCCTGTAGCGTGAATCCTCCGGGTAAGACGAAGTTGGCTTCCCTGTGATAGTCGGCAGAGCAATCCTCAAGTCCTTGGTGATCTGCACCAGCTCCCTTCCGAACGGCATAGTGGCGTCGGGCTGGCAAAACTCCGTGAACTTAACAGGGACGAAGGTGGCCATCTAAAACATTGGAAAATCGGAGAGAAGTCAGAAATGATCAGAAGAGGAAATAGAAGATTTATAGCCATAAGAGAAAATAGTTTTCTTCCTAAGGCTTTTCCATTCCTAGAGGTTACGTCCTAAGGTCAGCATGTGCTCTGAATACCATTTCTGTAGCGACCCGACTCAAGACGAGTAAAGCCTCTGGTGTTTCCGTACCATCCCAAGATCATACTGGTACACACTCAGTACATAATGTATATATTCAAGAGTCCAATCACACAGCTTTATTAATCAAAATCTCAGAAAGAGTACTTTATTACAATAAAGTATTACAATAAAGTGGCTGAAGGCCATCTCATGAGATATCTAACGAAGACTAGCGGAAGCATCAGGTAGACGAGTCCATCTGACTCCAAGGGCATGTCGCTGAGCATAGATCGTAGCCTC
This sequence comes from Hordeum vulgare subsp. vulgare, assembly GCF_904849725.1. Lineage (NCBI taxonomy): Eukaryota > Viridiplantae > Streptophyta > Magnoliopsida > Poales > Poaceae > Hordeum > Hordeum vulgare. The sequence goes on along the minus strand of NC_058523.1, from coordinate 425,606,924 downwards.
ACTCCTGGTCGGAAAAGTACTCTGCAACATGATACGTTGCAGCCGTGTAGGTCAACATATTGAATATCCCGGCAAGTCATCAAAGAGAGGAGTAAAAATAATAATCAACTATCTCTACATGCATATTTGGCCGATTGGGCTAAGTTTTGCATAAAGCCAGTTTTATCCTACAACAAGAGGGGTTGGAAGAAAAATATTACTACATTGTTTGTTGTTAACGAGATGGTTCCGCCAACCAATTCTCGGACCCGAATAGTTGTTAACACCCACATCATTATTAAGTTGTGTCGAGAGTTCAGGGGAATTTCAATGCCTTCGGCTCAAGTTGTCCATGACCATGGACACAGCTAATCGATTAGGTTGGGCACTCTGCAGAGTTTTGCACACGTTCCCCACAAGATTTGACCGCCTCCGGGTTTGTCCTCGCACTTCAGGGTGTTTGAAGACCGGATGATCAAAACATGGTCTTTCAACGGATCCCTCTGAATCCCTGTCGGTGCCCATCCATTCCTACCATTCTTCTACATCTGCTAGCACCGCCTGTCCAGAGTCGCCGCGTTGTCCAACCAAGCCAGAGCCCATAATGACTTGTGGCTGTGCAGGTAAGCCTTGAGTCTTGAAGTCTCCGTCCGTCTCTTCGAGCCTGGGTGAAGCTTTCTGCAGGATGTCATGGCCTCTCCAGCATCCCGGGCATCCACTGGTTTCTCCAGGGAGCCGATCAACCGTCCTTCACCCAGAGTTGCATTGCGTCCGAGGTCTTGGAAATCTTGTCTTAGCCGGTCTTGATTATTTAATCAACCCCGCATCACTCGTGATATACGCTCAACCGAAAACCCGTCTACTCAAGCATAGCATTAAGAAATTGTCGTCCCGGGGCCAAGTATCGGGGTGGTTGTGTGCCTACCACATGATACTACAACTTATACTAAAGTTTCCAAGTACCTAGGCAGCATGCAATTGGGCAAAGAAAGGTGAACTACCATGCATCGAAAACCTAGGAAAAATAACATGATCAAAATGACTTGCCTTGATGATAGTTGTCTTGATCGAGCGCTTCTAAGTAACACGCTTCGCACTCCGGATGATCTACCGATACAAACACAAAACACACCATAAGCACTACAATCAAGCAACAAGTAAAACTAACATCACAAGTAAGGATTTGCTAAAGCCTAAGTAAAAGAATTCAATACGCGTCACTATGGCAGAAACTTGTTTCTGCTAAAAACACCAGTAAAAATACTTTAAATTTTTTGAAACTTCTACCACAGTAAGATTTAATCACTAGGAAGCAGTAGCAAAAAGAATCAACTCAAAATCATTTTTTAAACTCTTGGAATAGGCAAAACAAGGTTTAAACTAAATCTGATCTAACTTATATTTGAAAATTTAAAACATATAGAAATTATATGTTTTTAAAAACTAGAGAAAATTTGGAGTCTACTGGAACACGAATCAATATCATTGGACTACGGGATCAAAAGTTATGGACACAACAAAACAGAAACTTTTCTGTTTTTGCAATTAGACAGAAAAAATGAAGCTAACTAGCTAACTAACAGGGGGTATACGTGGCGCGCTACGATAGGCTGCAAGGTTGTTTGTTGCAAACGTTAGGAGCAAACGGCCTAGTTTTAACCGAAACTACTGGCTAAAGAATAAGTGAAATAAAACCGACTGTTTTTCTGGGCTGAACCGAATAGTTATCCTAAGAACTAATCTACACCATCGAATAAGGATCTAAGGGCTACTAAAAGAAAAAGAAAAAACAACAGAGAGAAGAGGAGTCTCACCGACAGTGGGAGGCTACTCCGGGCGAGGGTGGCGTCACCGGCGAGGGGGAGGGGCTCCGGGGGGCGGTGGAGGGACGGGGAGGTGGCGGCGGCGGTCCTCCACCGAGGGGGGGCGTCGGGCGGAGCGGGGGGTGGCGCCGGGGCGCTGCTCCCAGGGTGGCCGAAGTGGAGGAGCTCGGCTGCTCCGGCGGGGTTGCTGCAGAGGGCTCGGGGCGGCGGCTTGACGTGGGCAAGGTGGGAACGGAGTGCGGCGGATTGGGGGAGTATTTATAGGCCGGGGAGGGGTCGGGGAAGGAAGGAGTAGAGGGATCCGAGGGGATCCCGAGTTCCTGGGATGCTGGCTGGGCTCGGGCAGGAGTTTGGAAGGGGAGGAGGGAGATGACCGCGGGGTGGGAGAAGGGTCGGTCGGCGGGTCCCACTAGCATAGAGAGAGAGGGGGGCTGGGAAGGAAAGGGCGGCCGACACTTAAGGGATTCGGTCCTTGGCGGCTGGGGGATCGGCCCATGGCCTTAAAACGCGCTCAGGGCGGTTGACAAAAAAAACAAGAACTTTCCTATTTCTATATCTATTCCGAAACAGAAAACAAAAGTGAAATAAAAGGAAGTAAATCAAATATTTAATATAGAGTATTATATACCAAAAAAATCAGAAAAATATCCTCTACCCGAATAACATTTTTCCAAAGCAAAAATAAAAACTTTAAAAAAATGTTTTGTTTTCAGAAATTCCTCAAAATGCTTTATTTCTTTTTGCGAATATTTTTGCAAATAAACTTTGGATTTTCTTGGCTCCAATATTTCAGAAATTGCCCGCACTTTGGAGGGTCATTTTCCTCCGCTCTCTCTCTTGCGTGCAGGAGAGTATTTCTCCGGGCATTTCTCGTGCGAGGAAAAATGGAAATGCAAATCAAAAGACGAAAGAAATTCAAGTGCTAAAGTTATTTCAATCAATATGCTTAGATGCTTAGCTACAATATAAAACATTCCCAATTAGGAAAATTGGGATGTTACAAACCTACCCACCTTAAGATGAATCTCGCCCTCGAGATTCGGGTTGGCTAGAAAATAGGTGCGGGTGGTCTCGACGAAGATCCTCTTCTCGTTCCCAAGTGGCTTCTTCCTCGGTGTGGTGGCTCCACAACACCTTGCAGAACTTGATGATCTTCCTGCGGGTAACTCTGTTGGTAGTCTCGAGAATCCTGACGGGTTTCTCCTCATACGTCAAATCGTTGTCAAGCTGTATGGCCTCTAGGGGCACTGTATCTCTCAACGGAACATCGGCCATCTCAGCGTGGCATTTCTTCAACTGGGAAACATGGAAGACATCATGAACTCTGGACATTTCTTCAAGTGCTAAAGTTATTTCAATCAATATGCTTAGATGCTTAGCTACAATGTAAAACATTCCCAATTAGGAAAATTGGGATGTTACATGTGTTGTGAAGTTTTCATGTTTTGCGTGATGCTCTCATGGACAAAGAGATAAGGAGTGGAAAGAGCTCAAGCTTGGGGATGCCCAAGCCATCCCTATCCAAATTCAAGGATAATAAAAAGCCTAAGCTTGGGGATGCCCCGGGAAGGCATCCCCTCCTTCGTCTTCAATCCATCGGTAACATTACTTGGAGCTATATTTTTATTCACCGCATGATATGTGTTTTGCTTGGAGCATCTTGTATCTTAGGAGTCTTTTCTTTTTGTTGTGTCACAATCATCATTGCTGCACACATTTAGAGAGAGACATGCACTCATCGTGATTTTGCTAGAATGCTCATCGTGCTTCACTTATACCTTTTGAGCTAGATAATTTTGCTCTATGTGCTTCACTTAGATATTTTAGAGCACGGTGGTGCGTGACTTGGTAGTTGGCTTATGCTATGAAAGTAGTCCCAAAGGTGATAGGTACCCAAAGAGGATACAAAAACCTCCATCTTCATGTGCATTGAGTAGAAAGAGAAGTCTTGATTCCTCTCAATTAGTTTTGAGACGTGGATTTGGTAATATTAAGAGTTATGTTAGTAGGGTGTTGTGAATCTAGAAATACTTGTGTTGAAGTTAGTGATTCCCGTAGCATGCACGTATGCTGAACCACTATGTTAGGAAGTCGGAGCATAATTGATCTATTGATTTTCATCCTTTGTGTTGAGGTGGGGATCGCGCGATGGTTAACACCTACCAACCCTTCCCCTCGGAGTATGCGTTTAGCACTTTGTTTCGATTACTAATAAAAACTTTCGCAACAAGTATGTGAGTTCTTCATGACTAATGTGAGTCCATGGTATTTATGCACTTTCACCTTCCACCATTACTAGCCTCTCTAGTGCCGCGCAATTCTCACCGGTACACAAACCCACCGAATGCCTTCCTCAGAACAGCCACCATACCTACCTACAATGGTATTTTCATAGCCATTCTGAGATATATTGCCATGCAACTCCCACCATTCCATCTCATGACTTGTGACGTCACTCTCATATTGCAATTGCATGATCGTAAGATAGCTTGCAAGATGTTTCAACGTCATACACCAAGCTAGATCGTTGCACATCCCAGTACACTGCCGAAGGCATTTCCTATAGAGTCATCATCATTTTGAGCTTTGAGCTGTGAGTAAATAAAAGTGTGATGATCATCATTATTAGAGCATTGTCCCATGTGAGGAAAAAAATAGGCCAAGAGCCCAAATAAAAAATAAGAAGAAGAGGCCAAAGAGCCCAAAAAAAAAGGAGAGAAAAAGAGAGAAGGGACAATGCTACTATCTTTTTCCACACATGTGCTTCATAGTAGCACCATGTTCTTCATGATTGAGAGCTTCTTTCTTTGTGACTACCATATGCTAGTGGGAATCTTCATTATATAACTTGGCTTGTATATTCCAATGATGGGCTTCCTCAAATTTCCCTAGGTCTTCGTGAGCAAGCAAGTTGGATGCACACCCACTAGTTTTCCTTTTGAGCTTTGACATACTTATAGCTCTAGTGCATCCCTTGTATGGCAATCCCTACTCATTCACATTGATATCTATTAATGGGCATCTCCATAGCCTTTTAATACGTCGAGTCAATGTGACCATCTCCTCCTTTTTGTCTCACAACCACCGCCACACTCTATTCCACCTATAGTGCTATATCCATGGCTCACGCTCATGTATTGCATGATAGTTATAAAAAGTTTGAGAAAGTAAGAGTGCGAAAACAATTACTTGGCCAATACCGGGGTTGTGCATGATTTACATTAGTTGTGTGAGGATGATGGAGCATAGCCACACTATATGAATTTGTAGGGATAACTTTCTTTGGCGTCGTTATTTTGAAAGTTCATGATTACCTTGCTAGTTTGCTTGAAGTATTATTGTTTTCATGTCAATAGAAAACTATTGTTTTGAATCTTACGGATCTGAACATTCATGTCACATGAAAGAAGTTTCAAAGGACAACTATGCTAGGTAGCATTCCACATCAAAAATTTAGTCTTTATCACTTCCCTACTTGAGGACGAGCAGGAGTTAAGCTTGGGGATTCTTGATATGTCTCCAACGTATCTATAATTTTTGATGGTTTAATGCTATTATCTTGTCAAACTTTGGACGTTTTGTATGCCTTTTATATATTTTTTGGGACTAACTTATTAACTCAGGGCCAAGTGCCAGTTCCTGTTTTTTCCGTGTTTTTGACCCTTTTTAGATGAAGATTTGGAACGGAGTCCAAACAGAATAAAATCCCCGAAAAGATTTTTTTCCGAAATAGAAGAAGATCGGGAGACTTGAGAACCAAGGCAGGGGGTCCCCAGGGACCCCACAAGCCCCCAGCCCCAGCCAGGGGGAGGCCAGGCCTAGCGGGCTTGTGGGCCCCCTGGACCCCCTCTACCCTAGGTTTTGCACCTATATATTCCCTAAAATCCTAGAAAAAATCAAGAGATCATCGAAAGTACTTTTCCGCCACCACAAGATCCCATCTGGGGCACGTTCTGGTGCCTTGTCGGAGGGGGATTCGGATACAGAGGGCTTCTTCATCAACACCATGACCTCTCCGATGATGCGTGAGTAGTTCACCATAGACCTATGGGTCCATAGCTAGTAGCTAGATGGCTTCTTCTCTCTCTTGGATCTTCAATACAAAGTTCTCCATGATCTTCATGGATATCTATCCGATGTAATCTTCTTTTGCAGTGTGTTTGTCGAGATCCGATGAATTGTGGATTTATGATCAGATTATCTACGAATCTTATTTGAGTTTCTTCTGACCTCTCTTATGCATGATTTCATATCCTTGTAATTCTCTTTGAGTTGTGGGTTTTGTTTGGCCAACTAGATCTATGATTCTTGCAATGGGAGAAGTGCTTGGTTTGGGGTTCATACAGTGCGGTGACCTCACCCAGTGATAGAAGGGGTAGGAGGCACGCATCGTGTTGTTGCCATCAAGGGTAAAAAGATAGGGTTTTCATCATTGGTTTGAGATTATCCCTCTAGATCATGTCATCTTGCTTAAGGCGTTACTCTGTTCGTCATGAACTCAATACACTAGATGCATGCTGGATAGCGGTTGATGTGTGGAGTAATAGTAGTAGATGCAGAAAGTATCGGTCTACTTGTCTCGGACATGATGCCTATATGTATGATCATTGCCTTAGATATCGTTATGACTTTGCGCGGTTCTATCAATTGCTCGACAGTAATTTGTTCACCCACCGTAATACTTGCTATTTTGAGAGAAACCTCTAGTGAACACTATGGCCCCCGGGTCTACTCCACACCATATTTTCAGCCCTACACTTTTACTTTGTTGCACTTTCCGCCTTCAGATCTCACTTTGCAATCAATCTTGAAGGGATTGACAACCCCTTTATAGCATTGGGTGCAAGCTGTTTTGTGTTTGCGCATGTACTCTAGACTTGACGAGATTCTCCTACTGGATTGATACCTTGGTTCTCAAACTGAGGGAAATACTTACTGCTCCTTTGCTGCATCGCCCTTTCCTCTTGAAGGGAAAAACCAACGCAAGCTCAAGAGACGGAAGAAGGTTTCTGTCGCCATAGCCAAAGGATTTCTGGCGCTGCTGCGAGGGATAGCAGAAGAATTTCTGGTGCCGTTGCCGGGGATAGAAGTAAGCTGTTGGGAGGCAAAACTATAAGCCCCTATATTTCTTTGTGTCCAGCTGAAACTTTGATCTCATGAGTACCATGTGAGTTACAACAATTGTAGAGAATGAAAAGATGATTGAGTATGTGGATTTGCTTTACAAGCTCTTATTTGACTCTTTCTGATGTTGTGATAAATTGCAATTGCTTTAATGACTAAAGGCTATCGGTTGTTACTTCTCGTTAAGGTTCTTGATCCATACTTTACTTTGTGAAGGAATTGTCACTTTAGCATGAGAGATTATATGTTGGTATTGCTGTTCTAATCATGATCATGATGCTTGCATGTTCATATCTTGTTTTGTCAACACCTCTCTCCCTAAACATGTGGTCATGTTTATTGATCTAGGCTTTTGCTTGAGGAAAAGCGACGTCTAAGCTTGGGGGAGTTGATACGTCCATTTTGCATCATGCTTTCATGTTGATATTTATTGCTTTTTGGGTTGTTATTACACTTCGAGGTACAATACTTATGCCTTTTCTCTCTTATTTTGCAAGGTTTACATGAAGAGGGAGAATGTCGGTAGCTGGAATTCTGGCCTGAAATAGGAGCAAGTTTGAGATGCCTGTTCTGCACAACTCCAAAAGCCGTGAAAATCAACGTGGAATTTTTTGGGAATATATAAAAAATACTGGGCAGAAGAAGTACCAGAGGGGCGCCACCTGGAGGCCACAAGCCTACCCCCCTGGCCGGGCCTGGGGGCTTGTGGGCCCCCTGTTGCCCCTCCGGCGCTCATCTTTTGCTATATGTAGGGTTTCGTCCGGAAAAAATAAATCAAGGGGGAGCTTTTCGGAGGATTCGCCGCCGCCACGAGGTGGAACTTGAGCAGAGCCAATCTAGAGCTCCGGCAGGACGATCCTCCCGGGAAACTTCCCTCCCGGAGGGGGAAATCGTTGCCATCATCATCACCAACACTCCTCTCATTGAAGGGGACTCATCACCATCAACATCTTCATCAGCACCATCTCATCTCCAAACCCTAGTTCATCACTTGTAACCAATCTCGTCTCACGACTCCAATTGGTACTGGTAAGGTTGCTAGTAGTGTTAATTACTCTTTGTAGTTGATTCTATTTGGATTACTTGGTGGAAGAGTTTATGTTCAGATCCTTGATGCTACTCATTACCTCTCTAGTCATGAATATGATTATGCTTTGTGAGTAGTTACTTTTGTTCCTCAGGACATGGGATAAGTCATGCTAATAGTAGTCATGTGAATTTGGTATTCGTTTGATATTTTGATGTGTTGTATGTTGTTTTTCCTCTAGTGGTGTTATGTGAACGTCGACTACATAACACTTCACCATTATTTGGGCCTAGAGGAAGGCATTGGGAAGTAGTAAGTAGATGATGGGCTGCTAGAGTGACAGAAGCTTAAACCCTAGTTTATGGGTTGCTTCGTAAGGGGCTGATTTGGATCCACTAGTTTAATGCTATGGTTAGACTTTGTCTTAATTCTTATTTTGTAGTTGCGGATGCTTGCGAGAGGGGTTAATCATAAGTGGGATGCTTGTCCAAGTAAGGGCAATAGCCAAGCACCGGTCCACCCTAATATCAAACAATCAAAGTAACGAACGCGAATCATATGAACATGATGAAAACTAGCATGACAGAAATTCCCATGTGTCCTCAGGAGCGTTTTACCTCCTATAAGACTTTGTCCAGGCTTGTCCCTTGCTACAAAAGGGATTGGGCTACTTTGCTGCACCCTTGCTACTTTTGTTACTTGTTGCTTGCTATAAATCATCTAACCACACAACTACTTGTTACCGATAATTACAGTGCGTGCAGATTTTACCTTGCTGAAAACCACTTGTCAGATCCTTCTGCTCCTCGTTGGGTTCGACACTCTTACTTATCGAAAGGACTACGATAGATCCCCTATACTTGTGGGTCATCAGGGGGCTAGGCGCCATGGGAGCTCGTGTCTGGCAGCACGAGCAGGGGAAGGAGAGGATGAGATCGAGAGGAGGGATCGGGCTAGGGAGTGGCTACGCGAGGGTTGTTCCCTGGTGACGATGCTAGGAAGAAGGAGACACGGGAGGCGAGGGGCTCGAGCGCTGGGCGCCCCTGGCGCTGTTGCGAGCTATGTGAGGGTTGCGGTGTGGGATCGAGAGGGTGAGGGAGAGATCGAGAGAAGAGAGGGGGATCGGCTGGGTTGGCGGTGGTCGGTAAGTAACCGAGCAAGGGAGCTCTCTCCCTGGCTCTAGGGTTCGCTGGTGAGGGGGTGGCTGGGCCTTGGTCCAGCTGGGTCAAGGTGGAGAGAAGGGAAAAAAAGAAAAAAAATGGCCCATGAAAGAAACTAAATAAGTTGGCGTGTTTAGAGATAAATGGATTTCTCTCTTCTATAAACGAAAAAGGAAGCGAAAGAGTATTTGGGGGTCTAATAAATCCACAGTGATCTGCAACTGACATGTGGATACATAAAATAATTCAAAAGCGCCACAACTTCAAATGGAGTGAAAAGAGAAAGAGCTCTGACTTGGAATATTGGAATCAAAAGAAATTGCAGTTGCAAGTGTTTTACTATTGGAATATTTTATAGTAGCTCCCTAAAATATTGGGAGGATATGTTACTTGGGACAGATGAGATGAAATCCAAAAAGAAATTACAGATTGATCTTGCCAAATATTGGAGAGGATATAATTGACTTGAAGAGAAGCACGCCGGATGAAAAAAAATTGACATGACGACTCTGGATGAGAAGAATTGAAAGACAACATGATTGAGCAAAGAATCAATTAGCATTCCCATAAAATATGAGAACACCTCTTGGAAAATATAAGAAATCACCATTTGACATCGAAGCAACTCGAATTACCATACTCCAACAAAACCAAGGATGAGGCTTACGAAACAAGTCGGAACAAATTCATGACAGAGATTTCGTTCAATATTTTCATGGATAGGATCGCACGGGCTCGATCCTACAGTAGCCATCATGTACAAGGCAGTGCACACGACATACAAAGCGTCCCCGAGTCGTAGCAAGCTACAAGGACTCTTGAAGACACAACGGGAACTGCTGTAAGACGACCGTGAACAAACGAATCCACTAGATGTCGAACCCTAACCTCACATCATGCATCTGTTGGGAAATTGTCCTATAAGTAACTACTTGAATTCCCACCTAAGAACTCCCGAAATTTCTGGTCATGCAATCGGGTCCATGGATACAAGGCGTAAAATCCATCACCCAAACCCTAGCAATAACACTACCCGTTCAGTGTATCACATTCGTCAACACATAACCAAAGATCTCGGGAACTCATCTATCTTAGATCCTTGTAATCACAACGATACTAAGTATGGCAGTACCCCCGAACTCTTTGCACCAGTACTGGGGATGCCGGGGTTATCTCACCACTACGAGTATTGAAGAAATTTTGAACATCCTCCAACCTGAGATACTAAAAAATCTAAATGATAACGATGTGCTCAAGAATCCCGTGGAGCTCAACTCCCAGGAATAAAATCAACACAACAAGAGGCACCAATTCAGAACTCCGTCACATCAGTATCATATAGATTCCAAAAATATCTGGGAGATCCTAAAAAAAATTGAGTAAGAAGAGGAGTGGAATTAAATGATTACGTCAAGATTCCTCACTAGAGCATAGAAGAGAAGAAAAAAGAATCCTACTCTGCGATATATTACTAGACTCAAAGTATTTTTTTACTAGACTCGACTTGACCATGTTCGATCAATAAAGGGGGCTCCTAGGTTGGCACTGCTCTGATACCAACTTGTAACGCTCAAGATGCGGTCCTATCCTTATTTAGGCGCGAGGGCCTCGAGAGGGATAGAGACGCATCTCGTCGTTTCACAAGAACGGATATTGTTACAAGTACATGTACTGAAAAGATGAGTATAAGGAGTTGGCTTACACTCGCCACAAGCTACATCAGAGACACATCAATACATCAACATACAATCCTCATGAAGAAGAGCATGGTCCGTCTACGAACGAAAAGAAATGATAAAAGAATGGCGTCCATCCTTGCTATCCCAGGTTGTCGGCCTGGAACCCATCCTAGATCCATGAAGAAGAAGAAGAGGAAACTCCAAATGAACAATCAACACGCTCACGTCATAGTAACTCTTTACATGTACCTGCAACTGGTGTTGTAGTAATCTGTGAGCCACAAGGACTCAAGAATCTCATTTCCAAAGGTATCAACACTAGCAAATCTTAATGGGTAAGGTATGGTTAAGTTGTGAGGTTGCAGCAAGGGACTAAGCATTTATTTGAGGTGCCTAACTTACAAGTACAAGAATAAAAAAGGGGGAAGATCTGATCAACTGAATGATCCTGAACACCAACTTACGTCAGACATAACCCCACTGTGTCCTCGATCGGAGAAGGAGCTCACAAAAGAGACAATCACGGTTACGCACTCAGTTGGCATATTTTAATTAAGCTTACTTGAAGTTATCTAGAACCGGATGTTAAACAAAGTTTCCACGTTTCCACATAACCGTGGGCACGGCTTTCCGAAAGATTTAACCCTGAAGGGGTGCTCCAACTAGTCCATCACAAACTACCACACGCCGCTACGGAATGACCTCGATCAGGGAATCCCATGATCTCCTCGGGTTCCTATTGGAAAACCTCAACCTCAAGATAACCAAAAGCATCCTCGGAATCCCTCGCACAAGACGCTCGAGAAAGGTAAAACAAGTCCAGCAAGGCCGCCTGACGTGTCGACGATCCCGATAGGAGCCACGTATATCGTTCTCCCGATACGACGGATTATCCAAACTTCCGGTAGGACAATCACAGAGTTGCCCCTGGTAGCCATCGACGGTTGACAGGTTGGACCAACACTCATGCGGAGCACTAGACCGGTGGGGGGGGGGTTGATTTATTACCCACGGGGTTCAGAAAGTCCCTATGAAATTTTATGAGGTTATTAGGAAAATGTAGTAGCAATGTTGGGCCTTGCCAGCCGAGCTTTATCCCTAAGCGAGAATCTAGGGGGTCCCCATAACAAAACCAAGCATGTTAGGAGCGCTCATTTATGGAACATAACACCGGTACCCGAAACTAAGGTGGCAAAGGTGGAACAAAACACCAGGCTAGAAAGGCCGGGCCTTCCACCATTTACCAAGTATATAGGTGCCTTAAAAATAAATAGCATAAATAGGGTGATATAACAAGGAACCCATGTTATCACATGGAAGCAATTGCACCTGCAACTAGCAACTCTATCCAATGGTTCAGCAAGCGGTAACATAGCCAATTAGTGGTTTTCTAGGTTGAAAGGCTGACATTTAAGAGGTGGTAGTAGCACGCCATAACGAAAGAATCCAGACAACAAGCATGGCAATGATAGTAATGGTATCTAGGGAAATGATCATCTTGCCTGAGATCCCACTTGGAAGAAGAATGACTCCGTGAAGCACATGAACCAAAGTAGTCGAACAGGTCCTCACATTCCGACACGCTTGCGGAACACTATCGAGACGAAGCAAATCGGAAAAAAAGAATCAACACAGATATTCACCACGACACATGCACGACATGATGCACCTCCTAATATGATGTATGATCAGTTCAAATATGCAAGACATGGCATGGCAATTCACGTAGTCAATCGCTACACATTAAGTGAAGCTCAATATGCAATGAGTTGCATATTGACAGAACTCCACATTTATTTATTTAGTTCACTCCCATTTATTTACACGACAATATTAAATGTTGTTTAAACATGGCAAGAGGTGAAGCATGTGGTTCTACACGACATACTAGCTGGTTAAAACCAAAGAACATTGAACGGGGCTATGGTTAAGAGATACGTCCAACATAGGATATTATGCCATGAATGTGACATGCATGCAAAGTTTAAGAAAATATGGCAAGAGGATATGAAGCATGTGTCGACATGGCGGCAAAATGGAAACGATGTCACGACAACGTTCCGATCCCGATAACTCGAGGAGATACCGGTGCCCACGAATAGGGAGAGCGAGCGTGGCAGGCCAAGAATGATGGGGTGATCCTGGTTACCGGGTTCCCATGCGTCGGGGGCATGGCAAAAGAGGGACAACGTGCAACAAGCAAACATATAAGGCGCAAACATACAATTCGTCTTATACATCACATGCATTCGCCCACGGGTGATCATCTCGTTGGTTATACCTTTGAAGCGTGCGTTCAGGGTGGACTGAGGTTCGTCGAGGGAAGTAGTCGTGCACGTGTCTTCGGTGACGTAGTCGTACACGGTTGGTGACGAACTTGACGATTCCACGATCCTGGAAGGTCACCGGAAGATGTTCCCGTAGTATTCATGTCGAAGCGTCGGTCTTGACGAATCTGAAGGGATACACACACTCCAGGGCGACGTATCCAAATGACCAACCGACCACTACATCTGAAGGCTGACGGGGGTTGTCGCGAGTAGCATGGCGGAGCGCGTTCGTCCTGCAGAAGATCAACGATAGCAGGGCAAGCAACTGCATCTGAGAGCAATGTAGAACGACACAGAAGGGACAGCTCGCGGGCGTTGGACATCGGAGAGTCATGGTGCATGGATGGGTCGGCAGGCGAGGGCGAACAACAACAACTCGGGGATGAGGCCACATGCAAGGGACTTAGCGGCCATGTTGTGGGGCTCGCAGTCGGGTCCTTTGGTGCAGAGGCAGAGGCGGGGCGGCGTGCTCATCGCAGCAAGGCAGCAGAAGCGGCACACGCTCTCTAGTGTGGATCTCGCCAGCCAGAGCAAAGACAGGGGGCGCGCGGGGCACTCAGGCCGGCCATGGCACGGTGGGGCGCGCGCAGGTCCGCGGCGGTTCCAGCCAAGGGTGGCTTGAGGGCACGGCGGCGGGGCGGGCTCCATCACCGGAAGTGGAGCATATGAAGGGCGAGGGGTCACGTGCCATGGGAGCTCGTGTCTGGTAGCTCGAGCAGGGGAAGGGGAGGATGGGATCGAGAGGAAGGATCGGGCTAGGGAGTGGCTGCACGAGTGTCGTTTCCTGGTGATGGCGCTAGGAGGAAGGAGACAGGGAAGGCGAGAGGCTCGAGCGCTGGGCGCCCTTGTCGCTGGTGCAAGCGATGTGATGGTTGCGGTGTGTGATCGAGAGGGCGAGGGAGAGATCGAGAGAAGAGAGGGGGATCGGGCTGGGTCGGCGGAGGTCGGGAGGGAACCGAGCGAGGGAGCTCTCTCCCTGGCGCTAGGGTTCGGCGGTGAGGGGGTGGTTGGGCCTTGGGCCAGCTGGGTCGAGGTGGAGAGAAGGGAAAGAAAGAAAAAAAGGCCCATGAAAGAAACTAAATAAGTTGGCATGTTTAGAGATAAAAGGATTTCTCTCTTCTATAAACGAAAAAGGAAGCAAAAGAGTATTTGGGGGGTGAAATAAATCCACAGGGAGCTCCAACTGACATGTGGATACACAAAATAATTCAAAAGCGCCACAACTTCAAATGGAGTGAAAAGAGAAACATCGCTGACTTAGAATATTGGAATCAGAAGAAATTTCAATTGCAAGTGTGTTACTATTGGAATATCTTATAGTAGCTCCCTAAAATATTGGGTGGATTTGTTATCAAGAGAGTCACCATGTGAATTCCCTCAATTTGAATAGACCAACAGGTCTATGCAATTTATTTATTTGAGTTGCAGAAAATTAATGACATGATGGCATGGTGACATGATGAATGCAACAGACAAATAATTAACACGGCGACAACAGAATAAAAGGGGGATCTTTTGGAGCGTCGGTCTCGAGCTATTACATAAACCCAACAATAGCATTAAGCATCAAGTCCCCTGAACTCACATACGTAAAAAAACTTACTCGGGTGTAAGCTTCTATCACTCTAGCCACCCACTATAAGCGAATCATAAACATATTGCAACACCCTCCAGCGTGAATCCTTCACGTGTGTGCCTCACGGAAGGCACCTTAGGACAGCACGAAAATAAAACATACACTCAAATCAATCAAGATCATCAATCAACCCAAAGGACAACATAACTCTACTCAAACATCATAAGATGGCAATACATCATTGATTAATAATATATGGCATGAAACACCATGTTCAAGTAGGGGATTACAGCGGGGTGCGGGAGAGTGGAACACCATAGATAGACGAGGGAAGGTGATGGAGACGGTAATGTTGATGAAGACGATCACCACGGCGATGGTTCCTCCAGCGTCACTCCGGCGCCGCCGAAAGAGAGGGGGCAAGAGTCTCCCCCTTAGGGTTCCTCCCCCATGGCCTCTCCCTATATGGGGAGAGGTTCTCCCCTTTGGTGCTTGGCCACCATGGCTCTTGGAGGGGAGAGGCGAGATGGGGAGAGGTTCTCCCTGTTGGTGCTTCTCTCCTATTTTCGCTATTGTTTTCTCTCCATATTGGTTTTTCGTCGATACAAAGAGTTGCAACAACGCAGCGGAAGGTTTGTAATACCTAAGATTTTTTTATTTTTTTATTTCTTGATTTCCTTGGATTTTAAATTTTTGGCTTGACAATTTTTTTGAAGATCTCTTGCTAACCTTCATGAGAAAAACCTTTTGGAGTTTCTTTTCCACCAAACAAGTTTTATAAATATTCTTTTGGCCCTTTCTCAAAATGAATTGGTTGAGAGAATATTCCTTATTTTGCAAATTTGGAAATTTCCATAAGCCTTCTATTATTTTTTCGAAAGAAATTAATCACTACCTTCTATTTTAAATCTTTTACACCTTCCCTAGACCTAAAGTTTTATTTTGAATGTTTTCCAAAACTTTAGAAGAGATGGATCACCCTTGATTATTTTTATTTGAATAAAAGGGATTTTCTGTAATCAGTTTTAACCTCTGCCATTTTACAAAGGAACTCCTCTTTTCCTTTGGATTCTTGACCCCAAACTCTAGCAGTTTGAAGCCCTTAGTATGTGCTATCAATTCCACCAGAAACTTTGAGTTGCCAAGTTCAAATATTTCAAATTCTTTTTGACTCAAGTTTGACCCCAGAAACTTATTTTCTTTTCAAACTTGACTTAAACCCCTCCAAAAATTCTGATTTTTTTGAAGTGCCTTTCCTTCCAATGAGAGTGCTTCCCTCAAAATTTCAGCTCCAAATTCATCCTGCTACTATCCTTTTCATTATGTCGAGCACTTCATCTGCTCCCTGACTGAAGCTGTCTGAATTAAATTCAGACCAAACTTCACACAGAGCTGCAACTCCTCCCCCTTCGCCAATATCGCGAGTATCATCGCTTTGGGCATCGATCATTATATCCAAATGACTTATTAAACCATTTGTTCATGCCTTTTGTATTGAACAAAAGCGCAAAAGTAAGGAAAGATGAGACAATTCGCATCCTGGTCATAAAGGCTTCTCTGAATCTTGAATTAATTTATACAATGCTTCTGCTTCTTTACTTGCTCCATTTGGAATTGGATTTGAAAAAAATGTACTATCAATCATAGGCACATCACCATCATATATTTTCCTAATTGAATCCATAATAATTTAATGCATATTAGCAATCCCTTCAGCTTCATGTTGTGGTTATTGATCATCATTCTTATCGGATGAAGACTCACCGTGAAATACCCATTTGTCATAGCTCTGAAGCATTCCATTCCACATCAAATGAACATAATCTTCAGATGGACATCGGATCATTGTATCTGTTGGTGTATCTTTATATCCAAGCTCCCGAAATTAATCTTCACCGGCTCACTACTGTCTACTTTCTCTTGGAAATCCAAATAGTATTTTTTGTAGATTCTAAATTCATTGCACAATGCATCAAAATAACAAATATCAGGCCCCGTTTGGGTACAAAGTATTATTAGTATACTATGGTTTCTAGAAAAAATGTCGTTTTAAATACTGTGAGGTGTTTGGTTATACCAACAACTGTAGTTTCATAAAGAGTTGTTCTCTTGATATAGTGTATTTTTAGTATTAAGAAAAGAGGCTCAGGCCACTTTTTTCTCAAACTGGGGAAATACTCTCGTGTCATGAGGTCATGGACTACCATGCAGCTTGGTTTGTAACTTATAACTATAATTAACAACATGGCAGTATCACTTTTGTATTAGGTTCAGTTGTATTGATTCCTATTGTTCACGCTAGGTTCAGTTGCATAAGCATAATCAGTATCAAGTTAGGTTTTTAAAGAGATACTGCCTAAGCATAATTAGTTCAAGTTAGGTTCACTTGCATAAGCGCTCAAAACTACAGTACTTAGAACAGTACAAGCCAAACATATATGTAGTTTCACTAGAACTTAGAAAATTGATGTTTTTACAAGTTGTATAGTATTCATTGCTAAGACATTATAATAGAGTTTTTTTGGAATATTGCATTATTTTAAAAATTACACTTCCAAACTAGGCCTTACTACATATAAGTTTCATGTAATTTCGTCCAAAGCATGGAGATTCAAAGATCAGGGTACACCGGGATGAGGTACCTCTCTGAGCTGAGTAGGCGATGGGGAGTAGGGAGGAACGGAGGATCAACGGTTGACGTGAGTGCTGATCTCACTAACCACTAGGAGTTAGCGCCTCCGGCAGTCCTGCTAGAGGGCACGCTCCTGGCTGGTGGTGCGCCATGTGCTCCTGCACGAACAACATACGGTCGGGCGCCAAGCAAGACAGACAGCGGTAGGTCGCCCATCTCAGCCTTCGGGCTGGGTCACAGGGTGGTCTAAGAGAAACTCTAGCACACCCCGCAAAACGGCCGGACAGCAAAAAATCCGGCGACTATACGGGTTTGGGCTCATTTTCCTGCCAGAACAGACAGTGCAAACGCGGCCCGACCTGGAAATGTTTTGCGGTGGCCCGTAAACGCTTCCCCTCAAATGGTATAACTGCGGGTTCGACCGCTGGATGCGGGTTGAAACCCTATCCCTCCGCCGCCGCGAAAATCCCCCCCACCTCACCGCCGGCGCCTCCAATCCGCGGCCGTGCGCCTCCATTACGCCGCGTAGCCGTTCCAATCCACCGCCGCACATGGCCAACTCTGGTAGCCGTATGGACGACGACCCCGAGAGAGCTCGTCGCGTCAGATCCTATGCCGCCCATAAGCGCTCCGCCCGCCGGTACACGCGCTGGGGCCTGACGTCATCGCCGTAGCTCCTCCGTTGCGAGACAAAGGAGTACGACCGCGCGCGCGGCCGCCTCTTCTCCGGTAGCAGCTCAATCGAGGCGTCGAGCTCCCGTTCGTCCTCCTCTGTCCCACCGGTGAAGAGGGAGCTCGAAGAGCTCCCGTCGGTGAAGATGGAGCCGGAGGCCGAGGCGGTGCCGGAGCGACGTGCCGGGGCCATCGTCGGACCGGAGGACTTCCTCCCTCTGGTGAAGGCGGATAGCCTCCTGCCCGTGCTACTCGCGCGGAATGCACGGGAGGTCGAAGAGGACCAGCAGCGCCGCCGGAGGGAGGCGGAGATCGACACCGTGCTCTACGAGTAGGGTGTTGCGTCAGCCATCACCTTCGGCAATAAGGTGGAGGAGTGGCGCCGCGAAGCTACTGCGCAGAAGCGCATCTACGTCGAGCTCTCCTCCGACGAAGATGACGACGACTGAATGTAGGCTATCTACTACTACACAAGCTCGACTCCGGTGAGCTCCATTTTGTGTAGTGCGGTAATAGCTCCAGTAGGTGATGCCCCCCTCTAGTACTGATGAATGTAATGTTGTTTGAGCATGAATGTAGTGTTGTATGATCATGATTGTGGTTCTGAACATGCCCGCGAATGTTTATTTTTCAAATTATGCAGTTTCATTATGCGGGTTCTGTTCTGCAGTGCAACTTTTCATCCTGCAAAACCCCACTTCGACGAACTTCAAAACGCGTTTGCAGGTCGTGAATATACAGGGTCTGCTAAAGTTGCTCTAATGGTGGCTCCGGGCGGCCGGGCAGGCATGGCTAGGCAGGCAGCTCGGCTGGCTCAAGGCGGCGGATCGAGTATTCACGACCAACAAGGTTGACCGACCGTTGTGTTTGCTTCAGCACGACGAACAAAATAGGTTGTTATTGGGCTTTATTTTTTTCCAAGACCATCGCGTGTTACCTATGTGGTGTACTAGTCAGGTTAAATTTCCAAGGTGGACCGTGTCCCATTCTGTACCTCCATCAACGATCTCAAAGAAAGGAATCGTGAGGCTGGTCATAGTGGGGAGTATCATATAGTAGTATCATGCATATGATATTATTGTATGATACTACCTCCATAATGCATAGTATCATAAACTAGTATCATAGATGGCCTCATTTATTAACATGCATGACACATAGTAGCATAGCATTTAACATGTTATGGTATCTACCTATGTTACTCTAACCCTCTCTCTCTTCATTAATTGTCTGCCACATGAGCATGTCTGCTATTCCCAAGTACATGATACTACCTAAGTTACTCCCACTATGGCCAACCTTATTGATTTCGGCTCGAACAGTTAGCATCGTTTTTTTCGTCACATTATTTATGTATACAGGTGTGCATAACTAATTTTATTTTTAAGTATGGATATTTCCCGTGTTATAATAAATATAATTTGCAACACATATTTGCAAACGTATAAGATCTGTGGCAATCTATTTAGGACACTATGGTCACAAGCTGCACATTTACAACGCATATTCTACAACACATATATGTGTATCTCTTGTAAATTTTGCAACTTATAGTCAAAACGTTGTAGAATATGTGTTGCTTTATAGGGGGTATTCTTGTAGTGTGATGTGCTGTTTGCTAACCTAACTCATATTTATACCCATCACCTTGCATATTTCATACATGCTATATATATTTCAACAATGATAAAAATACGATGATGGCAAGTGGTCATTAGGAAAGGTCGTGGGATAGCCTAGTCACGCAGAACGTGATAGGTTATGGCCTTGTCATGACATGTGTACAATGGTGTTGGTAAAAAATTGGTTAAACTCCAGTATCAACCTAGATCGAGTCTTGTCCGTGTCATACTTCTATATCATGCTACCAGAATTTCCTAGATAATGGATTTGGTATAGTCAGTTGTAGAACAATTATCAGTCATACACCATTAGAGGGGCCGGTATGAAGGTATCCATGGCCCTGGACTAAATCCAGTCATACAGTTAGGGGGCATGGGTGTTTTTGGTCTGGGACCGGAAGGGAGGGCATTCCCAGTGAGCGCGCGATATAAATATTTTTGATCCCATGCTGGTCGAGGTCGGAGCCTCCCCGTCTTATGGTTTAGCCTTGGCGGCGTAGCCCGGGTGAAGCCGGGCTCCGTGGAGGCTAAAATGGGTGTGTGTTGATTCTGAGTGTTCGCTTCTAAAACTTCGTACGCGGGATTAGTCATAATGACTATCGAAAACCGCGAGCTATGGGTAAAGAGTACACCCTCTGCAGAGTCAAACCTATTCGAGTAGCCGTGTCCCCGGTCAAGGACGTTGTTTGACAAGTCAAGTGTCAGTCCTAGAGTCGGTCTTTGGAGTATAAACGGTGTTAATAATAAAGGATGTGGAAAATCATATGATGATGTGGGACAGGATCATATTATGATTATTACTCTGGACTAACCCCTATGACTATGTTGTTGGATATCCCTGGGACGGTTCTACCTCCTGGATATTCAATATTTATTTTATTACTTCATATAAGCCCTTTATGTGGTGTCGCTTAGACACCCAACTGTGGCATGTTTATTGTTTCATATAAGCCCTTTATTGGTGTCGCTTAGACGCCCAACTGTGGCATGTTTATTGTTTCATATAAGCCCTTTATGTGGTGTCGCTTAGCCGCCCGAGTGTGGCATGTTTATTGTTTCATATAAGCCCTTTATGTGGTGTCACTTAAACGCCGGACTGTGGCATGTTTATTGTTTCATATAAGCCCTTTATGTGGTGTCGCTTAGATGCCCGAGGATGGCACGTTTGTTATTTCATTTATTATGCCCTTTCTATGGTGTCGCTGAGACGCCCGACGGAGGTCTATTATTTATTTTCCCCTTACTGTGGTGTCGCTGAGATGTCCGTTTGTGGCTTGTCATTTATTTCTTTTATGTATGTCATGTATGTGGTGTCGCTCAGACGCACCACAGTGGCTTTATTAACATTTGTTAACCTTTCGAGGCGTCGCTCCAAACACCCGATCGGTGTATTTTTTTGCTTTTCTGTCAAGGATATCTCGGGAGGACTACCGCCTGATTTATTCACTAACTTAATTTACTTTCAGCACATATATTTTGAATATAACCTCATTCTTACCATGCATATTAAAATCAACTGCATGTATCTCATCTTTTGTGCAAACTGTTTCCTAGTACTTGTTGGAGTACTCACTGGCTTGTTGTTGTGTCCAGATATGGATGAAGGAGACCTCATGGATGAAGAGTTAGATAGTGAGTCCGATGTCTATAGGAGTCCCAGTCAGTATTGAGATCCTGGAGTCCGCCGCTGTTTTATTCCATCGCTTCCGCCACCCCGAATAAATGTTGAGCTTCACTCTGATGATTAACGCGTAGTAGTACTTGTCATGTCGCATTACTCTGATGTGACGTGCCCCCTTTTATTTCGCGAGTAGTAGGGTCACCCTAAGACCACTGTAACATTCCATTTTTCCTAAGACATGGATATGTTGTAATAATTGTATAGCAGCCCTTGCTCTACTTGTATATATTAAGTACTACTAGTTTTTGTATCAAGATGAGTTTGTGAGTGAGAAATATTTTCTTCACTAAGGACGCACATGGCTGATTTCCAATTAATTCATTTATCTGGAAACCGGTCGTGACAAGGTCTCTCTTTATTTTTGTATTTTCTAGTATATATAGGATTTTTCAACGTTGGAATCACGCCAAACGGTGCCACGTGGGCACCACAAGCCATGAGGCCACGACCTAGGGGGCGCCCTGTTAGCTTGTTCCCTACACGTGTCTCCCCTCTGGTGGTTGTTTTCTCCAGTATTGCTTAATTCCTTTAGAAAAAAATATATTTTTTTGGTCGATTCCTAGAACTTCCATTTTCTACTCAAAAACAACACCACGGTAATTCTGCTGAAAAAATCATTAGTCCGGGTTAGTTCTAAATAAATCATACAAAGTGCATCTAAACCGTATAAAAGTGTTGTAAACATAGGCAAACATGGTATGAATACTTCATAATTTATCAATACGTTGAGATGTATTAGGACTCCCCGAGATGATTTTAGGGTAGATGAGAATTTATAACCAAGAGAAGGAAGTCAGGAGGACCACGAGGGAGGCACAAGCCATCAAGGTGCCCCAAGGCCGCACCATGTTTGCTTGTGGGGCCCTCATGCAACCTCCAGTCTTCTTCCGATACACCTTGGTCTTCTTTTGGTCCAGCAAAAATCACCAAAAAGTTTCAGGGAATTGGACTACGTTTGGTATGGAAAACCTGAAAAGTGAAAACATGCATAAAACAACATCTCGCACTAGGCACTGCGTCTAGGTTAGTGCTCAGAAATAATATAAATTGAATAATAGATACCTCAAAAGTATTCTAAAATGATAATATATCAGCATGGAACAATCAAAAATTATAAATACGTTGGAGACGTATCATATATCATTAGAAGTAAGCTCCTCGAGCTGATCTAGGCCGATCGATAAGAACCACTCGTCAAGCATGGATCGGTCCTTGCCTTTGGAACGGAACTTTTCAATAGTAAGGCCTGTGATTGGGCCACAGTGTGTGCCGAGGATTTGGGACAATGCATCCAAGCATTTGTGATAGCCATTGTAGAGCATGTGCTTGTTGATGAGGCCAAGAGGCGCACAACACCATAAGGGGCGCCACTCCCAGGAGAGGAAGGTTGTGTGCACGCCATCTTCGATTGGGAGGAGGGGAATGATGAGTGTTAAAATATTATCGGGGAGGCTGCTGATGAAGTCTAGGCGTGTCCGAGGCGCTTGCATTTTTGGCTCGGCCCGCCTTCGCTTATTGGCAAACTCGGCTGCCACCTATGGAGTATCGATAGGGACGACACTTTCGGTCATGAGTAGAGCGGTGGGAAGATAGTGATTATGTAGCTAGAGCATGGCAAAAGAGTAGTGTGTTGGTAATTACAAGTTACTAGGTAGGAAAAGATTTAACAGATTCAGAAAATGAAATCCCAATTGGTTGCTGAAATACTACAAAATTACTTTGACATTGCTACACGAGTCAACATTCAGATACTAGAAAGAAGACTTACTTCCAAAAAAGTATGGACGGATGATGTTGTCAGGCAAGTTAGCATTTATCCTATTGCCACACTCTTTTAGGTGCAGTGCAATTTCAGAGCCAACTTTGACTACATAAAACTTAGAAATTCCTGGCCAAAGACCTCTATTAAAATAGGAGTGACAATCTTCATCAAGTATAACACAAACAACAATTGTGAATCCATGGTTTGTGCTCAAAATGAATAAGGGAGTCCGGGACTAAGGAGTCCTCAGGCTGCTTACCTATTTTTATGGGCCAGACTCATGGGCCATCCTATAATTATCACTAGAGCCCAAATTACAAGACGACGCTGTATCCAGAATGGATTCCTCCAAAGATTGGTGTATGCTCTAAGGCAAGGTGATAATCGGCATTTTATCTCATTAGTGTAACCGACATTGTGTAAGCCTAGAGCCCGTGGTATCTATATAATTAGAGGGCTTTTAGTCCATAGGGCAGGTTAAGATCATTATTCCTAGGGTTTTAGACCACTACATACGATCTTGAGGTAGACGAACTCTTTATTCTATACTCCACCATCAATATAAACAAGAGGAGGACGTAAGGTTTGACCTTCCCCAAGAGGGCCTCAACCTGGGTAAACATCGTCTCCTTTGTCTCAAGTTACCCGCCGTTCCAAGATCCACAGCTCAGGACCCCCTACCCGAGATCTGCCAGTTTTGACACTGACATTGGTGCTTTCATTGAGAGTTCCGACGTGTGATCACCAAGGGATTGATGGTTGCCTAATCATCAGGGACAACATGTGTAACGGGGACGCTTTTGTACCTAGACGAACCTTCGTGCTTGGCAGCGTCATGCTGCATGCTAATACAACCGGAAACCTCGCCCCCAATTAGTACATCACATTTGGGAACCTAGAGTTCATCGCTGACTCCACGGGAGATTTTATTCTGACAAAACTTTCGACCCCCGTGAAGAGCTCTCGAGCCCCAACGCCATTACGCCGGGCATGGTGGACCACGCCCTCAAGGCTTCCTCCACCCTGAGCCCGACCCTAGAGCCTGAACCAGTCGACATATTCGAGTCATCTTTGGATGAGCATTGCCCCGATGCAACTTTAACCGCTCTTGGGACACAACATTGTGGGTTGACCCCGTGTACTCCAAAAACATGGAGTCCGCACATGTCGCGACACTGAATGAGATGCTAGACCAGATCCAGGCCATGGGGATAACAAATGACCAACCCTCAGACTACGATCAGATCTGGCTTAAGCCCAACGATAGGGAAATTTACGTCCACCCATCACGCATTTGGTTGCCACCCTCGAGGACCTGATTGAAGGTTCACCTAACCAACCACCTGAGCTTAGGACAGTATATGTTTGGATCTACGATAATTCAGATGACCCCTCTAATGCGTAATCCAAACCTTTCCCCGAACTCGATACGAAGTGCGTCTTAGATCCCGTGTGGCAATATCCGGCTGAGAATACAGATCTCGAACCTAGTGCACCGGACTCCCCGACGGTATTAAACACAACTAGCAAAACTAGGCGTTCACATCCTGGCGGGATGCAAAAAATTTCCCCACCCACCTCTCATTCTCGACACTCTCTGAGTAATTCAGAGAGGTCTAATATGCCGGACCTATGACGCGTCAAGCAACAACAAGGGGAGGAATTCCAATACTTCTGGGCCAGATTCCTCGTGGCCAGAAACTAGATACCGGACTGCAGCGGCCAGGAAATCATAGAAACCTTCAAGCATAATTTTCATGATGAAGGAAACTTCAATACCCCCACCCACCATCCAATCAACAGCTTCGCCAAGCTATCTACATTGATATTCAAGTATTGCACAAAGGAAAGCACCTGCCAGACTCAACAAATGCAAGAAGAGTCAATCTACGCAGAGTAACCGAGATGAGTTGGGAGGAAGTGAATACCCCAACACCGGTCGGCCGAACACGGACCCACCGAGAAAAAGAATAAACCCCTCGATGGATCCAAAATTGTCCTTGATAAACTATTGGATAGTCCATGCCCCATACGCTCCACAGTGATGAACACTAGCTCGACCCATAGCCTTCGATCTTGCTGGGTCATTAGGCAAGTAGAAAAAAGTGGAGAGGCTATCCTCGGAGTCTCATCATCCAACAAGCATCTACCAGCACCACCGGATAACAACGTCAAAGTCTTAACAATTTACGAGATGTTCTCCTGAAACAATTACAGGAAGAGAGCTCTTTGAGAACTTGACCATGTATTCCAGGTGGCAGCAACAAACTCATGGACAAATACACCCATGACTTTCATCAAGGATGATCAGCCGAGAATTCTCTCCAGCCGAACACCTGCCACTTTGGTCCTCAACCCTATTATAGATGATTTAGGCTCCGCAAGGTACTAATGGATGGTGGAAGTGGATTAAACCTCATTTATGAGGATACTTTGGATAAAACATAGTTCGACAAATCTCGCGTCGAACAAAGCCATACAACCTTTCGAGGGATTATCCTCGGAAGAGAGGCGCGATGCACAAGATGAGTTTCTCTCGACATGGTATTCGGTACCCCTGAGAAATATAGGTCTGAAGAAGTTGTCTTCCATATTGTACCCTTTTTGTAGTGATTATCACGCTCTTTTGGGGCGTGAGGCCTTCACTAGATTTCGGGCCAAACCGCATTACGGGTACATGAAGCTCAATATGCCAAGGCCCATCTGTGTCATTACAGTGTCAAGTGAACCAGATAGAGCTCTTCGGGCCGAAAACTAAACGACATCGCTTGCCCTCGAGGCATGATACGTCTCCAACGTATCTATATTATTTGATGGTTTCATGCTATTATCTTGTTAAACTTTGGATGTTTTGCATGTCTTTTATATATTTTTTGGGACTAACTTATTAACTTAGTGCCAAGTGCCAGTTCCTGTTTTTTCCATGTTTTTGACCCCTTTCAGAGGAGGATTTTGAACGGAGTCCAAACGGAATAAAACTTCCGAAAATATTTTTTCCGGAACGGAAGAAGATCGCGAGACTTGAGAACCAAGGGAGGGGGTCCTCGGGGACCCTATAAGCCCTCATGGCGCGGCCAGGGGGCGCACCGTGCAGGCTTGTGGGCTCCCTGGGCCACCTCTACCCTAGGTTTTGCACCTATATATCCCCAAAAATTCCACAAAAAATGAGGAGATCATCGAAAGTACTTTTCCACGGCTGCAAGCTTCTATCTCCGCAAGATCCCATGTGGGGCACATTCTGGTGCCCTGCCGGAGGGGGGATTCGGATACACAGGGCTTCTTCATCAAAACCATGACCTCTCCGACGATGCGTGAGAAGTTCACCATAGACCTACGGGTCCATAGCTAGTAGCTAGATGGCTTCTTCTCTCTCTTGGATCTTCAATACAAAGTTCTCCATGATCTTCATGGAGATCTATCCGATGTAATCTTCTTTTGCGGTGTGTTTGTCGAGATCCGATGAATTGCGGATTTATGATCAGATTATCTATGAATTTTATTTGAGTTTCTTCTAATCTCTCTTATGCATGATTTCATATCCTTGTAATTCTCTTCGAGTTGTGGGTTTTGTCTGGCCAACTAGATCTATGATTCTTGCAATGGGAGAAGTGCTTGGTTTTGGGTTCAAACCGTGCGGTGACCTGACCCAGTGACAGAAGGGGTAGCGAGGCACGCATCGTGTTGTTTCCATCAAGGGTAAAAAGATGGGGTTTTCATCGTTGGTTTGAGATTATCCCTCTACATCATGTCATCTTGCTTAAGGCGTTACTCTGTTCGTCATGAACTCAATACACTAGATGCATGCTGGATAACGGTCGATGTGTGGAGTAATAGTAGTCGATGCAGAAAGTATCATTCTACTTATTTCGGACGTGATGCCTATATGTATGATCATTGCCTTAGATATTGTCATGACTTTGTGCGGTTCTATCAATTGCTCGACAGTAATTTGTTCACCCACCGTAATACTTGCTATTTTGAGAGAAGCCTCTAGTGAACACTATGGCCCCCAGGGTCTACTCCACACCATATTTTCAGCCTTACACTTTTTACTTTGTTGCACTTTCCGCCTTCAGATGTGACTTTGCAAACAATCTTGAAGGGATTGACAACCCCTTTAAAGCGTTGGGTGCAAGCTCTTTTGTGTTTGCGCAGGTACTCTGGACTTGACGAGATTCTCCTACTGGATTGATACCTTGGCTCTCAAACTGAGGGAAATACTTACTGCTCCTGTGCTGCATCAGCCTTTCCTCTTCAAGGGAAAAACCAACGCAAGCCCAGTCTCCGTCAACGTGTCAATTTCTGGCGCTGTTGTCTGTTGCCGTAGCAGAAGAATTTCTGGCGCCGTTGCCGGGGAGGATCAAGTCAAGAACTCATCCAAGTAGGTGTCGCAAACTCAGCTCTTGAATTTACTTTGTTTTCTAGTTGCCTCTCGTTTTCCTCTCCCCCACTTCACCAATTTGCCTTTTTCGTTTGCCTTTTTCGTTCGCCTTTTTTCTCGCTTACTCTTTGTTCGCTTGTGTGCTTGCTTGCTTGCTGAAGTCACCGTGAATGAAAACACCAAACTTTGTGACTTCTCGAATACTAATAATAATGATTTTATTAGTACCCCGATTTCTCCCGCCACTAGTGCGGAGTCATACGAAATCAATGCCGCTTTGCTGAATCTTGTTATGAAAGAGCAATTCTTTGGCCTTCTTAGTGAAGATGCCGCATCCCATCTCAACACCTTCATTGAGCTTTGCGATATGCAAAAGAAGAGAGATGTGGATAATGATATGATTAAATTGAAGCTTTTTTCCTTTCTTGTTGCGAGATCGCGCAAAAACTTGGTTTTCTTCTTTGCACAAAAATAGTATCGATTCTTGGGATAAGTGAAAAGATGCTTATATTTCAAAGTATTTTCCGCCGGCTAAGATCATATCTCTCCATAATGATATCATGAATTTCAATAAACTTGATCATGAACATGTTGCACAATCTTGTGAGAGAATGAAATTGATGATTAGAAATTGTCCCGCTCATGGCTTGAGTCTTTGAATGATTATTCAAATCTTTTACACTGGCTTGAATTTCGCTTCTAGAAATATCTTGGACTCCGCCTCAGGTGGAACATTCATGGAAATCACGTTAGGGGAGGCCACAAAGCTCCTAGACAATGTCATGACGAACTACTCGTAGTGGCACACTGAAAGGTCACCTACTAGTAAGAAGGTACACGCTATAGAAGAAATTAACTCGTTGAGTGCTAAGATGGATGAGTTAATGAATTTGGTTGCTAGTAGAAGTGCTCCTTTAGATCCTAATGATATGCCCTTGTCTTCTTTGATTGAGAGTAGCAACTCTAGCTTGGACGTTAATTTTGTTGGTAGGAATAACTTTGGCAACAACAATGCTTTTAGAGGAAACTATGTTCCTAGGCCTTTTCCTAGTAACTCCTCTAATAATTTTGGCAATTCCTACAACAATACTCATGGAAGTTAAAATAGATTACCCTCTGATCTAGAGAGTAATATCAAAGAGTTCATCAACTCTCAAAAGATTTTCAATGCGTCCATAGAGGAAAAGCTACTCAAAATTGATGATTTGGCTAAGAGCGTTGATAGAATGTCTAGTGATGTTGATGCTTTGAAAGTTAGATGTGCTCCTCCCAAGATCAACATGGATGAAACTTTGAAAGCTATGCGTGTTTCCATGATTGAGAGCCAAGAAAGAACCGCCCAAATTCGTGCTAGACATGAATGGCTTAAAAAGGCGTGTTCTCGTGATGAGAATCACGAAGATCTTAAAGTGCTTGGTGTGACTCCCATTGAATCTTTGTTTTCTTGTGTCAAACATAATGATTTTGGGGCTGGATATGAATCCACTTTGGTGGAAAAGTGCCCCAATGATTCAGAGTTCATTTCTCTTGATGCTAAAAGCATTAAAAGTGGAGTAGAAGATACTAAAACTTTGAGTAGTAATGAAATTACTGCTATGGATTTCAAGGAATTCAATTATGATAGTTGCTCCTTGATTGAATGCATTTCCTTGATGCAATGTATGTTAAACTCTCCACATGCTTATAGCCAAAACAAGGCCTTTACCAATCATATCGTCGAAGCTATGATAAAATCTCTTGAAGAGAAACTTGAATTGGAAGTCTCTATCCCTAGAAAGCTTCATGATGAGTGGGAATCTACTATCAAAATCAAAATCAAGAACTATGAATGCAATGCTTTGTGTGATTTGGGTGCTAGTGTTTCCGCGGTTCCAAAGTCTTTATGTGATGTTTTGGGTTTTAATGAGATTGAAGAGTGTTCTCTTAATTTGCATCTTGCTGATTCTACTGTCAAGAAACCCATGGGAAGGATCAATGATGTTCTTATTTTTGCAAATAGGAACTATGTACCCGTGGATTTCATTGTGCTTGATATTGATTGCAATCCTACATGCCCTATTATTCTTGGTAGACCTTTCCTAAGGACTATCGGTGCTATCATCGATATGAAGGAAGGGAATATTATATTTCAATTTCCTTTAAGGAAGGGCATGGAACACTTTCCTAGAAAGAAAATAAGATTGCCTTATGAATCAATGATGAGGGCCACTTATGATTTGAGCACCAAAGACGACGATACGTGATTCTATCGCTTTTATGCCTAGCTAAGGGCGTTAAACAATAGCGCTTGTTGGGAGACAACCCAATGAATTTATCTTTTTCTTTATGTTTTGTTGTGTCCACACTTTCTTAATTCTGTTTTGATTGTGTTTTTTGTGCTTCTTTTTGTGTTTGAGCCAAGCAAAACCTTTATAGTTAGTCTTGGTAATGGTTGTTTGATCCTGCTGGAAAAAGACAGAAACTTTTCGCTCACGAGATGATTTTTAATTTTTATTGCCAAAGAGATTTTAAGTTGATTCTTTTTGCTGCTGGTTGATATGACTTTTTCCCAGGCATTCGTAATTTTTCAGATTTGTTGAGATACCATAAGTATACGAAGTATACAGATTGCTACACACTGGTCTGTTTTTGACAGATTCTGTTTTTGTTGAGTTAGTTGCTTGTTTTGATGAAACTATGGTAAGAATCGGGGGGTACTAGCAATGGAAAAGTGAGAATACAGTAGCCCAACACCAATATGGATGGAATTCAAGTTTGCTAAAGTACAAAAAGAGGTGGTAGTTTGTTTTCTTGTGCTAATGTTATCACGAGTTTCTGTTTAAGTTTTGTGTTGTGAAGTTTTCAAGTTTTGGGTGATGTTCTCATGGACAAAGAGATAAGGAGTGGAAAGAGATCAAGCTTGGGGATGCCCAAGGCATCCCAAGAAAAATTCAAGGACACCAAAAAGCCTAAGGTTGGGGATGCCCCGGGAAGGCATCCCCTCTTTCGTCTTCAATCCATCGGTAACATTACTTGGAGCTATATTTTTAATCACCACATGATATGTGTTTTTCTTGGAGCGTTTTGTATCTTAGGAGTCTTTTCTTTTTGTTGTGTCACAATCATCCGTGCTGCACACCTTTTTGAGAGAGAGAGACATGCGCTCATAGTGATTTTTGCTAGAATGCTCATTGTGCTTCACTTATATCTTTTAGAGCACGACGGTGCATAACTTGGTAGTTGGCTTATGCTATGAAAGTAGTCCCAAATGTGATAGGTACCCAAAGGGGATACAAAAACCTCCATCTTCATGTGCATTGAGTAGAAAGAGAGTCTTGATTCCTCTCAATTAGTTTTGAGACGTGGATTTGGTAATATTAAGAGTTATGTTGGTAGGGTGTGGTGAATCTAGAAATACTTGTGTTGAAGTTAGTGATTCTCGTAGCATGCATGTATGGTGAACCGCTATGTTAGGAAGTCGGAGCATAATTCATCTATTGATTGTCATCCTTTGTGTTGAGGTCGGGATCGCGCGATGGTTAACACCTACCAACCCTTCCCCTCGGAGTATGCGTTCAACACTTTGTTTCAATTACTAATAAAAACTTCCGCAACAAGTATGTGAGTTCTTCATGACTAATGTGAGTCCATGGTATAGATGCACTTTCACCTTCCACCATTGCTAGCCTCTCTAGTGCCGTGCAATTCTCGCTGGTGCAGAAACCCACCATATGGCTTCCTCAAAATAACCACCATACCTACCTACTATGGCATTTTCATAGCCATTCCGAGATATATTGCCATGCAACTCCCACCGTTCCATCTCATGACTTGTGCCGTCACTCTCATATTGCCATTGCATGATCATAAGACAGCTAGCGAGATGTTACAACATCATATGCCATGCTAGATCGTTGCACATCCCGGTACACTGCCGGAGGCATTTCCTATAGAGTCATCATCATTTTGAGCTTTGAGCTGTGAGTAAATAAAAGTGTGATGATCATCATTATTAGAGCATTGTCCCATGTGAGGGAAAAAAGAAAAAAAAGAGGCCAAAGAGCCCAAAAATAAAAAAAGAGAAAAAAAGAGGCCTAAGAGCCCAAATAAAAAAGAGAGAAAAAGAGAGAAGGGACAATGCTACTATCTTTTTCCACACTTGTGCTTCATAATAGCACCATGTTCTTCATGATTGAGAGCTTCTTGCTTTGTCACTACCATATTCTAGTGGGAATCTTCATTATATAACTTGTCTTGTATATTCCAATGATGGGCTTCCTCAAAATTGCCCTAGGCCTTCGTGAGCAAGCAAGTTGGATGCACAACCACTAGTTCTACTTTTGAGCTTTCACATACTTATAGCTCTAGTGCATCCATTGTATGGCAATCCCTACTCATTCACATTGATATCTATTAATGGGCATCTCCATAGCCTTTTGATACACCGAGTCAATATGACCATCTCCTCCTTTTTGTCTCACAACCACCACCACACTCTATTCCACCTATAGTGCTATATCCATGGCTCGCGCTCATCAAGCCTGATAGTTATAAAAAGTTTGAGAAAGTAAGAGTGTGAAAACAATTACTTGGCAAATACCGGGGTTGTGCATGATTTACATTAGTTTTGTGAGGATGATGGAGCATAGCCAGACTATATGATTTTGTAGGGATAACTTTCCTGGGCCTTGTTATTTTGAAATTTCATGATTACCTTGCTAGTTTGCTTGAAGTATTATTGTTTTCATGTCAATAGCAAACTATTGTTTCAAATCTTACGGATCTGAACATTCATGTCGCGTGAAAGAAGTTGCAAAGGACAACTATGCTAGGTAGCATTCCACATCGAAAATTCATTCTTTATCACTTCCCTACTCGAGGACGAGCAGGAGTTAAGCTTGGGGATGCTTGATACGTCTCCAACGTATCTATAATTTTTGATGGTTTCATGCTATTATCTTGTTAAACTTTGGATGTTTTGCATGCCTTTTATATATTTTTTTGGGACTAACTTATTAAGTCAGTGCCAAGTGCCAGTTCCTGTTTTTTTCCATGTTTTTGACCCCTTTCACACGAGGATTTTGAACAGAGTCCAAACGGAATAAAACTTCTGAAAATATTTTTTTCGGAACGGAAGAAGATCGGGAGACTTGAGAACCAAGGCAGGGGGTCCTCAGGGACCCCACACGCCCTCATGGCGCAACCAGGGGGGCCCACACCGTGCAGGCTTGTGGGCTCCCTGGGCCACCTCTACCCTAGGTTTTGCGCCTATATATCCCCAAAAATTCCACAAAAAATCAGAAGATCATCGAATGTACTTTTCCGCCACCGCAAGCTTCTGTCTCCGCAAGATCCCATCTAGGGCACGTTCTGGTGCACTGCCGGAGGGGGGATTCGGATACGGAGGCCTTCTTCAAAACCATGACCTCTCCGATGATGCGTGAGTAGTTCACCATAGACCTATGGGTCCATAGCTAGTAGCTAGATGACTTCTTCTCTCTTTTGGATCTTAATTACAAAGTTCTCCATGATCTTCATGGAGATCTATCCGATGTAATCTTCTTTTGCAGTGTGTTTGTCGAGGTCCCATGAATTGTGGATTTATGATCAGATTATCTATGAATCTTATTTGAGTTTCTTCTAATCTCTCTTATGCATGATTTCATATCCTTGTAATTCTCTTCGAGTTGTGGGTTTTGTCTGGCCAATTAGATCTATGATTCTTGCAATGGGAGAAGTGCTTGGTTTTGGGTTCATACCATGCGGTGACCTCACCCAGTGACAGAAGGGGTAGCGAGGCACGCATCATGTTGTTGCCATCAAGGGTAAAAAATGGGGTTTTCATCATTGTTTTGAGATTATCCCTCTACATCATGTCATCTTGCTTAAGGCGTTTCTCTGTTCGTCATGAACTCAATACACTAGATGCATGCTGGATAGCGGTCGATGTGTGGAATAATAGTAGTAGATGCAGAAAGTATCGGTCTACTTGTTTCGGATGTGATGCCTATATGTATGATCATTGCCTTAGATATCGTCATGACTTTGCGCGGTTCTATCAATTGCTCGACAGTAATTTGTTCACCCACCGTAATACTTGCTATTTTGAGAGAAGCCTCTAGTGAACACTATGGCCCCCAGGGTCTACTCCACACCATATTTTCAGCCTTACACTTTTTACTTCGTTGCACTTTCCGCCTTCAGATCTCACTTTGCAAACAATCTTGAAGGGATTGACAACCCCTTTAAAGCGTTGGGTGCAAGATCATTTGTGTTTGCGCACGTACTCTGGACTTGACGAGATTCTCCTACTGGATTGATACCTTGGTTCTCAAACTGAGGGAAATACTTAGTGCTCCTGTGCTGCATCACCCTTTCCTCTTCAAGGGAAAAACCAACGCAAGCCCAGTCTCCGTCAACGTGTCAATTTCTGGCACTGTTGTCTGGTACCGTAGGAAGGCATTATCCAAAGCCCTTGTAGCCGAGGAAATAACCGTGCTCCGCTCGATGGTAGATAAGGATGATGTGATCCTTGATAAGAGGCCTCAGTCCACATCCTTTAAACCAGCACATGAAATAGTCAAATTTTAGGTACATCCAACGGAACCTAATAAAATAACATCCATTGGAGCCCAGTTGGACCCTGCGGTTGATGATGCATTAATTGCGCACATTTTTGCATAAAAACTAGGAGATATTCAGTTGGCACCCCTCAGACATTGTAGGAATCCCACGAAGTCTAGACGACCATAGCATGAATATAATTGTAGGCTTCAAACCAGTTAAACAAGTGCTACGCATATTTTCGGAACCTGAACGTCAAGCCATGGGTACCGAACCAGCTAAACTACTTGAAGCTGGATTCATTCGAGATATCAAACACCATGAGTGGTTGGAAAATTTGGTCATGGTACCAAAGAAGGATAGATCCTAGCGGTTGTGTGTCTATTTCAAAGACCTAAAAAAGGCTTACCCTAAGGATCCCTTTCCCTTACCTCGCATAGACCAGATGATTGACGCCACCGCCGGACACGATTCACTGTGCTTCCTTGATGCCTTCTCCGCAAGAGCTCCCTAATGACCAAACTGAGGCAAGACGAATACTTTGGCGATCCAAGGCCTACAAGGTCCATGAGTGGGAGCTATACAATAAAAGCACCACTAGAGTCCTCCAGTGGTGCATATCCAAAGAAGAGGCTAAATAGCTCTTGGCTAAAATACACGCACGTATCGATGACCATCACGTAGCAGCCCGAGCCCTGGTAAGCAAGGCTTTTCAGGCTGGTTTCTTTTGGCCCATGGCTCGCGCATACGCTCACACACTCCTCCGACATTGTGTGGGTTGTTAGCTTTATGCAAATCAAGGCCACATGCCCGCAACGACTCTTGAGACGATACCGATCACCTGGCCTTTTGCGGTGCGGGGGTTGGACATGGTCGGACCACTTAAAGGGGGACCAAGAAAAAGAAATATTTACTGGTTATGGTCGATAAATTGACCAAGTGGATTGAAGCCAAATCAGTAACTTCGGCCAAGTCCAGACCGGTGATCGATTTTATATCCGGCATGGTTCACCATTATGGTGTCCCCCATAGTATAATAACGGATAATGGATCCAGTTTCACAGCTGAGGAAGTGAAGGACTAGTGTGCTCACTTGGGCATCATGCTCGATTATGCCTCCGTATATCATGCACAAACCAATGGAAAGGTTGAACTAGCCAACGGTCTTATTATGAGCGGAATCAAACCTCGCCTAGTCCATTCTATGAAGGAATTTGAATGCCCTTGGGTAGAGGAGCTCGACTCTGTACTATGGGGCTTGCGCACCACCCTGAACTGATCAACGGGATATACACCATTTTTTATGGTGTACGGGGCAGAAGCGGTCCTCCCCTGCGATATCATCCATGATGCACCTAGATACCTTAGAAGAAGACTGTGATATAGCTCTGTCACGTTCCACCTTTTAACAACCAGAGGACGGAAGTTAGGGCATAAGCATATAATGTGGGAGAGCTTGTGCTACGCCTCCTAGAGAAGAAGAAGAATAAACTTGCAATTAAATGGGAGGGCCCTTTCATAATTGATGAAGTACTTGCAGGATGAGCTTATCGTCTCCGCAACCCATCACATAATTGCCTTGAACCGAATCCATGGAATGCAACTCGTCTTCAACGCTTCTACGGCTAGACTGGTGTCGTCAACTTGCTTTGTTTTTTCTTTTATCTTTTAAATATTTTTTGTACTGTTTTACTTTTAGATTGATTAGCATATCCCAGTTTATGTTCAGCTAAACCAAATTATGTTCATGAAAATGTATTTTCTGATAAGACCTGGGGATTCTTAATAAAAGTTGATCAGCATACACTTGTGCATATTTTTTCGCATTTATAATGTATGCATATTTCCTATATTTCAAGGCATCATATGCATCAAGTTTACTTAAGATTTTGCCAAGCCGGGTTGCCTTGATCATGTGCTTGCCCTCTACGTTCCCGATTGTTCGGCTAGAGGGTAAAGGAAGAAGCTGTGTGATTGTTATGACCGGGCCACCCGGATTTGTATCTCGGATGGGTGAAGCCGAAAGCTAGGGTTCTTAAGGAAATAATTGATTGACCACAAAGGAAGTGAAAATAATTAGGTGATCCACACCAAAACCAGGGGTTATTTACCCAAAGTAACCATCACCGCATGTTGTGGATATTTGGTTATCGTGTCTACGTTAGCGTAGCAATCCAAAGAAAGGAACCCATAATGGAACTATTTTATTTGGAAGATGTTTCTTATGTTAAAAAGTAATATAACATAACTCCACAATCATATTCTTTCTGTTAGCACTATATGGCCAGATTGCCTCGTCCTCGCAAGTGTTTTCATGTTATCACAAGTTACATAGTACGGAGCACACCCTGGCCTTTTTCAGGGGAGGTAGAAGACGATGGTCTTGTAAGATTGCATTTATACTTCTGATGGAGGAATATTTGATCTAAAGTACATAGTTACATAGAATCTAACACCTGGTTGCTGATCGAGATTATCTATTATCACATCCAGGCGGTAGTGTTGTTGCGAGAGATGCGCGACATACATCACTTGATCATATACCAAATGGAGGGGCACCTACCGGCCCAACTCGAGACAACCGCTACGTGTCAAGTTTGGTGAATCTGGTCTTTACCATCACCCATGCCTCCTGTGCACCTTCTAGGCAGACTGACATTTTCCATAATTCAAGCTGATGACGAGCTCCTTTAAAACGATGTGCCAATTAGGCCACCCCTTTCGGGGGCTTCTGGTTGGCCATAGCGCATTGATCATGCTCTTCATCGCCTTTCACCCACGCTCATGCTTGATGGATAGTTCCCTTAAAAGGTTCCATGCAAACAAGCTGGTTTCCTCTTCAGGGAACCCAGTTAGGAGGGCTACAAAGAGACGTGGTATGTTTGTCACTTCGGAATAGTATATATACGGAACTACATGCTTGGAGTTTTACTTACCAAACATGACACCTGTCAAACTCTGGTTCTCTTCATGGGCATGTGCCACTTGAGTTTTTGAACGCTCAATTTCTTTGGCCTATTGTTCGTTCTCCGCCTCAAGACTTGTGTTTTCATCAAGACTCTGGGAAAATACCCCACGGCCGACCTCGTGCTCCGATTCGGCATATCTTTGCAATTCTTTGGTCGTGTCCAAATCTTTTTGCAATTGACCTATGGACTCGGCCTCTATAAAGTAACCTCTCATTAGAAAAAGGTACATAGTGCAACTGTGAATTACTTACAATAATCACTCATCGTGTGATTCTCTTGTGAATTTCTTCACTTCTTCCAATTCGGCCTTTGCAACCTCGAGCTGTGTTCGGTTTATCTCAAGGTCCTCAAGACAATTTATTGTTTTGATCACTCGAGGCCTATCAAATATCACAATTGAATTATTTAGACCCTTAACTCGGTCATCCCGACCAAAATAAGGCTCAGGGGATACTGCATTAGGATTTGTGTTTGGTTGTTAAAATTAAAACAATTACCTTAAGACTAGTTGACATAAGGTTGGTGACTCCCTCAAGTCATGCGCGAGCAACTCTAAGGTAGGCATCCACCGAATTAAGAGCATAAACTCATGTTCAAAAAATGCAGGGTGATGTAGTGACCCTTTTCATAGATGATGATTCATCACGCTTTCAACTTCGGAATTAGTGACGGCAACCTCTTCGGGATCGTCTGGAAGTTGGTTGGCAGCTGGAACCTCTGCATTACCTCCCGCTGTTGCTGAATGCATTGGACGGGGGTCACTACCCTGAACCCTCTCGACATCTTCAAACGAAGGTGGTTGTGTTCGATTCCTACAAAGCGCAGCAATAATTGTGAATACCCACAAGTAACCATAAACAGAACCCAGATTATGAGTTTAAATTCATTACCTGTGAGGTCCGAATTTTCTAGGATCTTAATTTCCCATCAAATGACCCTTGTGCATACCGGCCCCATGAATACTATTAGCTGGTACAACGATCCTTGATACAAATATCCAAGCAAGATATAAATATGAGGCACAAGACCCTGGTGGTCTATGAAGTACATAAAAAGGTTTCTACTGGTTGATGGCGGAAGCGGTTCGGGGACCCCAATGTCTATGGGACTCCATTTCCCACAGGAACAGCTGACATGGATAATTCCTATCTCACGCGGCTATTGTCTTCGGTGCCTAGGTTCCGGGCTATCTTCGGGATCCTCCTCTCCAAGCACGCAAGCTGGCCAAGAAAATATCCAGGGACAAGCTAGTGAGTACTTTGAATGTACTCGCAAACATCATGAAAGCAGACATAAAATAGCAGGTGATTAATGTGCGCTTAAAATAATTCAATGAAATTGCATCAATCATAATTCAAATGCTCAAGAACTAGCAATCAAGAAATCTAACCGTAGTGAGAATTTTATTAATCAATCAATGAAAGAAAAATTAAGGATACGATATAAGACATGCCACAGTCAGGCGTCTTAGCGACACCACATAAAGGGTGTATATGAAATAATGACAAGCATGCCAGAGTCGGGCGTCTGAGCGACACCACATAAAGGGCTTATATGAAATTGGGATAATCATGCCGCACTCGGGCGTCTGGGCCACACCACCTTAAGCGCTTATATGTAATAATAACAATGAATATCCAGGTGGTAGAACCATCCCCGAGATATTCAACATTCATATATCATAGGGGTTAGTCCATAGTAAAAATAATGGTTTTGATCATCCACCATATTTCACGGTTATTCTACTGATTTTGTTAGCTTCCTCCAAAGACCGACACTCAGACCGACGCTTCACCTATCCCAGACAGTAGTCCTTAACCGCGGACACGGCTATCCGAATAGATGTAAAACTCTCCAGAGGGTGTACTCTTTACCCAGGAGTAACGAATTTCTTTATCCAACCAGAGTTATTGACTAATTATGATTATGATCTTTGAGTTGAAAACACACCTAACTTGCACACACCAGTTCCTACTTCCAATGCCTAGGTCACCCACATCACTCGCCAGGTAAAACCCTGAGTGGGGGAAGACTCCAATCTCCACTGGCATTGGGATCACTGCATTTATGTCGCGCACACGGGGGAGCTAACCCCTTTGATCCCAAACCGAAACACCCATGCCCCCGGATCAAGTGACATGCCTATGAGGGCCCACTGGTATCTTTCACTATGGCCTCTCCTGTACGGTGTGTGCCAAGAAAGGGTT
The DNA here is from genome assembly GCF_904849725.1 of Hordeum vulgare subsp. vulgare. Lineage (NCBI taxonomy): Eukaryota > Viridiplantae > Streptophyta > Magnoliopsida > Poales > Poaceae > Hordeum > Hordeum vulgare. The sequence goes on along the minus strand of NC_058523.1, from coordinate 425,567,757 downwards.
TAACGACTTACTCAACCGTACCCACCTTTAGACAGGGACAAGCGGTAGTACAACACAAGTTAGGGAGGTTATTGGACAAATACTCGATCTATGGTCGACTTAAGAGGTTTATATTGTTCCCTGCATGATTAGCACAACAAAAATCATTTCATGATCCCGTACAGAATCACCACTTTCCATACCCCAACATCCCTTGCTGACCATCCTCGTCCCGTGAGATGTCAGTTCCCCGAAGTCGTGTCTCCCAGAGACATCGACTCTTCTCGGATCCCATCCGGAAGGCATGTGTGGCAGAAGGGAGTGGCTACTATAACAAGCATCTCATATGTGACAAGTATATTTTCTCATCTTGTACCCATGTGCATGGTTATACCACCACATGAAGTACCATCAAACTTACCCGAGATAACATTAATGTTTTTGACATCAAGAAAATCACACACAACATATACATGTCTAAGTTCAGAATGCTTTCCTTCAATGTGTAGGTAGGTGAGGTGCACACCAAAACTTTCTGAAAGTTTTTATCCTCTCTTCAATCCCTATTTTAGAAAATATTACAATCAACACACCTTTAAAAAATAGTTCACAAAAGTTGTTGGAATATTTTTGAAATAAATATGTAAATAAACTTGAGGAAATTTAAAAGAGGTGGGAGAAAGAATGAAGTCAATTAGGCTTTTATTTCAAAAGTTATGGCCAATCAAAGATTGGTCAAATCTAATTTTTAAAACAAAACAGAAAAACGGTTCAGAAAAGGAATACACTTACACTAGGAGAAGACATACTTGATAACCTACAAGTATAGGGGATCGCAACAGTTTTCGAGGGTAGAGTATTCAACCCAAATTTATTGATTCGACTCAAGGGGAAGCCAAATAATATTCTCAAGTATTAGCAGTTGAGTTGTCAATTCAACCACACCTAAAAGATTTAGTATCTGCAGCAAAGTATCAGTAGCAAAGTAGTATGATAGCAGTAGTAGCAACAGTAACCAGTAGCAGCAAATTAACAGCAGTAGCAACAGAGTAACAGTAGCAGCAGTGACAGCAGTAGCGGCAAAGTAACGTAGCAAGGACCAGTAGGAAAAGACTCGTAGGCATTGGGTCGGTGATGGATGATCATGCCGGATGCTATTCATCATGCAACAGTTATAACACGGAGAGATAACTAACTAGCTCCAGTTCGTCAATCTAATGTAGGCATGTATTCCGCATGTAGTCATACGTGCTTAGGGAAAAGAACTTGCATGACATCTATTGTCCATCCCTCCCGTGGCAGCGGGGTCCTAATTGAAACTATAGGATATTAAGGTTCTCCTTTTAATAAAGAACCGGACCAACGCATTAACACTTGGTGAATACATGAACTCCTCATACTATGGTCATCTCTGGGAGTGGTTCCGGCTATTGTCACTCCGGGGTTGCCGGGTCATAACACATAGTAGTTGACTACAACTTGCAAGATAGGATCTAAAACACACATATATTGGCGACAACATAATAGGTTCAGATCTGAAATCATGGCACTCGGGCCCTAGTGACAAGCATTAAGCATGGTAAAGTAGTAGCAACATCAATCTCAAAACATAGTGGATACTAGGGATCAATCCCCGTCAAAACTAACTCGATTACATGATAGATCTCATCCAACCCATCACCGTCTAGCAAGCCTATGATGAGATTACTCACGAACGGTGAAGGTCATCATGGAATTGGCGATGAAGGAATGTTGGTGATGACGATGGCGCCAATCTCCCCTCTCCGGAGCCCAAAATGGACTCCAGATCTTCCCTCCAAAGGAAGAAAGGAGATGGTGGCGCCTCCATATTGTAAAACGCGATGAACTCTTCTCCTTGATTTTTTTCCGGACGAAAGAGGATATATAGAGCTGGAATTGGGGGCGGCTGAGCCACGAGGGGCTCACAAGCCTGCCAGGCCCAGCTAGGGGGGGGTCGGGCCTGGTGGGTTGTGAGCTCCAGGCTCCGTCTCTCCAGTTGATTCTTGCGCCAGTATTTTTTATATATTCCACAAAAAATCCTTGTAGATTTCCAGGTCATTCCGAGAACTTTTATTTCTGTGCAAAAACAACACCATGGCAATTCTGCTAAAAACATCGTCAGCCCGGGTTAGTTCCATTCAAATCATGCAAATTAGAGACCAAAACAAGGGCAAAAGAGTTTGGAAAACTAGATACGATGGAGACGTATCAACTCCCCCAAGCTTAAAGCATTGGTGGTCCTCAAGAAATTCAGTTGACAAACTGAAAGAGACAAAAGAAAAACTTTTACGAATTCCGTTTGATCTTGTTGTTGCAATTATGCCTAACTCATATCCAGAATTTCAGCAAGATCATAAGCAAACCACAAAAGAAAATGACATCTAGGTTTCACGGTAAACTCATATCAATGGCATAATCAACTAGCGAGCAAATAATAATAAGTTTTAAACGTCAACACTTCAATCAAAACAATCATGAAGCAGTACGAACATATGGTATATCGCTAGCTCTTTCTCAGACTGCAAAACATAAATGCAGAGCACCTTCAAAGACCAAGGGCCGACTAAACATTTTAATTCATGGCAAAGAAGATCCAGTCACAGTCATACTCAACACAGTTAAAAGCAAAGCATAAAAATGACAGAGGTGCTCTCTAATTGGTGCTTTTATAAGAAGAGGACGACTCAACAGGAACATAAATAGACAGGCCCTTCGCAGAGGGAAGCATTGATTTGCAGAGGTACCAGAGCTCAAGCTTTGAAAACAGAGATAATAATTTTGGGTGGCATGCTTTCATTGTCAATGCAATGACTAAGAGTTCTCACCATCTTCCACGCTACATGCTATAGGCGGTTCCCAAAAAGAAAAGTAAAGTTTTGACTCCCCCACCACCAATGAATCACACTCCACGGCTAGCTGAATACTCGGGTACCGTCCATACCAACATCAATCCAGGGGGAGTTTTGTTTGCAATTATCTTTTCGATTTGAGCATGGAACTGGGCATTCCAAATACCGGCCCCTTTCTCGTGAATGATAGTTAATAAACACATATCGAGGATAACACGCCTAGCATGGAAGATACTGATAGCCCCGTGTCACCACATGAGCGGTCCGAGCATACAAAACAGATTATTTCTTGAAGATTTAGAGAGTGGCACATGCAAATTTACTTGTAACGACAGGTAGATACCGCATATAGGTAGGTGTCATGGACTCATATGGAAAAACTTTGGGTTTATGGAAGTGGATGCACAAGCAGTATTCCCGCTTAGTACAAGTGAAGGCTAGCAAAAGACTGGGAAGCGACCAACTAGAGAGCGACAACAGTCATCAAAATGCATTGAGATTAACTAACATTGAGTGCAAGCACGAGTAGGACGTAAATCACCATGAACATGAATATCATAGAGGCTATGTTGATTTTGTTTCAACTACATGTGTGAACATGTGCCAAGTCAAGCCACTTGAATCATTCAAAGGATGATACCATCCTATCATACTACATCATAGTCATCTCAACATTCATGTGGGCATCCAAGACAAACCATTATAAGCTCCTAGCTAATTAAGCATGGCATCAGAAACTATGATCTCTAAGTTGTCATTGCAAACATGTTTCTCTCACAACAAAGCTGAATCAGGAACGTTGAGCTAGTCATATTTACAAAAACAAAATAGATCGAGTTCATACCAGCTTTTGCAGGCACAGTCACTTCATCATATATCGTCATTATTGCCTTTCACTTACACGACCGAACAATGTGAACAACAATAAGAGTGCTCGTGCATTGGACTAAAGCTGGAATCTGCATGCAAACACAAAGGAGAAGACAAAGTAATATGGCAATTTAACAGATAAGCAGACATGCATGCGAGAGCCACTAAACATTGTAACCATGGTCTTCTACCTTGACCCAAAGAAAAACAAAACTATTTACACGGGAAAGCTCCCAACAAGCAAAAGAAGACCAAGAAAATATTTTTGGGTTTTCTCAACTAGACAGACACACGAAAAGAAAACGAGAAAAAGAAAATAAACTAGCATGGATGATACAGTGGCAAAGTGTGAACACCGACGAACAAAGTGAAAGCATAAGCAAGAATGTAAAGTCGGTGAGAAACACGTACTCCCCCAAGATTAGGCTTTTGGCCTAAGTTGGTCTACTCCCAAGGATGGTCCTGGAGACACCCAAAATCATAATGGGGGTTGTACGGGAGCACTGCATCCACTGCCTGATTAGCTGCCTCACGGAGACGAGCATCCTTTTCCTCCCTCTCAAACTCCTCTTCGTCTCCTCTGGTTATGTAATATCTCCATTTTACCTGAAAGTCAAAGAAGGCACGAGCAGGAAGGGTAATATGGAAAACACGCTGCCGGTTAAATATTAAACAGTATAAGAGGGATTCATCATCCCTCTCAAGGAACTGGTAGCGTGTCAAAGCGACGCGGTCAAGGAAAGTTGTATGGATCGGGGGATCTCCTTCGTGGATGGGTACTCCCAGGAAATTCGCTATGCGAGTGTCATAGATCCCACCAAATAAATCCCCTTCATTAGTTCAACCTCCTTTCTATTATAGCTCCCATGTTGAAATTTCTATCACCCGTTACTACGCTCTTAAGAATACTAAGGTCTGGTGCGCAGAGGTGACAATGATCAATCTTGCCATTAATGCATCTGCCTAAGAAGAGGGCAAAGTAATGCAAGGCAGGAAAATGAATGCTCCCCATGGTAGCTTGCGTAATATCTCTAGTTTCTTCAACAATTATACTAGAGAAAAAAATCTCTAACCGAAGATTTAGGAGGATCATTGAGACTACCCCAAATAGGTATCTTGCAAATTCTATTAAAATCCTCTAAATCCATGGTATACGATTTGTCATAGAGATCAAACAGTACAGATGTATCACGACCAGCTGAAAATTTGAATCTACGAACAAAAGAGGCAGTGAGAGTAACATACTGTTCACATTTACCGGAGATGAATTCTTCGAGTCCGACGTTGTGAACAAGTGTATCAAACTCGTCTTTGAAACCTGCCTCAATCATGAATTCATCAGAAGGCCATTCACATGGTTGTACTGGTGCGTTCCTCGGTTGGTAAGGATCGGGCTCACGAATCGCAAGACGGGGACCTCTCTTGCTTGGGGAACCACCATGATAGTTTCTCCTGAACATCTTCCTTTTCTGAAATTTTCAGTGACCCAAAGGAAAAGTGAACAAGGCTGAACTAAACTCGTAGCAACTACTCCCACAAGTGCCTAGAGGCCATATTACGCATCAAAACTACTTGGGACGAGCTAAAATTGACATGCAGAGCTCAAGAACATGGTCACCAAGGCAGCAAAAATAAGCGAAGTATAAGGCACTAGAGCACAAACTAATTGGAACAATGGAGGAGTCACTTACCAAGGAGTAATTTCCCCAAAGCAGTTCGGAAAATGGTGCTTTGAGCAAGGAGATCGAAAATCCCAGCAAGAGGAGCAAGAATACGGGTTTGATCTGCGAAACGAATTTTTCTGGAGGTAGGAGAAGTGGATGAGAGCTAGAATGAGTGGAGGGGGTGCATGTGGGCCCCACAAGCCTGCCAGGCCCGGCCAGGGGGGTGGCTGGGCCTTCTGGGCTTGTGACCCACTGGCGCATCCCCCAGACTAGCTCTTCGTCTCAGTATTTTCCAAAAATTCTAGAAAAAATCATACTTGATTTTCAGGACGTTCAGAGAACTTTTATTTTCGGGGTACTTTTCTATGGAATGCTAAAATAGAAAACAGGGAACACTAAACTAAACCTATCATTGTTCTTCTAAGCAACTGAAGATGAAAGCTTGGAACAGAGGTTTGTGACTCCTCGATTCATCCATCTCATGGTCATCGAAAGAAATCCGTTAGTGAAGTTGATCAAGTCTCCTTCACAAACTTTTTCAAATCGCAAAAGAGAACGGAGAATTTTCGAATAGTCACTAGGTTACCTCAATGGAGATGTGTATCTCCCCAACAAGCAAATCATACTTCATCTTGACAGGAGGTATAGGGCATTCAAAGCTCCCAATAAGAATCGATGAAGTTTTTTCGGTAGCATTGATGCAATGTACTCGATATTGTTTCTTTGGAAAGTGCACCGTATGCTCATTACCACTGACATGGAAAGTGACATTGCCTTTGTTGCAATCTATAACAGCCCCTGCAGTGTTTAAAAAGGGTCTTCCAAGGATGACCGCCATGGCATCGTCCTCGGGAATATCCAAGATAACAATGTTTGTTAAGATAGTAACGTTGGCAACCATAACAGGCACATCCTTGCAAATGCCGATAGGGAAGGCGGTCTATTTGTCGGCCATTTGCAGAGATATTTTAGTGGGTGTCAACTTATCCAGTTCAAGTCTATGATAAAGAGACAGAGGCGTAACACTAACACCGACTCCAAGGTCGCATAAAGCAGTTCTAACGTAGTTGCCCTTAATGGAGCAAGGTATAGTGGGCACTCCGGGATCACCTAGTTTCTTGGGAGTTCCACCCTTGAAGGTATAGTTAGCAAGCATGGTGGAAATCTCAACCTCAGGTATCCTCCTCTTATTAGTAATAATATCCTTCATGTACTTAGCATACAGAGACATTTTGAGCATATCTGTCAAACGCATTTGCAGAAAGACAGGTCTAATCATTTCAACAAAGCGCTCAAAATCCTCATCATCCTTTTTCTTGGATGGTTTGGGTGGAAAGGGCATGGGTTTCTGAACCCATGGTTCCCTTTCTTTACCATGCTTCCTAGCAACGAAGTCATTCTTATCGTATCTCCTAGCCTTAGGCTGTGGGTTATCAAGATCAACAGGTTCAATCTCCACATCCTTATAATCGCTAGGTTGAGCATCACATGAACATCACTATTGATATTATTGATATTAGGCTCATGTTCATCACGAGATTGTGTTTCATCATCAGAGAGAGAGACATCGTTTGGATTCTCACGTGTATTAGCATCTGGGTTGCTAGCGTGCAGGTTCCTATCATCTTTCTTCTTCTTTCTAGGATGACTAGGTGCATCAGTGCTAACTCCTTGAGAATCTTGTTCAATTCTCTTAGGATGACCCTCAGGATACAAAGGTTCCTGGGTCATTCTACCGCCTCTAGTAACGACTCTGACAGAATTGTCATTCAACTCATTGAGCAAGTCATTCTGAGCTTTAAGTACTTGTTCTACCTGAGTAGTAACCATAGAGGCATGTTTACTCAGAATCTTAAGATCATTGACGTTTCTGTCCACACAAGCACTTAAATGACTAAGCATACGAGCATTCTGTTCCAATTTTCTTCTAACATAATCATTGAAACTTTGTTGTTTGGCAACAAAGTTATCAAATTCATCCAGGCATAAGCTAGCAGGTTTATCAAAAGGAATATCACTCTCATCGAACCTACGTAGAGAATTTACTTCTACTACCTGTATCGGGTTATCAAGACCATGGATCTCTTCGATAGGTGGTAGATTTTTGACATCTTCAGATTTAATGCCTTTCTCTCGCATAGATTTCTTAGCTTCTTGCATATCTTCAGGACTGAGCAATAGAATACCTCTTTTCTTTGGAGTTGGCTTAGGAGGTGGTTCGAGAATAGTCCAAGCATTCTCATTGCACAAGATGTTATTCAATAGGATCTCAGCTTGTTCTACAGTTTGTTCCCTAAAAACACAACCAGCACAACTATCTAGGTGGTCTCTAGAAGCATCGGTAAGTGCATTATAGAAGATATCAAGTATTTCATTCTTCTCAAGAGGGTGATCAGGGAAAGCATTCAGTAGCAGGACGAGCCTCCCCCAAGCTTGTGGGAGACTCTATTCTCTAGCTTGAGCAAAGTTGTATATTTCCTCCAAGGCAGCTTGCTTCTTATGGGTAGGGAAATATTTTTCAGAGAAGTAGTAGACCATATCCTGGGGGCTACGCACACAACCAGGAGCAAGAGAAGTGAACCAGGTCTTAGCATCATCCTTTAGTAAGAAAGGAAACAACTTGAGGATATAGTAGTGGCCGATCTTTTCGTCACTAGTGAATAGGGTGGCTATATCGTGCAGTTTGGTAAGATGGGCTACAACCGTTTAAGACTCATAATCGTGAAAAGGATCTGATTCGACCAGAGTGATTAACTCGGGGTCGATAGAGAATTCATAATCCTTATCGGTCACAAAGATAGGCGAAGTGGCAAACTTCGGGTCGTATTTCATCCTAGCATTCAAAGATTTTTCTTTGCACTTGAGCAGTAGTTTCTCAACATCATAGCTATCCTTACATGCAAGAAAATCCTCAACTATCTCTCCCTCCATAACATAACACTTAGGCGTATCAGGCAATTCATGTCTAGGAGAGCTAGTTCTAGTAGGCAAAATAGCACGTTCTACTTCAATAGTATCAGCAGTTTCAGAAGTATCATCACATCTAGCAGCAACTCTAGCAATTTGTGCATCAAGGAATGCACCTAGTGGCAAAGCAGTATCAAGCATAGCATCATCAGGCAAAGCAGTATCAAGCATAACATCATCATAAGTATCATGGGCAGCAGAAGTAGCATCATCAAGCAAAGGCGACATATCAAGATTTCTAGCAGGAGGTGGTGTCACAAACTTACTCATAACTGAAGGTGAATCAAGTGCAGAGCTAGATGGCAGTTCCTTACCTGTCCTCGTAGTTGAGGCCAAGACTTTAGTTCTTGGATCTATCGGATTCCTCATAGTGACCAGCAGACGTAAATCCCAAGTGACTCAGAGAATATAGCTGTGCACCCCCGACAACGGCGCTAGAAAAAGGTCTTGATAACCCACAAGTATAGGGTATCGCAACAATTTTCGAGGGTAGAGTATTCAACCCAAATTTATTGATTCGACTCAAGGGGAAGCCAAAGAATATTCTCAAGTATTAGCAGTTGAGTTGTCAATTCAACCACACCTGAAAGATTTAGTATCTGCAGCAAAGTATCAGTAGCAAAGTAGTATGATAGCAGTAGTAGCAACAGTAACCAGTAGCAGCAAATTAACAGCAGTAGCAACAGAGTAACAGTAGCAGCAGTGACAGCAGTAGCGGCAAAGTAACGTAGCAAGGACCAGTAGGAAAAGACTCGTAGGCATTGGGTCGGTGATGGATGATCATGCCGGATGCTATTCATCATGCAACAGTTATAACACGGAGAGATAACTAACTAGCTCCAGTTCGTCAATCTAATGTAGGCATGTATTCCGCATGTAGTCATACGTGCTTAGGGAAAAGAACTTGCATGACATCTATTGTCCATCCCTCCCGTGGCAGCGGGGTCCTAATTGAAACTATAGGATATTAAGGTTCTCCTTTTAATAAAGAACCAGACCAACGCATTAACACTTGGTGAATACATGAACTCCTCATACTATGGTCATCTCTGGGAGTGGTTCCGGCTATTGTCACTCCGGGGTTGCCGGGTCATAACACATAGTAGTTGACTACAACTTGCAAGATAGGATCTAAAACACACATATATTGGCGACAACATAATAGGTTCAGATCTGAAATCATGGCACTCGGGCCCTAGTGACAAGCATTAAGCATGGTAAAGTAGTAGCAACATCAATCTCAAAACATAGTGGATACTAGGGATCAATCCCCGTCAAAACTAACTCGATTACATGATAGATCTCATCCAACCCATCACCGTCTAGCAAGCCTATGATGAGATTACTCACGAACGGTGAAGGTCATCATGGAATTGGCGATGAAGGAATGTTGGTGATGACGATGGCGCCAATCTCCCCTCTCCGGAGCCCAAAATGGACTCCAGATCTTCCCTCCAAAGGAAGAAAGGAGATGGTGGCGCCTCCATATTGTAAAACGCGATGAACTCTTCTCCTTGATTTTTTTCCGGACGAAAGAGGATATATAGAGCTGGAATTGGGGGCGGCTGAGCCACGAGGGGCTCACAAGCCTGCCAGGCCCAGCTAGGGGGGGGGTCGGGCCTGGTGGGTTGTGAGCTCCAGGCTCCGTCTCTCCAGTTGATTCTTGCGCCAGTATTTTTTATATATTCCACAAAAAATCCTCGTATATTTCCAGGTCATTCCGAGAACTTTTATTTCTGCGCAAAAACAAGACCATGGCAATTCTGCTGAAAACAGCGTCAGCCCGGGTTAGTTCCATTCAAATCATGCAAATTAGAGACCAAAACAAGGGCAAAAGAGTTTGGAAAAGTAGATACGATGGGGACGTATCAATACTTCAGAGAAGGCGCCTCCACTTATCCATCGCGTGTGTGACTCGGGGGTCACACACAGTGGGTCCTTTGGGCCAACTGGTCAGGTTTGACCAGTCGCCCGCGTCTCCTTCTTCCTCTCGCCGAGCGGAGGCGGGGCTATTTATAGCCGGGGAGGTCGGTTTCCGCGGATGCCGTGGATAAGAACGACGACCGACCGCTACTGTTGGCTGCAGACGATATGTCAATGGCCGGCGACATCGGGGCGCTAGCGGACATGCCCCCTTCTACTCCTGGAGGTGAGCTGGCGAGGTGCAGCCACTTGGGTGGTGCTGACATGGTAGAAGGCAGAAGCTGCTGTCAGCTAGCCACCAAGGATGCACTGACGGCGGCGCTGCGGGGCTCCAGGAGGCGGCCACGTGGCTCTGGCGAGCTAGAGAAGTCGAGGTGCGCCTCCTTGGGCGAGCAAGGGCCACAGGGGTGGGGTAGGTGGGACGCGGTGGCTCGGGCGTGCATGCTGCAATATGCGTGCTCCGCTCGCGCTCTGGCCACACACGACACCTGCTCGACATAATGCCGGGGTGACCTAGAGGGCTTGGGTGCAACTGAAACTTACCAGATGCATTGTTGAGGGTGGTGTAGGGCTAGTAGACATGTTGGCTTGGTTATTGGGTCAAGTTCATAGTACAAACTAAAAGCATGCCAAATCTGGTCAGTCGTAGAAGGTGTTTGAAAGATTGCCATTGACCTCTATAAGGTCTTGCTGCCAACCAAAATTCCCAGGTTGGGGCCTCTTTGGATGCTAATTAAGATGGCATGGTTGGTTTTAGTAAAACAAAAACTTCCTAGTGGAAGTTTTGTAAAAGTTTATTTCTGGATAGAAGCAAAATGGGGTTATAACAGGGTCTTAAACAATGCCAAATGGGCTAAGCTTCTGGACATAAGGGTTTGGTAGGGTCCTCTACAAGTAGTAAAATTTTCAAAGATTTTGGTTCAGAGAATAATAGGGTTGGAGTGCAAATTGCCAAACTGGCCCAGAACATAAAAGATGATGTGGTGCTCAAAATTTTCAAAAGACCAAAGCATATTTTTGCATAAAAGTGATATTGGGTCATCTTAGGTCATGTCAAATTTTCGTGAAATTTCAAACGAAGTTACCAAATGGTTGTAGTTCAAACCAAGCCCTTAAAAGAACTAAAAATCCATATTTTGAATAAGAGAAACCTAGAGAATTATTTAGAAAAAGGCATTTACTGAAATTGCCAATTGAAAGGTAAAATACTTGAGGCAAGCACTCAAATCATATTATACTTTTCAAAAACTCCTACTCCGGGCAGAAGGTCTTATAATCCAAAGGAAAGAAGTGGATCTAAAGTCAACAGAAAACCCAAAAACAAAAATTTAAATAATCATGGCCAAATTTACTAAGTAAAATCATGGTTAAATTTTTGGGGTGTTACAAACTCTACCCCCATAAGAAAAATCTCGTCCTCGAGATTTGTTATAGACGTAGCAAACAATTTACTCCTATCCTACTGCAATATCAGCACAAAAATAATTATTCTATATGCGATATGAGGACGTTACAGTGAAGAACGATAATTGGTGCAAAAGTGGTGTGTCACTCGTGAAGTAGTTAAAAATTGAGGGGTTGGGCAATCGAGATGTTGCTACTAATGGCTATGACAGTTTCGAAAAAGGAAAATTTTCAATTTCTGAATTGCACTTGCCGCACCCGAGTGCACAGTGTTCTGTAGCTGACAGGTGGACCCAGGTCCCACTGTCAGTCTCTTCTTCTTCCTCCATCTCTTTCCTATCTTCTCTCTCTCGCGTGCTTTCGGAGCTTTCTCTGCTCGTGGCGTCTAGTGCCTAGGCGGCTAGGGTTGTACCGCGGTAGTGCGCGACGTGCTAGCTGCTGGTGCAGCATGGAATCACCTTGCAGGCCAGCACCTTGTCGGCATTACTCATGGATTTTCCTCTGAACACCGACGATCGAGCGACGAGCGGTGCTGGTGGACTGTCCCACCGCACACCGAACTCAAGCTATAAACGACCGCGCCGTTCCTATCTTTTACCTCACACTTGGCCTCGCTCCTCCTGCCTCCTTCTCCTTCTTCGTTTCTGTATGCAGGAGCTCGAGGTGAGGCTCCAATGGTGGCCGAGCTTCCAGGTTGGCTGACGATCCTGCTGGCTGGATTGATGGCGGCATTGGTTGGGATCTCAGTGTTGCTATACGCGATGATACAAGATGATCGTTGCTACACTGCTACTCGGGTGGTGGTTCTCTGCGGCGGCGGTGACCATGATGACTAGGCGTCTGTAGTGTGCACGAGTGGGTGCTAGCGAGTTGGCGGCAACTTTGCAAAAATAAAATTACCCATAGATGTTTCCTTTCGGAAAAGCTGTGGTGTGCCAGCGAAACAATTATCTAGGTGTTTAATGTGTGCGTGCTGCTGCACTTAGTGCATGCGGCAGAGTGAGTGTGGTTGTGAGCCGGTTAACATGCAAATTAAAATTATGTTGGATTTTTTTGCTGTTGTGCTTAAGAAAATCATACTGAAAGGGTTGTTATAAGAAAGATAACCCAAAAACAAAAATGAAGAAATCAAACAATTGAAATCATAACATACGCATGTGTTGAAGTACAAGGCAAGGCACACTCATTATCATAGATACTCAAGCGCTAGGTTAGCAGAAACAAATATGACATTCACAGAACAAGTATAAATCTAGCGGTCTTGAGGAAATATTTCCGACGATGGAATATATACTTCATCCTTAGGGGAGAGCAGTTGAAGGACTTGCAGAATGTGTCCTCCCGAGTCTGTTCTTAGAGGGCAACCAATGGCAATCTGAGGATTCAGGGCTGCAAGAATTTGGAGAAAATACATCACTTGTTGGGTGAATTGTTCTTGAGCGGCGACATACTCCACGAGCCTAATTAACATGGGGTCTCTCCCTACATGTTGTCTGAAAAGGACGCCACTTTTTTGGGCATGGCACGGCTCGGAAAATAGCGATACCAACATTCACCGACATATGACACTGAAAAACGGAGGCAGGTAATCTCTTCGTGAGCAACAACCTCTATGGCCATCTCTTGGGTGGGCAAAGATTTCCCGGTGTAACAGACTTCCGAGGGGTCTTGGTTGGGGCTTACTAGGGGAATGTGCACTACTCCCTAGTATTTCGAGGTGGTGGGAGTGATCCTCGATTTGAGCAGCTCATACTGGGGTGGTTGGAGTGAACCCATGGTACTACGGGTAAAGTCCCACAATATCCTAACAAAACTACCCGGAGTTGCCTCCGGAATCCTTAGATGATTCCCCACGTGCGGCATGAAGAAGAAAAAAGTGGTTGTGTAGGTAGTGCTCAAGGTGGTTTATGGCTGGTCACGGAGTGACTCTGATATAGGGCTGGGTCAGGGCACACGCTCTGACTGGGTTGGTCTTGGCTTTCGTGACTGGTCTAACGTGGTTCGGTCAGGGCCACAAACAAAAGTCCACGAAATGTGACATATTACTGTGGTGGTCGGATGGAGCGGGCTTCCTACGGTTGCGCTCAATCATAACTTACCGGGACATCGGCGCACAGTTATGGCCACAAGAGGCATTATTATGATAATGGCATACAAACAGTCTACCCATTTATTCATGATAATATCGGCTCATACTATTACATGGTATGGAGACACTAAGGCGGGTTAAGGCTTAGTCTACTTCATTTACGTCTAGGTGGGCGGGTCTTGCAGACGCCAAGGCTGCAGGAACCACGATGTCAGGGTTGCTTGGGGAAGTGGGCGGGGCTACGATGCCGGGGTAGCGGTGGTGCCCATTGCTAGTTGTTGTGGCTACCATCCCGTTGGAGAGAATCCCCAAGATGCGGCGAAGCTCCTGAGGGGAGATGGACGCAGGGTTGGGGTTGACAGAAGGGTTAGACCGCAAGGTCTCAATTGGTCTCCCAAACATCACTTCAGGGTTGCTGGCGTCGGCTTCCGCTTCTCTCCTCCTTGGGTTCATATGAGCCAGCTGTCCATGAGCTGCAATCAGGTCAAGGGTGACCTGCTCATACAATGCCTCTTGCGCTCTTATGTAACTCACGAGATGCAACAGGGCAGGGTCGGTCTCATGGTCTCCGTTGGTGACTTGTGGCGGCCTACCATAACCTTCACGGCTAGGGTAGTAGTAGAACGGGTGGCAGTTAACTCTTGACAACACGTGCCAGAGTTGAACTATTGCCTCTCGAGCTGCTAGCTAGATAGCTTTTGGCCCGTAGGAAGATGATCTTCAAGTGAACCGGTAGGGGCACTCTTGGGTGCTACTCCTACCATAGTTGTGTACCGTGGCCCAGAAGTGACGGCTGGCATCCCTCGTGAGCTCTTGGTACACAACATGCTCAGGGGGCTTTTCCATTGCAAAGCCAGGACGGGTGAGGTTGGCAAGGATGGTTACAAAACCTCCTTGCTTAGCGGCAGTGGTTTCAGTGTGAACAACGGGGCCTGGCATCTAGATGGCTTGGCTCTTGTGGGGTGGTGTGGCTGTGATGTGTTGTGCTGGGGTCATTGTTACCTTTATAGAAAGGAAACTGAGTCTTCCCTCGCGCACTTGCAAAGGGGACCACTCACGCGTCTGTCACGGGCGTGTGACCACAGACCTAGTCTCATAGGTTAGGGACCAACTTTGAAAGGTGTTGAATTTAGGCTACTGGTTTGGATAGGCTTAGTTGTGGTTATGGTACTGGCTCGGTTGGGTGGTTACGTAGGTTATATTGACCCCACTAAAATAGCATTAGCCAATGGTCAGCCCGGATCTGATACCAAGGATGTGAGGTCCGGATTTTCATGGATCTTAATTTCCCATCGAATGACCCTTATGCATACCAGCCCCAGGAATAATGTTAGCTTGTACACCATTCCTTGATACAAATATCCAAGCAAAATATAAATATGAGGCACAAGACCCAGATGGTCCACGAAGTACAATAAAAGGTTTCTACTGGTTGACTGCGGAAGCGGTTCGTGGATCACTATGGCCTCTCCAGTATGGTGTGTGCCAAGAAAGGGGCTAACTGGGACAAGCGGTAGTACGACACAAGTAAGGGAGGTTACTGGACCAAGACTCGATCGATGGTCGACTCATGAGGTTTATATTGTTCTTTGCATGATTAGCACAAGAAAAATTATTCACCATCCTTGTCCCGTGAGATGTCAGTTCCCCGAAGTCGTGTTTCCCCGAGACACCAACTCTTCCCGGATCCCATTCAAAAGGCATGTGTGGAATAATTGAGTGGCTACTGTCACAAGCATCTCATATGTAACAAGTATATTTTCTCACCTTGTACCCATGTGCATGGTTATACCACCACATGAAGTACCATCAACCGTACTCGACATAACAATAATGTTTTCTACATCAAGCAAATCACACACATCATATATATGTCTAAGTTCAGAATGCTTGTCTTCAATGTGTAGGTAGGTGAGGTGCACACCAAAACATTTTGAAAGTTTTTATCCTCTCTTCAATCCCTATTTTTGAAAATATTCAAATCAGCACACCTTCCCAATATAGTACACGAAAGTTGTTTGATTTTTTTTAAATAAATATGTAAATAAACTAGAGGAAATTTAAAAGAAGTGGGAAAAAGAATCAAGTCAATTGGGTTTTTATTTCAAAAGTTATGACGAGTCAAAGATTGGTTAAATCTTATTTGTAAAATAAAATAGAAAAGACAACTATTCAAAAAAGGAATACGCTTGCGTTAGAAGAAGACGTACTTTAGAGAAGGCGCCTCCACGTATCCAGCGCGCGTGACTCGGGGGGTCACTCACAGTGGGTCCATTGGGCCCACTAGTCAGGTTTGACCTGTCACCCGCGTCTCCTTCTTCCTCTGGCCGAGCGAAGGCGGGGCTCGGGCGTTCCTCACGGGTAAACGGCACCTCCTAGGGTTCTTCCGATGGCGGGAATTGATTCATGTCTTCGGGGTGGTCCTCTAGATGGCCGCCTAGACCAGAGGGGTGGATGGAATTGCCGGCGGCGAGCTCCAAGGCTGCGGCGGCTTCGGTCAGATGGGGGTTCGAGCTAGGGTGGCTCTTGGTCGAAGCTGAGCGGTGGGGTGGCTCCACGGGGTCGAGGGGAGTCGAGGGGTGGCTCGACTGGGGCTAGGGCCCTTCGCCTTGGCTGAATTTGACCGAAACGTGGCGGTGGTTGAACTCGCTTGAGACCTGGAAGATGAAGGCCCCAGTCAAATTGGAGTTAGGGGGTGGTTGTCCAGGACTTCAGTGGGTTGCTGTCGGACACGAAGGGCTCGGGGAGGGCTATTTATAGCCGGGGAGGTCGGTTCTGACAGCGGCCGCGGATAAGAACGATGGTCGACCACCACTGTTGGTTGTAGACGATGTGGCTATGGCCAGTGACGTTAGGGCGCTAGCGGAGGGGGCCCCTTCTGCTCCTGGAGGTGAGCTGTCGAGTTGTGGTCACTTGGGCGGTGCTGCCATGGCAGAAGGTAGAAGCTACCGCCGGCTAGCCTCCAAGGATGCACTGACGGCGGTGCTGCGGGGCTCCAGGAGGTGACCACGTGGCTATGTCGACCTGGAGGGGTCGGGGTGCAGCTCCTTGGGTGAGCAAGGGCCATAGGGGTGGGGTAGATGGGAGGCGGTGGCTCGGGCGTGCATGCTGCAATATACGCGCCCCGCTCGCGCTCTGGGCATGCATGGCACCTGCTCGACATAATGTCAGGGTGACCTAGAGTGCTTGGGGTGCAACTGAAACTTACCAGATCCATTGCTGAGGGTGGTGGAGGGCTAGTGGACATGTTGGTTTGGTTATTGGGGGGAACTTCATAGTACAAACTAAAAAGCATGCCAAATCTGGTCACTGATAGAAGGTGGTCGACATATTGCCATGGACCTCTATAAGGTCTTGCTGCCAACCAAAATTCTCAGGTTGGGGCCTCTTTGGATGCTAATGAAGATGGCATGGTTGGTTTTGGTAAAACAAAAACTCCCTAGTGCAAGTTTTGTAAAAGTTTATTTCTGGACAGAAGTAAAATGGGGTTATAACAAGGTCTTCAACAATGCCAAAGGGGCTAAGCTTCTGGACTTAAGGGTTTGGTAGGGTCCTCTACAAGCAGTAAAATTTTCAAAGGTTTTGGTGCAGAAAATAATAGGGTTGCAGTGCAAAGTGCCAATCTGGCCTATAACAGAAAAAGAGGATGTGGTGCTCAAAATTTTCAAAAGACCAAAGTGGATTTTTGAATAAAAGTGATCCAGGGACATCATAGGTCAGGTGCAACTTTTTGGTGAAATTTTAAATGAAGTTACCAAATGGTTGTAGTTCAAACCAGGCCCTTAAAAGAATTAAAAAGCCATTTTTTGAATAAGAGAAACTTGGAAATTATTTGTAAAAACGCCTTTACTGAAATTGCCAATTGAAAAGAAAAATACTTGAGGCAAGCACTGAAATCATATTATACTTTTAAAAAATTCCTACTCCGGGAAGAAGATCTTATAATCCACACGAAAGAAGTGGATCAGAAGTCAACAGATAAACCGAAAATAATATTTTAAATAATCATGGACAAATTTACTAAATAAAATAATAGTTAATTTTTTTGGGGTGCTACATTATCTCTTGGCAGGGGGTGCGGTCGAAGTAGTCCCTATGGATGCTCTGCTCATAGAGGCCTTGTTGTTGTTTGGCGCGGGTTCGACCGGCGCTGTACCAGTCGGTGTTCGGCGCGTGGACCGACGGCCCCGGGGACTGGGATTTGGCGCAGCGGGTACGAGCGCCCTTTTTGGGAAGTGGGCTTCTTTTTCCCTCAGTTGAGGAAGGGAGTATCCCATGGTGATCGGTTGTAAGGGCAACTTGAGATCTGTCAATGCTCGCCTGGAAAAAGATCCCGTCCTCAAATATGATCAATGTATCTGGGTCGTCATGGAACCCCGGATCATTGTCTCGTGCATAATTCTCTGGTTGCAGAGGAGGATAGTTAAATGTATCGATCCAGTTCCCCCAGTCTTGTTCGGAGTATCCCAATGGTTCAATTAGCCAAAATTACTATAAAAATGTGAATTATGAAAATTGGATTATACTCATCCGTTCGATGGGGTTATGATTCGAGTAGCCTTCCTTGGTGCTCATAGAGATGAATTCTTATTTTTCTCCTTTGAAGATATTGGCCAATATAGGAGCCATTGTTGCCTGGTTGGCGGGACCTTCTGGTTCGTATCATGTCACGCCACTTAACCATTGTAATGCCACAAGGGATGTGATCTTTGTTAAGGCCGGAGCCAATTGATCTATATCTTTAGGGGGACATTTGAGAATTCACGCAGATCCCTCCGAACTGGACCGAATAAGGGGATGTCTTCAATGTAGAACCATTCAGAGGTCCACTCTTCGGAGTCCTTCTTTGGGGCCCCTACAGGGTACCCTGTCCCAGCTATACGCCATACTTCAGCTTCGCCTACTTCACAAATCGTCCCTCCTTGAGTACGGGGGACGATGCAGAAAAAATCCTCCATAGATCGCAATGGGCTTCACAGCCCAGAAACATCTCAAAAAGGCCAACCAAGCCCGAGATATGGATAATTGATCCAGGGTGAGGTGGTGGAGTTGAATCCCACAAAATTCTAATAAAGCCCTTAAAAAGGGTGAACAAGAAAATCCAAGCCTTGTAAGAGGAAGGGAGCGAAACATACCCTCTATTCCTTGCGGGTATTAGGGAATTTCTCCACAAAGGCTTCACCGTTTGAGGAAGTTAATCGGAAATGGGAGGGTGCTAGATCTAAGGAAGAAAGGTATCCATGCACCTCTAGGTCACGCAAAAGAAGATGGGAAATTAGAGCAGCTTGCCAGTCACCTAGGAGAGGGCCATAAGGGCGCGAGGAGGAGCTTGGAGCACTCTCCATGTCTCTAGGCCCTCTGATGTTCTTCTCAGCGGTTGGGGGAACTGGGTGTGTTGCTGGAAGCATGCCTGGCGTATTTAATAACAAGTTTTCCCCTCATGCGTGACTTGCTTTTTTGAAAATGATTACTGGAACACCCTATATCCTATTGGTGCGCCGGAATCAAGAGGTATCATCGACCCTGTAGTGGAAAGGTCAATTTTATCGGCGATGTGACGCTTTGCCAATTGGGAATGTTCCGCATGTCGAACTGGAGTCAGACGAACAAGGGGGAAGAAGGGAACTCGCCCTGCAAGCCGAAGACTTTGGACACGTAAAGATACTGGATCAAAACTGCGGCATTGGAAGCTAGTTCGGGGGCTACTCACGGAGTCCGGGACTAAGGGGTCCTCAGGTAGCTTACCTATTTTTATGGGCCGGACTCATGGGATGTCCTATAATTATCATTGGAGCCCGAATTGCAAGATGACGCTGTATCCAAAATGGACTCCTCCGAATACTTGGTGTATGCTCTAAGGCAAGGTGATAATTGACTTGTTTACTCCTGGGTGTAACCGACGTTGTGTAACCCTTGTGCCCATGGTATCTATATAAAACATAGGTCTTTTAGTGCATAGGGCAAGTTAAGATCATTATTCCTAGGGTTTTAGACCACAACATACAATCTTGAGGTAGATCAACTCCATATTCGATACTCCACCATCAATATAAACAAGAGAAGGACGTAGGGTTTTACCTCCTCCAAGAGGGCCCGAACCCGGGTAAACATCGTCTCCCTTGTCCCGTGTTACCCGTTGATCCAAGATCCATAATTCACGACCCCCTACCCAAGATCCGTCAATTTTAACAACGACAATGACATCCCTAGATTCTTTAGTTATGTAAAGGCCACGATTTAGCGCTACGGTTGTTGTTGCAAAGCAAGGGATGAAATGCAAGAATTGATAAGATTGTTAAAGAACAGGGTAACATGCTAGTATGGGAGTAGTTAGAAGAAAATCACATCAGTTCATATGAAAGGACAAAAAATTATAAGTAAACATGTCCCTATAATGTAACCATGATGTCATGCAAATATATATGAGAGTAAACGAAAGAACAATACATCATCAATTTGCCTAATATAGAAGAATAATAATAATAAGAAGAAGTAGAATAATAATAATAACAACAAGAAGAAGAAGCACCAAAAGAAGAAGCACCAGCAGCAGAAGAATAAGAGGAAGAAGAAATCACCTTTGACGTATATGCTGCATGTGGCACCTTTTACCCAAATGTAGCAATATATAGAATAGGCCATGTCAATCCAGGTAGTGTGAGATTAAACATATTGTGCACTTCATGAAGTTGTCTGGTACAGTGAGATGGAACTCCTCGGCTGTATGGCCAAGGCATCATAGCCCTGATGTGTCC
The DNA here is from genome assembly GCF_904849725.1 of Hordeum vulgare subsp. vulgare. NCBI lineage: Eukaryota > Viridiplantae > Streptophyta > Magnoliopsida > Poales > Poaceae > Hordeum > Hordeum vulgare. The sequence goes on along the minus strand of NC_058523.1, from coordinate 425,547,236 downwards.
TTGCACTGTACACTCTATAAGTGAAAACCCTTGAATAATCATGAAGAAACATGAATCTATGGCTATTTCAGATGGGTGATTAAAAGGGGCAGACAGACTGGGATAAGAGATGAGCAAAAATATTTTAGTAGATTCGTTATCTGGTTCGCCATGGGAAAAAATCAATACCAAAGATTCCCGATAGGGCAAGCTTGGGTCGACGATGAGCAGCGTCAAGAAAATAAATGCCGCTAGGACGTGGCAAGTGGTAGTGGCAAAATGAGGTGGCGTTTGGTGGCAACCGGTGGCGGCTCCATGTGTCAAGCTAAGTGGTTGTCACGGGGATAGGCAGTGACATGCAGAGTCGCGAAGGAGTGTAGGGTCTACTGGTTAGGGGGAAAGGGATGGGGCGGGTGGGGGTGAGAATTTTGTGACGTGTGGGTGCTGAGGGTTTCTGTCCTAGAATAATGTGCTTCCGAGGCAATGGATCGTAGAACCAATAGTGTGTGATAAAGCGTAAATATTACTACTATTACTATACTCCAGAATAATGTGCTTCAGAGGCAACGGTTCACTAGACCCAACCATGTGTGATAAATTGTTAATATTACTCTCAAATAAACTAGCACACTCGTGTGATGGAGATACAGTCAGTCGCTCGATCTATTTATGTCCTGCAGTTCAGACATGCGATCCGTGGGGATGCGTTCTGGCCAATCAGAACACAAGTGACCCGACATAATGGAGGTCATCGCACACAGTTCCAATGTGGGAAAAAATACCAACGCTAAACATTCACCCTATAATATGCATTCTACATGTTCAATTGTTTTGCCAAATGGTTTCTATTATAAAACTATGTGTAAAGACTGAAAGTAACACACACTATTCATCATAATAAGTTGTGTGTGTTGTGGTTAATCATAGGTTGGTCTAGTTAAGAGAGGCATAAAGTCGAGTAAACCACACAGATTGCAGCTCAAGCCTGCAGTTACATTTCACTATTAGTTCATTCAGATAGTCTCACCGACATGTGGTTCAACCGATAAACATATATAATCGCGCATAGATATAATACACACAAACTAGATGATTCAATACAACATCTCATCTTCATGCTTGATCATTAAGATTCTCAAGGAAGTCGGCATACACACCATGCTCCATCCTGCAAGAGTACTTTTGCTTGAAGGAGCCAACGGCTCATCCTCTTGCATGCGCCAAAACACTAGCATAAAAGTTGTTAATCTTATGGTTGCAGAAGGGCATCCATAGCCCCCATTCTACCAAACATACGTGTCATGATTTCCAGCCTTAAGCTCCCTGAGCATTTGCCTCTTGAACCTTTCCTGGACGTCTTCATCCTCGCTGTCGACATTGTCAGATAGCACCTATAGGACATTCAAATGGATTGTAAGATCTCGCTACGAATTATTAGCACAATCACGTAATCTAGTCAGATTATTAGCAAAATCATTTGTACAAACAGTCTGTAACCACAGAAGACCTAGATATGATGTATTTACCAAAAATGTGTATAGATGACTGATACGTCCAAAACGTATTTATAATTTTTTTAAGGTTTCATGCTACTTTTATGCTTTTGATAGTTTTTTTAATATTAAGTTTATGATTTGTTTGGACTAACCTATTAATAGTTGCAAAAGTGCACACTGTTCTTGTTTTACACTTTTATGTGTAGGAACTATCAAAAATAGAAGAGGAAACATTGTTGGAGTCGAATTGGGACTTTCCTGAAATCTGTCTGAAAACTCTTTTTAAAGATTGCCACGTTACGGATTGAATATGGCCTCAAACGGAAAATCTCAGCAAAGACAAAAGTGCGGGGAATTTTATGCAGATCATTCTAGACATAAAATTCTACCCATTTGGTGTTCGTACGCTCCAGGAAATCCCGTTTTACTGGAGGACAAATATCTGATTACGGGATTACGTGAATCAGTGACGTGATTGAGTCCAACTCTTTCCATATTTGATGGATTCGGCCAAGAAACGACTTTGGAACCTCATTAGGGATGAAAGGTGTCCCTAGGAAGGTTCTAGAGGTGCCCAAGAGCCCTTGGATCAAAGGGACATCCATCGGAGGGCCAAGGATGATCGTCCCAGCTCATATAAGGAGAGGAAATCCTTGATTTCTCGGCTACCAAAAAAAGCCACGAATTTTGCCTCCCCCATGGCCCCATATCCTTGGAGGAGGGCTCATCTACAGCACCAAGAATCCATGGAGAAAGCGGGCTCAGGGGAAGCATTCCCCCATGATGGACGACCGGCGCAGGAGGAGCCCCCTGCGCTGCCGACGACCGACTGCGCCGCCCTCCACCTCACGTGCCGCCCCTTCTCCATCCTCTCCGCCATGATGCCGCCTTCAATAACACCTCCATCATCATCTCCTCCATAGCTACAGGGGTCCACTCTCACAAAAACCTTTGTAATCCCCTATGTAAACATGGTGTTTGATGTTATAAATTATTTGCAAATGATCTATTGCGTCTATGTCATGTTTGTGTAGTTCCCTTTTGTCATATGATTGATTGTTGAATCTCCGTGGATGGGTTGAGCTATATATTAAAATTGTTACAGTCCTATGGTGCCCACCACATGTTTATGCGCGCATGGATCACACCATAGGGTTTGTAGTAAGTGGAGAAAGCTAGAGGGTGGGCTGCTTAAGTGACGGAAACATGAGCTCCAATCTAGCGATCAAAGCATATGGGATAAAGAAGACCTTTGATCTTAATGCTATTGTTGGGTATTTTTACCTTAATGTATCTTCTAGTATTTACGAATGTTTGCTAGAGTTCCAATCATAAGTGCTTGCAATCATTGGATAGTGAGAGCTTGTTAGCTTTTCCTCTCCCACATAAAAGAGGAATATCAACCTTGAATTGGAATATTTGATCATGGACGATTCCACCACAATTACCACCACTTTTCTGCACGCATGATAGTGTTAGTCTATAGTTACTTAGTATATTTTATTGCTGCGGCACTAACGTTTACTTTCTTGTATTTATTATCTTGCAAAGCTTTCTCTCATACCCGTATTGTCAGTCTAGTTTTATCTCCTAGATATTGCAAAATGTTTAGTGTGCGTAGAGTTGTGTCAATGGTTGATAGAACTTGAGAGAATATTTATCCCACATATAACTCCTCGTTGGGTTCGACACTCTTACTTATCGAAAAGGCTACACACGATCCACTATACTTGGGATATCAAGACCTTTTCTGGCGCCGTTGCTGGGGAGCAATGGCGTCGAGTGAATGTTCTTGTGTGCACTTGTTTGCATTGTCTCTAAGTAGTTTTACTTTCAGTTTTAAGTTGTTCTCTATCTTTATATGGATAGGGAATGCGAATTACAAAAAAATAGTTGTTCTTGTTATCTAAAAACGTTTTCAAAAAGGAAAGTGATTGGAAAGATGAGTAATGGTTAGTGGGGGTCGAACTTGAACACTTGTGTTCATGCCTATGAAACCAAAACAATTCTTTCCATGGAAGCTTTTCAGTTAAAAACTTGTATATATTGTACATATTCCTCTGTACCATAAAAATAAAATGTATAGATAACTTCTAGTTTGTTATGTTGCAAGTTTGCCACTTTGCTACCTAGAAATAGATTTTCGTGCTCCACCGTAGAACATTTTAAAAATCACCAGAACGTGATCTTGATCTGAAATTTCTTGAGTGCAACGTACTGTTTATTATGTTACTTTCTTTAGTTTTGACTTTTCTGATTTGAGATGCGTAGATAGGTCTAATAATTCGATGTTTACTGACTGTTCTGTTTAAACATATTTCATGTGCTTCACTGTAAACAATCGTGATAAATCTCAGAATAGTATTTTGATCTGAAATTGTTTGTGCATAAACCTGAGATTATTATATGTCTTTCATTAATTTTGAGTTTTTCGATTTGAGCTACCTAACTATCTCGTTGAGTGTCGTCTTTACATACTATTTAGTTTTGACATATTTCTTAGTTTATTCAATATTGTACTTGGTGTTATTAGTTTCATTAGTTTTTCGACAGACAACAGAAATCATGAACACCTTAGTATGTACAGTGTCTAATGTTGAGTAAATATTATGAAACTTGTCAATGCTTGAACATGAGTGGATTTTATTTAATGAGTACTAATCCTACTAATGAGTTTTTGTCAAGTTTTATGTGAATGTAGTATTTAAGATCCAATGGAGATAGTGATACGAGATGAATGAGAAGAGAAAAGCTCAATCTTGGGGACTCCCAACTGCACCTCAATTAAGTATTCAATAATATTCAATCATCAAAGCTTGGGGATGCCCAAGGCATCCCTCCTTTTTCCATGCCTAGCTAAAAGGCGTTAAAGAAAAGCGCTTGTGGGAGGCAACCCCCTTTTTTCCTTATGCTTTCATGTTGTTTTCTTTCATTTTATTTTGTTTTTTTGGAGTCTTGGTAGTTTTTACCTCTGTATCAACCTCTCCTTATCCTTTTTATTTCGTTTTGTGCCAAGTTTTAGCCTCCGATTGCAAGAAAGTTCAAAAATTGTGACATGTTGTTCAGAAACAGATTCTATCTGCTTGACGGAAACATTAGCCAAAAATCACCAGGTTATCTTTTTGATCTGAATTGTTTTGACCGTATGCTCTATATAATTTACTTTCTAGCGTCTATTCTGAGTTTTTTGATTTGAGTTGCAGAAGTGCCCCAAAAAATTATTTACTACCCGTTGGTCTGTTTTTCCCAGATTATGCCCTGTTTTGCGTTTTTATTGTTTTGCAAATCTTAAGCTTCCTTTTTATTTGCAAAAACCTTTTGGAAATCTTGAGAAACAATAGATCTTCCTGAAAATCTTTATTTCCAGTAGAGAATAAATTATTTTATTATGGGCACTAACCACTCTAATCAAATTATGATGAGTTTCGTATGAAGGAGGTTTTCAAGTATGCGATGGAAGATGATGAAAGAAGATCCAGTTGTGTCAAGCGCTCAAGATTGGGGATGTCCCCATGCACCCCAAGAAATATTCAAGGAGACTCAAGCGTTTAAGATTGGGGATACCCCCGTGCATCCCCTTCTCCATCAACAATCATCAATTCGTCCTTCTCCATGCTATTTTTATCACTTCATATGTTATGTGCTATGCTTGGAGCGTCCCGCTCTTTACTTCTGAGTTTGTTTAGTTTTCTTTTCTGTAATAAATGGTTGTATCCCAGCGTATTAGTTTGGAGAGAGACACACTCCATTTTAATTGCTTAGAACACTCTAATTTTCACTCTTATTGTTCCGTGAGTGTTCACTTTTTGCTAGTACTACGTTTAGCTCTTGTTTTCCACTCATATTTTGTTTAGAGCTTTTTAGTTTGCTTCAGTTATATATGATTATCTCTCTGGTCTTTAATTAATATTTTCTATGAGATTTGTTTCAAGAAAGTTGATTGGTGTTGGAGAAGAGTAAAATATTTCATGCTTATAGTGGTGCAATAGGAAGCTCATTTAGACTGTGGCTTAGACTTTAACATGTCATGCTAGCTATTATCATAATTATATACTTAGTAGTTATTGATGTAGCATGACTTGTCTCAAATAGCTGAGAGTGCTTAATGTGCCTTTGAAAGAATCATGTGTTGTTTTTATCATATCGAAGCATAATATTGTGGTATTCTCCTTTACTACTTCATTTGGGTTGACTTGGCGCATGCTCACACCATGTTATGACTACAAACCAGTCACTTATAGCCTCTATGATCATTTAGTTTTTGACTTGTAATACCATTTATGCTTTGATTAATAATGTTTTTTTCTCTATGCATGATTATGGCCATTATTCCTCTCTTAATTTGTCGCTCTCAGTCTTTTGCTAGCCTCCACATGTACTGAGTATGAGCTCTACTCGTGCATCCAACTCCCAAAAACCAAAGTTTTCCAAATGTATCCACCATACCTACCTACATGTGGTATTTAACCGCCACTCCAAGTAAATTTCTCATGTGCTACCTTTAAAAACTTTCAAAATTATTCTTGTTTTGTGCCTATGTTTTAGCTCATGAGGAAGTAGTAGATAGTTCATGATCTTCTCATGCTGGACAAGCTTTATCTTCGGTTTGCATGTCTAATCCGCGAACCCCTAATACGAGGAGGGACTAGCATGAGTGCGCCTAGCTCGTAAAAGATAATAGCAATAAACAAAACCTCCTTCACACTTTGTTCATGAGAAATCAAAATAGTGATAAACAAAGGAGACTAAGGGGATGTGATCGTCCCCACTTTGGGAGCCATTCCTCATAACTTGTCCAGCACGAGAAGTATTGGGCTATCTGCTAGCATTTGTTGACGAATTATGCACCTCCCAAAATCTTGTTTTACAATCTTATCGATTTCAAAAATCTCTAAAAGCTCTAGCACATGAGTAATCCCTCATTCCTTATCTGAAGGGCCATTCTTTTTCTTTTATGTTGAGTTTTCATCTTCTAACTTTATGCACCAATTAAGAGAGCATAGCTGTCATTCATGATGTGCATAGTCCCAAAATTTATTATTGATTGATTCATGATGTGTTATTACTCGCTCTCAAATTATTTGTTCTAGTCATCCACTTGAATTTTGAAGGTGTCATGGCATTTATGTTTTGTCCCACTCTTAAGGACAAACGAAATACCACTTTGCTATATTTTCTTTATGCTCGAAACAAACGTATAACTTTCAAGTGCATTATTATTCATGATCTATTGTTTGTGTTACCTTTCATGTTGCAACATGGTTGCTAAGTTTCATTGTTAAGAATTATATCTATCATGCCTATCTTTAGAGTGCTATGATCGCAGCTTATAGATGCTTCTACAAATATGATGATCAAGATTATGTTGGTAGCATGTCACCTCAAAAATTATTTTGTTTTTATCGTTTCACCTACTCGGGGACGAGTAGGAACTAAGCTTGGGGATGTTGATACGTCCAAAACGTATCCACAATTTTTGATGGTTTCATGCTACTTTTATGCTTTTGATAATTGTTTTTATATTAATTTTATGATTTATTTGGACTAACCTATTAATAGTTGCAAAAGTGCACAATCTTCTTGTTTTACACTTTTATGTGTAGGAACTATCAAAAATAGAAGAGGAAACCTTGTTGGAGTCGAATTGGGACTTTCCTGAAATCTCTCTGAAGACTCTTTCTAAAATTGGCACGTTACAGATTGAATTCGACCTCAAACGGAAAATCACACACAAGACAAAAGTCCGGGGATATTTATGCTGATAATTCTAGACATAAAATTCGGCCCATTTGGAGTTCGGGCGCTCCAGGAAAGCCCGTTTTACTAGAGGGCAAATATCTGATTACGGGATTACGGGAATCGGTGACGTGATTGAGTCCAACTCTTACCATATTTGATGGATTCGGCCAAGAAACGACTTTGGGACCTCATTAGGGCTGAGAGGGGTGCCTAGGAAGGTTCTATAGGTGCCCAAGAGCCCTTGGATCAAAGGGACATCCATCGAAGGGCCAAGGATAATCGTCCCAGCTCATATAAGGAGAGGAAAACCCTGATTTCTGGACAGCCACCAAAAGCCATGAATTTTGCCTCCCCCATGGCCCCATCTCCATGGAGGAGGGCTCATCTACAGTACAAAGAAGCCATGGAGTAAGGGGGCTAAGGGGAGGCGTTCCCCATGATGGCCGGCCGGCGCATGAGGAGCCCCCTGCGTCGCCGACGACCGACTGGTGCCGCCCTGCACCTGACGTGCTGCCCCTTCTCCATCCTCTCCGCGATGATGCTGCCTTCACCAACACCTCCATCATCATCTCCTCCATAGCTACAGTGGTCCACTCTTCCACAAACCTTTGTAATACCCTATGTAAACATGGTTTTGATGTTATAATTTATTTGCAAATGATCTATTGCATTTATGTCATGTTTGTGTAGTTCCCTTTTGTCATATGATTGATTGTTGAATATCCATGGATGGTTTGAGCTATATATTGAAATTTTTACAGTCATATGGTGCCCATCATATGTTTATGCGTGGATGGATCACATCATAGGGTTTGTAGTATGTGGAGAAAGCTAGAGGGTGGGCTGCTTGAGTGACAGAAACATGAGCCCCAATCTAGTGATCAAAGCATATGGGATAAACAGGACCTTTTGATCTTAATGCTATTGTTGGGTATTTTTACCTTAATGTATCTTCTAGTATTTACGGATGTTTGCTAGATTTCCAATCATAAGTACTTGCAATCATTGGATAGTGAGAGCTTGTTAGCTTTGCCTCTCCCACATAAAAGAGGAATATCATCCTTGAATTTGACTATTTGATCATGGACAATTCCACCACAATTACCACCACTTTTTCGCACTCATGGTACTGTTAGTTTATGGTTACTTAGTTCATTTTATTGCTGCAGCACTAACGTTTACTTTCTTGTATTTATTATCTTGCAAAGCTTTTTATCATACCCGTATTGTCACTCTAGTTTTATATCCTATATATTGCAAAATGTTTAGTGTGCGCAGAGTTGTGTCAATGGTTGATAGAACTTGAGAGAATATTTATCCCACCTTTAGCTCCTCGTTGGGTTCGACACTCTTACTTATCGAAAAGGCTACACATGATCCCCTATCCTTGTGGGATATCAATGACCAACCGGTTCTCCATTGGATTCGTTGTTGGTGCCGGAGTGGTTGTCAGAGTCGATGTGGACCAATGGATCGGGGTGGGGAAGAATGACGGCACCGACGACATCAAGGTGGCTTTGTTGTGTGCGCAACACATCATCTGCATCGACGATAATCTCTCTACCCAGCTTAATGTTGTGCTCGGGTGCTTCGCCGGCCCCTAGGTGTGCACTCCCTCCTATGATGCTCTTAGAGGAGGCTGCTGATGATGACTGAGGACAACGATGAGGATGCAGGGTGAAGGGGAGAGAAGATTGTGTGTGTAGCATGAATGGGGAGTGCATCTGCTTGTTAAAACCAACGGCTCAAGTGTGGTTAATAGAGCAGTTGGGAGGGAAGCGGGCAGTGGTTCAAAGGGGTGGCTCGCCTACCGGTGAGCCTATGCAGTGGACTGCTGGCATGTGTACCATCAATTCAGACGCTTGACAGCACGTCTCCCTATGAGATTGCGCACCAAACACGCCTCCCATCAATTCACACACATGTTCGCACGCCTCCTGGTCAGCCTGCATGACAGCCTGCTAGCATGCGTCCTATCAAATAATATCTGTCATGTTTTATTTTTATTTTTTGATGGTTAATTCTACCTCTTTATTATTACTTAACCAAACCTACGACATGTATAGTGTTTTTATAACAACAATGATTTGGATTAATAAACAATTTGCGATGTTACCGTGACAGTTCTGTGTTGCATCTATTAAGCTTAGATGAAAACTTGTCTCAAACTGTATGATTTATTTACAATGACATATTTGTTTCATATCATGAAATCATGATAATGTTTCATTAATTCTAGATTAGCTGGTGATTTCCTAGAATTCAAAAACCAAGACTCACAATGTTTGCGATCGGGCCACGATGCCGAGATGTTTGAAATTTATTGCCTTTCCTTGCATGGGGACTAAACATGAACCCAAGATGTAATTTTTGATTTTCTAATCCATTCTGGTGCACACCCGCGTGTTCTTATAGTTCAAACTTGAAATTTGTAAATTAAATCCCTAAGGAATCAATTTATTGTAAAAAATGTATTAATGTTCTCTAAAAATCAAGTTTTACCACAACACTCTTATTGTTACATGTTCACTACAAGAAAGTTGGACATGTATGCCTCAAAGTGGCAGTGGTTTGGTGGGACGGGTTGTGGTCGGGGTCCGATACACTATGCGTCCTGAGCCATCGTGTGGGGTTTTTCGGTTTGTGAGGCACGGGCCAAATCAAAAGTCATGCATTAGGTATTTAAAGCATCTCATGCCATTTTTCATGCATATGTTTGTGTCACATGAAGTGGTGGTCCTCGTACACTCCCTTGTGCGTTACCAGTGACACACCCATTTATTGCACCCCGCGCGGTCTATTACTTTGAATGGCGCAGCGAGGGTTTTTTTTATCAAAGCAAGATTTTTCTTGGTATGTCTTTCTGTGTAAATCATTGGGAGATTCCACATGAAAGTTTGATTGCTTGTGTACACATGCTCTTGTTGGAAATATGCCCTAGAGGCAATAATAAAATAGTTATTATTATATTTCCTGTTTCAAGATAATCGTTTATTATCCATACTAGAATTGTATTGAATAGAAACACAAATACATGTGTGGATATATAGACAAAACAATGTCCCTAGTGAGCCTCTAGTTGACTAGCTCGTTGATCAAAGATGGTTAAGGTTTCCTAGACATAGACAAGTGTTGTCACTTGATAACGAGATCACATCATTAGGAGAATGATGTGATGGAAAAGACCCAAACTGTAAACGTAGCATATGACCGTGTTATTTTGTTGCTATTGTTTTCTGCATGTCAAGTATACATTCCTATGACCATGAGATCATGTAACTCAGTGACACCGGACGATTGACTTGTGTGTATCAAACATCGCAGCAAAACTGGGTGACTATAAAGGTGCTCTACAGGTATCTACGAACGTGTCCGTTGAGTTAGCATGGATCAAGACTGGGTTTTTTCACTCTGTATGACGGAGAGGTATCTCGGGGTCCACTCGGTAATAAAACATAAAAAACAAGCCTTGCAAGCAATGTGACTAAAGAGTTAGCCATGGGATCTTGTATTACGGAACGAGTAAAGAGACTTGGCGGTAACGAGATTGAAACAAGTATCGAGATACCGTCGATCGAATCTCGGGAAAGTAACATATCGAAGGAAAAAGGGAATGATATACGGGATTAACTGAATCATTGACATAGAGTTTCAACCAATACGATCTTCGTAGAATTTGTAGGATCCAATATGGGCATCCAGGTCCCGCTATTTGATATTAACCAGAGAGTGTCTCGGTCAGTTCTACATAGTTCTCGAACCCGCAAGATTTGCACACTTAAGGTTCTTTGACGTTTCGGTATAGTTGAATTATTGATATTGGTAACCGAATGTTGTTCGGCTTCCCAGATGAGATCCTGGTCGTCATGAGGATTTCAGGAATGTTCCGAAGACAAGCATTGATATATAGAAAGTATCCATTTAGCTTCTGAACGGTTTTCGGGCATTACCGGTAAAGTACGAGGAGTAACGAATGGGTTCTGGAGTTCCACCGGGAGGGGCCACCAACCCATGGGAGAACCAAAGAGGCCCAAGGGTGGTGCACCAGCCCTTAGTGGTCTAGTGGACAGCCCAAGAAGGGCCACTTCGGCCGAAGAAGGAGAAAAGGAATGGAGACGTGGGCAAACCGAATTAGGGAAGGAGGACTCCACCTTCAAAGTTGTGTTGGAGGAGGACTCCTCCCTCTCCTCTTGCGCCGGTCGAACACTAGGGATTTTTCCCTAGGGCACCACCCCTCCCTCCCACCTATATATAGTGGAGGTGAGAGAGGCTTTTGGAACCCCAAGCCATAGTTCATCCCTCTCTCCCTCCACCACTCCGTGACACCCTGTAGCAACTTCGGTACAGCACGGTGAAGCCCTGCCGGAGTAGCTCCACCACCATCTCCGCCATGCCATCTTGCTTCCAGAGAATTCAGCTACCTCTTCATCTCTCTTACTGGATCAACAAGGCGGAGATCGTCATCGAGTTGTACGTGTGTTGGACGCGGAGGCGTCGTCCGTTCGGTACTAGATCGGGATGAGGTTCGTGGGACTCTTGAGGTTCGAATCACGAAGACGTTCGACTACATCAACCGCGTTTATTGATGCTTCCCGCTTAGCGATCTACATGGGTATGTGGATCCGATCTCCCCTCTCGTAGATGATCATCACTATGATAGGTCTTGCGTGTGCGTAAGAATTTTTTTGTTTCCCATGCGATGTTCCCCAACAGTGGTATCAAAGCCAGGTTCATGCATAGATGATATCGCGATTAGAACACAAAAGAGTTTGTGGGTGTTGATGTTCAATTTGCTGCCCTCCTTAGTATTTTCTTGATTCTGTGGTATTGTTGGATTCAGGCGGCCCGGACCAACATTACTCGTACGCTTACGAGAGACCGGTTTCATCGACTAACATGCAACTTCTTGCATAAAGATGACCGGCGGGTGTCTGTTTCTTCAACTTTAGTTGAATCGGATTTGACCAAGGCGGTCCTTGGAGAAGGTTAAATAGCAGTTTGCATATCACCGTTGTGGCTTTGCGTAAGTAAGATGTGATCATACTAGATACCCATAGCACCCACGTATAATTTGCAACAACAAATTAGAGGACGTCGAACTTGTTTTTGCAGGATATGCTTGTGATGTCATATGTCCAAAGACATGATATGATATATTGGATGTATGAGATGATCATGTTGTAATAGTTAAAATATCGACTTGCACGTCGATGCTGCGGCAACCGGCAGGAGCCAGAGGTTTGTCTTTACTTATTTTGCGCTTGGTGATGATTTGCTTTATCGCTAGTAGTAGCTTTAGTAGTAACAACATAGTTAGCGTGACAACCTCGATGGCAGCACGATGATGGATATCGTGATGATGGAGATCATGGTGTGGCACCGGTGACGATGGAGATCATGCCAGTGCTTTGGTGATGGAGATCAAGAAGCACAAGTTCATGGCCATATCATGTCACTTATGATTTGCATGTGATGTTAATCCTTTTATGCACCTTATTTTTCTTAGGACGACGGTAGCATTATAAGGTGATCCCTCATGAAAATTTCAAGATAAATTTGTGTTCTCCCCAATTGTGCACTGTTGCGATAGTTTGTTCTTTTGAGACACCACGTCATGATCGGGTGTAATAGATTCTATGTTCACATACAACGTGTGCAAAACAGTTGCACACATGGAATACTCAGGTTAAACTTGACGAGCATAGCATGTACAAACATGGCCTCGGAACAGAAGAGACCGAAAGGTCAAGCATGAATCATATAGTTGATATGATCAACATGGACATGTTCACGATTGAAACTAAACTCAACCCACGTTATGATCGGACTTGAGTTAGTGAATTTGGATCACGCGACACTCGAATGACTAGAGGGATGTCAATTTGAGTGGGATTTTGTTAGTAATATGATTAGCTAAACTCAATTATCTTTAACATAGTCCAAGTAATCATAGCAAAATTTTATGTCGTAGATCAATGGCTCGCGCAGTAGGAACCCTGAATTTTAATGCGTTCCTAGAGAAAGCTAAGCTAAAAGATGATGGAAGCAACTTTGTTGACTGTGCCTGTAATCTGAGGCTTATCCTCACGGCTGCTTAAAAGCAATATGTCCTTGATACGGCGCTAGGTGATGCACCACCTGAAATAGCGACCCAAGAAGTTATGAACGCTTGGCAGTTACGTAAGGATGACTACTCATTTGTTCAATGTGCAGTTTTGTATGGCTTAGAACCGGGACTTCAAAGACGTTTCGAACGTCATGGATCATATGAGACGTTCCTAGAATTGAAGTTTATCTTTGAGAAGAATGCTCGGATCGAGAGGTATGAAACCTCCGATAAGTTTTATGCTTGCAAAATGGAGGAGAACGGGTGTGTCAGTGAACACATACTCAGAATGTGTGGGTACTGTAACCGTCTAGGTGAGCTAGGGATTGCTCTTTAGCAAGAGGCTATCACTGACAGAGTTCTTCAGTCACTGCCACCTAGCTATAAGAGCTTCGTGTTGAACTATAACATGCAAGGGATGAATAAGTCACTGCCGAGCTGTTTGCGATGCTGAAAGTCGGTGAGTCAGAAATCCAGAAAGAACATCAAGTGTTGATGGTCAATAAGACTACTAGTTTCAAGAGAAATGACAATGGCAAGAAGGGTAACTCCAAGAAGAGTGGCAAGGCTATTACCCCTCCGAAGAAGAAACCCATGGCTGGACCCAAGCCCGAAAATGAGTGTTATTATTGCAAGGGTACTAGTCACTGTAAGTGTAACTGCCCCAAGTATCTGGTAGATAAGAAGGCGGCCAACACCAAACAAGGTATATTTGATATACATGTTATTGATGTGTACCTCACCATCTCTCGTAGTAGTGCATGTGTATTTGATATCGGTTTTGTTGCTCACATTTGCAACTCAAAATGGGAACTATGGAATAAATGAAGGCTCGTGAAGGGTGAAGTGACGATGCGCGTGGGAAATGGTTCCAAAGTTGATGCGATCACCGTCGGTACGATCTCACTTCAGTTACCATCGGGATTAGTGTTGAATCCAAATAATGTTATTTAGTGTCTGTGTTAAGCATGAACATTATATCTCGATCTTGTTTATTGCGAGACGGTTACTCATTTAAGTCAGAGAATAATGATTGTTCTATTTATATGAGTAATATCTCTTATGGTCATGCACCCAGTGTGAGGGGTTTATTCATGTTGAATCTCGATAGTGATGATACACATATACATAACACTAAGACCAAAAGATGTAGAGTGACAATAATAGCACCACTTTCTTTTGGCACTGCCGCTTAGGTCATATTGTTGTAAAACGCATGAGGAAACTCAACGCTGGTGGACTTTTGGAGTCACTTGATTTTGAATCACTTGACACATGTGAACCATGTCTCATGGGCAAGGTGACTAAGACTCCGTTCTCCGAAACAATGGAGCGTGCAAGTGACTTGTTGGAGATCATACATACTAATGTGTGCGGACCGATGAGCATAGAGGCACGCGGTGGATATCATTATTCTATCACCTTCATTGATGGTTTGAGTAGATATGGTTATATTTACTTAATGAAGCACAAGTCTGAAACGTTTGAAAAGTTCAAACAATTTCAGAGCAAAGTTGAAAATCATCATATCAAGAAGATCAAATTCCTACGATCTGATCGAGGAGGTGAGTATATGAGTTACGAGTTTGGTGTTCACTTAAGACAATGTGGAATTGTTTCACAGTTGACACCGCTTGAAACACCACATCGTAATGGTGTGTCGAAACGTTGTAATCATACTTTATTATATATGGTGCATTCTATGATGTCTCTTACCGATTTTTCGTTATTGTTTTGGGGCTATGCATTGGAGACAACTACATTCACTCTAAACAGGGAACCATCATTATCCGTTGAGACGACACCATATGAACTGTGGTACGGCAAAAAGCCAAAGTTGTCGTTTCTTAAAGTTTGGGGATGTGATGCATATGTCAAAAAGCTTTAGCCTGAAAAGCTAGAACCCAAAGTGGAAAAGTGCTTCTTCATAGGTTACCCAAAAGAGACAGTTGGGTATACCTTCTATCTCAAATCTGAGAGCAAAGTGTTTGTCGCTAAGAATTGTGCTTTTCTTGAGAAAGAGTTTCTCTTGAAAGAATTGAGTAGGAGGAATATAAAACTTAATGAGGTTGTAGAACCTTTGCTTCAACCAGATGGTGGCGCAGGAGAGATAGAAGTTTGTGTCGAGGCTACACCAATTGAAGAGGTAATGATGATGATCATGAAACTTCAAATCAAGTTTCTAACAAACCTCGTAGGTCGACAAGGGCACGTACTGCTCGTGAGTGGTATGGGAATCATGTCTTATCAATCATGTTGTCAGACAACAATGAACCTACGAGCTATGGAGAAGCAATGGTGTTCCAACAGATGGTTAGAGGCCATGAAATCCGAGATAGGATCTATGTACGAAAACTATGTATGGACTTTGGAAGTATTACCTGAAGGCCGAAAGGCCATTCTTAACAAATGGATCTTTTACAAGAAGACGGACATGGACGGTAATGTAACCGTCTATAAAGCTCGACTTGTGGCAAAGGTTTTTTCACAAGTTCAAGGAGTTGACTACGATGAGACTTTCTCATGAGTAACGATGCTTATGTCCGTCAGAATCATGTTAACAATAGCTGCATTTTTCGATTATGGAATTTGGAAGATGGATGTCAAAACAGCATTCCTTAACGAGTTTCTTAAGGAAGTGTTGTATATGATGCAACCAGAAGGTTTTGTCGATCCAGATAATGCTGACAAAGTGTGCAAGCTCCACCGATCCATTTATGGATTGGTGGAAGTATCTCAGAGTTGGAATCAACGCTTTGATGAGGTGATCAAGGTGTTTGGGTTTATACAAGTTTTTGGAGAAGCTTGTATTTACAAGAAAGTAAGTGGGAGCTCTATAGAGTTTCTAATATTATATGTGGATGACATATTGCTGATTGGAAACAATGTAGACCTTTTCGGAAGTGTAAGGATTACTTGAATAGAAGTTTTTCAATGAAGGACCTGGGAGAAGTTGCTTAGATATTAAGCATTAAGATCTATAGAGATAGATCAAGACCTCTAATAGGACATTCACAAAGCACATACCTTGATAAGATTTTGAAGAAGTTCAAAATGGAACAATCCAAGAAGGGGTTATGGCATGTGTTACAGGGTATAAAGTTGAGTAAGACTCAATGCCCAGTGACTGCAGAAGATAGAGAAATGATGAGTGTCGTCCCCTATGCTTCAGCCATAGGGTCTATCATGTATGCAATGTTGTGCACTAGACCGGATGTCAGCCTTGCCGTAAGTATGGCAGGCGGGTTTCAAAGTAATCCAGGAATGGAGCACTGGAGAGCGGTCAAAAATATTTTGAAGTACCTGAAAAGGACTAAGGAAATGTTTCTCGTTTATGGAGATGACGAAGAGCTCGTCATAAAGGGTTATGTCGATGCAAGCTTTGATACTGATCCGGATGACTCTAAGTCACAAACCGGATATGTATTTTTTCTTAATGGGGGTGCGCTAAGCTGGTGCAGTTCCAAGCAAAGCTCCGTAGCTGATTCTAAATGTGAAGCGGAGTACATAGCTGCCTTGGAGGCGGCTAAGGAGGGTGTTTGGATGAAGCAGTTCATGATAGATCTTATAGTTGTGCCAAGAGTACTCGATCCAATAAATCTGTTCTGTGACAACACTGGTGCCATTGCTCTAGCCAAGGAACCAAGGTTTCACAAGAGGACTAGACCATAACGCGACGCTTCAATGCCATCCGCGATTACATCAAGGAGGAGGACATAAATATTTCCAAACTGCACATGGATCTGAATGTTGCACATCCACTAACTAAGCCTCTTCCACGAGCAAAACATGATCAACACCAGAACTGTATGGGTGTTAGATTCGTTACATTGTAAATCACATAGAGATGCGAAGCTAGATTATTGACTCTAGTGCAAGTGGGAGACTATTGGAAATATGCCCTAGAGGCAATAATAAAATAGTTATTTGTAGCGACCCGACTCAAGACGAGTCAAGCCTCTGGTGTTTCCGTACCATCCCAAGATCATGCTGGTACACACTCAGTACATTAATGTATATATTCAAGAGTTCAATCACACAGTTTTATTAATCGAAATCTCCTAACAAGTACTTTATTACAATGAAGGATTACAATAAAGTGGCCGAAGGCCATCTCATGAGATATCTAACGAAGACTAGCGGAAGCATCAGGTAGACGAGTCCATCCGACTCCAGGGCATGTCGCTGAGCGTAGATCGTAGCCTCACTCCTGGTCGGAAAAGTACTCTGCAACATGATACGTTGCAGCCGTGTAGGTCAGCATATGGAATATGCCTGCAAGTCATGAAAAGAGGGGTAAAATAATAATCAACTATCTCTACATGCATATTTGGCAGGTGGGGCTATAAGTCATGCATAAAGCCAATTTTATCCTACAACAAGAGGGGCTGAAAGCAAAATATTACTACATCATTTGTTGTTAACGAGATGGTTCCGCCAACCAATTCTCGTACCCGAATTGTTGTTATCACCCACATCATTATTAAGTTGTGTCGAGAGTTCACGGGAATTTCAATACCTTCGGCTCAAGTTGTCCATGACCGTGGACACGGCTAATCGATTAGGTTTGAGTACTCTGCAGAGTTTTGCACACGTTCCCCACAAGATTTGATCGCCTCCGTGTATGTCCTCGCACTTCAAGGTGTTTGAAGACCGGATGATCAAAACATGGTCTTTCAACGGGTCCATCTGAATCCCTGTCGGTGCCCATCCATTCCTACCGTTCTTCTACATCTGCTAGCACGCCTGTCCAGAGTCGCCGCGTGGTCCAACCAAGCAGAGCCCATAATGACTTGTGGCTGTGCAGGTAAGCCTTGGGTCTTGAAGTCTCCGTTCGTCCCTTCGAGCCTGGGTGAAGCTTTCCGCAAGATGTCATGGCCGTCTCCAGCATCCCGGGTCATCCACTGGTTTCTTCAGGGAGCCGATCAACCGTCCTTCACCTAGAGTTGCATTGCGTCCGAGGTCTTGAAAATCTTATCTTAACCGGTCTTGATTATTTAATCAACCTCGCATCACTCGTGTTATGCACTCAACCGAAATCCCGTCTACTCAAGCATAGCAAATATGAAATTGTCGTCCGGGGCCAAGTATCGGGGTTGTTGAGTGCCTACCACATGATACTACAACCTATACTAAAATTTCCAAGTACCTAAGTAGCATGCAATTGGTCAAGGAAAGGTGAAACTACCATGCATCGAAAAACATAGGAAATAGTATGATCAAAATGACTTGCATTGATGATAGTTGTCTTGATCGAGCGCTTCTAAGTAACAAGCTTCGCACTCCGGGTGATCTACCGATACAAAAAAATACACACCTTAAGCACTACAATCAAACAACAAGTAAAAATAACATCACAAGTAAAAAGTTGCTATGGCCTAAGTGAAAGAATTCACTACACGTCATTAAGGCAGAAAATTGTTTCTATTAAAAACTCAAGTAAAAATATTTTTTTTTTTAAACTTCTACCACCGTAAGATATAATCACTAGGAAGCAGTAGCAAAAAGAATCAACTCAAAATCATTTTTTAAACTCCTGCATAAGCAAAACAAGGTTTAAACTAAATGTGATCTAATTCAAATTTTAAAATCTCAAACATAGACATATTATATGTTTTTAAAATCTACAGAACAATTGGGATCTACTGGAAAAAGAATCAACCTCATTGGACTTCGGGATCAAAAGCTATGCTCAAAACAAAATTGAAACTTTTCTGTTTTTGGAACTAAACAGAAAAAGAAAAATCAAATACTAACAGACACGTGGCGCTCACTGATTTGCTGCGGGGGTGTGTGTTGCGAGACGAACTAGCAAACGGCCGAAACTTAAGAAACTCTATGGCTAAAACTAAGTGGGGCAGAAAACCGTTCGGGTTTTTTAACTAAAACCGAAGGGGTACCTACTTCTAATCTAGCGCGTACGTTTTTGATCTAACGGTGGAGGAGGGGTGGGAAAACTCACCGTGGGGAGATGAACTCCGGCGAGAGCTTGACGGCGGCGGCGGCTCGGGCGTGGACGGGGGAGGTGCTCCAGAGGGTCTCCGGCGGCGGCGAAGGCTCCAGTCGTTGCGGGCGAGGACGACGGGCGCGTTGGTGGCGTCGGGGAGGGGTCGGGGTGGCCGGAGGCGGTGCAGTGGGTGGCCGAAGCTGGCCGATCTCGGGTGCTCCGGCGAGGTGCAACAGGGCGGCTTGGGGGCGGCGGGACGGCGTGGCGAGGTGGGGAACTGGGTGCGGCGGCCGAGGGTAGTATTTATAGGGGGAGAGGGGCGCTCGGGAGGGAAGGGGCAGGGAGATCCAGGCGGATCCCGGCGAACTGGGAAGGGAAGAGCTCGGGCTCTGGTTAGGAAAGAGGGGGGGCGAGAGGAGGAAGGTGGCCGACTCGGGCTCGGGTCGGTCAGGGGGGCCCGCTGGCAGTGAGGGAGAGAGAGGGGGCTTAGGGGGCTGTCGGCCGATCCGTAGGGATTTCGGATCCCGGCTAAGGTGGGATTTCGGCCCACAGGTATAATGCGCCCAGGCGCGGTTTCTAAAAAAATTAACTTTCCTATTTAGCCTTTTTAATAAAACAGAAACTAAAAGGGAATAAAAAGGAAACAAATAAAATAATTAATATGGGGTATTATATACCAAAAAAATCAGAAAAATATCCTCTACTCGATTAACATTTTTCCAAAGCAAAAATAAAAACTTTTGAAAAATGTTTTTTCGGAAAATCCCCTAAATGCTTTATTTCTTTTTGGCAATTATTTTCACGATAAAACTTTGGATTTCTTGGCTCCAAATTTTTCAGAAATGCCTCGCACTTTGGAGGGTCATTTTCCTCCGCTCTCTCTCTTGCGTGCAAGAGATTATTTCCTGGCATTTCTCGTGTGAAGAAAAAATAGAAATGCAAAAGGCAAAAGTCGAAAGAATTCAATTGCAAACTTTATTTCAATCAATATGCATAGATGTTTAGCTACAATGTAAAACATTCCCAATTAGAAAAATTGGGATGTTACATTATTATTATATTTCCTGTTTCAAGATAATCTTTTATTATCCGTACTAGAATTGTATTGAATGGAAATACAAATACATGTGTGGATATATAGACAAAACAATGTCCCTAGTGAGCCTCTAGCTGACTAGCTCATTGATCAAAGATGGTTAAGATTTCCTAGCCATAGACAAGTATTGTCACTTTATAACGAGATCACATCATTAGGAGAATAATGTGATGGACAGGACCCAAACTATAAATGTAACATATGATCGTGTTATTTTGTTGATATTATTTTCTGTATGTCAAGTATACATTCCTGCGACCATAAGACCATGTAACTCACTGACACCGGAGGAATGCCTTGTTCGTATCAAACAACTCAACGTAACTGGGTGACTATAAAGGTGCTCTAGAGGTATCTCCGAAGGTGTTTGTTGAGTTAGCATGGATCACGACTCGGATTTTTCACTTTGTATGAGGGAGAGGTATATCGGGGTCCACTTGGTAATACAACATCACAAACAAGCCTTGCAAGCAATGTGAATAAAGAGTTAGCCACGTGATCTTGTATTACGGAACGAGTAAATAGACTTGGCAGTAACGAGATTGAAATAGGTATGGAGATACCAACGATCGAATATCGGGCAAGTAACATACCGATGGACAAAGGGAATGATATACGGGATTAACTGAATCCTTGACATAGAGGTTCAAACGATAAGATCTTCGTAGAATATGTAGGATCTGATATGGGCATCTAGATCCCGCTATTGGATATTGACCGGGGAGTGTCTCGGTCATGTCTGCATAGTTCTCGAACCCGCAGTGTCTTTACACTTAAGGTTCGGTGACGTTTCGGTGTTGTTGAATTATTGATGTTGGTAACCGAATGTTGTTCGGAGTCCTGGATGATATCCCAAACATCAAGATGGTTTCCGGAATGGTTCGAAGACGAAGATTTGATATATAGGAAGTATCCATTTGGCTTCTGGAAGGTTTTCGGGCATTACCGGTAAAGTACGGAGAGTGACGAATGGGTTCCGGAGTTCCACCGTGAGGGGGCACCCACCCAGGAGAGAACAAAAGAGTCCCAAGGGTTGCGCACCAGCCCTTAGTGGGCTGGTGTCCATCCCAAGAAGGGCCACTTCGGCCAAATTAGGAGAAAAAGTAAAGGAGAGGTGGGCAAACCGAATTGGGGAAGGAGGACGCCACCTTGCAAGTTGTGTTGGAGGAGGACTCCTCCCTCTTCTCTTGCGTCGACCAAACCCTAGGGATTTCCCCCTAGGGAGCCACCCCTCCCTCCCACCTATATATAGTGGAGGTGAGAGAGGCTTTTTGCACCCCAAGCCATAGTGCAGCCCTCTCTCCCTCCACCACTTCGTGATACCCTGTAGCTAGTTCGGTACGGCAGGGCAAAGCCTTGCCAGAGTAGCTCCACCACCAGCACCGCCATCCCGTCGTGTTGCCAGAGAATTCAGCTACCTCTTCGTCTTTCTTGTTGGATCAAGAAGGCAGAAATCATCAGCGAGTTGTACGTGTGTTGAATGCGGAGGTGTCGTCCGTTCGGTACTAGATTGGGACGGAGTTTTTGGGACGCTTGCGATTCGAATCGCAAAGACGTTCGACTACATCAACCGCATTTCTTAACGCTTCCCGCTTAGCGATCCACAAGGGTATGTTGATCTGATCTTCCCTCTCGTAGATGATCATCACCATTACAGGTCTTGCGTGTGCATAGGAAATTTTTTGTTTCCCAAGTGTCATTCCCCAAGAGCTCTCCCGTCGGCTATAAGTAAATGTACACATCGTGCACCTACATGGGGGGGGGGGGTTCCGGTTTGCGAAGGTGACACATCAAAGGTCTGCATTGGGTATACAAAACATCACATATCACCTCCATACATATGTTAGGACAACATGGACATCGCCCCCCTTGCACAGTTATTAACGTCACACTCCCATATGAGGCCTCGTGTGTGGTCCATCACTTTGACCGCAACAAGAGAGATTAATTACCGTGGATTCCTTTTTAGTTTGTGTTTGAGGTAGGTCATGCTTTGCGATTATTACATGGTATAATTTGAGTGCATGTGTATGCATGAATACCTCCCGTCGGCTCGAATTAGTGTCGTGAACCTTGCTCCTTGTGGGGATTTTGTGATTAGCGAGGGTGCCACATCAAAGTTTGTGTTTTGAGTATTTAACTATAACACAACATTTCCATACATATGTTGATCCACGCCTAGATGGTGGTTGTCTTTGGACACTCCATCATGAGGTTCCCGATGGGAAGCTATTCATGGTCCCACGTGGATGTCCATTACCTTGACTAACAACGAGAGAGTGGTTACCATGGTGGGTTCTTCTTGGTTTGTGTTATGGTATATAATATTAAGTCAATGAGTTTCCTAACTGATTACCAAACTATGAGCACATGGATACGTACACGTGAATTGTTCCCATTGGCGCTCGACAGACTAGCTATACGCGCCATGGACCCTCACTCTTGTGGGGGTGGGGTGGGGGAGTCAGTTCCAAAGCAGGTGCCATCAAAGTTGCGTATCATGTATATATTAATTAATTTAAACGCAACACAACGCTTCCGTACATATCTGTCCCACATGCATGTGTTGGTTATCTTCGGACACTACACCGTGTGGTTATCGCCATCACGTCCCATTCCTGGACCTCGGTGGTCGTCCATTACTTGAATCGACAACGAGAGAGTTTTTTGACCAAGGTTGATTCTTTGGTCCGTGTTAGAGGAAGTCTTGGTGAGATACCCTCCAACCATATCGAAGTCTCTCTCTCTCTGTATGTGTGTGTGTGTGTGTGCGTGTGTATGGGGGAGGCTCTAATGCATAGGTACGTCATGAACCTCGGTGGGGTCGAGGATATTCGTGTTACGAGGTACATGTGCTACCGTACAGCTTCGACCAGAAGCGAGACATGGGTGGTTTGACCATGTTGGATTCATGTAGGTTTCATTTTCATGTTACGACAGGGTGAGACCTGAGACCTAGTTGGGGGCATGTATTCATAGCTAGGATTCCCTCTCCCCGACACGAAGTGGCGACACACACGACATATGCCAGATCAAAGTTTCCCATTGGGTATTTGAACATATCAAACCACCCTTTGCATACATATTTTTTTCCACATGTAGGTGTGTTTGTGTTCTGACCCATTTCCTGCATTTTTGACGAAATTTTCATTTATATTATTATTATAGGAGTAAATAGCAGACGATTCAAACAAAAGGACCGTTTCCAATTGGGCTCCACGACACCTCCCTCACAATGTCAAAAATATCTACCGCCTTGAGCGATTTAAAAAATGGCGGTTCCATGGGTTTTCCAATTTGATAGCACACACTTATTATATTTGGGGAGTGTGCGATGTTTATTACCCCCGCGTAGGCCGCGTCGCTTCAATTCTGTAATCTAAATTTTTAGTAGCCCCTGCATCCCGACATTACACTCCCACCTAGTAAAAAATTTAGTAGCTGCGGCATTTCCTCAAACACCACCTCCCCCCAACCCCCCCCCCCCACCGCCAATTTTTTTTGCTCACATTACGTCCAAAAAAGAAGAGGAAAACCTCCGCTCACACACACACCACTCCTCCCTCACTCGAATCCTAGCTAGCACGTCGTCGCCACCAGGTCCGACTTTCCTTATGAAGATCCCTCACAAGGGGTTTGACTAGGGATGTGTGTGCATTCGACAGTACTACTATTCCATGTCAAATTCAAGCACCATTCTTGTTCAACTCCTTGTGTCGGCCTACGAAACACACCCTTTCCGACTGATCCCCACCCCACCCCCACCCCCGCTCTAGAGCGTTACGGCCTAAGCCCAACTATGCTTCCCGAGGAGCTCAAGGGGCAAATGGCAAAAAAGTGGTATATCAAGGACTGTCCGCTGGATGATGATGAGGTGGCCTCCGAGGCCCCCTAGGAAGCTCACCACAATGACTGGTCGGGTGCTTTAAATAAGCTGGCTCGCGCGTGTCTATATATTGTGGCAGCCAACTACGACATCGAGCTTGTCAATAGTGACGGCTTAACGCAGGCTTTCCCATAGGTTAAGTGGCCCACCCCCACCCCCACGGGTTCAACCCCCATGGATCTCCTCCATGGCCCCACTGCTGATCTACTTTGCTTTATTGTGAGGAATTTTCCTTCATTTCTGAAGGTCGTATTCCATGGCGGTGTCTCGGCATCGTCTGCTACCAACTCATGCCTCACTTACAACAACAAGGATGACAAGGGCTCCCTGTCCGTCTCTTCCAAGGGGAAATAGCCATCCACAAAATTAGGGAGGGCATCATGTAGCTGTGCTCTTCCAAATGGAAGGAGCCAAGCTGCAACAACACGGAGCGCATGGTGCACATCCACCGTTCGGGCTCTTCCAAGGGGAATGAGCCAACACGTGACAATTGAGGAAACCCATGATTTGTTTGTCGTGCCTCCTCAAAGAGGGGGAACTTCTTATGAGTGTGCTTGTAGATTTTGCTATGCTAGGTTTTAACCATGTTGTATTAAACTTTTTCAGCCACGCAAAATGTAATATTTAAAAGTACAATTTGATATGCTCGAGTATGAATTTTTTTCAGTTCAATTCCGTGAATGCATATGTTTGGTTGTCTATAGTGTCTATTTTTTAAAAAATATTGCATTTTTTATTGTTTTTGAAAAATATTGTGTCGTTTGAATTTTTTTGAAAAATATTATGGCCTCGGCCTAACCAAAGCCGACTGGCTTCAGTCACCCTAGCCGTAGCCGAGTGCCCCCAGTCGGCCTTGTCATGGCCAATTAGCCACCAGTCGGGCACGTGGTAGCCGATAATTGGCCGGGCCACGTCGCGTGCACCCACTCGGCCTGGAGGGTGGCCTGTCGGCCTACGCGTGGCCGATGTGAGCCAGCCCTCCCTCTCCTTCCTCCTCCTCCTCCTCCTTATCTCTTTCTTTCTGTTCTTCTCCTCTTTCTCCTCTCCCCACCCAAAAAAATTCCCCATCTTTACACTAAATCCTAACAGTTATTTGTCACATTTTCCACCGTAGTTGTATTGTCTAGTGTTAGGGCAGCCAACCATCCGTCTCGCTCGCATTGGGGTAGTTCACAGTGGTTGTATTGACCATTTTTTGGTGGTGGTGGTGGTGGAGGTTGAGGTGGAGGGGGTGGTGGTTGAGGTTGAGGTGGAGGTGGTGGTGGAGTGTGGGTGTAGTTTGTGGTTGTGGTGTTCGTCGTTCTTCATTCGTCATTCATCGTTTGTTCGCCCGCTTCAAGGGTAAAATTCAACATTGGTTCCCGTAGCGTTGTTGAATAATTTTTAGCTGCTCCGGTATATTTGGGAAATATATTTAGGTCTTCTAATTTGAAGTTGATTCGGAAAATGTCAATTAAGCTATTTAATTAATTTTATCTGCTCCCATAGATTTGGGAATTATATTTAGGTATTCTAATTTTTAGTTGATTCGGAAAATGTCACTTAAGTTGTTTAATTATTTTTAGCTCCTCCGGTAGATTTGGGAAATTTATTTAGGTCTTTTAATTTTTAGTTGATTCAAAAAAATAGGTTTGTCCTTCTTCTAAAATTTCTCGTTGTTGAATAATTTCTTAGGTCAGCAGAAATGTCAGATTTAGTGAAGTTAGGTTTTCACTATGGTCCTCGTACTGTTCAAACAAAAGAGATGGGTAGCTAATCTTAGTGAATTTCAGTACATTGAGGTGTCAGTGACTTCCCCTAAAACATGGTGTGTTAGTCAGTTGACAGAATGGCTGGTTAGATGTTTAGGGTTTAATATTGAAACACAAACTGTTGTTGTTCATGCATTATGGACCAGGTCCAGTTCAAATATTTACTTTTATTTGAAGCATATAGAGCACGGCGACCAGTGGGTGCACTGGTTAAAAGCTTGCGAGCGTAGGGGATGTAATCCTGTCACCTTACTGCTCCCCGTGCTGAAGCCGGTGACTGCACCTGAAGCAGAATGTAGTTATGATTATGGCCAGAGCAGTGAAGGGATGCATGATTCACAGTCAAATTATGCATCCCATGTTGGAGATGATGTTTACGAAGCAGGCCAGAGCAGTCACGCAGAAGGAGGAAATGCATATGATTATGCCAGCGGCGAGGCGGATGATGATGTGATAGACGGGCAGATGCAAAACCAGATGCATGAAGAAGATAGAGAAGGTGACATTTTAGATGATTCTGCGCAGTCAGATGAAGAAGAGAACACACATCAAGTGCCTATTCCTGCATCATGGAATCATGACTTCTCATCTGCAATGTTGGTGAACGATGGTCATGATTCTACCTGGCAGTATCACCAGAACAACATTGCAACTAGTGACGTGTACCCCAAACAAACAAGCTCTGAAGGATGCAATCATTGATTGGGAAATGTCTGCTCAAATGGTTTTTGTAGCTGATGTTCCAAGTCCGAAAAACTTGACAATGGTATGCAGAAACCAGGGTTGTCCCGCAAGGGTGCATGGCTATCTCCCTAAGTATGGCACAAGCTGGGTCATAAGTGACATAGTTCATCATACTTGTGTTATTCCATGTATCCCTCAAGATCATCCTAACCTTACTTCCACGGTCATTGCTTGCTTGCTTTACAGCGAGATAGTGGAGAGCAAAGCGATGGAAGTTAAGGCTATACACACAAAAGTCTTCGTCAGGTTCAAGTACAACATTTCTTATGGCAAGGCTTGGAGGGCTAAGCAGAAGGAACTTGAGATCAGATTTGGTTCATATTTTGATTCATATGACTCTGTTGTGCGGCTCCTCCATACACTGTAGAACCAGAATCCTGGCACCTATGTCGATGTACAAGACTTGTACCTGCCAGAGTTCCCAACTGTGAGGGTGTTGCATCGGTTGTTCTTCTCTTTCGTTGTCTGCATTGAAGCTTTCAGACATTGTCGACCGGTAATATGTGTAGATGGAACTTTTCTCACTGGCAAGTACAAGGGTTAGATCCTCACAACCATAGGTCAAGATGGCCAAAATCAAGTAGTCCCACTTGCATTTGCTTTTGTGGAGACCGAGAACATCGAGAGTTGGACATGGTTCTTCAGGTAGTTGAAAATAGCATTGTGCATGATAAGCCAAATGTGTGCATCCTTCTTGACAGACATGCAGGTATAGTCAGCTTGCTCAAGACATTGTCAAACCCCGGTCCGGATGAACAAACTCCATGGCAGGACATGCAGAGCCGTTGGTGCATGCGCCATCTTGGGGAAAATTTCTTCTCCCAGTTCAGAGATAAGAACCTCATGAATCCATGCAAGAAACTCTGCAAGCAGAACCAACATTGGAAGTACGAGCTAATACGTAACAGACTAAATGTTTGCACACGGAAACATGTTAGGGACAGGCGAGCTGCAAGAGATGCAGCTGTGAGGGCACATGTTGAAGCAATAGCGGCACAACTAGCAACAGGATCTGCTACCGTGGAGGAAGATCCGGTTGGGCTTTGTGACTTGCCAGGATTTGACCCTCCTGGTACAAGGAGAAGGCTTGCAAGGACGATTAAAACATTTGATCAATGGATAGAGCATGAGCCGTTGGAGAGGTGTTCTCTCTTTCATGACACACATGGAGCAAGGTACGGTGTCATGACTACCAATCTGGCTGAAACATATAACTTTGTCCTCACAGGAAACATGGCTTTGGCACTTACAGCGACCGTGGAGGGCATTTTCTATGGCACAGTGAAGTATTTTAGAGAAATACGTCAAAGTGATGTGATGCATATCACTAACAATCCAAACACACGTTACTGTGAAAGGGTTATGAAGTACATGGATGAAAAGATGAAGAAAGCTCGGTCACACAGTATTATCGCCATTGGAAATGAGATGAGGATGCATGAGGTGAAAATTGGAAATGAAGTGAGGCCAATGTGCGAGTGCATATGCAACAAACCAAAGTTACTTTACCTACCTTGCTCGCATGTACTTGATGCTTGCGTGCAGCTAGGCCTTGACGCAATCTCATTCATGTACACTATGGCTGAAACTCACTTATGTCTTGCGTTGAGAAGCTATGCAGTGAACAGACAAGGTGATCCTGCACTACACTAAATGAGTAGTTCGACACGTACACTGGAGTTATCTGGCAACCGTCAACGGAAGCAGCCATAACTGCGAGATATCCCAGTGGTATTTCTGAGCTATGCACGAGAGATCGGGGTTACTAGATGACGAAATCGAAGATTATCTTCCATGTCTTCATTGAGGAGATGGTGCAGTAGAGGGTTATGAGACAGTTTGGTCTTCGGCAGCTGGCAAATCCACGTCCTATAGAGAATCAACTACAAGGAGTAGTCCACAGGTATTATATACTTACTGCATATTACATTGTCTTTCACTATGGTCTATGGTTGAACAACACCATCAATTACAGGATGAAATGGAAGGGAAGCAACAAGACACAAGCTCAGTGGCTACAGAGGCTTCAGCAGTACATTACAGACTGGGATACTGTCCCTGAACGTCTCTGGCATGAAGCTGTTGCATTTGATCTTGCTGCATACAATGCCTATTTGGATCGGTAAATGAGAGGGACACGATTAGGCATTGTTCGACGCTCTAATACAGATGAGATACCGGACCCTCTAACATCGGATACGTACCCGACCTATGATACTTCTGGGTCCAGACAGTACGCGGTAATATTTATTATCTTTACCTAATACAACTTGTTATTATATAATTTGTCTTCCGTACTAATTAATCATCATGACAATTTCAGGCTGTGTTAGCATACAATCTTCATACCGAGGTGATGAACTGTGGATGACAACTGTTGACTGGACCTCTTCTGGTACCGAGGTCTCAGCTCCAGCCATGGTTCACGCGCTTGGAGCAGAGGATACGAGATGTCTATAAAGCTATCACGTGCACGTGCACTTCGGACGTTGTTCAGCAGCAACACCAGCACCAGTAGCATCCACGTCCCTCCATGCATCAACAGCAGCCACGTCCACGTCTAGAACAGCAACCGACGCCCCATCTACCACCTCCTGACCAGGTTGGCAGTTCGGCGTGGCATCACCCACATCACCATACTCCCTCGTGGAGCTTCCTGTTTCAGCCAACACCACAACATCATGGTCCCGCTGTGGGTTTCATGTTTCACCCACACCCGACTGGTATGTAGCCTCCTGCAGGATCCTATGCATATCAGGAGGCGTCGGCGTCCGGATCTGGGTGCACGAGTGCACAAGAAGAACCACTATCGTAGCAAAACATGTGGTTGGGCATGTTTTCGACTCCTCCACCATGGCCCACAAAGGATACACAAAATGACTAGGGCGGGTCCAAGATTCCTCTCCGTAACATTAGGCCACCCCCCAGGTTCGGATGGAGTACGCCTCGGACACCCTAGAGGGCGAAGGCAGACGTCATTAGTGAGGTTTCTATCTATCAGTAGAGATGTGGCTATCTAATTATGTATGACACATATGTCTATTTTCTGTATGCGACTTCTATCTATCATTGGAGACATTGTTGTCTAATTATGTATGAGACATATGTCTATTTTATGTATCAGACTTCTATCTATCATTAGAGACATGGCTATGTAACTATGTATGAGACATATGTCTATTTTTTGTATGAGATTTCTATTCTCGATTGGTTCAGCGGGGATAACACTTATAATACCAACAACTTGAGATTACAAAACACATACTATAGAATAAATTTGAATTAAAAGGCATGACTAAACTACATGAAGGCATCATCGTCGACCTCCGTCGATCCAGAGCTCTTGCCCTTTGATGATGCAAAGCTCTTATCCTTCATCGGGGCAGAGCTCTTGCCCTTCGATGATGAGATACTCTTGTTCTTGGTACTCGGCATGAAGATATAGTCTTCGTCCTCACTGTCATGCATCCATAAAAGTGGATGTTTTACTCCACCACATATGTGTTGGCCTTTCTTCTTCCACCTATCATTCAACCTAATAAGTTCTTTCCGTATCTCCTCAAATGTCCTTGCAGGCCAACCCTTCCTAGCTAATGCATGGGCAACCTCATTCAGTAGCGTGTCACTACTGATGAGTTCGTCCCATGTAACTATTCTATTGTCTATCTTGAAATTTCTAGCTAAGCCCAGAATACATTCGGACATACCATAGTGAAAACTACGATCAAAAGGATAAAGGGACATCTTGACAAAAGTGAGCTACTAGACTACACTGCTATCCAACCTTAGTGCGGAGGGGGGTTGTATAGGTGCTTGAGAGGAAAGATATGGTGGGAAAGAAATGGCGGGAAAGATATGACCGGAAAACTTAACATGTTCAAAGGAAGATACAACTTGCTGAAATTAAGATACAGCTTGCTGAAATTATGATACAACTTGCTGAAAGTATTCAACAATTTTAGGATATAGTAACATAAATCTACTGAGTCCAATGTGGATATTTTCCTTTTCCATCACCAGCTTCTTCTGCTTCCTTGGCCGCACGAGCCCCTTCTTTCTTTCTCTACCTCTCAACATCACGGCCTCCTGTCGCCCTCTATAAACCTCCGCCAGTCGAAGTTCCTCTTCTCGGTTTTTCATCAGCATCTCATCAAGCATAGCCCTTCGTTCCATGCAGTAATCTTGCCACTCTCTCTTCTCATATGCTTTCTCCTGTACTTCGGCCTTCTCGCGGTGCTCTTACAAGCCCAAACAAGCCCATGCACGACGACCTCTTTCACGAATATCGATCACCGCCCAGTCCGGCATTTCCATGTCAATCCAACGATAGTACATGCACAGAGGAGGAGGAGACTATGAAAGATGATAAATATAAATATCAAGTAAACAGTAATATCAACAAAGTGTTTATTCTTGATGACATGATCATACCGGAGGCCGGATGTACGGAGAAATAGAAACATATGGATCTTACTCATAATTGGCACACATGAAAAACTTCATGCCCAACCAATCTAAAAGAATGTCACCTCCTTCACCTTCGAGAGATCACCGCACCGATAACGCACTACTTCCACCCCCAAGGCAAACTTGCACTCTTCATTTTCCGAGGCCTAATGCTTTGATTCGAGCAAGGCAAACTCATAATGACTAGAGCGTTTGTGTTTTCAAGTGTGGCTGGATGTAGGAAGAAGATGGTCCAATGCCTCCTTTTATAGACACAGATAACAAGCTTAAGGGCAATGGCGGGAAAACAAGGCGTGACGAGGGGATAACCCCAGGGTAGGCTCATCCAGCATATTCCTTTGCGCCCAAGTACAAAGGGAGTCTTCGGCTTGCCCCAAACGGCCAACTCCTCCTGGCCGGCTTGGAAGCGCCTGCCGGCTAGGGGCGAGATGACCACCCCTCCTGGCCGGCTAGGAAGTGCCTGTCGGCTAGGGGCGAGACGGTAACTCCAAGGCCGGCTAGCGAGGCTGCTAGACGGCTAGAGAGCTCCTATCACATCCAATCCTAGGCTGTGACTGGACTCTATGATTAAAGGCGAATACGCGTCAGCACAGGTACTAGGTTGAGGCGCACGACAGATACAGTATCAGCGGCCATACCGCTGACCTACGCCGACTCCGATCCGTCAACCCAACACTGTACTAGCCCGCCAGCACCCACTCCATTACCAAGCTCAGTGTGGTAATAGTGGAGACGGCCGTACCGGCGACCCATGACGAATCTCGCAAGACGACGCCGGACGTACCACACGTGTCCTGTGTGGGACTCACGTGAGAGCCCCATTGGCTGGGCGGCGGGTCCCATGGCCAGATGGGACCTCACAGCCGGTGGGGCCTTCCAACGATGAGACTAGACTACGGCGGGGCCCCTGGCAAGCCGGCGAGGCTGCCAGGCGGGTCCCTCTTATGTACTTTTATCCATATTGTAGGTTGGTGGGTTCGTCTATAAAACTCCTGAACCCCCTCCATGCAGAGGGTCGGCCAGCTTCTACTTCTCCATACACGAGAGGTAGACGCGAGCCGGCTGCTCCTTCTTCCTCGTCCGTCGAACAGCTCAAGGAGCACATTGTAATCTCTCTGGTTCGTCAACCATTCCGGCTAGATTAGGGGTATTATCTGTTGGGGAACGTCGCATGGGAAACAAAAAATTTCCTACGCGCACGAAGACCTATCATGGTGATGTCCATCTACGAGAGGGGATATCCGATCTACGTACCCTTGTAGACCGCACAGCAGAAGCGTTTAAGAAATGCGGTTGATGTAGTGGAACATCCTCACGTCCCTCAATCGGCCCCGCGAACCGTCCCGCGATCAGTCCCACGATCTAGTGCCGACCGGACGGCACCTCCGCGTTCAGCACACGTACAGCTCGACGATGATCTCGGCCTTCTTGATCCAGCAAGAGAGATGGAGAGGTAGATGAGTTCTCCGGCAGCGTGACGGCGCTCCGGAGGTTGGTGATGATCTTATCTCAGCAGGGCTCCGCCCGAGCTCCGCAGAAACGCGATCTAGAGGTAAAACCGTGGAGATATGTGGTCGGGCTGCCGTGGCAAAGTTGTCTCGAATCAGCCCTAAAACCTCCGTATATACAGCGGGAGGAGGGGGAGCGTTGCCTTGGGGTCCAAGGACTCCCAAGGGGGTCGGCCGAGCCAAGGGGAGCAACCCTCCCCTTCCAAACCGAGTCCAACTAGGTTTGGAAGGAGGAGTCCTTCCCCCTTTTCCCACCTCCACTTTTGTTTTCTTTTCTCTTTGATTTTCTTCCTATGGCGCATAGGGCGTTCTTGGGTTGTCCCACCAGCCCACTAAGGGCTGGTGCGCCACCCCCAAGGCCTATGGGCTTCCCCGGGGTGGGTTCCCCCCCCCCCCGGTGAACAACCGGAACCCATTCGTCATTCCCGGTACATTCCCGGTAACTCCGAAAACCTTCCGGTAATCAAATGACGTCATCCTATATATCAATCTTCGTTTCCGGACCATTCCAGAAACCCTCGTGACGCCCGTGATCTCATCCGGGACTCCGAACAACATTCGGTAACCAACCATATAACTCAAATACGCATAAAACAACGTCAAACCTTAAGTGTGTAGATCCTGCGGGTTCGAGAACTATGTAGACATGACCCGAGAGACTCCTCGGTCAATATCCAATAGCGGGACCTGGATGCCCATATTGGATCGTACATATTCTACGAAGATCTTATCGTTTGAACCTTAGTGCCAAGGATTCATATAATCCCGTATGTCATTCCCTTTGTCCTTCGGTATGTTACTTGCCCGAGATTCGATCGTCAGTATCCGCATACCTATTTCAATCTCGTTTACCGGCAAGTCTCTTTACTCGTTCCGTAATACAAGATCCCGCAACTTACACTAATTCACATTTCTTGCAAGGCTTGTGTATGATGTTGTATTACCGAGTGGGCCCCGAGATACCTCTCCGTCACACGGAGTGACAAATCCCAGTCTAGATCCATACTAACTCAATGAACACCTTCGGAGATACTTGTAGAGCATCTTTATAGTCACCTAGTTAGGTTGTGACGTTTGATACACACAAAGTATTCCTACGGTGTCAGTGAGTTATATGATCTCATGGTCATAGGAACAAATACTTGACACGCAGAAAACAGTAGCAACAAAATGACACGATCAACATGCTACGTCTATTAGTTTGGGTCTAGTCCATCACGTGATTCTCCTAATGACGTGATCCAGTTATCAAGTAACAACACCTTGTTCATAATCAGAAGACACTGACTATCTTTGATCAACTGGCTAGCCAACTAGAGGCTTGCTAGGGACAGTGTTTTGTCTATATATCCACACATGTATATAAGTCTTCATTCAATACAATTATAGCATGGATAATAAACGATTATCTTGATACAGGAATTATAATAATAACTATATTTATTATTGCCTCTAGGGAATAATTCCAACAGTCTCCCACTTGCACTAGAGTCAATAATCTAGCCCTCACATCATCATGCGAATTACATTGTAATAAATCTAACACCCATATAGTTCTGGTGTTGATCATGCTTTGCCCATGGAAGAGGTTTAGTCAGCGGGTCTACTACATTCAGATCCGTGTGCACTTTGCATATATTTACGTCCTCCCCTTCGACGTAGTCAAGGATGAGGTTGAAGCGTCGTTTGATGTGTCTGGACTTCTTGTGAAACCGTGGTTCCTTTGCTAGGGCAATGGCACCCGTGTTGTCACAGAACAAGGTTACTGGATTCATTGCACTTGGCACCACTCCAAGATCCATCATGAACTGCTTCATCCAGACACCCTCCTTAGCCGCCTTCGAGGCAGCCATGTACTCCGCTTCACATGTAGAATCTGCTACGACGCTTTGCTTGGAAGTGCACCAGCTTACCGCACCCCCATTAAGAATAAATACGTATCCGGTTTGCGACTTAGAGTCGTCCGGATCTGTGTCAAAGCTTGCATCGACGTAACCTTTTACGGCGAGCTCTTCGTCACCTCCATACACGAGAAACATCTCCTTAGTCCTTTTCAGGTACTTCAGGATATTCTTGACCGCCGTCCAGTGATCCACTCCTGGATTACTCTGGAACCTACATGCCATACTTATGGCCAGGCTAACGTCCGGTCTAGTGCACAACATTGCATACATGATAGAACCTATGGCTGAAGCATAGGGGACGGTGCTCATATGCTCTCTATCCTCATCAGTTGCTGGGCACTGAGTCTTACTCAATCTCGTACCTTGTAAAACTAGCAAGAACCCTTTCTTGGATTGTTCCATTTTGAACCTCTTCAAAACTTTATCAAGGTATGTGCTTTGTGAAAGTCCTATTAGGCGTTTTGATCTATCCCTGTAGATCTTAATGCCTAGAATGTACGCAACTTCTCCTAGGTCCTTCATAGAGAAACTTTTATTCAAGTAATCCTTTATGCTCTCCAAAAACTCTACGTTGTTTCCAATCAGCAATATGTCATCCACATATAATATTAGAAACGCCACAGAGCTCCCACTCACGTTCTTGTAAATACAAGATTCTCCAACCACTTGTATAAACCCAAATGCTTTGATCACCTCATCAAAGCGTTTGTTCCAACTCCGAGATGCTTGCACCAGTCCACAAAAGGATCGCTAGAGCTTGCACACTTTGTTAGCATTCTTAGGATCGACAAAACCTTCGGGTTGCATCATATACAACTCTTCCTTAAGGAAACCTTTAAGGAACACCGTTTTGACATCCATCTGCCAGATTTCATAATCGAAAAACGCAGCTATTGCTAACATGATTCTGACGGACTTAAGCATCGCTACGGTGAGAATGTCTCATCGTAGTCAACTCCTTGAACTTGTGAAAAACCCTTTGCCACAAGTCGAGCTTTATAAACGGTCACATTGCCGTCAGCGTCCGTCTTTCTCTTAAAGATCCATTTGTTCTGAATAGCCTTGCGGCCCTCAGGTAGTACTTCCAAAGTCCACACTTTGTTCTCATACATGGATCCTATCTCGGACTTCATGGCTTCTAGCCATTTGTTGGAATCTGGGCCCACCATTGCTTCTTCATAATTTGCAGGTTCATTGTTGTCTAACAACATGATTGACATGACGGGATTACCGTACCACTCTGGAGCAGCACGTGGTCTCGTCGACCTGCGTGGTTCGACAGAAACTTGAACCGGAGTTTCATGATCATCATGATTAACTTCCTCCTCAACCTGCATCGCAACGACAAAGGTTTCCCCTTGCCCTGCGCCACCATCTAGAGGGATGAGAGGTTCGACAACCTCATCAAGTTCTATCTTCCTCCCACTCAATTCTCTCGAGAGAAACTCCTTCTCGAGAAAAGCTCCATTTTTAGCAACAAACACTTTCCCTCGGATTTGAGATAGAAGGTGTACCCAACTGTCTCTTTTGGTTAACCTATGAAGATGCACTTTTCCGCTTTGGGTTCCAGCTTTTCAGGCTGAAGCTTTTTGACATAAGCATCACATCCCCAAACTTTAAGAAACGACAACTTTGGCCTTTTGCCACACCACAGTTCGTATGGTGTCGTCTCAACGGATTTTAATGGTGCCCTATTTAAAGTGAATGCAGCTGTTTCTAATGCATAACCCCAAAATGATAACGGCAAATCGGTAAGAGACATCATAGATCGCACCATCTCTATTAAAGTACGATTACGATGTTCGGACACACCATTACGCTGTGGTGTTCCAGGCGGTGTCAACTGTGAAACAATTCCACATTGTCTTAAGTGAGCACCAAACTCGAAACTCAGATATTCACCCCCACAATCAGACCGTAGGAACTTGATCTTCTTGTTACGATGATTTTCAACTTCACTCTGAAATTGCTTGAACTTTTCAAATGTTTCAGACTTGTGCTTCATTAAGTAGACATAACCATACCTACTCAAATCGTCAGTGAAGGTGAGAAAATAACGATATCCGCCGCGTGCCTCCACGCTCATTGGACCGCACACATCGGTATGTATGATTTCCAACAAGTCACTTGCACGCTCCATTGTTCCGGAGAACGGAGTTTTAGTCATCTTGCCCATGAGGCATGGTTCGCACGTGTCAAGTGAATCAAAGTCAAGTGACTCCAAAAGTCCATCGGCATGGAGTTTCTTCATGCGCTTTACACCAATATGACCTAAGCGGCAGTGCCACAAAAATATGGCGCTATCATTGTTAACTCTAACTCTTTTGGTCTCAATGTTATGTATGTGTGTATCACTATCAAGATTCAATATGAACAATCCTCTCACATTGGGTGCATGGCCATAAAAGATGTTACTCATAGAGATAAATCAACCATTATTCTCTGACTTAAAAGAGTAACCGTCTCGCAATAAACAAGATCCAGATATAATGTTCATGCTCAACGCAGGCACTAAATAACAATGATTCAAGTTCATAACTAATCCTGATGGTAACTGAAGTGATACTGTGCCGACGGCGATTGCATCAACCTTGGAACCATTTCCTACGCGCATCGTCACTTCATCTTTCGCCAGCCTTCGTCTATTCCGCAGTTCCTGTTTCGAGTTGCAAATATGAGCAACAGAACCGGTATCGAATACCCAGGCACTACTACGAGAGCCGGTTAAGTACACATCAATAACATGTATATCAAATATACCTGATTTTTCTTTGGCCGCCTTCTTATCAGCCAGATACTTGGGGCAATTGCGCTTCGAGTGACCCATACCCTTGCAATAGTAACACTCTGTTTGAGGCTTAGGTCCAGCTTTGGGTTTCTTCGTCGGATTGGCAACAGGCTTGCCGCTCTTCTTTGAATTACCCTTCTTGCCTTTGTCGTTTCTCTTGAAACTAGTGGTCTTATTCACCATCAACACTTGATGCTCTTTACGGAGTTCAGACTCTGCGACTTTCAGCATCGCAAACAACTCGCCGGGAGACTTGTTCATCCCTTGCATGTTGTAGTTCAACACAAAGCCTTTATTGCTTGGCGGCAGTGATTGAAGGATTCTGTCAGTGATAGCCTCTTGCGGGAGTTCATTCCCCAGCTTAGCTAGACGGTCTGAGTACCCAGACATTTTGAGCACATGTTCACTGACAGACGAGTTCTCCTCCATCTTGCAAGCATATAATTTATCGGAGGTCTCATACCTCTCGATCCGGGCGTTCTTTTGAAAGATAAACTTCAACTCCTGGAACATCTCAAATGCTCCATGACACTCAAAGCAACGTTGAAGTCCCGGTTCTAAGCCATACAAGACTGCACATTGAACTACTCAGTAGTCCTCCTTACGTGCTAACCAAGCGTTCTTAACATCCTGGTCAGCCATAGCGGGTGGTTTATCTCCTAGCGCAGCACTAAGGACATAATCCTTCTTCCCAGCTTGTAAGATTAGCTTAAGATTACGAGCCCAGTCTACAAGGTTGCTTCCATCATCTTTCAACTTAGCTTTCTCTAGGAACGTATTAAAATTCAGGGTGACTATCGCATGAGCCATGATCTACAACACAAATATATTCAAAGTGGACTTAGACTATGTTCAAGATAATTAGAGTTTAACTTAATCAAATTACTCGCTAAACTCCCACTCAAAAAGTACATCTCTCTAGTAATTTGAGTGGTTCATGATCCACTTACACTAGCTCAAGTCCGATCATCACGTGAGTTGAGTATAGTTTCAGTGGTAAGCATCCCTATGCTAATCATATCATCTATATGATTCATGATCAACCTTTCGGTCTCATGTGTTTCGAGGCCATGTCTGCACATGCTAGGCTCGTCAAGCTTAACCCGAGTGTTCCGCGTGCGCAACTGTTTTGCACCCGTTGTATGTGAACGTTGAGTCTATCACACCCGATCATCACGTGGTGTCTCGAAACGACGAACTGTAGCAACGGTGCACAGTCGGGGAGAACAAAATTTCGTCTTGAAATTTTAGCGAGAGATCACCTCATAATGCTACCATCGTTCTAAGAAAAATAAGGTGCATAAAAGGATTAACATCACATGCAATTCATAAGTGACATGATATGGCCATCATCACGTGCTCATTGATCTCCATCACCAAAGCACCGACACGATCTTCTTATCACCGGCGCCACACCATGATCTCCATCAACGTGTCGCCATCGGGGTTGTCGTGCTACTCATGCTATTACTACTAAAGATGCATCCTAGCAAAATAGTAAACACATCTGCAAGCACAAACGTTAGTATAAAGACAACCCTATGGCTCCTGCCGGTTGCCGTACCATCGACGTGCAAGTCGATATTATCTATTACAACATGATCATCTCATACATCCAATATATCACATCACATCGTTGGACATATCACATCATAAGCATACCCTGCAAAAACAAGTTAGACGTCCTCTAATTTTGTTGTTGCATGTTTTACGTGGTGACCATGGGTATCTAGTAGGATCGCATCTTACTTACCCAAACACCACAACGGATATATATGAGTTGATATTTAACCTCATCCAAGGACCTCCTCGGTCAAACCTGATTCAACTAAAGTTGGAGAAACTAACACTTGCCAGTCATCTTTGAGCAACGGGGTTACTCGTAGTGATGAAACCAGTCTCTCGTAAGCGTACGAGTAATGTCGGTCCAAGCCGCTTCAATCCAACAATACCGCAGACTCAAGAAAAGACTAGGGAGGGCAGCAAAACTCACATCACCGCCCACAGAAACTTTTGTGTTCTACTCGAGAAGACATCTACGCATGAACCTAGCTCTGATACCACTGTTGGGGAACGTCGCATGGGAAACAAAAAATTTCCTACGCGCACGAAGACCTATCATGGTGATGTACATCTACGAGAGGGGATATTCGATCTACGTACCCTTGTAGACCGCACAGCAGAAGCGTTTAAGAAACGCGGTAGATGTAGTGGAACGTCCTCACATCGCTCGATCCGCCCCGCGAACCGTCCCGCGATCAGTCCCATGATCTAGTGCCGAACGGACGGCACCTCCGCGTTCAGCACACGTACAGCTCGACGATGATCTCGGCCTTCTTGATCCAGCAAGAGAGACGGAGAGGTAGATGAGTTCTCCAGCAGCGTGACGGCGCTCCGGAGGTTGGTGATGATCTTATCTCAGCAGGGCTCCGCCCGAGCTCCGCAGAAACGCGATCTAGAGGTAAAACCGTGGAGATATGTGGTCGGGCTGCCGTGGCAAAGTTGTCTCAAATCAGCCCTAAAACTCTGTATATATAGGGGGAGGAGGGGGAGCGTTGCCTTGGGGTCCAAGGACTCCCAAGGGGGTCGGCCGAGCCAAGGGGGGCAACCCTCCCCTTCCAAACCGAGTCCAACTAGGTTTGGAAGGAGGAGTCCTTCCCCCTTTTCCCACCTCCTCTTTTTTTTCTTTTCTCTTTGATTTTCTTCCTATGGCGCATAGGGCCTTCTTGGGCCGTCCCACTAGCCCACTAAGGGCTGGTGCGCCACCCCCAAGGCCTATGGGCTTCCCCAGGTGGGTTGCCCACCCCCCCCCCCCCCCGGTGAACACCCGGAACCCATTCGTCATTCCCGGTACATTCTCGGTAACTCCGAAAACCTTCCGGTAATCGAATGAGGTCATCCTATATATCAATCTTCGTTTCCGGACCATTCCGCAAACCCACGTGACGTCCGTGATCTCATCCGGGACTCCGAACAACATTCGGTAACCAACCATATAACTCAAATACGCATAAAACAACGTCGAACCTTAAGTGTGCAGACCCCGCGGGTTCGAGAACTATGTAGACATGACCCGAGAGACTCCTCGGTCAATATCCAATAGCGGGACCTGGATGCCCATATTGGATCCTACATATTCTACGAAGATCTTATCGTTTGAACCTTAGTGCCAAGGATTCATATAATCCCGTATGTTATTCCCTTTGTCCTTCGGTATGTTACTTGCCCGAGATTCGATCGTCAGTATCCGCATACCTATTTCAATCTCGTTTACCGGCAAGTCTCTTTACTCGCTCCGTAATACAAGATCCCGCAACTTACACTAAGTCACATTGCTTGCAAGGCTTGTGTGTGATGTTGTATTACCGAGTGGGCCCCGAGATACCTCTTCGTCACACGGAGTGACAAATCCCAGTCTAGATCCATACTAACTCAACGAACACCTTCGGAGATACCTGTAGAGCATCTTTATAGTCACCCAGTTACGTTGCGACGTTTGATACACACAAAGTATTCCTCCGGTGTCAGTGAGTTATATGATCTCATGGTCATAGGAACAAATACTTGACACGCAGAAAACAGTAGCAACAAAATGACACGATCAACATGCTATGTCTATTAGTTTGGGTCTAGTCCATCACGTGATTCTCCTAATGACGTGATCCAGTTATCAAGCAACAACACCTTGTTCATAATCAGAAGACACTGACTATCTTTGATCAAGTGGCTAGCCAACTAGAGGCTTGCTAGGGACAGTGTTTTGTCTATATATCCACACATGTATATAAGTCTTCATTCAATACAATTACAGCATGGATAATAAACGATTATCTTGATACATGAATTATAATAATAACTATATTTATTATTGCCTCTAGGGCATAATTCCAACATTATCTCCCAGAGAGAGCCCCAAACCTGGGTACATCGTGTGTCTATATCGCTTGCACCAATCCCGTTCTCGGAGCCCGCCGGTGTCCTTTGGTTCCCACCACTCTCGATTAGCCCACCCATGGCTAATGTCATGGGTAAACAACGACAGTTGGCACCCAACATGCGGTCGTCCGCTCCACCTGTTAGAGTTACGCTCCGGGCGAGATCCTTCGCCAACACCACCGGATGCCTCGCGTCCGGATCGATCAGCATGCCCGTGGAGCCTGCCCTTGTGGAGGTTTCCACGATGCTGACCAATGATCCAGGCCGTCTCAGGGACTCTGTTGAGGAGTTCAACAGCGGGCAGCTGCCCAGCGATGTCGTCACCGATGTCACGAACCTCGGCATTCTCTTTAGCAACCTGCGCCTCGACGATGAGCCTCGCCACCTCGGCGAGGGCATCGACATCGACGCGCTATGTGCAAGCTTCAGCGGGCTCTCCCTTGAGGATGTGCCTGTTGATACGTCTCCAACGTATCTATAATTTTTTATGGTTCCATGATATTATCTTGTCAAACTTTGGGTGTTTTGTATGCCTTTTATATCTTTTTTGGGACTAACTTACTAACTCAGTGCCAAGTGCCAGTTCCTGTTTTTTTCGTGTTTTTGACCTTTTTCAGAGGAGAATATCAAACAGAGTCCAAACGGAATAAAACCTCCGAAAATATTTTTTTCCGGGAAAGAAGATACGTAGGAAGCTTGAGAACCAAGGTAGAGGGCGCCAGGGGAGGCCACAAGCCCCCTAGCCGAGGCCTGGGGGGGCCGCGCCTAGCAAGCTTGTGGGCCCCCTGTGGCTCCTCTGCCCTACTTCTTCCGCCTATAAATCCCGAAAAATCCAAAACCACGAGAGGGAGCCACGAAAATACTTTTCCGCCGCCGCAAGCTTCTGTCTCCGCAAGATCACATCTGGGGCACGTTCTGGTGCCCTAACAGAGGTGGGATTCAGACACAGAGGGCTTCTTCATCAACACCATTGCCTCCCTGATGATGCGTGAGTAGTTCACCATAGACCTTCAGGTCCATAGCTACTAGCTAGATGGCTTCTTCTCTCTCTTGGATCATCAATACAAAGTTCTCCATGATCTTCATGGATATATATCCGATGTAATCTTCTTTTGCGGTGTGTTTTTCGAGATCCGATGAATTGTGGATTTATGATCAGATTATCTACGAATCTTATTTGAGTTTCTTCTGATCTCTTATATGCATGATTTCATATCCTTGTAATTCTCTTCGAGTTGTGGGTTTTGTTTGGCCAACTTGATCTATGATTCTTGCAATGGGAGAAGTGCTTGGTTTTGGGTTCATACCATCCGGTGACCTCAACCAGTGACAGAAGGGGTAGCGAGGCACGCATCGTGTTGTTAGCATCAAGGGTAAAAAGATGGGGTTTATATCTATTGCATGAATTTATCCCTCTACATCATGTCATCTTGCTTAAGGCGTTACTCTATTTGTCATGAACTCAGTACACTAGATGCATGTTGGATAGCGGTAGATGTGTGGAGTAATAGTAGTAGATGCAGAAAGTATCAGTCTACTTGTCTCGGAAGTGATGCATATATGTATGATCATTGCCTTAGATATCGTCATGACTTTGCACGATTCTATCAATTGCTCGACTGTAATTCGTTCACCCACCATAATATCTGCTATCATGAGAGAAGCCTCTAGTGAACACTATGGCCCCCGAGTCTACTTCACTTCATATTTTCAGCCTTACACTTTTACTTTGTTGCACTTTCCGCCTTCAGATCTCACCTTGCAACCAATCGTGTAGGGATTGACAACCCCTTTGTAGCGTTGGGTGCAAGTTTGCTGTTTTTGCGTAGGTACTCTAGAAACTTGGCTTGATACTCCTACTGGATTGATACCTTGGTTCTCAAACTGAGGGAAATACTTACTGCTACTGTGCTGCATCACCCTTTCCTCTTCAAGGAGAAAACCAACGCAATCTCAAGAGGTAGCACCTGCGCCTAATGAGTACCCTAGCGAGGTACTCGTCTGCGATGATCCACCTTCCTCTACGGGGTGTCTTGCCCCGCATGACGTCGCCATCATCTCCAACCTCATGGAGGTGATGGTTATTAGTGCTAGCACCAGTAAGGCTCCTGGAAAGGCTCCAGTGGATGCAGCCGACCCCTCCGCGGGCTCTGCAGACCCGCTTCACGCCACCCTTGCCGGATTGAAGACACCCATCAGTACAACTTCAAACCCAGCCCATGCTAGGGCCACACTCGAGGATGCCCGCAAGAAGATCCCGGAAGAGGGCATTGTGATCGCCAGCGGCAAGCGTCGGATGGAGGCCGCATAACATGAGTATAACTCTGTTTACGGCTTCACTCTGGTTGCTGATGGCCCCAGCCGGCGTGGCAAAGTCCGCAGCCGCGGCTGGGTCATCGCCGAAATCTTAGGTGGCAAGCAGCCCATCTATGATACCCCTGTGGCCAACATGCGGGCTGCCCAGGCAGCCATGGTAGAGATGGCTGATTTGGACGGCGAAGAGCGTGCCCTTGAAGAGAAGCGTGTCAGGATCTCCTTGACACTGCCAGCGAGCTGCAGGCTCATTTCAACCGCGGCGACACGCAGTAGATTTCTCCGGTAGCGGACCCTGAGGCTCATCGCACTCCCAGCGGCCATCATCACGCCCAAGGCTCCTCCATGCATCGCAATTGTGGCCGGAAGGGCGAGGGCAGGCAAGACCGGTGTTCCTAGTACCAGAGCGAGTCGGTTTCTAGTCGGCTCCGCAAGGAGGCTAGCGACGAGGGTGATTCGGTGCACGAGGTCCCCCCGCCAAAGCGTCGGGAGAAGGCCAAGGGGTCTGAGCCCCGGCGCACCCTTGGGATCTCGGCCGGGATCGGCCCTCGCGTCCCTCACAGCGACAACGACGCTCGCAAGCGCCTCAACCTTCTGGCGCAGTCAGCCCTCGTGGAGGAGGAGGATCCCAAGGGTCCGGCGTGCTTCGGGCCCCGGATCCGAGGGGAGCTGTTCCCTAAAGGCTTCACTCTCCCTCGTGACACCCCCAAGTACAGCGGCACTGCCAAGCCGGAGGACTGGCTGATCAACTACAACATTGCAGTCGGCATCGCTCGGGGTGACAAGCGCGGAGCGGTCCGCTACTTGCCTCTCATGCTGACCGGCTCGGCCAGGACTTGGCTCAACAGCCTGCCGGCCGGCAGCGTCAACTCTTGGGTTCACTTCGAGGAGGCGTTCGTCCGCAACTTTATGGGCACCTACAAACGCCCTGGCCGGTCTCGCGAGCTGGCCATGTCTGTCCAGAAGCCCGATGAGCCCCTTCGCGACTACGTCACACGCTGGACAGAACTGCGCAACTTCATGTGCTCCGATCCCACCTCTTTGGCGGCGCTCATGGCCAAGGCAGACAAATATGCCACGGCCGACTCCACCATGCGGGTCAAGGTCATCGCTTTGGACAAGCCTATCCCCACGCCGTCTTCTTGCAAGCCGACAGGCGACAATCGAGGTGGCCAGAACAACAAGCGCAAGGCGGATCAACTTGATTCGCGTTCTGCAAGCAAGCAGGTGGCCAACATAGAGGAAGAGGTATCGGCTGCTCAGGCCGGCTCTCAGCGGTAGCGGACCGGTAAGAATACCTGGCAGCCCAAGCTCACA
Organism: Hordeum vulgare subsp. vulgare; assembly: GCF_904849725.1. Lineage (NCBI taxonomy): Eukaryota > Viridiplantae > Streptophyta > Magnoliopsida > Poales > Poaceae > Hordeum > Hordeum vulgare. The sequence goes on along the minus strand of NC_058523.1, from coordinate 425,502,259 downwards.
TTCGAGCAAATGCTTGACGCGTCGTGCAGATGCACACCAGGGCGAAGCCGGCCACCCATACACTCTGACAATGCAACTTCGCACAACGACTGTTTCGGGGTGAGGGTCTGTCGGCTCCCCCAGCGGTAGCTGCAGCGCCCTGGGCTTCGGCTACAGTGTCGGCTACGGCTCCACCACCGCCGCCTCCTAACAATGGCCGTCTCCATGACCAGTTCCCCGTGCAAGACGAGGCCTGCGTCGTCTTCACCAGTGAAGGGAGCGACAATCACAGTCAGCGACATTGTCGGCGCAAAGTAAATGTCACGATCCCCTCGGTTCCCCAATTCATGCATTGGTCCAAAAAGCCAATCACATGGAGCCAAGCTGACCATCCTGCGGTGATGCCAAACCTGGCTCATACGCGCTCGTCCTCGACCCCACCTTCTCCTCCGAGAGCCTCACCTGACGGTTCTCCAGGGTGTTGGTCGACGGCGGCAGTAGCATTAACATCCTCTACCGCGACACCCTGCTCAACCTTGGGCTAAAGGAGAAGGACCTCCAGCCGACCAGCACTGTCTTCCACGACATTGTGCCGGGAGAGTCATGCTCGCCGATTGGCAAAATCCAGCTGGATGTCCTCTTTGGCGACAAGGTGCACTTCCGTCACGAACCAATTTGTTTCGAGGTGGTGGACCTCAACAGCCCCTGCCACACGCTGCTGGGAAGGCCAGCTTTGGCCAAATTCATGGCCATCCCCCACTATGCCTACCTCAAGATGAAGATGTCGGGTCCCAAGGGCATCATCACACTACTGGAATTGAGAAATTTTCCATCTGCCATGCCTTTGCCATCTGCTGACGCATGGTAATGATACTCTTTACCATCAGCTGGCACAAAGCTGACGACAAAGAGGTGGCTGGTGGCAAAGGTTCTATTTGTCGTCGGCCACCTCTTTGTCGCCTGCCAGAAGACGACAAAGGCCCCAAAGGCAGACGACAAAGGGTAGGCATACGACCAAGCCCCCCCCCCCCCAAACGGCCGGAACCCACCCCCACCCCCACCCAAAAGGCCGTCCGGGGTGCCCCTTTTGCTGTCTGCCATGGCAGACATCAAAGTCTCAGATTCCTGTAGTGTCACCATCGGTGGCGACTACAAGAAGTCGCTCGAGTGTGCACGCGACAGCAGCCGTCTGGCCGACGCCCTCGTGATCGCTGAGGAGAAGAGGCAGATCGACCGACTCGTGGCTTAGGCTACCGAGCAGCCGGTGATCCCTACTCCACCATCCCAGTCAGCCGGCGAAGGCTCATTCAAGCCGGCCAAGGAAACCAAGGAGGTGCCGCTCGACCCTGCGAACCCCAAGCAGTGCATCACCATTGGCGCTAACCTCAGCGCAAAATAGGAAGGCTAGCTCGTCGACTTCCTCCCTGAGAATCGATATATCTTCGCATGGTCCCCAAAGGACATGCGGGGAGTTCCGAGGAAGTAAGCCGAGCACAGGCTTCATGTGCGGCCGGATGCCAAGCCGGTGAAACAACCCCTGCGCTGTTTCGCTGAGGGAAAGTGGCTCCACAATAGGAGAAGAGATCGCCCGGCTGCTCGCAACAGGCTTCATAATGGAAGTTCTCCACCCGAACTGGTTGGCCAACACAGTTCTGGTGCTGAAGAAAAACAAGACATTGCGAACGTGTATCGACTACACGAGCCTGAATAAGGCGTGTCCGAAAGACCCTTTCGCTTTGCCCCGGATAGATCAAGTGATCGACTCCACAGCCGGCTGCGAATTGTTGTCTTTTCTAGACGCCTATTTAGGCTACCAACAAATCAAGCTGGATCCAGCCGACCGGCTGAAGATCTCCTTCATTACGCCCTTCGGGGCCTACTACTACACCACCATGACATTCGGCCTGAACAACGCTAGTGCCACCTTTCAGCGCTGCATGCACCAATGCCTCTTGCGACAAATCGGCAGGAACATCAACGTCTATGTTGATGACATCATCGTCAAGACCAAGCAGCATTTTAGTCTCCTTGAAGTATTGCGAGAGACGTTCGCCAATCTACGCGAATACATGATCCGGCTCAATCCAAAGAAGTGTGTCTTTGGAGTTCCAGGCGGCAAGCTCTTGGGTTTCTTCGTGTCAGCTCGCGGCATCGAAGCTAACCCTGAGAAGATCGGAACCATCGAGCGTATGGTGAAGCCAGCTCGAATCCTCGACGCCCTGAAGTTCGCTGGTTGTCTGGCGTCCCTTGGACGGTTCGTCAGCCGGCTGGGCGAGAAGGCGCTTCCACTCTATCAGCTAATGAAGAAGACGACCAAGTTCGAGTGGAACGACCAGGCAGAGGAAGCGTTCCGCGACCTCAAGCGCGTCATCTCGAGCGTGCCAATCTTGGCGACGCCGACTGAAAGAGAGCCCATCCTCATCTACATCACATCAACCACTCGCGTGGTTAGTGTGGTTATGATAGTGGAGCGCAAGGAGGAGGGCAATGTGCTTCTAGTACAACGCCCTATCCACTACATCAGTGAGGTCTTGTCCGCCTCCAAACAAAATTACCCCACTATCAGAATATGTGTTATGGTGTCTACTTTTCCACCAAGAAGTTGAAGCAATACTTCCAGGAGCATGCCATCACTGTGGTGAGCATTGCTCCACTCTCAGAAATCATGGGCAACCGTGATGCCACGGGCCGGATTGCCAAGTGGTCCATCTCCATGGCCGACCACGACAATCTCTACGAGCCACGCACTGCTATCAAATCACACGTGGTGGACGACTTCCTCGTCAATTGGGCCAAAACCCAATTCCTGCCACCGCCTCCATACTCCAGTCATTGGCATGCACTTCGACGGCTCGAAGATGCATTGTGGTGCAGCAGGTCTCTGGTGAGTGGATACCAGGGACGCCAACATGGCGAGCTACCGCTTCCTCATTCAGCAGCTCAGCGGTCCTTTCGAGGGTTGCGAGTTCCATCATGTCCCCAGGGCGGAGAACGAGGCGGCGAACACCTTGGAAAAAATTGGCTCCACAAGGCAGGCAATCCCAACCGGCGTCTCCCTCGAGCAACTATACAAGCCGTCCATTAAGCCGTCTTCGGAGTCGGCTTCGATCTTTGTACCGGCAGATCCTTCCGTCCCATCAACGTCGGCTACATATACTCTGTCGGCTACTACTGCTGCGCCGGATACAATGGTGTTGCTAGCTACAACTCCCTCGCCGTCTCCAACAACAACATCGGCCATGCCAGGCCTCGAATCCTGTCGGCTCAACACCCAGTGGGTGGACGTCATGAAGGTAGACAGCGTGCCAGCTACCACGTCGGCACCATAGACAGAAGGTCTCGATCCTATAACCCCATCGACAAGCGCGGGGGCTTCAGAAGCTCCTGACGTTCAGGTCGAGGTGGAGTCGGCTCCAGTGTCGGCTCCCTCATGGGCACAACCCATCCTGCCTTCCTTCTTTGCGGCGAGCTTCCCCAAGATGAGACGGAGGCAAGGCAGATCCAGCGCCGATCCTCAGCGTACGCCATCATCAACCGTGAGCTGGTTCGGCGTAGCGTGACCAGCGTGTTTCAACGCTGCGTCGAGCCAGAAAGGTGGGAGGAAACCTCAGAGATATACATCAGAGTGAGTGCAGGCATCATGCCGTCTCTAGAACCCTGGTGGGCAAGGCGTTTCACCATGGATTTTGCTGGCCCACGGCCCTTGAGGATGCCGTAGACATGGTCGACAAGTACGAAGGCTGCCAGCGCTTCAGCACGCAGAGCCACCTGCCGGCATCAGCCCTCAAAACCATCCCCTTGTCATGGTCGTTTCCGTCTGGGGGTTGGATATAGTGGGGTCATTCAAGACCGCTCAAGGCGGCATGACGCATCTTCTGGCCGCTGTTGACAAATTCACCAAGTGGATTGAGGCCAGGCCCATCAAGAAGCTTGACGGTCCCACGGCCGTCAAGTTCATCAAGGACATTGCTGCCTGCTACGGTGTCCCCGAGAGCATCATCACTGACAACGGCACCAACTTTGCCAAGGGTGCATTGGTGCTCTTCTGTGCCAAAGAAGACATCCGGCTCGACTTGGCGTCGGTGGCGCCATGCTACCTCTTGAGCTTGCGTTGGTTTTTCCCTTGAAGAGGAAAGGGTGATGCAGCATAGTAGCAGAAAGTATTTCCCTCAGTTTGAGAACCAAGGTATCAATCCGGTAGGAGTATCAAGACAAGTCACCAATGTACCTGCCAAAAACAAACAAACTTGCACCCAACGCTATAAAGGGGTTGTCAATCCCTTCACAATTAATTGCAGGGTGAGATCTGAAGGTGGAAAGTGCAACAAAGTAAAAGTGTAGAGCTAAAAATATGATGCGAAGTAGACCCGGGGGCCATAGTGTTCACTAGAGGCTTCTCTCATGATAGCAAGTATTACGGTGGGTGAACGAATTACTGTCGAGCAATCGATAGAACCGCGCAAAGTCATGATGATATCTAAGGAAATGATCATACATATAGGCATCACGTCCGAGACAAGTAGACCGATACTGTCTGCATCTACTACTATTACTCCACACTTCAACCACTATCCAGCATGCATCTAGTGTATTGAGTTCATAACAAACAGAGTAACTCCTTAAGCAAGATGACATGATGTAGAGGGATAAATTCATGCAATAGATATAAACCCCATCTTTTTACCCTTGATGGAAACAACACGATGCGTGCCTCGCTACCCCTTCTGTCACTGGGTGAGGACACCGCATGGTATGAACCCAAAACCAAGCACTTCTCCCATTGCAAGAATTATGGATCAAGTTGGCCAAACGAAACCCACAACTCGAAGAAAATTACTAGGATACAAAATCATGCATATAAGAGATCTGAGGAACCTCAAATAATATTCATAGATAATCTGATCGTAAATCCACAATTCATCGGATCTCGAAAAACACACCGCAAAAGAAGATTACATCGGATAGATCTCCATGAAGATCATGGAGAACTTTGTATTGAAGATCCAAGAGAGAGAAGAAGCCATCGAGCTACTAGCTATGGACACGAAGGTCTGTGGTGAAATACTCACGCATCATCAGAGAGGCAATGGTGTTGATGAAGAAGCCCTCCGTGTCCGAATCCCCCCTCCGGCGGGGCACCAGAACGTGCCCCAGATGGGATCTTGCGGAGACAAAAGCTTGCGGCGGCAGAAAAGTATTTTCGTGGCTCTCTCTGACGGTTTCAGATTTTTGGAGAATTTATAGGCGGAAGAAGTAGGGCAAAGGAGCCACGGGGGGCGCACAAGCCTGCTAGGCGCCCCAGGCTGCGGCTAGGGGGCTTGTGACCTCCCCCGGGGTCCTTTGCCTTGGTTCTCAACTTCCATGTGCATCTTCTGTTATGGAAAAAATCATTCCGCAAGTTTTATTCCGTTTGGACTCCGTTTAATATTCTCCTCTCAAAAAGGTCAAAAACACGGAAAAAACAGGAACAGGCACTTGCACTGAGTTAATAGGTTACTCCCAAAAAAGATATAAATAGTATATTCATGCATACAAAACATCCAAAGTTGACAAGATAATAGCATGGAACCATCAAAAATTATTGACACGTTGGAGACGTATCAAGCATCCCCAAGCTTAACTCCTGCTCGTCCTCGAGTGGGGAAGTGATAAAGACTAAATTTTTGATGTGGGATGCTACCTAAAATATTTGTCCTTTGTAACTTCTTTCTTGTGACATGAATGTTCAGATCCATAAGATTCAAAACAATAGTTTACTATTGACATGAAAACAATAAGACTTTAAGCAAACTAGCAAGGCAATCATGAACTTTTGAAATAACAAGGCCAAAGAAAGTTATCCCTACAAAATCATATAGTCTGGCTATGCTCCATCATCCCCACACAACGAATTTATATCATGCACAACCCCAGTATTGGCCAAGTAATTGTTTTCGCACTCTTACTTTCTCAAACCTTTTTCAACTCTCACGCAATACATGAGTGTGAACCATGGATATAGCACTAAAGGTGGAATAGAGTGTGGGGAGGTTGTGAGGAAAAAAGGAGGAGATGGTCACATCGACTCGGCGTATCAACGGGCTATGGAGATGCCCATCAATAGATATCAATGTGCATGAGTAAGGATTACCATGCAACGGATGCACTTAAAGCTATAAGTGTGTGAAAGCTGGAAAAGCAGAACTAGTGGGAATATACAAGCCAAGTTATATAATTAAAATTCCCACTAGTATATAGAAGTGTCAAAGCAAGAGACTCTCTATCATGAAGATCATGGTGCTATTTTGAAGCACAAGTGAGGAAAAAGTTAATAGCATTGTCCCTACTCCCTTTTTTTCTCTCTCTTTTTTTTGTTTGGGCTCCTTGGCCTCTTTTTAAAAAATTTTGGTGGGCATCTTTGGCCTCTCTTTTTTCCTCACGTGGGACAATGCTCTAATAATGATGATCATCACACTTTTGTTTACTCACAACTCAATACTTAGAGCAATGATGACTCTATAGGAAATGCCTCCGGCAGTGTACCGGGATGTGCAACGATCTAGCTTAGTGTATGACGTTGAAACATTTGGCTAGCTATCTTACGATCATGCAATGGCAATATGAAAGTGACGGCACAAGTCATGAGACGGAACGGTGGGATTGCATGGCAATATATCTCGGAATGTCTATGAAAATGCCATAATAGGTAGGTATGGTGGCTGTTTTGAGGAAGGTATATGGTGGGTTTGTGCACCGGCGAGAGTTGCGCGGCACTAGAGCGGCTAGTAATGGTGGAAGGTTAAAGTGTATCTATACCATGGACTCACATTAGTCATGAAGAACTCATACACTTATTGCGAAAGTTTTATTAGTAATCGAAACAAAGTGCTAAACACATACTCCTAGGGGAAGGGTTGGTAGGTGTTAACCATCGCGCAATCCCGGCCGCAATAGAAAGGATGGTAATCAATAAATCAATTATTCTCCAACTTCCTAACATAGTGGTTCACCATACGTGCATGCTACGGGAATCACTAACATCAACACAAGTATTTCTAGATTCACAACACCCTACTAACATAACTCTAATATTACCAAATCCATATCTCAAAACTTAATTGTTAGGAATCAAACTTCTCTTACTAATCAATGCACATGAATTATGGAAGTTTTTATTGTATCCTCTTGAGATGCCTATCATCTTCAGGACTACTTTCATAGCACAAGCCAATTACCAAGTTACTTAGAGAGAGCACTCTCAAAAAGATACAAGTGAAGATCAAGAGTTTTTATTTCTCCAAAACATGACACCGCCGTGCTCTAAAAATATCTAAGTGAAGCACTAGAGCAAAGTTATACTCCCTCCGTTCCTTGAAGTAAGGTGTATAGATTTTTGAGAAAAAATCCAAAATATAAGGTGTATTACATTGCACCACTCATTTGGATATTTGTTTTAGGTGATTTTATTACCTTTCCTTACATCAAGGATGCTCCTCTATTTTTTCATGTCAATGAGTCACGTGTAATCTCTCCCGAAACCTGTGAAATTTTCCTTCCACGTGCATTCTTTAATTTCCGTTCCAAAAACTATACACCCGATATTTAGGAACAGAGGGAGTATAGCTCAAAAGATATAAGTGAAGCACATGTGAGCTAAATTGCCTAACTCAAAAGATATAAGTGAAGCTGAATGAGTATTCTAGCAAATTCACGATGAGTGCATGTATCTCTCAAAAAGGTGTGCACCAAGGATGATTGTGACACAACAAAAAGAAAAGACTCCTATAATACACGACGCTCCAAGCAAAACACATATCATGTGGTGAATAAAAATATAGCTCCAAGTAACGGTACCGATGGATTGAAGACGAAAGAGGGGATGCCTTCCCGAGGCATCCCCAAGCTTAGGCTTTTTGGTGTCATTGAGTTTAGCTTTGAATGCCTTGGGCATCCCCAAGCTTGAGCTCTTTCCACTCTTTATCCCATTGTCCATGAGAACATCACCCAAAACTTGAAAACTTCACAACACAAAACTTAAACAGAAACTAGTGATATCATTAGCATAAGAAAACAAGCTACCAACTCTTTAGGTACTGTAGTAAACTTGATTTCTATTTATATTGATGTTAGATTATTGTATTCTCACTTTTCCATAGCTAGTACCCCCCTCCCGATACTATCTATAGTTTCATCAAAATAAGCAATCAACACAACAAAAACATAATCTGTCAAAAACAGACCAGTCTCTAGCAATCTGTATACTTTGTATACATCTGGTATCTTCAAAATTCTGAACAATTATGAAAATTAGGGAAATTGGCATATCTACCAGCAGCAAAAGGAATCAACTCAAAAGCTCTTTATGGATAGGAATGAAAAATAATTTCGTGAGCGCAAAGTTTCTGTCTTTTTCAGCAAAATCAAACAACCATCACCAAAACTAGTCATAAAGGTTTTACTTGGCTCAAACACAAAAAGAAACACAAAAAGCACAATCATAACAGAATTATGATGGTGTGGACACAACAAAACATAAAGCAAAAAAGCAAAGATAAATTCATTGGGTTGCCTCCCAACAAGCGCTATTGTTTAACGCCCTTAGCTAGGCATAAGGCGATAGAATCAAGTGTCGTCGTCTTTGGTGCTCAAACTATAAGTAGCCCTCATCATGGATTGATAAGGCAATCTTATTTTCTTTCTAGGAAAGTGTTCCATGCCCTTCTTTAATGGAAATTGAAATCTAATATTCCCTTCCTTCATATCGATGATAGCACCAATAGTCCTAAGGAAAGGTCTACCAAGAATGATGGGACATGTCGGATTGCAATCAATATCAAGCACAATGAAATCTACGGGTACATAGTTCCTATTTGCAATAATAAGAACATCATTGATCCTTCCCATAGGTTTCTTAAAAGTAGAATCCGCAAGATGCAAATTAAGAGAGCACTCATCAATCTCGTTGAAGCCTAGAACATCACATGAAGACTTTGGAATAGCGGAAACGCTAGCACCCAAATCACACAAAGCATTGCATTCATAGTTTTTAATCTTGATTTTGATAGTAGGTTACCACTCATCATGAAGTTTTCTAGGAATAGAAACTTCCAACTCAAGTTTCTATTCAAGAGATTTCATCATAGCATCAACAATATGATCGGTAAAGGCCTTATTTTGGCTATAAGCGCGTGGAGAGTTTAGCATGGATTGCATCAAGGAAAAATATTCAATCAAAGAGCAACTATCATAATTGAATTCCTTGAAATCCAAAGTAGTAATTTCATTACTACTCAAAGTTTTGATATCCTCTACTCCATTTACAGTGCTTTTAGCATCAAGATAGATAGACTCCGAATCATTGGGGCGTTTCTCAACCAAAGTGGATTCATATCCAGCCTCATCATCATTAGGATTGAATTAGAAAACAAGGATTCAATAGGAGTCACACCAAGCACTTTAAGATCTTCGTGATTCTCATCACATGTTTCAGGTTTAGCAACCATTTTATTGACTAAGGTAGCCTGTTTATCAGAAATCTGGCCTACCAATTTTTCAAGACGAGCGAACTGAGAATTTAACGCAAGGAATTCTTTGGCCATATCATCAACTTCTTTATTCATAAAAGCCATAAAAGAATTTTGCTCCCTTAGTTCTCTACGAAAGTAACTATTATAATCATACTGTGTAGACATGAAGTCTTTAACACTAGTTTCAATCTCTTCCAACCTTTTATAGTAAGCATCATAATCCCTTGGTTGGGCCATACAGGTCATAGCAGGCAGACAAACGCACAAGCGAACAGAAAGCAAGCGAAAAAAAGGGCGAATGAAAAAGGCAAATATTTTTGTAAATTTTTGTTTTTCAGAAGTGGGGGAGAGGAAAATGAGAGGCAAAAGGCAAAAAAGTAAATGCAAGAGATGAGTTTGCGATAGTTATTTGGATAAGCTGCACTTAGAATAGTCCCCGGAGCCACAAATTGACACGTTGAAGGGAGACTATTCTTGACTTGATACTCCCTGGCAACGGCGCCAGAAATTCTTCTTGCTACCTCTTGAGCTTGCGTTGGTTTTTCCCTTGAAGAGGAAAGGGTGATGCAGCATAGTAGCAGTAAGTATTTCCCTCAGTTTGAGAACCAAGGTATCAATCCAGTAGGAGTATCAAGACAAGTCACCAATGTACCTGCCAAAAACAAACAAACTTGCACCCAATGCTATAAAGGGGTTGTCAGTCCCTTCACAATTAATTGCAGGGTGAGATTTGAAGGTGGAAAGTCAACCAAGTAAAAGTGTAGAGCTGAAAATATGATGTGAAGTAGACCCAGGGCCATAGTGTTCACTAGAGGCTTCTCTCATGATAGCAAGTATTTCGGTGGGTGAACGAATTACTGTCGAGCAATTGATAGAACCGCGCAAAGTCATGATGATATCCAAGGCAATAATCATACATATAGGCATCACGTCCGAGACAAGTAGACTGATACTGTCTGCATCTACTACTATTACTCCACACATCAACCGCTATCCAGCATGCATCTAGTGTATTGAGTTGATAACAAACAGAGTAACGCCTTAACCAAGATGACATGATGTAGAGCGATAAACTCAAACCAATGATGAAAACCCCATCTTTTTACCCTTGATGGCAACAACACGATGCGTGCCTCGCTACCCCTTCTGTCACTGGGTGAGGTCACCGCACGGTATGAACCCAAAACCAAGCACTTCTCCCATTGCAAGAATCATAGATGAAGCTGGCCAAACGAAACCAACAACTCGAAAAGAATTACAAGGATATGAAATCATGCATATAAGAGATCAGAAGAAACTCAAATAATATTCATATATAATCTGATCATAAATCCACAATTCATCGGATCTCGACAAACACACCGCAAAAGAAGATTACATCGGATAGATCTCCATGAAGATCATGGAGAACTTTGTATTGAAGATCCAAGAGAGAGAAGAAGCCATCTAGCTACTAGCTATGGACCCGTAGGTCTGTGGTGAACTACTCACGCATCATCAGAGAGGTCATGGTTTTGATGAAGAAGTCCTTCGTATCTGAATCCCCCCTCCAGCAGGGCACCAGAACGTGCCCTAGATGGGATCTTGCAGAGACAGAAGCTTGCGGCGGCGGAAAAGTACTTTCGATGAACTCCTGATTTTTTCTGGAATTTTAGGGAATATATAGGCTGAAGACCTAGGGCAGAGGTGGCCCAGGGAGCCCACAAGCCTGGGAGGCGCGGGCACTCTTGGCCGTGGCTAGGGGGCTTGTGGGGTCCCTGGTGGCCCCCTGCCCTGATTCTCAGGCTTCCCGATCTTCTTCTGTTTCGGAAAAAGTATTTTTGGAAGTTTCGTTCCGTTTGGACTCCGTCTAAGATCCTCCTCTGAAAGGGGTCAAAAACATGGAAAAATAGGGACTGGCACTTGGCACTGAGTTAATAAGTTAGTACCAAAAAAAGATATAAAAGGCATACAAAACATCCAAAGTATGACAAGATAATAGCATGAAACCATAAAAAAATATAGATACATTGGAGACGTATCAAGCATCCCCAAGCTTAACTCCTGCTCATCCTCGAGTAGGGCAGTGATAAAGACTGAATTTTTGATGTGGAATGCTACCTAGCATAGTTGTCCTTTGTAACTTGTTTCATGTGACATGAATGTTCAGATCCGTAAGGTTGAAAACAATGGTTTTCTATTGACATGAAAACAATAATACTTCAAGAAAACTAGCAAGGTAATCATGAACTTTCAAAATAACAAGGCCAAGGAAAGTTATCCCTACAAAATCATATAGTCTGGCTATGCTCCATCACCCTCACACAACTAATGTAAATCATGCACAACCCCGGTATTGGCCAAATAATTGTTTTCACACTCTTACTTCCTCAAACTTTTTATAACCATTACGCAATACATGAGCGTGAGCCATGTATATAGCACTATAGGTGGAATAGAGTGCGGTGGTGGTTGTGAGACAAAAAGGAGGAGATGGTCACATTGACTCGGCGTATAAAAGGGCTATGGAGATGCCCATTAACAAATATCAATGTGAATGAGTACGGATTGCCATACAAAGGATGCAATGGAGGTATAAGTATGTGAAAGCTCAAAAGGAGAACTATTGGGTGTGCATCCAACTTGCTTGCTCACGAAGACATAGGGCAATTTTGAGGAAGCCCATCATTGGAATATACAAGCCAAGTTATACAATAAAGATTCCCACTAGCATATGGTGGTGACAAAATGAGAGGCTCTCAATCATGAAGAACATGGTGCTATTATGAAGCACAAGTGTGGAAAAAGATAGTAGCATTGTCCCTTCTCTCTTTTTTTATTTTTATTTTTATGGGCTCTTGGGCCTCTTTTTATCTTTTTTTTATTTGGACCCTTTGGCCTCTTCTTATTTTTTTTATTTCCTCACATGGGACAATGCTCTAATAATGATGATCATCACACTTTTATTTACTCACAGCTCAAAGCTTAGAACGATGATGACTCTATAGGAAATGGCTCCGGCAGTGTACCGGGATGTGCAACGATCTAGCTTGGCGTATGACGTTGAAACATCTCGCTAGCTATCTTACGATCATGCAATGGCAGTATGAGAGTGACGGCACAAGTCATGAGACGGAACGGTGGGAGTTGCATAGCAATATATCTTGGGATGACTATGATAATGCCATAGTAGGTAGGTATGGTGGCTGTTTTGAGGAAGGCATATGGTGGGTTCGTGTACAGGCGAGAATTGCGCGGCACTAGAGAGGCTAGAAATGGTGGAAGGTGAAAGTCCATCTATACAGTGGTCTCACATTAGTCATGAAGAACTGACATACTTGTTGCGAAAGTTTTTATTAATAATCGAAACAAAGTGCTAAACGCATACTCCTAGGGGAATGGTTGGTAGGTGTTAACCATCGCGCGATCCCGACAGCAACACAAAAGGATGACAATCAATAGATCAATTATGCTTTGACTTCCTGACATAGTGGTTCACCATACGTGCATGCTACGGGAATCACTAACTTCAACACAAGTATTTCTAGATTCACAACACCCTACTAACATAACTCTTAATATTACCAAATCCATGTCTCAAAACTAATCGAGAGGAATCAAGACTTCTATTTCTACTCAATTCACATGAAGAAGGAGGTTTTTATATCCTCTTTGGGTACCTATCACCTTTGGGACTACTTTCATAGCATAAGCCAACTACCAAGTCACGCACCGTCGTGCTCTAAAAGATCTAAGTGAAGCATAGAACAAAATTGTCTAGCTCAAAAGATATAAGTGAAGCACAATGAGCATTCTACCAAAATCACGATGAGTGCATGTCTCTCTCAAAGGGTGTGCAGCAAGGATGATTGTGACACAACAAAAAGAAAATACTCCTACGATACAAGACTATCCAAGAAAAACACATACCATGTGGTGAATAAAAATATAGCTCCAAGTAATGTTACCGATGGATTGAAGATGAAAGAGGGGATGCCTTCCCAGGGCATCCCCAAGTTTAGGCTTTTTGGTGTCCTTGAATTTGGTTTGGTATGCCTTGGGAATCCCCAAGCTTGAGCTCTTTCCACTCCTTATCTCTTTGTCCATGAGAACATCACCCAAAACTTGAAAACTTCACAACACAAAACTTAAACAGAAACTCGTGATAACATTAGCACAAGAAAACAAACTACCACCTCTTTAGGTGCTATAGCAATATTGATTTATATTTAAATTGGTGTTAGATTACTGTATTCTCACTTTTCCATGGCTAGTACCCCCTGATACTATCCATAGTTTCATCAAAACAAGCAACCAACTCAACAAAAACAGAATCTGTCAAAAACAGACCAGTCTGTAGCAATCTGTATACTTCGTATACTTCTGGTACCTCAAAAATTATGAAAACTTACGACTGCCTGGGAAAAAGGAATATCAACCACAAGAAAAAGTAATCAACTCAAAATCTCTTTCTGAATAAAAATGAAAAATCATCTCATGAGCGAAAAGTTTCTGTCTTTTTCCAGGAGGATCAAACAACCATCACCAAGACTAATCATAAAGGTTTTGCTTGGATCAAACACAAAAAGAAACACAAAAGACACAATCATAACAGAATTATGATAGTGTGGAAGCAACAAAACAGAAAGAAAAATAAATAAATTCATTGGTTGCCTCCCAACAAGCGCTATTGTTTAACGCCCTTAGCTAGGCATAAAGCGATAGAATCACGTATCGTCGTCTTTGGTGCTCAAACCATAAGTAGCCCTCATCATGGATTCATAAGGCAATCTTATTTTCTTTCTAGGAAAGTACTCCATGCCCTTCTTTAAAGGAAATTTAAATCTAATATTCCCTTCCTCCATATCGATGATAGCACCGATAGTCCTTAGGAAAGGTCTACCAAGAATAATAGGGCATGTACGATTGCAATCAATGTCAGGCACAATGAAATCCACGGGTACATGGTTTCTTGACAGTAGAATCCGCAAGATGCAAATTAAGAGAACACTCCTCAATCTCATTAAAACCCAGAACATCACATAAAGACTTTGGAATCGCGGAAACACTAGCACCCAAATCACACAAAGCATTGCATTCATACTTTTTGATTTTGAATTTGATAGTAGGTTCCCACTCATCATGAAGCTTTCTAGGGATAGAGACTTCCAATTCAAGTTTCTCTTCAAGGGATTTTATCATAGCTTCGACGATATGATCGGTAAAGGCCTTATTTTGGCTATAAGCGTGTGGAGAGTTTAGCATGGATTGCATCAAGGAAATGCATTCAAACAAGGATCAACTATCATAATTGAATTACTTGAAATCCAAAGTAGTAATTTCATTACTACTCAAAGTTTTAATATTTTCTACTCCACTTTCAATGCTTTTAGCATCAAGATAGATGGACTCCGAATCATTGGGGCGTTTGTAGCGACCCGACTCAATACGAGTCAAGCCTCTGCACTAGTAGAAAACAGGGCATTGAGCCAACAACATTTGACCCGGATTGGATATAAACCGGTTCTAAAGGGTCTGTCCGCTGGGCCCCCTCCCTGCAGCAAATGGCCGGAAGGCCTTTAGGACCGGTTTGTAACACAAACCGGTCCTAAAGGTTTTTGGACCGTTTGCTGCAGGGAGGGGGGCCCATTGGACAGACCCTTTAGAACCGGTTTGTATCACAAACCGGTTCTAAAGGTTTTCTCATTTTTGCAGCAACTGCAGGGCCCCGCTGTCAGACCCTTTAGAACCGGTTTTTGACACAAACCGGTCCTAAAGCCCTCCTCTCCTTCCTCCCTAAGCACCCTATATTCCACCCATTTTTTCTAGCTCGAGCTCAACTCCATTTTTGCTCTCTCCTTCCTCTTGGGAGCTCTAATCCATCCCCATTTTTCTCCACCATTTGTCAAGATTGTTGGCACCCATCGGTCCTACGGTTAGCATCAACATTCCCTCTTCCGGCATTGCAAGTTTTGCTCGTTTTCTTGCTCATTTCATTTTTGTTGTGCTAGCTAGGTGTTTGATGAAATGCCTAAGCTAGAGAGAGTTCATCATTTGTTATGTATACATATGCAATTTGAGCTCAAATTTAATTATGATTTGTGGTTTTTTTTAGTGTCGCGCGCCTTGTCCCCTTCCTCACCGCCGTCGATCGCCCCGTCACCGACACAACCTTGGTAAGCCTATTGTTTTTATTTACCAAAACAAATTTTTATTTCTATGATTTACATATTTACTTGTATATAATTTTCTTATTGTGTAAGATTTTTTTTATATGTATAGCGTCATGGTTTTGATATCCGTCCCCGTTGGCCCTCGTCCAGTCTATGATTCGGATGTGGTATATTATCTTTTATAACTACATATTTTCATTTCCTGATTATATGACAATTAATTACGCCGACCAACTTGACATAGATATTTTTATCTAGGAGGTAGTGGAACCGGAAATGCCAATCGACCCTATTGGTGAGAAGTTACACTTAGTTGAACAAGAAAATGTTGCCCTGAAAGAAAGATTGAAAAAAACTGAAGAAAGGTTGGAAAAAACTGAAAGAGAGAAGATGACCTTGGAAAAGGTTCTTGCCGGTGTCGTCGATGGTCACAAGAGCGAGATGGACGCAATGCGTCTGAAGATTAGAAAGATTAGAAAATATGCAATTAGTAAAGAGGCTTGGTATCATTATGCCGTCGGGTCAATTGTTACCTTTGTTGCGATTTTGATCGCATTTGTTGTTGTTTTTAAATGCATTAATTAGAGAGATTTTTATGGTTGGTTTCAGTGTGTGTTTTTATGAGAACTATATATGTATGGTCACTACGCTACTTTGGTTTTAACGTGTGATCAACTTTTTGTATTAATTAATTAATTTAGTCATGATGATTCAGCATAATGGTTTTTGATAAATTTATATAATGCAGATGAACCGGCAATGGATGTAAAGTGATCGACGTCGTCCCGAATTCCTTAATGGCATGCATAGTTTTCTCAATGTGGCTGAGAAAAACAGGCAGAATGGATTTATTTTTTGTCCATGTAAAAAATGCCAGAATAAGAGGAATTTCCCTAACTCAAGAACCATACACACCCACCTGTTGCAAGAAGGCTTCATGCCCAGTTATTTTTGTTGGACCAAGCACGGAGAAAGAGGGGTTGTAATGGAAGACAATGAAGAAGAAGAGGATAATGATGACTATCCTATGTTCGGTGAACACGGTGATACTGAAATGGGGGAAGACGAGCCTGAACTTGAGGACATTGTTGATGAGTCTGATGATGATCTTCGTCAGGTCATTCGTGAAGAACAGATAAACTGCGGAAGTGAAAACGAGAGGTTGAAGTTGGAGCGCATGTTAGAAGATCACAAAAAATTGTTGTACCCAAATTGCGAAGATGGCCAGAAAAAGCTGGGCACCACCCTGGAATTGCTGCAATGGAAGGCAGAGAATGGAATATCTGACAAGGGATTTGAAAAGCTGCTGAAAATAATGAAGAAGATGCTTCCAAGAGATAACATGCTGCCCTGCAGTACGTACGAAGCAAAGAAGGTTGTCTGCCCTCTAGGATTGGAAGTGCATAAGATACATGCATGCATCAATGACTACATCCTCTACCGCGGTCAGCACGAGAATTTAAATGCCTGCCCGGTATGCGGTGCATTTCGGTATAAGATCAGGCGAGATGACCCTGGTGATGTTGAGGGCGACGACCGCCCCAGGAAGAGGGTTCCTGCCAAGGTGATGTGGCATGCTCCTATAATACCACGGTTGAAACGTTTGTTCCGAAACAAAGAGCATGCCAAGTTGCTGCGATGGCACAAAGAAGACCGTAAGGAAGACGATATGCTGAGACAACCCGCTGATGGGTCGCAGTGGAGAAACATCGACGATATGTACGAGGACTTTGCACGTGACCCAAGAAACTTAAGGTTTGGTCTAAGTACAGATGGCCTGAATCCGTTTGGGGAGCAGAGTAGCAGTCATAGCACCTGGCCCGTGACTCTATGTATCTATAACCTTCCTCCTTGGTTATGCATGAAGCATAAGTTCATTATGATGCCAGTGCTTATCCCAGGCCCGTCGCAACCCGGCAACAACATTGATGTGTACCTGAGGCCACTGGTTGATGAACTTTTAGAGTTATGGGCTGATGAAGGTGTACGTGTGTGGGACGAGTACACACAGGAGGAATTTGACCTACGAGGGTTGCTGTTTGTAACCATCAATGATTGGCCCGCTCTTAGTAACATCTCAGGACAGTCAAACAAGGGATACAGCGCATGCACACACTGTTTAGGCGAGACTGAAAGTATACATATAGGCAAGAATGTGTACCCGGGGCATCGTCGATTTCTTCCAGACAGGCATCCCGTAAGAAAGAAAGGAAAGCATTTCAAAGGCGAGGCAGATACACGGAGGAAGCCAACCCTCCCTAAAGGTACTGATATATATGACATGGTCAAAGATATAAAAGTAATCTTTCGTAAGGGTCCTGGCGCACAATCTGTTCCGAATGACGCCGACAACCACGTAGCCATGTGGAAGAAGAAATCTATATTCTGGGAACTACCCTATTGGAAATTCCTAGAGGTTCGCTCTGCGATCGACGTGATGCACGTGACGAAAAATATTTGCGTGAACCTGCTAAACTTATTGGGCGTGCATGGGAAGAAGTCGAGAGATACACCAAAAGCACGGCTGCACCACAAACGTATGCACGAACAAGACGACCTGATGAATCGAGAGAATTTCAAAGGTCCTGCCAGCTACGCTCTTACCAAGGAAGAGAAGGAGATCTTTTTCCAAGTCCTGAGAAGTATCAAGGTCCCGTCTGGCTACTCGTCGAACATAAAAGGAATACTAAACCTGGAAGACAAAAAGTTCCAAAACCTAAAGTCTCATGACTGCCACGTGATCATGACCCAGTTACTTCCGATTGCATTGAGGGGGCTTCTGCCAGAAAACGTGCGAGTACCCATTGTGAAGCTATGTGCATTCCTCAACGCAATTTCTCAGAAGGTAATCGATCCAGCAACTCTACCAAGTTTACAGAAGGACGTGGTCCAATGTCTTGTCAGCTTCGAGTTGGTGTTCCCACCAACCTTCTTCAATATTATGACGCACCTCATAGTTCACCTAGTCCAAGAGATTTCCGTTCTCGGTCCTGTATTCTTACACAATATGTTCCCCTTTGAGAGGTTCATGGGAGTCCTGAAGAATTATGTTAAAAACCGTGCTAGGCCAGAAGGAAGCATGGTCAAGGGCTATGGAACAGAGGAGGTCATTGAGTTTTGTGTTGACTTTATTCCTGACCTGAACCCGATCGGTGTTCCTCAGTCGCGCCATGAGGGGAGACTGCGTGGAAAAGGCACGCTAGGCAAGAAATCAACAACATGTATGGACGAGCAATCTTTCACTCAAGCACACTACACAGTTCTAGTTAATTCCAGCTTGGCGGCTCCATATATCCAGGAACACAAGGATATTTTACGCTCGGAATACCCAGATCAACCTGAAGATTTCATTGCTAAAGAACACGCGAAGACTTTCGGCGGTTGGTTGCAAAGACGTCTCATTAATGACAACATTGTTGAAGATGAGCTATACTTGTTGGCCAAGCAACCATCTTCGACTGTATTGACCTTTAAAGGGTACGAGATAAATGGTAACACATTTTACACAGCAGACCAAGATAAAAAGAGCACCAACCAAAACAGTGGCGTCCGGTTTGATGCAAAAGACGACAACGGGCAAAGAGTCACATACTATGGTTACATAGAGCAGATATGGGAACTTGACTATGGACCTTCCTTTAAGGTCCCTTTGTTCTGGTGCAAATGGTTCAACCTGTCAGGCGTGAAGGTAGACCCGAAGTACGGAATGACAACAGTGGATCAGAAGAATCTTGGGTACGGCAATGATCAATTCGTCCTAGCCAATGATGTGGCTCAGGTTTTCTATGTGAAGGACATGTCTAGCAGACCGAGAAAAAGAAAAGATAAGGAAGCGAATACATCAGACGATGAG
Source organism: Hordeum vulgare subsp. vulgare (assembly GCF_904849725.1). Taxonomy (NCBI): domain Eukaryota; kingdom Viridiplantae; phylum Streptophyta; class Magnoliopsida; order Poales; family Poaceae; genus Hordeum; species Hordeum vulgare. Next base: position 425,482,769 of record NC_058523.1, on the reverse strand, counting down.
CCAAGGCGCCACATAGTTCTTTCAGGGAAAAGAAACATCGTGGGAGTCGAGGACAAGACAGACATGTCAGAAGATTACAATAAATTTGATGAAATTCCTCCCTTCAAAGTCAAAGATGATCCAAGCATCCCGTTAAATGATGAAGATACTCCATGGTTACGGCGCAATCAGAAGAAAGGCAAGAAGAAAAATAGATAGGGGGTGTTGTTGGTGATGTGTAATAATGTATTAAACCAGTTTCCACTAAATTTGACCAGTTTCCACTAAATTTGATCATTTTGATAAATATCATTTTTTATTTTTTAAGTGTAAAAATGACATTTTGACAATTTGTAAATAAATGTAAAAAAAAACAGAAAAGGAAAACAAAAAATAAAATAAAAGAAGAAACAGAAAAAAGAAAAAGGAAACAAAAAGAAAAAGAAAACAGAAAACAGAGAAAGGAAAAAAGAAAAATAAAAAAAGAAACAGGAAAAGAAAAAGGAAACAAAAATAAAAAGAAAACAGGAAACAGAAAAAAGAAAAAAGAAAAATAAAAGAAGAAACAGGAAAAAGAAAAAGGAAACAAAAAAAAAGAAAACAGGAAACAGAAAAAAGGAAAAACGAAAAAGGAAAAAAACCTTTAGGACCGGTCTGTAACAACAACCGGTCCTAAAGGTGACCTTTAGGACCGGTCTGTAACAACAACCGGTCCTAAAGGTGGGTTCTGTTCGCGCCCGAATTTGGACCCTTTAGAACCGGTCTTTGTTAGCAACCGGTGCTAAAGGGTCTTTAGCACCGGTTGCTAACAAAGACCGGTGCTAAAGGCCCTATACCTCTCCGGGGTCGCCAACTTCTCGCCTTCCCGCGCGTGCCTTCTCTCCTTCTCTCGCCTCCTCGCCGCCTCGCCGCGCCGTTGCCTCCTCGCCGCGCCGCCGCCTCCTCGAGCCGCCGCCGCCTCCTCGCGCGGCGCCGCCTCTCCTCGCGCGCGGCGCCGCCTCCTCGCCCGCGCCGCCGCCTCCTCGCCGCGCCGGCCGCCTCCTCGCGTCGCGGCCTCCTCGCGCCGCCTCGCCGGCTGACGATCCTCGCCGCCTCCTCGCCGCGCCGTCGCCTCCTCGCCGCGCCGGCCGCCGCCTCCTCGCCGATCCTCGCCGCCTCCTCGCGTGCGGCCTCCTCGCGCCACCTCCTCGCCGATCCTCGCGCCGCCTCCTCGCCGCAACGTCGCCTCCTCGCCGCCTCTTCGCCGCGCCGTCGTCAAAGGTATATCATCCATATTTTCGTATATCCATATTTTCGTATATTCACGTAAGGACATCCTATAAAAAAAGTTACGTGAAGCCGCCTTCATCATATTCCGACGATTCCGTAAAACCCTAAACCGACGATTCCGACGATTCCGACGATTCTGACGATTCATAGTTTACCCTAAACCGACGATTCCGACAATTCCGTAAAACCCTAAACCGACGATTCCGACGATTCCGACGATTCCGACGATTCATAGTTTACCCTAAACCGACGATTCCGACGATTCCGTAAAACCCTAAACCGACGATTCCGACGATTCCGACGATTCATAGTTTACCCTAAACCGACGATTCCGACGATTCCATAAAACCCTAAACCGACGATTCCGACGATTCCGACGATTCATAGTTTACCCTGAACCGACGATTCCGTAAAACCCTAAACCGACTATTCCGACGATTTCATAAAACTTTCCGACGATTACAATTCCGTAAAACTTTCCTACGATTCCGACGATTCCATAACTGCGGGGAAAGTTTCCGACGATTCCGACGATTCCGTAAAACTTTCCGACGATTACAATTCTGTAAAACTTTCCTACGATTCCGACGATTAATTCCATAACTGCGGGGAAAGTTTCCGACGATTCCGACAATTCCGTAAAACTTTCCGACGATTCCGTAAAACTTTGCGATGATTAAGACTCCGACGATTCCGTAAAACTTTTCCGTAAACTTTCCGGTTCCGTAAAACTTTTTCGTAAATAATTTTGCTAAGTTAAATTCTTGTTACTAGCAGGTGTTGAGCTATGGATCCCCAAGAACCACATGATCAGCACGTCGATCAGCTCGCGGAAATGGGTGAGGCGGAGAAGGAAAGATACATGTGCCCGATGATTTTTGAAGATCCAACGGCCATATATCATGATGACGACGGTGGGCATGCGTTTAGCAATCAATTTTTGAACGACTCCGGTGACGGAGCTGAGAATATAGAAGATGTAGTAGATGAAGAAGTGCCCTCCGGAACAAACTCTGCCAATGTATATCTCAAGTCACTGTTGACGCAACAATTAATTTGTATTGCACTTACTAACGAATCATTATTTTCCCGTTTAGGTGCCCTCCGGAACACCTAGCACAAGTACTGAGACAAAGTCGAAACGAGGCCCGGCCGCAAGGTTGAAAGATACTGCAAGGTACTCGATCGATAAAGTTGCTGCTGATGGCAAACCACTGGAACCCCCAGAAACTTATCGCAAATTTGTAAATCAGTGCGGAGTTGTTGTAAGAGACCTGGTCCCGATCAACTTAATAGAATGGAATAAGCCGAAGACCGGCGCCAACGTTGGAGCTACTTATGTCGATGACAGATTGAAAAGAGTGCTTTGCGACACGGTCTGGCTAAATTTCAGCATAGCGGAAGATAAGAAGAAGAAAGTCGAGGAGTGGGCTTTGAAGAAGATGGCCACACAATTCCAGAGGTGGAAGAAAGACTTGTGGAAGAAATATAAGGACGAAGATCCAGTTTTCACTGGGCACCTAGTGAAGATAAGAGACGCTTGGCCTGATTTTAAGGCGTACAAGAAATCGGGTGTCTTTACATCCCGATCAGCGACAAATAAGGAGAATGCGAAGAAGAAGAAATATCACCATATTTTGGGGTCAGGTGGCTACATGACTGCCCTGCCTAGGTGGCGACGCTATGAAGATGCGCTTCTGAAAAGAAATATCATTCCACAGACACATGACTGGCCCGATAGGTCCAAGTTCTGGTTGTTCGCGCATGGGGCAACGTTGGACGCTGAGACTGGGATGATTGTTGCGGAGGGACCATGGTCGGAAAAAATAAGACAAGTCGTATCAGATCTAGAGAAGGCAATAGAAGCTGTTCGAAAAGGAACTTTTGGTCCCGATAGAGAGAATGACGAGTTGACGAAGGCACTCGGGAACCCCGAAAAGTGGGGACGAACACGAGACTTTGGAGCCACTACCCCGTGGAACCAAGGGTTTCCGGCGGACCTTGGCACTTACAGAAGCCGTGGTAGAAGCAAGAGGAAGGCGCTGGAACGGATAGCGACATTAGAAGAAAAGGTGTCGTTTCTCTTGAAGAAAGGGGGACACCCTGTACCTGACACTGAAGAGGAGGAAGAAGATCCTGCACCTGACGCTGATAGGCAGCAATTAGAAGACGATCCTGTAGCAGATGCCGTCCCATCTCAGCATAGAAGCAGCATGGGTTCCACGCAGCTGCAGCTAGAAGACGGTCCTGCAGTCGAACCGTCGGCGCCTCACTACCCCGTGGATGATGTCACGGAGAAGACAAACTGTGAGATACATATGCCAATGGGGAACATATCCTTCATGGTGGCGTCAGGCTATGCTTTACCGAATCAACCTGGAGCAACCTACCATGGTGGTCAGATTCCAGCATCCCATGCTCGTGTCAGGTTGTCAACAATTACGTCGGATGCCAGTCAATTGAGCTTGATATTCCTGGAGGTGAAGGTGAGAAGACACTCGGAGAAATGGAGCTTGGTTCATCTTGTGGAAGAAGAAACACATCGTGTTTCCTAACGCGGCGCCAAGGCCACCGACTCCTCCAGGTACAATTATGCACCACCTCCAACAATTACTGAATGTTGCACCACATGTAAGCCTATTTTTAATAGTTTTTTCACTTTCGTACAGAGAATGCACGACCTCCAAGTCCACCCCCCAACGCACCTCCAAGTCCACCCCACAACGCACCTCCAAGTCCACCCCACAACGAAGATAGGGAGCCCGAGGCCGAGTGTCCATCGCCCGTGCACTCCAGTGAGCCGACGGATGCGCGCACTACGGGTACGGCAAAGCGGAAGCTGCAGTTCAGAAGAAACGGGAGTCCTCCCAAGAAGAGAGAAAGGAAACCCAATAAAGTCAAGACTCCCCCGAATTTACCAGGCCTGATGACTCCGGAGGAACTAGACGAGGCCGTGAAAGCCAAAAACAAAGCATGGTTCACACGGTTTCCCCTGAAGCCCCCTCCAGACATCTGGAAGGAAACTCTGAAGAACGTACCAAAGTGGAAAATTGAGCGCACCATCGACAACTTATATTATCCTGAACCGCCGCCACCGCCGCCCCTTTCAGACTATGAACGGTTCATTGAAAAGATTCACACCGCACAGATGAAGCAGGCGGAGCAGATGAAGCAGGCGGAGCAGACGAAATGCGGGAAACAAGTTCCCCAGCTCGGACAACAAGAAGCACAGTCAATTGCCCCGCTCAAGGTGTTATCTGACCAGGCTTCAGTGTCCGGTCCACGCATGGGCGACGTAGGTTACGCTATTGCTGAGGTGGTATATAAATATAAGCCCGAGCAGCCTCTGGTCGAAAATCCTAGTGCTCTAACAACCCAACTTTGGAATTTACATGGTTGGTACTTGGAGGCCGCAAGGCAAAAGAGAGACTGTATCATGGCGGCAGTTCAGGATCAACACTACTTCAGAGAGTACGGTGTGGAGATTGGGTTCAATGATTTTTTCCAGATGTACAATCAACGTGCCCTCGACAAAGCTATCGTCAGCTGCTACTGTTTGTAAGTGATTTATTTGTGTAATTTAATTATTTAGTTAAGCTCGCGTTCATTGCCCGTATAATTATCACTCACGAGACATTCTTTTTGTACGCTACTATGCAGAATGAAGATTCGTGAATGCAGGCTGGCAGGAATCTGGGACTTTGGGTTCATTGACCCGTATTCGTTTCATCAAGAGACAATAGAAAAGTTCAACAAGGATACACCGGATGATTTGCCAAGGTTTTTGAAGCGACAAAGTACCAAAAAAGAAATACTTTGGCCCTACGCATTCAAGTGAGTGTTACTGTCTTGTACACATTCCATTTTGCTTACCTGATGTTAAGTGTCATTGATGAGTATGCATGACTGCGTGTGTACACGTGCGCAGGTCCCACTTCATATTGTTCATCATTAGAATCGATCAAGGAGTGGTTGAAGTCTGGGACCCGTTAACCTGGGACGCTGACAAATGGAAGAGCGCGCGTCAGATGCTTCAAAGGTATATATATATCGGCCTCTTTCGTTCATCGGCCTCTTTTTCGTTCATTTCCTGATATCAAGTAAGTAATAATTAACTCTTGTATTCATTTTTCTTTGTCGGCCAGGGTTTGGCAAATGTTCATCAAGGAAGAACCCGGTACATGGGCAGACAAGCTCCACTTTCAGATTAACAAAGTAAGTAGTACTACGTACCATGGTTTCAATACCATTACCATTCTCTTGATTATTATTAATTTGACTGAATTATGTTCTCGTATATAGGGCGTCCCGCAACAACCACAGGGCACTGATTATTGTGGATACTACGTTTGCGAGTACATTCACAGGATTATCAATGAGAAATCCCGTACTTCCAGAAATCTAGAGGTACGTAACCGGATCTTCATAACTTTATTTATGTTGCCATCAATTATGTTAGTTTTGTTCATAACTTAATTGTTTTCATCTACTTCTTTTAAAGCTGCAAAGAAAGCGGGCGATGCTAAGACCAATCCAACGTTGCAAGGCAGTTGCAGAGGAATTGGCAGGATTTCTCCTCACGCAAGTCATAGATGAAGGCGGAGAATTTTTCCATCCTATGAACCAATAGCCAGCTCCCTTCTCTATGCAAGTATAGAGCTATATATAGGAAACGAACTTCAAATTATGTAATGATAATCGGTCTAGTACTTCGTGTTACATGTATATATGTACTTTTATTTGGTGCATCAACATTTAACCGCAAACACGGAATCGGAGAAACACTTAACCGCAAACACGGAATCGGTGTTTCCGGATACGTGTTTCCGATTACGTGTTCGTAAAAAACGGAACACGGACACACGGAATCGGAAACACGGAATCGGAAAGACGTAAACGGAAATACGGAACCGGAAACACGTAAACGAAAACCCTGAAAATACGGAACACGGAAACACCGAAATACGGAATCGGAAACCCTGAAAAGAAAAGGAAAAAAAAAGAAAAAAAAAGCATTAGGATCGGTTGGTGTTACCAACCGGTCCTAAAGGTCCTCCGCCTGCGCGCACTTTTCGGCGCCCACGTGGAGGCCTTTAGCACCGGTTTGTAAGAGACCGGTGCTAAAGTGGGGGGCCTTTAGTCCCGGATACGTAGCACCGGATGTGTATCCGGGTCCAAAGGCCCTTACCAACCGGTTCTAATACCCCTTTCTCCACTAGTGCTGGTGTTTCCGTACCATCCCAAGATCATGCTGGTATACACTCAGTACATCAATGTATATATCAAGAGTTCAATCACACAACTTTATTAATCGAAATCTCATATAAAGTACTTTATTACAATAATGGATTACAATAAAGTGGCTGAAGGCCATCTCATGAGATATCTAACGAAGACTAGCGGAAGCATCAGGTAGACGAGTCCATCCGACTCCAGGGCATGTCGTTGAGCGTAGATCGTAGCCTCACTCCTGGTCGGAAAAGTACTCTGCAACATGATACGTTGCAGCCGTGTAGGTCAGCATATGGAATATGCCGGCAAGTCATCAAAGAGAGGGGGAAAATAATAACCAACTATCTCTACATGCATATTTGGCAGGTGGGGCTATAAGTTTTAGCATAAAGCCAATTTTCTCCTACAACAAGAGAGGGTTGAAAGCAAAATATTACTACATTGTTTGTTGTTAACGAGATGGTTCCGCCAACCAATTCTCGTACCCGAGTTGTTGGTAATTCCCACATCATTATTAAGTTGTGTCGAGAGTTCAGGTAAATTTCAATGCCTTCGGCTCAAGTTGTCCATGACCGTGGACACGGCTAATCGATTAGGTTTGGGCACTCTGCAGACTTTTGCACACGTTCCCCACAAGATTTGATCGCCTCCGGGTATGTCCTCGCACTTCAGGGTGTTTGAAGACCGGATGATCAAAACATGGTCTTTCAACGGGTCCCTCTGAATCCCTGTCGGTGCCCATCCATTCCTACCATTCTTCTACATCTGCTAGCACCGCCTGTCTAGAGTCGCCGCGTTGTCCAAGCAAGCCAAAGCCCATAATGCCTTGTGGCTGTGCAGGTAAGCTTTGGGTCTTGAAGCCTCCGTCCGTCTCTTCGAGCCTGGGTGAAGCTTTCCGCAAGATGTCATGGCACGTCTCCAGCATCCCGGGGACGTCCACTGGTTTCTCCAGGGAGCCCGTCAAACCGTCCTTCACCCAGAGTTGCATTGCTTCACGAGGTCTTGAAAATCTTGACTTAACCGGTCTTGGTTATTTAATTATCCTTGCATCACTCGTGTTATGCACTCAACCAGAATCCCATCTACTCAAGCATAGCAATATGAAATTTGTCGTCCCGGGCCAAGTATGGGGTTGTTGTGTGCCTACCACATGATACTACAACCTATAACTATAATTTCCATGTACCTACTCAGCATGCAATTGGGCAAAGAAAGGTGAAACTACCATGCATAGAAAACATAGGAGATAGTATGATCAAAATGACTTTCCTTGATGATAGTTTTCTTGATCGAGCGCTTCTAATTAACAAGCTTCACACTCCGGGTGATATAACGATACAAACAATTACACACCATAAGTACTACAATCATGAACAAGTAAAATAACATCACAAGCAAAAAGTAGCTATGGCCTAAAGTGAAAGAATTCACTTCACCTAACTAAGGCAGAAAATGTTTCTGTTAAAACCCCAAGTAAAAATATTTAAAAAACATTGAAACTTATACTACAGTAAGATATAATCACTAGGAAAAAGTAGCAGAAAGAATCAAATAAAAATCATTTTTTAAACTCCTGGAATAAGCAAAACAAGGTTTAAACTAAATCTGATCTAAATCAAATTTGAAAATTTCAAACATAGACAAATTATATGTTTTTTAAAACAACAGAAAAATTGTGATCTACTGGAAAAACAATCAACCTCATTGGATCTCTAGATCAAAAGTTATAAAAGAAACAAAACTGAAACTCTCTCTGTTTTTAAACTAAAACTAGAAAAAAGAAAAAAAAACTACTAGTGAACAGGGGGGTATGTGGCAGCTCCTGATTGGCCTAGATGTGTGCGCTGTGTCGACTAACTAGCAAACGCCCGCAAACTAAAAAAAGGCCCTCGGGTAAAACTTAAGTGAAGGAAAACCGTTCGGGTTTTTTATCTAAAACCGAAGGGTTACATGATATCTAATCCTAGTCGTATAAGACGGATCGGACGGAGGAGAGAGAGATGGGGTTGCTCACGTGGAGGGGGCTGCACAGGCTCCTTCTCCGGCGAGGCAGGGAGACGGTGGTCGACGGGGATGGCAGATCCGTGGGTCTCCGGCAAGGGAAAGGGCTCCAGGTGATGGCGGTGAGCCTTCCGCGTCCAGTGGTGTCGTCGGGGTGATGTGGGGGCAACGGGAGGAGAAGCACGAGGCTCGAGGTGTGGTGGTGGTGCTCGGACTCCGGCGAGCAGAGGGTGGCACGGAGCGGCGAGGGGCTCGGGCTGGGGAGGAAAATGGATTGCGGGGGCGGTGGGGGTTTCTCCGGTGGTGTTGGCTGGTGCGGGGAGGTGCGGTAGTGGCCGGGGCGGCGTGGCATTTTTCCTACTGGAGCTTGGGCTTCCAGCGAGGTTGTGGGGCGGCAAACTGGCGTGGGGAGGAGGGGGCCAAGGGGGGGCTCGGGGGTGGCGGCTTATATAGGGGCAGGGGGGTCTAGGGAAGGAAGGGGAGGCCGAATCGGGGTGGGATCCATCGGATCCCGGCGAGGCAGGGGCGACTCCATGGGTGCGCTGGGAAGGAAAGTCTCGTGGGGAAGAAAGAAGGAAGGAAGAAGAAGAGGGAAGGAAAGAAAAAAAAGAAAAGAAGAGGGGGTGCGCTGGAGGTAGATCCCGGTGGGATTTCGGATCTGGGCCAGGGGATTCGGCCCGATCCTTTCCTAACGCCTGCTGGCGGTTTCCTATTAAAAGGAAAAAAGTTCCTGATTTTGTTTTTCTTTTAAAACAGCAAGGGAAAAATAGTAAAAGGAAACAAAATAAAAAGATTCATAAGGGGTATTATATAGCAAAATTTTCAAAAAAATATTTCCTACTCGTTTATCATTTTTCCAGCACCAAAATAAAAAAATTTAAAAATGTTTTATTTCAGAAAAATCCCTAAGGCTTTATTTTCTTTTTGGCAATAAATTTCTCCATAAAACTTTGGTTTCTCTTGGCTCAAATATTTTCAAAAGTGCCTCACATTTTGGAGGGTCATTTTCCTCCGGTCTTTCTTGCTTGCAAGAATTTTGTCGGGGCATTTCTCGTGGGGAGAAAATATAGAAAAGCAAAAGCAAGTATTTGACGGAAATCAAATGCTAAACTTTATTGCAAAAAAATGCATAGATGCTTAGCTACATTTGTAGAACATTCCCAATTAGGAAAATTGGGATGTTACAAACCTACCCACCTTAAGATGAATCTCGCCCTCGAGATTCGGGTTGGCTAGAAAATAGGTGCGCGTGGTCTCGACGAAGATCTTCTTCTCGTTCCCAGGTGGCTTCTTCCTCGGTGTGGTGGCTCCACAACACCTTGCAGAACTTGATGATCTTGCTGCGGGTAACTCTGTTGGCAATCTCGAGAATCCTGACGGGTTTCTCCTCATACGTCAGATCACTGTCAAGCTGTATGGCCTCTAGGGGCACTGTATCTCTCAACGGAACATCAGCCATCTCAGCGTGGCATTTCTTCAACTGGGAAACATGGAAGACATCATGAACTCCGGACAATCCTTCCGGCAGTTCCAGTTTATATGGAACTTCGCCTCTACGTTCAAGAATTTTGTAGGGGCCAATGAACCGGGGTGCTAACTTTCCTTTCACACCAAATCTCTTGATTCCTTTAAGTGGAGACACCCGAAGATATGCTCGGTCTCCCACTTCGTATTTTACTTCTTTGCGTTTGCTGGAGGCATAACTTTTCTGCCTGGACTGAGCTATCTTGAGTCGGTCACGAATCAGCTTGACCTTCTCTATAGAATCTCGGATAAGGTCGGGACCAAAAAGTTGTCAGTCTCCAACTCCATCCCACATCAACGGTGTTCTGCACCTCCTTCCGTATAGAGCTTCGAAAGGGGCCATCTTCAGACTGGTCTGATAGCTGTTGTTGTATGAGAACTCGGCATAAGGCAAATTGTCATCCCAACTAGACCCATAGTCTGGTGCGCAAGCTCTCAACATGTCCTCCAGAATCTGATTGACTCTCTCGGTCTGTCCATCTATCTATGGGTGAAAAGTTGTACTGAACTCCAATCTCGTTCCCAAGGTTTCATGCAGTTGGTGCCAAAATTTTGATGTGAACTGAGTCCCTCTATCTGACACAATACTCTTCGGTATTCCATGCAGACATACGATCCTGGTCATATATATCTTGGCCAGCTTGGCACTTGTGTAAGTAGTCTTCACGGGAATGAAGTGAGCTACCTTGGTCAAACGATCGACCACAACCCAAATAGAATCATAGCCAGAACGGGTCCTGGGTAATCCTGTGATGAAGTCCATACCAAGGTTTTCCCATTTCCACTCGGGTATAAGCAGAGGTTGGAGAAAACCTGTTGGCTTCTGATGCTCGGCTTTTACTCGCTGACAAACATCGCATATTGCTACAAACTCGGCAATGTCTTTCTTCATTCCTGTCCACCAGAAACTTTCTTTTAGATCTAGATACATTTTGGTGTTGCCGGGGTGTATCGAGTACAGGGAATCATGGGCCTCCTGAAGTATCAACTTCCTGAGTTCGGGATCATTGGGCACATAAATGCGATCCTCAAACCATAAAGTTTCGTGCTCATCCTCACGAAAACCTTTAGCCTTCCCGTCTTTCATTTTCTGCTTAATCTCAGCTATCTCCTTGTCTGATTTCTGTGCTTCGCAGATCTTTTCTGTCAAAGTGGACAGAATTTCCAGTGTGGCTACAAATCCTCTTGGAACTATTTCCAATTTGAGATCTCGGAGATCATCGGCTAACTCCTGGGGTAATCTTCCTGCTATGAGTGTGTTCACATAACTTTTGCGGCTCAACGCATCGGCTAGAACATTTGCCTTGCCTGGGGTGATAATGCAATCTCATGTCATAGTCCTTGATCAATTCTAGCCATCGCCTGTGTCTGAGGTTCAACTCCTTCTGCGTGAAGATATATTTCAGGCTATTGTGATCAGTGTAAACATCACAACTATTTCCGATCAGGAAATGTCTCCAAGTCTTGAGTGCGTGCACAGCGGCTGCTAGCTCCAAGTCGTGCATGGCATAATTCAACTCATGGGGTCTGAGCTGTCTGGATGCATAGGCTACAACTTTACCTTCTTGCATGAGCACTCCTCCGAGTCCTTGACGAGAAGCGTCACAGTAAACCTGGAAATCCTTCCGAATGTTCAGCAATATGAGCACTGGGGCTGTAACCAGACGTTTCTTCAACTCTTGAAAACTGGATTCACATTGCTCACTCCAAACATACTTGGACTCCTTCTTCAACAACTCTGTCATGGGCTTGGCGATCTTTGAGAAATTCTCAATGAACCTCCGGTAATATCCGGCAAGTCCGAGGAAATTGCGGATCTCCTTAACTGAAGTGGGTGCTACCCATTCGGTGACTGTTGTGACCTTGGCAGGGTCCACTGCTATTCCTTCTCGTGAAATGACGTGTCCGAGGAATCCGACTTCCTTCAACCAATATTCACATTTGCTAAACTTTGCATACAGCTGATGCTCTCGAAGTTTCTCCAGAACTAGACACAGATGTTCCTTGTGTCCCTCCTCGTTCTTGGAGAATATCAGTATGTCATTGATGAACACCACGACAAACTTGTCCAAGTATTCCATAAATACCTTGTTCATCAGATTCATAAAATATGCCGGAGCATTAGTCAGTCCACATGACATGACCGTGTACTCATACAAGCCGTACCGAGTGGTGAAGGCTGTCTTGGGTATGTCTTGTTCACGAATTTTCAGCTGATGATACCCGGATCGAAGATCAATCTTGGAGAATATTCGGGCTCCAACTAACTGGTCAAACAGATCATTGATCATCGGCAAGGGATACTTGTTCTTGATGGTCACCTCGTTCAATGCACGATAATCGACAACCATTCTCAAGGACTTATCCTTCTTTTCAACCAAGAGCACTGGGGCTCCCCAAGGTGAAGGACTTGGGCGAATATACCCTTTGTCCAACAACTCCTTAATTTGCTTCTTGATTTCTACCAAGTCATTTGCGGGCATCCGATAGGGTCTCTTGGATATCGGGGCTGTTAAGGGTAATAGCTCAATTAGGAACCCAATCTCTCTATCAGGTTGCACGCCCAGCAATTCCTCCGGAAATACATGTAGGTATTCTTGTACAATCGGTACTTCCTCCTGGACTACTCCCGTGAGAGAGTTTACTCGTTTACTCCTTGTCAGGCGCTGAGACACGTACTTAATCCGATTTTGCTCGGGGGTGGTGAGCAAATTAGACTTAAGGGCACAATCAATATTCCCTTCGTACTTGGCCAACCAATCCATGCCTAGGATTACATCCAATCCCTGAGACTCTAATACGATGAGGTCGGTGGGAAACTTATGGTTCCCGATGTTGGGACTCAAAGCATGGCATCCTATCCCGGATGTCATCATGCCTCCTGGGGAACTGACCTTAATAAGTTGGGTGAGGGTTCTAGTTGGCAAACTATACTTTTCCACAACTACCCTTGATATGAATGAATGCGTTGCACCAGAATCAAAAAGTACCAATACTGGACGTGAATTTAGCAAAAACTTACCAACCACAGTATCGGGGTGATCATAGACCTCTTCAACATCAATGTGATTCACCTGAGCTCGAGGAAAAGGATTGGGCTTCTTTGCTGCAGAGTTGTCGTTGCCGTTTCCATTTCCTTGCTTGTTCCGGGGACATTCAGTGGCATAGTGTCCCGTCTTTTGACACTTGAAGCAGGTGATGTGATTCAGATCCTTCTGAGCTGGAGCTGAATGATGCTGAGTGCCGGTACCGCCATTCTTGAAGTTGATGTTGTTGCGGTGGTTCCCATTTCCTCCATGGTTGCGGCCTCCATGGTTGTGCACCGGGTGGTTATGCTGGACATGTCCTCCAAACTTACCGGATCCAGTCCCGGTATTCCCTGAATACGGGGTGTAGCGAGGCTTCTGCTGAGTGCCAGAGTTGAGCTTTCCATTGCCATACTTCCGCTTGCGGTTCTCCATCTGCGGATGTTTCCCCTCCAAGATGAGGGCCTTATCTACCAGCTCCTGGTAGTTGTTGAAGTTGGCTACGGTCAGCTGAATGCTTAGCTCATCACTGAGTCCCTCTAATAACTTTTCCTGCTTGGCCGCATCATCGGCCACATCTCGAGGTGCATAACGGGCGAGCATGCTGAATTCATTGACATACTGAGCCACAGAGCGATTTCCCTGGCATAAGTTGCGAAACTCACGCTTCTTCAGACTCATTGCACCAGCTGAGACATGTGCAGTGCGGAAGGCTTGCTTGAACTGCTCCCAAGTGACTCCAGCAATGGGGTATGTGGTGGTGTAGTTCTCCCACCATGCAGCTGCAGGGCCTTCAAGTTGATGCGCGGCAAAGCGCACCTTCTCAGATTCAGTACAACCAGCAGTGATAAGTTCCCGCTCCATCTTGCGGAGCCAATCATCTTCCACAATGGGCTCAATGCTGCTGGAGAAAGTTGGAGGGTTCAACCTCAAGAAACGGGTGAGATTGTCGGCCTGGGGTGGATGATGGTTGTTGTTATTGTTCTGGTTCTGGATGATCAGCTGCATCAGGGTATTCTGTTGCTGCATCAACTGAGTGAGTTCCAGCGGGAAGTTGGAAGGAGGGGCACATCTCGGAGGCATCTCGTGTTTGTAGAGGGGTGAGATTAGCATAGAACAATGGTCTAAAGAGTAATTACACTACCCATATAAAATGCAACAAACAAGTATCACACCACACGTTTTATTCAATACCATCACAAAAGGTTCACACACGGGGATACAAAATTCGATAACCTAAACATCGGCCTAAGCGTTTAACGATAAGATAAATTTGGTGGTCTAGTCTAAGTGTCCTCCTCAGAAAAGCATGGTGGTGGGTCCTTCGGTGGAGCTTTCTTCATAGTCCTCCTCATTGCTGATCAAGGGGGCTATGTCTCGTTCGGGATGAAGGTTCTCGCCCATGTCCAGTTCCTCCTCCAGGTATGCGACTCGAGTCTTCAGCTTCTCGATCCTCTCCAGGAAGTCCTTCACCTCCAATTCGTGCTCATAGGGCTTCCCGGGCTGCGTCTTCGAGTTCGAGTTCGCGGAGCGACAGTTGCTTGATCTTCTTGGCGTCCTTGATCACACGATGCTCCAGAGTCCCATTGTGCTTCTCCAAGGTCTGGGCATAGGACAGGAGAGTGTCCTTGGTCTTGCTTGAGATGATTTCTCCATCTTCTCCTATCCGGGATACCGTGAATAGGTCCGGTGAAATAGGGCAGCCTCTCTACACTTCCTTGATATGTCCGAGTGCACAATGGACCGCCATGTCCCTTCTGAGAATCTAGTTGGGTGCGATGAACTTGAAGTCCACAGGCTCCGTGCGCGGCTCGAATGTCCTTCCGGGAACGTGCACCTCAATCCTGTAGCGTGAATCCTCCGGGTAACACGAAGTAGGCTTCCCTGTGATAGTCGACAGAGCAATCCTCAAGTCCTTGGTGATCTGTATCAGCTCCTTTCCGAAAGGCATAGTGGCGTCGGGCTGGCAAAACACCGTGAACTTAACGGGGATGAAGGTGGCCATCTAAAACATTGGAAAATCGGAGAGAAGTCAGAAATGATCAGAAGAGGAAAATAAAGGATTTATAGACGTAAGAAAATAGTTTTCTTCCTAAGGCTTTTCCATTTCTAGAGGTTACGTCCTACGGTCAGTGTGTGCTCTGATACCATTTCTGTAGCGACCCGACTCAATACAAGTCAAGCCTCTGGTGTTTCCGTACCATCCCAAGATCGTGCTGGTACAAACTCAATACATCAATGTATATATCAACAGTTCAATCACACAGCTTTATTAGTCGAAATCTCATATCGAGTACTTTATTACAATAATGGATTACAATAAAGTGGCTGAAGGCCATCTCATGAGATATCTAACGAAGACTAGCGGAAGCATCAGGTAGACGAGTCCATCCGACTCCAGGGCATGTCGTCGAGCGTAGATCGTAGCCTCACTCCTGGTCGGAAAAGTACTCTGCAACATGATACGTTGCAGTCGTGTAGGTTAGCATATGGAATACGCCGACAAGTCATTTTGATCATACTATCTCCTATGTTTTCTATGCATGGTAGTTTCACCTTTCTTTGCCCAATTGCATGCTGAGTAGGTACTTGGAAATTATAGTTATAGGTTGTAGTATCATGTGGTAGGTACACAACAACCCCATACTTGGCCCGGGACGACAAATTTCATATTTCTATGCTTGAGTAGATGGGATTCTGGTTGAGTGCATAACACGAGTGCTGCAAGGATAATTAAATAACCAAGACCGGTTAAGTGAAGATTTTCAAGACCTCGTGAAGCAATGCAACTCTGGGCGAAGGACGGTTTGACGGGCTCCCTGGAGAAAGCAGTGGACGACCCCGGGATGCTGGAGACGTGCCATGACATCTTGCGGAAAGCTTCACCCACGCTCGAAGAGACGGACGGAGGCTTCAAGACCCAAGGCTTAACTGCGCAGCCACAAGTCATTATGTGCTCTGGCTTGGTTGGACAACGCGGGGACTTTGGACAGGCAGTGCTAGCAGATGTAGAAGAACGGTAGGAATGGATGGGCACCGACAGGGATTCAGAGGGACCCGTTTGATCATCCGATCTTCAAACACCCTGAAGTGCCAGGACATACTCGGAGGCGATCAAATCTTGTGCGGAACGTGTGCAAAACTCTACAGAGTGCCCAAACCTAATCGATTAGCCATGTCCACAGTCATGGACAAGTTGAGCCAAAGGCATTGAAATTTCCCTGAACTCTTGACACAACTTAATAATGATGTGGGAATTATCAACAACTCGGGTACGAGAATTGGTTGGCGGAACCATCTCATTAACAACAAACAATGCACTAATATTTTGCTTTCAGCCCTCTCTTGTTGTAGGAGAAAATTGGCTTTATGCTAAAACTTATAGCCCCACCTGCCAAATATGCATGTAGAGATAGTTGGTTATTATTTTTCCCCTCTCTTTGATGATTTGCCGGCATATTCCATATGCTGACCTACACGGCTGCAACGTATCAGGTTGCAGAGTACTTTTCCGACAAGAAGTGAGGCTACGATCTACGCTCAACGACATGCCCTGGAGTCGGATGGACTCGTCTACCTGATGCTTCCGCCAGTCTTCGTTAGATATCTCATGAGATGGCCTTCAGCCACTTTAATGTAATCCATTATTGTAATAAATTACTCGATATGAGATTTCGGTTAATAAAGTTGTGTGATTGAACTCTTGATATATACATTGATGTACTGTGTGTACCAGCATGATCTTGGGATGGTACGGAAACACCAGAGGCTTGACTCGTATTGAGTCGGGTCGCTACAACATTTTTCAACCAAAGTGGATTCATATCCAGCCCCACCATCATTAGGTTTGACACAAGAAAACAAAGATTCAATGGGAGTCACACCAAGCACTTTAAGATCTTCGTGATTCTTATCACGAGAACCCGCCTTTTTAAGCCATTCATGTCTAGCACGAATTTGGGCGGTTCTTTCTTTGCTCTCACCCATGGAAACACACATAGCTTTCAAAGTTTCATCCATATTGATCGTCGACCTCCGTCGATCCAGAGCTCTTGCCCTTCGATGATGCAAAGCTCTTATCCTTCATCGAGGCAGAGCTCTTGCCCTTCGATGATGAGATACTCTTGTTCTTGGTACTCGGCATGAAGATATCGTCTTCGTCCTCACTGTCATCCATCCATAAAAGTGGATGTTTTACTCCACCACATATGTGTTGGCCTTTCTTCTTCCATCTTTCATTCAACCTGATAAGTTCTTTCAGTATCTCCTCAAATGTCCTTGCAGGCCAACCCTTCCTAGCTAATGCATGGGCAACCTCCTTCAGTAGCGTGTCACTACTGATGAGTTCGTCCCATGTAACTATTCTATTGTCTATCTTGAAATTTCTAGCTAAGCCCAGAATACATTCGGACATACCATAGTGAAAACTACGATCAAAAGGATAAAGGGACATCTTGACAAAAGTGAGCTACTAGACTACACTGCTATCCAACCTTAGTGCGGAGGGGGTTTTATAGGTGCTTGCGAGGAAAGATATGGCGGGAAAGAAATGGCGGGAAAGATATGACCGGAAAACTTAACATGTTCAAAGGAAGATACAACTTGCTGAAATTAAGATACAGCTTGCTAAAATTATGATACAACTTGCTGAAAGTATTCAACAATTTTAGGATATAGTAACATAAATCTACTGAGTCCAACGTGGATATTTTCCTTTTCCATCACCAGCTTCTTCTGCTTCCTTGGCCGCACGAGCCCCTTCTTTCTTTCTCTACCTCTCAACATCACGGCCTCCTGTCGCTCTTTATAAACCTCCGCCAGTCGAAGTTCCTCTTCTCGGTTTTTCATCAGCATCTCATCAAGCATAGCCCTCCGTTCCATGCAGTAATCTGGCCACTCTCTCTTCTCCTATGCTTTCTCCTCTACTTCAGCCTTCTCGCGGTGCTCTTACAAGCCCAAACAAGCCCATGCACGATGACTTCTTTCACGAATATCGATCACCGCCCAGTCTGGCATTTCCATGTGAATACAACGATAGTACATGCACACAGGAGGAGGAGACTATGGAAGATGATAAATATAAATATCAAGTAAACAGTAATATCAACAAAGTGTTCATTCTTGATGACATGATCATACCGGAGGCCGGATGTACGGAGAAATAGAAACAGATGGATCTTACTCATAATTGGCACACATGAAAAACTTCATGCCCAACCAATCTAAAAAAATGTAACCACCTTCACCTTCGAGAGATCACCGCACCGATAACGCACTACTTCCACCCCCAAGGCAAACTTGCACTCTTCATTTTCCGAGGTCTAATGCTTTGATTCAAGCAAGGCAAACTCATAATGACTAGAGCGTTTGTGTTTTCAAGTGTGGCTGGATGTAGGAAGAATACGGTCCAATGCCTCCTTTTATAGACACAGATGGAAAGCTTAAGGGCAATGGCGGGAAAACAAGGCGTGACGGGGGAATGACCCCGGGGTAGGCTCATCCAGCATATTCCTTTGCACCCAAGTACAAAGGGAGTCTTCGGCTTCCCCCAAACGGCCAACTCCTCCTGGCCGGCTTGGAAGCGCCTGCCGGCTAGGGGTGAGATGACCACCCCTCCTGGCCGGCTAGGAAGTGCCTGTCGGCTAGGGGCGAGACGGTAACTCCAAGGCTGGCTAGCGAGGCTGCTAGACGGCTAGAGAGCTCCTATCACATCCAATCCTAGGCGGTGACAGGACTCTATGATTAAAGGGGAATACGCGTCAGCATAGGTACAAGGTTGAGGCGCACGACAGATACAGTGTCAGCGGCCATCCCGCTGACCTACGCCGACTCAGATCCGTCAACCCAACACAGTACTAGCCCGCCAGCACCCACTCCACTACCAAGCTCGGTGTGGTAATAGTGGAGACGGCCGTACCGGCGACCCATGACGAATCTCGCAAGACGACGCCGGATGTACCACACATGTCCTGCGTGGGACTCACGTGAGAGCCCCATTGGCTGGCCGGCGGGTCGCATGGCCAGATGGGAGCTCACAGCCGGTGGGGCCTTCCAACGATGAGACTAGACTACGGCGGGGCCCCTGGCGAGCCGGCGAGGCTGCCAGGCGGGTCCCTCTTATGTACCTTTATCCATATTGTAGGTTGGTGGGTTCGTATATAAAACTCCTGAACCCCCTCCATGCAGAGGGTCGGCCAGCTTCACACACACAATCACCCACTCATACACGAGAGGTAGACGCGAGCCGGCTGCTCCTTCTTCCTCGTCCGTCGAACAGCTCAAGGTGCACATTGTAATCTCTCTGGTTCGTCAACCATTCCGGCTAGACTAGGGGTATTATCTCCCACAGAGAGCCCCAAACCTGGGTACATCGTGTGTCTATATTGCTTGTACCAATCCCGTTCCCGGAGCCCGCCGGTGTCCTTCGGTTCCCACCACTCTCGATTAGCCCACCCATGGCTACTGTCATGAGTAAACAACGACAGTTGGCACCCACCATGCGGTCGTCCGCGGCACCTGTTAGAGTTACGCTCTGGGCGGGGTCCTTCGCCAACACCACTGGATGCCTCGCGTCCGGATCGATCAGCATGCCCATGGAGCCTGCCCTTGTGGAGGTTTCCACGATGCTGACCAATGATCGAGGCCATCTCATGGACTCTGTTGAGGAGTTCACCAGCGGGCAGCTGCCCAGCGATGTCGTCGCCAATGTCGCGAACCTCGACATTCTCTTTAGCGACCTGCGCCTCGACGATGAGCCTCGCCACCTCGGCGAGGGCATCGACATCGACGCGCTATGCGCAAGCTTCAGCGGGCTCTCCCTTGAGGATGTTTTGTATGCCTTTTATATCTTTTTTGGGACTAACTTATTAACTCAGTGCCAAGTGCCAGTTCCTGTTTTTTCCGTGTTTTTGACCTTTTTCAGATGAGAATATCAAACAGAGTCCAAACGGAATAAAACCTCCGAAAAGATTTTTTCCGGGACAGAAGATACGTAGGAAGCTTGAGAACCAAGGTAGAGGGCGCCAGGGGAGGCCACAAGCCCCCTATCCGCGTCCTGGGGGGCCCGCGCCTAGCAAGCTTGTGGGCCCCCTGTGGCTCCTCTGCCCTACTTCTTCCGCCTATAAATCCCAAAAAATCCAAAACCACGAGAGGGAGCTACGAAAATACTTTTCCGCCGCCGCAAGCTTCTGTCTCCGCAAGATCCCATCTGGGGCACGTTCTGGTGCCCTAACAGAGGTGGGATTCGGACACAGAGGGCTTCTTAATCAACACCATTGCCTCTCCGATGATGCGTGAGTAGTTCACCATAGACCTTCGGGTCCATAGCTACTAGCTAGATGGCTTCTTCTCTCTCTTTGATCTTCAATACAAAGTTCTCCATGATCTTCATGGATATCTATCCGATGTAATCTTCTTTTGCGGTGTGTTTGTCGAGATCCGATGAATTGTGGATTTATGATCAGATTATCTACGAATCTTATTTGAGTTTCTTCTGATCTCTTATATGCATGATTTCATAACCTTGTAATTCTCTTCGAGTTGTGGGTTTTGTTTGGCCAACTTGGTCTATGATTCTTGCAATGGGAGAAGTGCTTGGTTTTGGGTTCATACCATACGGTGACCTAAACCAGTGACAGAAGGGGTAGCGAGGCACGCATCATGTTGTTGCCATCAAGGGTGAAAAGATGGGGTTTATATCTATTGCATGAATTTATCCCTCTACATCATGTCATCTTGCTTAAGGCGTTACTCTGTTTGTCATGAACTCAATACACTAGATGCATGTTGGATAGCGGTCGATGTGTGGTGTAATAGTAGTAGATGCAAAAAGTATCGGTCTACTTGTCTCGGAAGTGATGCCTATATGTATGATCATTGCCTTAGATATCGTCATGACTTTGCACGGTTCTATCAATTGCTCGACAGTAATTCGTTCACCCACCGTAATATCTGCTATCATGAGAGAAGCCTCTAGTGAACACTATGGCCCCCGAGTCTACTTCACTTCATATTTTCAGCCTTACACTTTTACTTTGTTGCACTTTCCGCCTTCAGATCTCACCTTGCAATCAATCGTGAAGGGATTGACAACTCCTTTGTAGCGTTGGGTGCAAGTTTGCCGTTTTTGCGTAGGTACTCTAGAGACTTGGCTTGATACTCCTACTAGATGATACCTTGGTTCTCAAACTGAGGGAAATACTTACTGCTACTGTGCTGCATCACCCTTTCCTCTTCAAGGAGAAAACCAACGCAAGCTCAAGAGCTAGCACCTGTGCCTAATGAGTACCCTAGCGTGGTACTTGTCTGCGATGATCCACCTTCCTCTGCGGGGTGTCTTGCCCCGCATGACGCCGCCATCATCTCCAACCTCATGGAGGTGATGGTTATTAGTGCTCGCACCAGTAAGGCTCCTGGAAAGGCTCCAGCGGATGCAGTCGACCCCTCCGCGGGCTCTGCAGACCCGCTTCACGCCACCCTTGCCGGACTGAAGACACCCATCAATACAACTTCAAACCCAGCCGATGCTAGGGCCACACTCGAGGATGCCCGCAAGAAGATCCCGAAAGAGGGCATTGTGATCGCCAGCGGCAAGCGTCGGATGGAGGCCGCATAACATGAGTATAACTCTGCTTACGGCTTCACTTTGGTTGCTGATGGCCCCAGCCGGCGTGGCAAAGTCCGCGGCCGCGGCCGGGTCATCGCCGAAATCTTAGGTGGCAAGCAGCCCATCTATGATACCCCCGTGGCCAACATGCGGGCCACCCAGGCAGCCATGGTAGAGATGGCTGATTTGGACGGCGAAGAGCGTGCCCTTGAAGAGAAGCGTGTCAGGATCTCCTTGACACTGCCAGCGAGCTGCAGGCTCATTTCAACCGCGGCGACGCGCAGTAGATTTCTCCGGTAGCGGACCCTGAGGCTCATCGCACTCCGAGCAGCCGTCATCACACCGAAGGCTCCTCCATGCATCGCAATTGTGGCCGGAAGGGCGAGGGCAAGCAAGACCGGTGTTCCTGGTACGAGAGCGAGTCGGTTTCCAGTCGGCTCCGCAAGGAGGCTAGCGACGAGGGTGATTCGGTGCACGAGGTCCCCCCGCCAAAGCGTCGGGAGAAGGCCAGGGCGACTGAGCCCCGGGGCACCCTTGGGATCTCGGCCCGGATCGGCCCTCGCGTCCCTCACAGCGACAACGACGCTCGCAAGCGCCTCAACCTTCTGGCGCAGTCGGCCCTCCTGGAGGAGGAGGATCCCATTGGTCCGGCGTGCTTCGGCCCCCGGATCCGAGGGGAGCCGTTCCCTAAAGGCTTCACTCTCCCTCGTGACACCCGCAAGTACAGCGGAACGGCCAAGCCGGAGGACTGGCTGATCAACTTCACTACTGCAGTCGACATCGCTCGGGGTGACAAGCGCGGAGCGGTCCGCTACGTGCCTCTCATGCTGACCGGCTCAGCCAGGACTTGGCTCAACAGCCTGCCGGCCGGCAGCGTCAACTCTTGGGTTCACTTCGAGGAGGCGTTCGTCCGCAACTTCATTGGCACCTACAAACGCCCTGGCCGGCCTCGCGAGCTGGCCATGTCCGTCTAGAAGCCCGATGAGCCCCTTCGCAACTACGTCACATGCTGGACAGAACTACGCAACTTCATGTGCTCTGATCCCACCTCTTTGGCGGTGCTCATGGCCAAGGCGGAAAATATGCCAAGGCCGACTCCACCATGCGGGTCAAGGTCACCGCTTCGGACAAGCCTATCCCCACGCCGTCTTCTTGCAAGCCGGCAGGCGACAATCGAGGTGGCCAGAACAACAAGCGCAAGGCGGATCAACTTGATTCGCGCTCTCCAAGCAAGCAGGTGGCCAACATAGAGGAAGAGGCGTCGGCTGCTCAGGCCAGCTCTCAGCGAGAGCGGACCGGTAAGAATACCTCGCAGCCCAAGCTCACCTTCGAGCAAATGCTTGACGCGTCGTGTAAGATGCACACCGGGGCGAAGCCGGCCACCCATACACTCCGACAATGCAGCTTCGCACAAACACTATTTCGGGGTGAGGGTCTGTCGGCTCCCCGAGCGGTAGCTGCAGTGCCTTGCGCTCCGGCTACAGTGTCGGCTCCGGCTCTACCACCGCCGCCTCCTAACAATGGTCGTCTCCACGACCAGTTCCCCGTGCAAGACGAGGCCTGCGTCGTCTTCACCAGCGAAGGGGGCGACAATCACAGTCAGCGACATTGTCGGCGCAAAGTAAATGCCACGGTCCCCTCGGTTCCCCAATTCATGCATTGGTCCAAAAAGCCAATCACATGGAGCCAAGTTGACCATCCTGCGGTGATGCCAAACCTGGCTCATACGCGCTCGTCCTCGAACCCACCTTCGCCTCCAAGAGGCTCACCTGCCGGTTCTCCAGGGTGTTGGTCGACGGCGGCAGTAGCATTAACATCCTCTACCGCGACACCCTGCTCAAGCTTGGGCTGAAGGAGAAAGACCTCCAGCCGACCAGCACTGTCTTCCACGACATTGTGCCAGGAGAATCAAGCTCACCGATTGGCAAAATCTAGCTGGATGTCCTCTTTGGCGACAAGGTGCACTTCCGTCGCGAACCAATTTGGTTCGATGTGGTGGACCTCAACAGCCCCTGCCACGCGCTGCTGGGAAGGCCGGCTTTGGCCAAATTCATGGCCATCCCCCACTATACCTACCTCAAGATGAAGATGTCGGGTCCCAAGGGCATCATCACACTACTGGAATTGAGAAATTTGCCGTCTGCCATGCCTTTGCCATCTACTGACGCATGGTAAAGATACTCTTTACCATCAGCTGGCACAAAGCTGACGGCAAAGAGGTGGCTGGTGGCAAAGGTTCTATTTGTCGTCGGCCACCTCTTTGTCGCCTGCCAGCAGACGACAAAGGCGCCAAAGGCGGACGACAAAGGGTAGGCATACGACCAAGCCCCCCCAAACGGCCGGAACCCACCCCCACCCCCACCCAAAAGGTCGTCCGGGGTGCCCCCCCTTTGCTGTCTGCCATGGCAGACAGCAAAGTCTCAGATTCCTGTAGTGTCACCATCGGTGGCGACTACAAGAAGTCGCTCGAGTATGCACGCGACAGCAGCCGTCTGGCCGACGCCCTCGTGATCGCTGAGGAGAAGAGGCAGATCGACCGACTCGTGGCTTAGGCTACCGAGCAGCGGCGATCCCTACTCCATCATCCCAGTGAGCCGGCGAAGGCTCATTCAAGCCGGCCAAGGAAACCAAGCAGGTGCCGCTCGACCCTGCGAACCCCAAGCAGTGCATCACCATTGGCTCTAACCTCAGCGCAAAATAGGAAGGCTAGCTCGTCGACTTCCTCCCTAAGAATCGATATATCTTCGCATGGTCCCCAAAGGACATACGGGTTGTTCCGAGGAAGTAAGCCGAGCACAGGCTTCATGTGCGGCCGGATGCCAAGCCGGTGAAACAACCCCTGAGCCGTTTCGCTGAGGGAAAGTGGCGCACAATAGGAGAAGAGATCGCCCGGCTGCTCGCAACAGGCTTCATAATGGAAGTTCTCCACCCGAACTGGTTGGCCAACCTAGTTCTGGTGCTAAAGAAAAAAAGACATTGCGAATGTGTATCGACTACACGAGCCTGAATAAGGCGTGTCCGAAAGACCCTTTCGCTTTGCCCCGGATAGATCAAGTGATCGACTCCACAGCCGGCTCCGAATTGTTGTCTTTTCTAGACGCCTATTTAGGCTACCACCAAATCAAGATGGATCCAGCCGACCGGCTGAAGACCTCCTTCATTACGCCCTTCGGGGCCTACTACTACACCACCATGACATTCGGCCTGAACAACGCTGGTGCCACCTTTCAGCGCTGCATGCACCAATGCCTCTTGCCACCAATCGGCAGGAACATCAACGTCTATGTTGATGACATCGTCATCAAGACCAAGCAGCATTTTAGTCTCCTTGAAGTCTTGCGAGAGACGTTCACCAATCTGGGCGAATACAAGATCTGACTCAATCCAAAGAAGTGTGTCTTTGGAGTTCTAGGCGACAAGCTCTTGGGTTTCCTTGTGTCAGCTTGCGGCATCGAAGCTAACCCTGAGAAGATCGGAACCATCGAGCGTATGGTGAAGCCGGCTCGAATCCTCGACGTCCTGAAGTTTGCTGGTTGTCTGGCGTTCCTTGGACGGTTCGTCAGCCGGCTGGGCGAGAAGGCGCTTCCACTCTATCAGCTGATGAAGAAGACGACCAAGTTAGAGTGGAACGACCAGGCATACGAAGCCTTTCGCGACCTCAAGCGCGTCATCTCGAGCGTGCCAATCTTGGCGACGCCGACTGAAAGAGAGCCCATCCTCATCTACATCACATCAACTAGTCGCGTGGTTAGTGTGGTTCTGATAGTGGAGCGCAAGGAGGAGGGCAATGTGCTTCTAGTACAACGCCCTATCTACTAGATCAGTGAGGTCTTGTCCGCCTCCAAACAAAATTACCCCACTATCAAAATATGTGTTATGGTGTCTACTTTGCCGCCAAGAAGTTGAAACAATATTTCCAGGAGCATGCCATCACTGTGGTGAGCATTGCTCCACTCTCAGAAATCATGGGCAACCGTGATGCCACGGGCCGGATTGCCAAGTGGTCCATCTCCGGGGCCGACCACGACATTCTCTACGAGCCACGCACTGCCATCAAATCACACGTCGTGGACGACTTCCTCGTCAATTGGGCCAAAACCCAATTCCTGCCACCGCCTCCATACTCCACTCATTGGTGGATGCACTTCGACGGCTCGAAGATGCGAACTGGTCTGGGAGCCGGCATTGTCTTGACGTCCCCGAAAGGAGACCAACTCAAGTATGCTTTGTAGATACACTTCGCCGCCTCCAACAACGTCGCTAGGGATGGCAATTTTATCCATGGATCTGGATACCCGACTCGGTGGGCAAGGGTATGGAGCACATTTCTGCCCATGGATCCATGGATATGGATACCCACGAACAGCCGGGTTGGGCACGGTTTTAATTTTTGCTCCATGGATATCCAGTGGATACCCGTGTGGAACATGGGCCCCTATGGTAGTGACACTAAACTAACCAAATGTCCAACCCCAAGTCACTCGCAGTCAGAGAAGATCAAAGGTTGACCCATGTTCCCTAATCCCCCACAACTCCAATAACATAATTATTAAACCCAATCTAGGTTAACAAATGATGAACAGTTAATTTGATCTTTGGGAAGGCTTCATGTTTACTTTTCTATGACCATGGAGCTCCATGGATATGTGGATATCCAATGGGGTTAGGCATGGGCACAATTTGTGCCCATGGATACTTTGGTGGATGGACAAAGGGTAGGAATATGGGTCATGGGTTGGATTTGGACCAGCTCCACCCGCTCCAAACCCGACCCATTGCCATCCTTAAACGTCGCTGAGTACGAGGCGCTCTCTCACGACCTCCGGCTTGCCAGAGAGATTGGCATCCGGCGGATCCTTTGCTTTGGCGACTCGGACCTTGTGGTGCAGCAGGTCTCTGGTGAGTGGGATGCCAGGGATGCCAACATGGCGAGCTACCGCTTCCTCATTCAGCAGCTCAGCGGTCCTTCCGAGGGTTGCGAGTTCCATCATGTCCCTAGGGCGTAGAACGAGGCGGTGAACACCTTGGAAAAAATTGGCTCCACAAGGCAGGCAATCCCAGCCGGCGTCTCCCTCGAGCAACTGTACAAACCGTCCATTAAGCCGTCTTCGGAGTCGGCTTCGATCTTTGTATCGGCAGATCCTTCCGTCCCATCAACGTCGGCTACATCTACTCTGTCGGCTACAACTGTTGCGTCGAATACAATGGTGTTGCTAGCTACAACTCTCTCGTCGTCTCCAACAACAACATCGGCCACGCCAGGCCTCGAATCCTGTTGGCTCAACACCAAGTGGGTGGCCGTCATGAAGGTAGACGGCGTGCCGGCTACCACGTCGGCACCATAGACAGAAGGTCTCGAGCCTGCAACCCCATCGACAAGCGCGGGGGCTTCAGAAGCTCCTGACCTTCAGGTCGAGGCGGAGCCGGCTCAAGTGTCGGCTCCCTCGTGGGCACAGCCCATCCTGCCTTCCTTCTTTGCGGCGAGCTTCCCCAAGATGAGACGGAGGCAAGGCAGATCCAGCGCCGATCCTCAGCTTACGCCATCATCAACCGTGAGCTGGTTCGGCGTAGCGTGACCAGCGTGTTTCAACGCTGCATCGAGCCAGAAAGGTGGGAGGAAACCTCAGAGATATACATCAGAGTGAGTGCAGGCATCATGCCGCCTCTAGAACCCTGGTGGGCAAGGCGTTTCGCCATGGACTTTACTGGCCCACGGCCCTTGAGGATGTCGTAGACATGGTCGACAAGTACGAAGGCTGCCAGCACTTCAGCAAGCAGAGCCACCTGCCGGCATCAGCCCTCAAAACCATCCCCTTGTCATGGTCGTTTGCCGTCTGGGGGTTGGATATGGTGGGGTCATTCAAGACCACACAAGGCGGCATGACGCATCTTCTGGTCGCTGTTGACAAATTCACCAAGTGGATTGAGGCCAGGACCATCAAGAAGCTTGACGGTCCCACGGCCGTCAGGTTCATCAAGGACATTGTTGCCTGCTACGGTGTCCCCCAGAGCATCATCACTGACAACGGCACCAACTTTGCCAAGGGTGCATTGGTGCTCTTCTGTGCCAAAGAAGACATCCGGCTCGACTTGGCGTCGGTGGCGCCATGCTACCTCTTGAGCTTGCGTTGGTTTTTCCCTTGAAGAGGAAAGGGTGATGCAGCATAGTAGCAGAAAGTATCTCCCTCAGTTTGAGAACCAAGGTATCAATCCGGTAGGAGTATCAAGACAAGTCACCAATGTACCTGCCAAAAACAAACAAACTTGCACCCAACGCTATAAAGGGGTTGTCAATCCCTTCACAATTAATTGCAGGGTGAGATCTGAAGGTGGAAAGTGCAACAAAGTAAAAGTGTAGAGCTAAAAATATGATGCGAAGTAGACCCGGGGGCCATAGTGTTCACTAGAGGCTTCTCTCATGATAGCAAGTATTACGGTGGGTGAACGAATTACTGTCGAGCAATCGATAGAACCGCGCAAAGTCATGATGATATCTAAGGCAATGATCATACATATAGGCATCACGTCCGAGACAAGTAGACCGATACTGTCTGCATCTACTACTATTACTCCACACTTCAACCACTATCCAGCATGCATCTAGTGTATTGAGTTCATAACAAACAGAGTAACTCCTTAAGCAAGATGACATGATGTAGAGGGATAAATTCATGCAATAGATATAAACCCCATCTTTTTACCCTTGATGGTAACAACACGATGCGTGCCTCGCTACCCCTTCTGTCACTGGGTGAGGACACCGCACGGTATGAACCCAAAACCAAGCACTTCTCCCATTGCAAGAATTATGGATCAAGTTGGCCAAACGAAACCCACAACTCGAAGAAAATTACAAGGATACAAAATCATGCATATAAGAGATCTGAGGAACCTCAAATAATATTCATAGATAATCTGATCGTAAATCCACAATTCATCGGATCTCGAAAAACACACCGCAAAAGAAGATTACATCGGATAGATCTCCATGAAGATCATGGAGAACTTTGTATTGAAGATCCAAGAGAGAGAAGAAGCCATCTAGCTACTAGCTATGGACACGAAGGTCTGTGGTGAACTACTCACGCATCATCAGAGAGGCAATGGTGTTGATGAAGAAGCCCTCCGTGTCCGAATCCCCCCTCCGGCGGGGCACCAGAACGTGCCCCAGATGGGATCTTGCGGAGACAAAAGCTTGCGGCGGCAGAAAAGTATTTTCGTGGCTCTCTCTGACGGTTTCAGATTTTTGGAGAATTTATAGGCGGAAGAAGTAGGGCAAAGGAGCCACGGGGGGCGCACAAGCCTGCTAGGCGCCCCCGGGCTGCGGCTAGGGGGCTTGTGACCTCCCCCGGGGTCCTTTTCCTTGGTTCTCAAGTTCCATGTGCATCTTCTGTTATGGAAAAAATCATTCCGAAAGTTTTATTCCGTTTGGACTCCGTTTAATATTCTCCTCTCAAAAGGTCAAAAACAAGGAAAAAACAGGAACAGGCACTTGCACTGAGTTAATAGGTTAGTCCCAAAAAAGATATAAATAGCATATTCATGCATACAAAACATCCAAAGTTGACAAGATAATAGCATGGAACCATCAAAAATTATTGATACGTTGGAGACGTATCAAGCATCCCCAAGCTTAACTCCTGCTCGTCCTCGAGTAGGGAAGTGATAAAGACTAAATTTTTGATGTGGGATGCTACCTAAAATATTTGTCCTTTGTAACTTCTTTCTTGTGACATGAATGTTCAGATCCATAAGATTCAAAACAATAGTTTACTATTGACATGAAAACAATAAGACTTTAAGCAAACTAGCAAGGCAATCATGAACTTTTGAAATAACAAGGCCAAAGAAAGTTATCCCTACAAAATCATATAGTCTGGCTATGCTTCATCATCCCCACACAACGAATTTATATCATGCACAACCCCGGTATTGGCCAAGTAATTGTTTTCGCACTCTTACTTTCTCAAACCTTTTTCAACTCTCACGCAATACATGAGTGTGAACCATGGATATAGCACTAAAGGTGGAATAGAGTGTGGGGAGGTTGTGAGGAAAAAAGGAGGAGATGGTCACATCGACTCGGCGTATCAACGGGCTATGGAGATGCCCATCAATAGATATCAATGTGAATGAGTAAGGATTACCATGCAACGGATGCACTTAGAGCTATAAGTGTGTGAAAGCTGAAAAAGGAGAACTAGTGGGAATATATAAGCCAAGTTATATAATTAAAATTCCCACTAGTATATAGAAGTGTCAAAGCAAGAGACTCTCTATCATGAAGATCATGGTGCTATTTTGAAGAACAAGTGAGGAAAAAGATAATAGCATTGTCCCTTCTCCCTTTTACTCTCTCTCTTTTTTTGTTTGGGCTCCATGGCCTCTTTTTAAATTTTTTTGGTGGGCATCTTTGGCCTCTCTTTTTTCCTCACATGGGACAATGCTCTAATAATGATGATCATCACACTTTTGTTTACTCACAACTCAATACTTAGAGCAATGATGACTCTATAGGAAATGCCTCCGACAGTGTACCGGGATGTGCAACGATCTAGCTTAGCGTATGACACTGAAACATCTCGCTAGCTATCTTATGATCATGCAATGGCAATATGAAAGTGACGGCACAAGTCATGAGACGGAACGGTGGGAGTTGCAAGGCAATATATCTCGGAATGGCTATGAAAATGCCATAATAGGTAGGTATGGTGGCTGTTTTGAGGAAGGTATATGGTGGGTTTGTGCACCGGCGAGAGATGCGCGGCACTAGAGAGGCTAGCAATGGTGGAAGATGAAAGTGTATCCATACCATGGACTCACATTAGCCATGAAGAACTCATACACTTATTGCGAAATTTTTATTAGTAATCGTAACAAAGTGCTAAACACATACTCCTAGGGGAAGGGTTGGTAGGTGTTAACCATCGCGCGATCCCGGCCGCAATAGAAATGATGGCAATCAATAAATCAATTATTCTCCAACTTCCTAACATAGTGGTTCACCATACGTGCATGCTACGGGAATCACTAACATCAACACAAGTATTTCTAGATTCACAACACCCTACTAACATAACTCTAATATTACCAAATCCATATCTCAAAACTTAATTGTTAGGAATCAAACTTCTCTTACTAATCAATGCACTTGAATTATGGAAGTTTTTATTGTATCCTCTTGAGATGCCTATCATCTTCAGGACTACTTTCATAGCACAAGCCAATTACCAAGTTACTTAGAGAGAGCACTCTCAAAAAGATACAAGTGAAGATCGAGAGTTTTTATTTCTCCAAAACATGACACTGCCATGCTCTAAAAATATCTAAGTGAAGCACTAGAGCAAAGTTATACTATAGCTCAAAAGATATAAGTGCAGCACATGCGAGCTAAATTGCCTAACTCAAAAGATATAAGTGAAGCTCAATGAGTATTCTAGCAAATTCACGATGAGTGCATGTATCTCTCAAAAAGGTGTGCAGCAAGGATGATTGTGACACAACAAAAAGAAAAGACTCCTATAATACACGGCGCTCCAAGCAAAACACATATCATGTGGTGAATAAAAATATAGCTCCAAGTAACGGTACCGATGGATTGAAGACGAAAGAGGGGATGCCTTCCCGAGGCATCCCCAAGCTTAGGCTTTTTGGTGTCATTGAGTTTAGCTTTGAATGCCTTGGGCATCCCCAAGCTTGAGCTCTTTCCACTCTTTATCCCATTGTCCATGAGAACATCACCCAAAACTTGAAAACTTCACAACACAAAACTTAAATAGAAACTAGTAATATCATTAGCATAAGAAAACAAACTACCAACTCTTTAGGTACTGTAGTAAACTTGATTTCTATTTATATTGATGATAGATTATTGTATTCTCACTTTTCCATAGCTAGTACCCCCCCCCCCCCCGATACTATCTATAGTTTCATCAAAATAAGCAATCAACACAACAAAAACAGAATCTGTCAAAAACATACCAGTCTCTAGCAATCTGTATACTTTGTATACATCTGGTATCTTCAAAATTCTGAACAATTATGACAATTAGGGAAATTGGCATATCAACCAGCAGCAAAAGGAATCAACTCAAAATCTCTTTATGGATAGGAATGAAAAATAATTTCATGAGCACAAAGTTTCTGTGTTTTTCAGCAAGATCAAACAACCATCACCAAAACTAGTCATAAAGGTTTTACTTGACTCAAACACAAAAAGAAACACAAAAAACACAATCATAACAGAATTATGATGGTGTGGACACAACAAAACATAAAGCAAAAAAGCAAAGATAAATTCATTGGGTTGCCTCCCAACAAGCGCTATTGTTTAACGCCCTTAGCTAGGCATAAGGCGATAGAATCAAGTGTCGTCGTCTTTGGTGCCCAAACTATAAGTAGCCCTCATCATGGATTCATAAGGCAATCTTATTTTATTTCTAGGAAAGTGTTCCATGCCCTTATTTAATGGAAATTTAAATCTAATATTCCCTTCCTTCATATCGATGATAGCACCAATAGTCCTAAGGAAAGGTCTACCAAGAATGATGGGACATGTCGGATTGCAATCAATATCAAGCACAATGAAATCTACGGGTACATAGTTCCTATTTGCCATAATAAGAACATCATTGATCCTTCCCATAGGTTTCTTAACAGTAGAATCCGCAAGATGCAAATTAAGAGAGCACTCATCAATCTCGTTGAAGCCTAGAACATCACATAAAGACTTTGGAGTAGCGGAAACACTAGCACCCAAATCACACAAAGCATTGCATTCATAGTTTTTAATCTAGATTTTGATAGTATGTTCCCAATCATCATGAAGTTTTCTAGGAATAGAAACTTCCAACTCAAGTTTCTCTTCAAGAGATTTCATCATAGCATCAACAATATGATCGGTAAAGGACTTATTTTGGCTATAAGCGCGTGGAGAGTTTAGCATGGATTGCATCAAGGAAAAATATTCAATCAAAGAGCAACTATCATAATTGAATTCCTTGAAATCCAAAGTAGTAATTTCATTACTACTCAAAGTTTTGATATCCTCTACTCCACTTACAGTGCTTTTAGCATCAAGATAGATAGACTCCGAATCATTGGGGCATTTCTCAACCAAAGTGGACATATCCAGCCACATCATCATTAGGATTGAATTAGAAAAGAAGGATTCAATAGGAGTCACACCAAGCACTTTAAGATCTTCGTGATTCTCATCACATGTTTCAGGTTTAGCAACCATTTTATTGACTAAGGTAGCCTGTTTATCAGAAATCTGGCCTACCAATTTTTCAAGATGAGCGAACTGAGAATTTAACGCAAGGAATTCTTTGGCCATATCATCAACTTCTTTATTCATAAAATCCGTAAAATAATTTTGCTCCCTTAGTTCTCTACGAAAGTAACTATTATAATCATACTGTGTAGACATGAAGCCTTTAACACTAGTTTCAATCTCTTCCAACCTTTTATAGTAAGCATCATAATTCCTTGCTTGGGCCATACAGGTCATAGCAGGTAGACAAACGCACAAGCGAACAGAAAGCAAGCGAAAAAAAGGGCGAATCAAAAAGTCAAATATTTTTGTAAATTTTTGTTTTTCAGAAGTGGGGGAGAGGAAAACGAGAGGCAAAAGGAAAAAAAAATAAATGCAAGAGATGAGTTTGCGACAGTTATTTGGATAAGCTTCACTTAGAATAGTCCCCGGTGCCAGAAATTGACACGTTGAAGGGAGACTATTCTTGACTTGATACTGCCTGGCAACGGCGCCAGAAATTCTTCTTGCTACCTCTTGAGCTTGCGTTGGTTTTTCCCTGGAAGAGGAAAGGGTGATGCAGCATAGTAGCAGTAAGTATTTCCCTCAGTTTGAGAACCAAGGTATCAATCCAGTAGGAGTATCAAGACAAGTCACCAATGTACCTGCCAAAAACAAACAAACTTGCACCCAATGCTATAAAGGGGTTGTCAGTCCCTTCACAATTAATTGCAGGGTGAGATTTGAAGGTGGAAAGTGCAACCAGGTAAACGTGTAGAGCTGAAAATATTATGTGTAGTAGACCTAGGGCCATAGTGTTCACTAGAGGCTTCTCTCATGATAGCAACTATTACGGTGGGTGAACGAATTACTGTCGAGCAATTGATAGAACCGCGCAAAGTCATGATGATATCTAAGGCAATAATAATACATATAGGCATCACGTCCGAGACAAGTAGACCGATACTGTCTGCATCTACTACTATTACTCCACACATCGACCGCTATCCAGCATGCATCTAGTGTATTGAGTTCATAACAAACAGAGTAACGCCTTAAGCAAGATGACATGATGTAGAGCGATAAACTCAAACCAATGATGAAAACCCCATCTTTTTATCCTTGATGGCAACAACATGATGCGTGCCTCGCTACCCCTTCTGTCACTGGGTGAGGTCACCGCACGGTATGAACCCAAAACCAAGCACTTCTCCCATTGCAAGAATCGTAGATCAAGCTGGCCAAACAAAACCCACAACTCGAAAAGAATTACAAGGATATGAAATCATGCATATAAGAGATCAGAAGATACTCAAATAATATTCATATATAATCTGATCATAAATCCACAATTCATCAGATCTCGACAAACACACAGCAAAAGAAGATTACATCGGATAGATCTCCATGAAGATCATGGTGAACTTTGTATTGAAGATCCAAGAGAGAGAAGAAGCCATCTAGCTACTAGCTATGGACCCGTAGGTCTGTGGCGAACTACTCACGCATCATCAGAGAGGTCATGGTTTTGATGAAGAAGTCCTCCGTATCTGAATCCCCCCTCAAGCAGGGCACCAGAACGTGCCCTAGATGGGATCTTGCAGAGACAGAAGCTTGCGGCGGCGGAAAAGTACTTTCGATGAACTCCTGATTTTTTATGGAATTTTAGGGAATATATAGGCCGAAGACCTAGGGCAGACGTGGCCCAGGGAGCCCACAAGCCTGAGAGGCGCGGGCACTCTTGGCTGCGGCTAGGGGGCTTGTGGGGTCCCTGGTGGCCTCCTTCCCTGATTCTAAGGCTTCCCAATCTTCTTCTGTTTTGGAAAAAATATTTTTGGAAGTTTCATTCCGTTTGGACTCCGTCTAAGATCCTCCTCTGAAAGGGGTAAAAAACATGGAAAAAATAGGGACTGGCACTTGGCACTGAGTTAAAAAGTTAGTACCAAAAAAACATATAAAAGGCATACAAAACATCCAAAGTATGACAAGATAATAGCATGAAACCATAAAAATTATAGATACATTGGAGACGTATTAAGCATCCCCAAGCTTAACTCCTTCTCATCCTCGAGTAGGGCAGTGATAAAGACTGAATTTTTGATGTGGAATGCTACCTAGCATAGTTGTCCTTTGTAACTTGTTTCATGTGACATGAATGTTCAGATCCGTAAGATTCAAAACAATGGTTTGCTATTGACATGAAAACAATAATACTTCAAGCAAACTAGCAAGGTAATCATGAACTTTCAAAATAACAAGGCCAAGGAAAGTTATCCCTACAAAATCATATAGTATGGCTATGCTCCATCATCCTCACACAACTAATTTAAATCATGCACAACCCCGGTATTGGCCAAGTAATTGTTTTCGCACTCTTACTTTCTCAAACTTTTTATAACCATTACGCAATACATGAGCGTGAGCCATGTATATAGCACTATAGGTGGAATAGAGTGCGGTGGTGGTTGTGAGACAAAAAGGAGGACATGGTCACATTGACTCGGCGTATCAAAGGGCTATGGAGATGCCCATTAATAGATATCAATGTGAATGAGTACGGATTGCCATACAAAGGATGCACTGGAGCTATAAGTATGTGAAAGCTCAAAAGGAGAACTAGTGGGTGTGCATCCAACTTGCTTGCTCACGAAGACATAGGGCAACTTTGAGGAAGCCCGTCATCGGAATATACAAGCCAAGTTATACAATAAAGATTCCCACTGGCATATGGTGGTGACAAAATGAGAGGCTCTCAATCATGAAGAACATGGTGCTATTATGAAGCACAAGTGTGGAAAAAGATAGTAGCATTGTCCTTTCTCTCTTTTTTTATTTTTATTTTTATGGGCTCTTGGGCCTCTTTTTATCTTTTTTTTATTTGGGCCCTTTGGCCTCTTCTTATTTTTTTTATTTCCTCATATGGGACAATGCTCTAATAATGATGATCATCACACTTTTATTTACTCACAGCTCAAAGCTCAGAACGATGATGACTCTACAGGAAATGGCTCCGACAGTGTACCGGGATGTGCAACGATCTAGCTTGGCGTATGACGTTGAAACATCTCGCTAGCTATCTTACGATCATGCAATGGCAATATGAGAGTGACGGCACAAGTCATGAGACGGAACGGTGGGAGTTGCATATCAATATATCTTGGGATGGCTATGATAATGCCATAGTAGGTAGGTATGGTGGCTGTTTTGAGGAAGGCATATGTTGGTTTTGTGTACCGGTGAGAATTGCGCGGCACTGGAGAGGCTAGAAATGGTGGAAGGTGAAAGTGCATCTATACCGTGGTCTCACATTAGTCGTGAAGAACTGACATACTTGTTGCGAAAGTTTTTATTAATAATCGAAACAAAGTGCTAAACGCATACTCCTAGGGGAATGGTTGGTAGGTGTTAACCATCGCGCGATCCCGACAGCAACACAAAGGATGACAATCAATAGATCAATTATGCTTTGACTTCCTAACATAGCGGTTCACCATACGTGCATGCTACGGGAATCACTAACTTCAACACAAGTATTTCTAGATTCACAACACCCTACTAACATAACTCTTAATATTACCAAATCCATGTCTCAAAACTAATCGAGAGGAATCAAGACTTCTATTTCTAAACAATGCACATGAAGAAGGAGGTTTTTGTATCCTCTTTGGGTACCTATCACCTTTGGGACTACTTTCATAGCATAATCCAACTACCAAGTCACGCACCGCCGTGCTCTAAAAGATCTAAGTGAAACAAATAGAGCAAAATTGTCTAGCTCAAAAGATATAAGTGAAGCACAATGAGCATTCTAGCAATATCACGATGAGTGCATGTCTCTCTCAAAGGGTGTGCAGCAAGGATGATTGTGACACAAGAAAAAGAAAATACTCCTACGATACAAGACTCTCCAAGAAAAACACATACCATATGGTGAATAAAAATATAGCTCCAAGTAATGTTACCGATGGATTGAAGACGAAAGAGGGGATGCCTTCCCAGGGCATCCCCAAGCTTAGGCTTTTTGGTGTCCTTGAAATTGGTTTCGTATGCCTTGGGCATCCCCAAGCTTGATCTCTTTCCACTCCTTATCTCTTTGTCCATGAGAACATCACCCAAAACTTGAAAACTTCACAACACAAAACTTAAACAGAAACTCGTGATAACATTAGCACAAGAAAACAAACTACCACCTCTTTAGGTGCTATAGCAATATTGATTTCCATTTAAATTGGTGTTAGATTACTGTATTCTCACTTTTCCATGGCTAGTACCCCCTGATATTGTCCATAGTTTCATCAAAACAAGCAACCAACTCAATAAAAACAGAATCTGTCAAAAACAGACCAGTCTGTAGCAATCTGTATACTTCGTATACTTCTGGTACCTCAAAAATTCTGAAAACTTACGACTGCTTGGGAAAAAGGCATATCAACCACAAGCAAAAGTAATCAACTCAAAATCTCTTTCTAAATAAAAATGAAAAATCATCTCATGAGCGAAAAGTTTCTGTCTTTTTCCAGGAGGATCGAACAACCATCACCAGGACTAATCATAAAGGTTTTGCTTGGATCAAACACAAAAAGAAACAAAAAAGACACAATCATAACATAATTATGATAGTGTGGACGCAACAGAACAGAAAGAAAAAGAAATAAATTCATTGGTTGCCTCCCAACAAGCGCTATTGTTTAACGCCCTTAGCTAGGCATAAAGCGATAGAATCACGTATCGTCGTCTTTGGTGCTCAAACCATAAGTAGCCCTCATTATGGATTCATAAGGCAATCTTATTTTATTTCTAGGAAAGTTCTCCATGCCCTTATTTAAAGGAAATTTAAATCTAATATTCCCTTCCTTCATATCGATGATAGCACCGATAGTCCTTAGGAAAGGTCTACCAAGAATAATAGGGCATGTAGGATTGCAATCGATGTCACGCACAATGAAATCCACGGGTACATAGTTCCTATTTGCAAAAATAAGAACATCATTGATCCTTCCCATTGGTTTCTTGACAGTAGAATCCGCAAGATGAAAATTAAGAGAACACTCCTCAATCTCATTAAAACCCAGAACATCACATAAAGACTTTGGAATCGCGGAAACACTAGCACCCAAATCACACAAAGCATTGCATTCATAGTTTTTGATTTTGATTTTGATAGTAGGTTCCCACTCATCATGAAGCTTTCTAGGGATAGAGACTTCCAATTCAAGTTTCTCTTCAAGAGATTTGATCATAGCTTCGACGATATGATCGGTAAAGGCCTTGTTTTGGCTATAAGCGTGTGGAGAGTTTAGCACGGATTGCATCAAGGATCAACTATCATAATTGAATTACTTGAAATCCAAAGTAGTAATTTCATTACTACTCAAAGTTTTAATATTTTCTACTCCACTTTCAATGCTTTTAGCATCAAGATAGATGGACTCCGAATCATTGGGGCGTTTGTAGCGAGCCGACTCAATACGAGTCAAGCCTCTGGTGTTTCCGTACCATCCCAAGATCATGCTGGTACACACTCAGTACATCAATGTATATATTAATCGAAATCTCATATCAAGTATTTTATTGCAATAATGGATTACAATAAAGTGGCTGAAGGTCATGTCATGAGATATCTAACGAAGACTAGCGGAAGCATCAGCTAGACGAGTCCATCCGACTCCAGGGCATGTCGTTGAGCGTAGATCGTAGCCTCACTCCTGGTCTGAAAAGTACTCTGCAACATGATACGTTGCAGCCGTGTAGGTCAGCATATGGAATATGCCGGCAAGTCATCAAAGAGAGGGGAAAAATAATAACCAACTATCTTTACATGCATATTTGGCAGGTGGGGCTATAAGTTTTAGCATAAAGCCAATTTTCTCCTACAACAAGAGAGGGCTGAAAGCAAAATATTAGTACATTGTTTGTTGTTAACGAGATGGTTCCGCCAACCAATTCTCGTACCCGAGTTGTTGATAATTCCCACATCATTATTAAGTTGTGTCGAGAGTTCAGGGAAATTTCAATGCCTTCGGCTCAAGTTGTCCATTACCATGGACGCGGCTAATCAATTAGGTTTGGGCACTCTGCAGAGTTTTGCACACGTTCCCCACAAGATTTGATCGCCTCCGAGTATGTCCTCGCACTTCAGGGTGTTTGAAGACCGGATGATCAAAACATGGTCTTTCAACAGGTCCCTCTAAATCCCTGTCGGCGCCCATCCATTCCTACCATTCTTCTACATCTGCTAGCACTGCCTGTCCAGAGTCGCCGCATTGTCCAACCAAGCCAGAGCCCATAATGCCTTGTGGCTGTGCAGGTAAGCCTTGGGTCTTGAAGCCTCCGTCCGTCTGTTCGAGCGTGGGTGAAGCTTTCCGCAAGATGTCATGGCACGTCTCCAGCATCCCGGGGTCGTCCACTGGTTTCTCCAAGGAGCCCGTCAAACCGTCCTTCACCCAGACTTGCATTGCTTCACGAGGTCATGAAAAAGTTGACTTAACCGGTCTTGGTTATTTAATTATCCTCGCCTCACTCGTGTTATGCACTCAACCATAATCCCGTCTACTCAAGCATAGCAATATGAAATTTGTCGTCCCGGGTCAAGTATGGGGTTGTTGTGTGCCTACCACATGATACTACAACCTATAACTATAATTTCCAAGTACCTACTCTGCATGGAATTGGGCAAAGAAAGGTGAAACTACCATGCATAGAAAACATAGGAGATAGTATGATCAAAATGACTTGCCTTGATGATAGTTGTCTTGATCGAGCGCTTCTAATTAACAAGCTTCACACTCCGGGTGATATACCGATACAAACAATTACACACCATAAGTACTACAATCATCAACAAGTAAAATAACATCACAAGCATAAAGTAGCTATGGCCTAAAGTGAAAGAATTCACTTCACCTAACTAAGGCAGAAATTGTTTCTGTTAAAACCCCAAGTAAAAATATTTAAAAAACATTGAAACTTATACTACATTAAGATATAATCACTAGGAAACAGTAGCAAAAATAATCAAATAAAAATCATTTTTAAACTCCTGGAATAAGCAAAACAAGGTTTAAACTAAATATGATCTAAATCAAATTTAAAAATTTCAAACATAGAAAAATTATATGTTTTTAAAACATGTCGGGACCCCGATCCTAAGCCATAGGAATCCAGCCTGTAACACATCGCATCCCTTTGTGGTCTCACGCACGGTTAACTCCACGGCTGCAGCCTTACCTTAGCCGGGACCGTTTGCGTCTTTTGACTCACGTATGCAATAGTGTCGCTAGCATTCCAATGTCAAAGAACCCGGATCGACTTGTCTAGTCATAAACCAAAGTGGCAGTACCGCACAAGGACAGGCATACATGACCCAACAAAGCAGGTGTCGGTCATCAGCGAGTGTAGACGAGTCGTAGCAAGCTACAAGGGCTCCATTACATTGCGTGACATTTCCCCAAGGGGAAAACACAGCAACTAAGAACGACACATGCCGGTCAACCAATGTGTCCGGAGCAGTAGCGAACTACCAAGGCTCATTGGATCACAAAGGGGCATTTCCTTGTAAGGAGTGCTAATAAGGTTCACGACTAAGTAATCGAACCCCATACATATCAAGTACGACACACGTACGCATGGCATACCGATATGTATAGATACATCGATGGCATCACAACATAACCATAAACATACAACCTTTATTTAAGAGGCTCGGAAGAGCCACACACATAATATTACACCTTAAGGGTCTCACGACCCATAATAGCAGTCATTCAGTTACAAGCCAGTGGAAGAGTTTAAACTGTGTGAGTACAGACAGGGCAACTAGAAGGCACACGGCCTGACTATACTACAGATCCAACGTAGGGCCAGATCGTAGTTGGGACACCAGCTACTCATCATCGTCGATGTCTACGAAGAACGCTCCATTAGGGTCATTAGCAACCTCTGCAACAGATATTAAGGAAACATGAGTACGAAGGTACTCAACAAGACTTTAGGAGAACTATCTACTCATGCAAAGTATCAATAAGGTATTGTGGGGTTTCATGCGGAAAGCCAGCATTTGACTCGTGGCTAGACAACTTGCATTTTGAAATTATTTTGACAACTTGATTTCTCGCACACGAGTCCACTAACACCACAACAATACACTATCATGGAATCATTCCGTCTCCATACGGAAATGTCGTCCACGACACTCACACTTATCTTGGCAATTTTATGAGTAGCATTGAAGTTATCTATGAACAACATATGTCTCCAAGTAGTCCATATCCGCGGACGCGGCTATTCGAATAGATCATAACCCTGCAGGGGTGTACTTCGTCACACACGCTCTCGCCACTTATCGCCATGTGCACGTCATGCACCTCGGC
Organism: Hordeum vulgare subsp. vulgare; assembly: GCF_904849725.1. NCBI lineage: Eukaryota > Viridiplantae > Streptophyta > Magnoliopsida > Poales > Poaceae > Hordeum > Hordeum vulgare. The sequence continues at coordinate 425,441,510 of NC_058523.1, read as the reverse complement.
AACCTTCAAGCGGAAGCCCAGCGAGGGAGTCGGCCACGACCGTTAACCACACTAGTACCTAGTCCAGGTTTATCGCCTATCTAAGAGTAACCCGTGCGGAAGTCCGGTCGAGGTTTCCGCCACGGCCTCAAACGATGTGCGCAGGGTTCCCAAGCCCACCATTCGGGTGCCACTTGGTACACCGTGCCACTGCCTACCGCATCACGGCCCACCTCTCAGGTCAGCACCAAGCACGGCCTCCAGCATTACTATAAACACCAGAAACTACTTGCAACTCCTGGACCGAGTACTAAGCGATTAATAAGTCGAGAGGGTCAATTAAGTATCCCAACGTGTGGTAGTATCTAGTCTTGGATTACATACACGGAACTCAGTTCCTAAGGACGGTTCCAATGAAACAACCCGCCATGTACTCCTACACAGCCTTTCACCGGTACCTTTACCAAATCAGGTTCAACACACAACCTTTGCTTACCGAACACATTCTCACAATTCTGTTCATCTCCCAGATGATAGACCATACACAACTCTAAGCGTAGCATGCATAGCAGGATAAGGCACATCAAGGCTCAAGCAACTACCAGGTATGCTAAGTTGCAAGGTTCGGCTATTTACTGTGACCAGGTTAGGTCATGCAAAGGAAGTGGGTTCAACTAACATGGCAAAAGCAGTTGAAGCATTTGATCCTAATGCAATAAATAAGTGCAGGAGCAAGAACATGGGAATTATCGGGATGATCAAAAGGGTTGCTTGCCTTGTTGCTCAGCGGAGGGACAATATCCGTCAGATGGATATTCGGTGGAATCCGGGGGTGCGGAGCCTACCGAAATGAATGGCAACAATCAATAACAACCATATGCAAACAAAATGATACATGAGCATGGCATGAGAATGCAAGGTGATAAACTATTATGATCAACATGTATTAGGTTTGAAATCGATTTGAATCACATTCAAATATCAATTCAAACGAGGTATTCTCGGATACCGATTTAATTGATTCGACCTGATGCTCAGATCAACTTGATGTTAACATGCATGAAATGTCAAGTTAAGGTACTGATTTGTAATTAGGACAGTGTGTGATCATGTCATTCATAATGAAATTTGAATATTTTTCCAAATTCCATTTATAAAGTAATTATAAGAACTGACTTATTCATTAATCTACATGTTTGGTTTCTGTAACTTTTTCAAACATGCATGAAAATATCATATTCAGATTCCTTCAATTTTTCTGATACTTTTTCATATATAAATTATTTTCATTGGAGTTACAGATTAATTTCTATGAATTTTTGAACTTTTTAAACATTTCTGGAATAAATTTTATACTGGAAAATACTTTTATTGCATCAGCATGACATCAGCAGGTCCAACTAGCCGTTGAAAGTCAAACCTGACCAGTGGGACCCACTGGTCAGTCTCTCAGGTCAATTTTAGATTAGGATTAATCTTATTTAGTTAATTAAACCCACTGGACCCACATGTCAGTGTCTTATTATTTTTACTGATTTATTTTTATTATTTCTAATCTTGCCAGAGGCTGACCCCACCAGTCAGTGGCTCAGGCCAGCCGAGGTCCACCGGCGGCGAGGTCGTCCTCGCAGGCGGGGAGCCTCCAACGAGCACCAGAACGTCGGGAGGGCTCGGAAATGGCGCACAGAGGCCCAAACGCACGGCTGAGACCATGGGAGGAACGGCCACTCGATGGCGTGCACGATGGAACAAGCCCCAGGGGCTGGGGTGGCCGGGATCAAGGCCAGCGACGAGCTTGGCGGCGACTAAGTTCGGCCATCGTCGAAGCCATCGGATACGGGGTCAAAACGCTCGGGGCTGGGCACCTAACGCATCTACACGACGTCCTGAGGCTGTTGATAGCCTCAGACGGACCAGCACTTCACCAGAGGGCTGCCGGCGACGAGCTGCAGCGGCGGTCCTCGTCGGGCTCCGATGAAACTAGGGCTAGAGGAGGGGATCGACGGGGAGATCTTAGGGGAAAAGACCGCATGCTCACGGGGAGTGCAGTGGTGGCGCTAGTCTGCTCGGGGACGGCCTGGAGAGGGAGAACGTCGGCGGCGATCTTCGGTGACCCGAGGAAGAAGACGACGGCTGCGCGTCGATTCACTGCATCTGGGCGTCGGGCTCGTGGCTAGGAAGCTTCAGGGGGTTGCGGCCGAGCTAAAGCGCGGCTCAGAAGGAAGGGAGGACGGCTAGAACGACGACGAGCTCGAGCTCTGCTCGGGCTCCAATGGCGGCAGAAGGGGGAGGAGAGATCCGAGAGGAGGGGGAGAACTGGAGCTGGGAATGGATAGGGGTGGCCTCGGGGAGCTTATCCCTGGCCTTGCCAGCGCGAGGCGGCGGCCAGGCAGGCGCACAGGTGCATGGCCGTGCCGGAGAACGCGGCGGCCACCTCCTGCTGCACACTGGCGGGGAGAAAGACGACAGGGGCTTAGATGGGCCGGGCCAGGTGAGCGACAGGTAACCTCTTTTCCTTTTTCTTTCTGTTTTTGTTTCTGTTTTGCTATTTCACTAATTTTCTAATTATTTCAACTCCCAAATAAATTATAAAAGCTATGTTAAGCACCCTAGAATATTTGTTTGAATATTTCCAACTATTTCTAAAGTTTTCAACATTTTTGAAAATTTAAATTTTCTGATTTCAAATTTTAAAACTTGAAACCAGTAGCTTTTGCATTTATTTAAAATGCTTAAAGTGTCAAGAAAATAGTTTTCTCCAATGCTCATTTACTTTCATGATTTATCAGAAAGTTTGAACATTTCTTGAGGCCATTTTGGGTTCATTGATTTTAACTAGTTTTGAGATTTCCTTTGTTTAAAGAAGTGGCTAGGGTTTGAGTTTTTCCTTCACCTCTTTCTTTGTTATTGTTGAAGAATTTTTAGATGCAATGCAAAGAAGACATGAGCACAAGACTAACTTGCTTAAGGGGTTAGGGATATGACAAAACAACAGAAAAATTGTGATCTACTGGAAAAACAATCAACCTCATTGGATCTCTAGATCAAAAGTTATAAAAGAAACAAAACTGAAACTCTCTCTGTTTTTAAACTAAAACTAGAAAAAAGAAAAAAAACTACTAGTGAACAGGGGGGTATGCGGCAGCTCCTGATTGGCCTAGATGTGTGCGCTGCGTCGACTAACTAGCAAATGCCCGCAAACTAAACAAAGGCCCTCAGCTAAAACTTAAGTGAAGGAAAACCGTTCGGGTTTTTTTTATCTAAAACCGAAGGGTTACATGATATCTAATCCTAGCCGTATAAGACAGATCGGACGGAGGAGTGAGAGATGGGGTTGCTCACGTGGAGGGGGCTGCACGGGCTCCTTCTCCGGCGAGGAAGGGAGACGGAGGTCGACGGGGATGGCGGATTCGTGGGTCTCCGGGAAGGGAAAGGGCTCTAGGTGATGGCGGTGAGCCTTCTGCGTCTAGTGGTGTCGTCGGGGTGATGTGGGGGCAACGGGAGGAGCAGCACGAGGCTCGGGGTGTGGTGGTGGTGCTCGGACTCCGGCGAGCAGGGGGTGGCATGGAGCGGCGAGGTGCTCGGGCTGGGGAGGAAAATGGATTGCGGGGGCGGTGGGGGTTTCTCCGGTGGTGTTGGCTGGTGCGGGGGGGTGCGGTAGTGGCCGGGGCGGCGTGGCGTTTTTCCTACTGGAGCTTGGGCTTCCAGCGAGGTTGTGGGGCGGCGAACTAGCGTGGGGAGGAGGGGGCCGAGGGGGGGCTCGGGGGTGGCGGCTTATATAGGGGCAGGGGGTCTAGGGAAGGAAGGGGAGGCCGAATCGGGGTGGGATCCATCGGATCCCGGTGAGGCAGGGGCGACGCCATGGGTGCGCTGGGAAGGAAAGTCTCGTGGGGAAGAAAGAAGGAAGGAATAAGAAGAGGGAAGGAAAGAAAAAAAAAGAAGAGGGGGGCTGCGCTGGAGGTAGATCCCGGTGGGCTTTCGGATCTGGGCCAAGGGATTCGGCCCGATCCTTTCCTAACGCGTGCTGGGGGTTTCCTATTAAAAGGAAAAAAAGTTCTTGATTTTGTTTTTCTTTTAAAACAGCAAGGGGAAAATAATAAAAGGAAACAAAATAAAGATTCATATGGGGTATTATATACCAAAATTTTCAAAAAATTATTTCCTACTCGTTTATCATTTTTCCAGCACCAAAATAAAAACTTTTAAAAATGTTTTTTTTTCAGAAAAATCCCTAAGGCTTTATTTTCTTTTTGGCAATTAATTTCTCCATAAAACTTTGGTTTCTCTTGGCTCAAATATTTTCAAAATTGCCTCACATTTTGGAGGGTCATTTTCCTCCGCTCTTTCTTGCTTGCAAGAATTTTGTCGCGGCATTTCTCGTGGGGAGAAAATATAGAAAAGCAAAAGCAAGTATTTGACGGAAATCAAATGCAAAACTTTATTGCAAACAAAATGAATAGATGCTTAGCTACATTTGTAGAACATTCCCAATTAGGAAAATTGGGATGTTACAAACCTACCCACCTTAAGATGAATCTCGCCCTCGAGATTCGGGATGGCTAGAAAATAGGTGCGCGTGGTCTCGACGAAGATCTTCTTCCCGTTCCCAGGTGGCTTCTTCCTCGGTGTGGTGGCTCCACAACACCTTGCAGAACTTGATGATCTTGCTGCGGGTAACTCTGTTGGCAATCTCGAGAATCCTGACGGGTTTCTCCTCATACGTCAGATCACTGTCAAGCTGTATGGCCTCTAGGGGAACTGTATCTCTCAACGGAACATCAGCCATCTCAGCGTGGCATTTCTTCAACTGGGAAACATGGAAGACATCATGAACTCCGGACAATCCTTCCGACAGTTCCAGTTTATATGCAACTTTGCCTCTACGTTCAAGAATTTTGTAGGGGCCAATGAATCGGGGTGCTAACTTTCCTTTCACACAAAATCTCTTGATTCCTCGAAGTGGAGACACCCGAAGATATGCTCGGTCTCCCACTTCGTATGTTACTTCTTTGCGTTTGTTGGAGGCATAACTTTTCTGCCTGGACTGAGCTATCTTGAGTCGGTCACGAATATCTTGACCTTCTCTGCAGAATCTCAGATAAGGTCGGGACCAAAAATTTGTCGGTCTCCAACTCCATCCCACATCAACGGTGTTGTGCACCTCCTTCCGTATAGAGCTTCGAAAGGGGCCATCTTCGGACTGGTCTGATAGCTGTTGTTGTATGAGAACTCGACATAAGGAAAATTGTCATCGCAACTAGACCCATAGTCTAGTGCGCAAGCTCTCAACATGTCCTCCAGAATCTGATTGACTCTCTCGGTCTGTCCATCTGTCTGTGGGTGAAAAGCTGTATTGAACTCCAATCTCGTTCCCAAGGTTTCATGCAGTTGGGGCCAAAAATTTGATGTGAACTGAGTCCATCTATCTGACACAATACTCTTCGGTATTCCATGCAGACATACGATCCTGGTCATATATATTTTGGCCAGCTTGGCACTTGTGTAAGTAGTCTTCACGGGAATGAAGTGAGCTACCTTGGTCAAACGATCGACCACAACCCAAATAGAATCATAGCCAGAACGGGTCCTGGGTAATCCTGTGATGAAGTCCATACCAAGGTTTTCCCATTTCCACTCGGGTATCAGCAGAGGTTGAAGCAAACCTGCTGGCTTCTGATGCTCGGCTTTTACTCGCTGACAAACATCGCATATTGCTACAAACTCGGCAATGTCTTTCTTCATTCCTGTCCACCAGAAACTTTCTTTCAGATCCAGATACATTTTGGTGTTGCCGGGGTGTATCGACTACGGGGAATCATGGGCCTCCTGAAGTATCAACTTCCTGAGTTCGGGATCATTGGGCACATAAATGCGATCCTCAAACCATAAAGTTCCATGCTCATCCTCACGAAAACCTTTGGCCTTCCCGTCTTTCATTTTCTGCTTAATCTCAGCTATCTCCTTGTCTGATTTCTATGCTTCGCGGATCTTTTCTGTCAAAGTGGACTGAATTTCCAGTGTGGCTACAAATCCTCTTGGAACTATTTCCAATTTGAGCTCTCGGAGATCTTCGGCTAACTCCTGGGGTAATCCTCCTGCTATGAGTGTGTTCACATAACTTTTGTGGCTCAACGCATCGGCTACAACATTTGCCTTGCCTGGGTGATAATGCAATCTCATGTCATAGTCCTTGATCAATTCTAGCCATCGCCTCTGTCTGAGGTTCAACTCCTTCTGCGTGAAGATCTATTTCAGGCTCTTGTGATCAGTGTAAACATCACAACTATTTCCGATCGGGAAATGTCTCCAAGTCTTGAGAGCGTGCACAACGGCTGCTAGCTCCAAGTCGTGCGTGGCATAATTCAACTCATGGGGTCTGAGCTGTCTGGATGCATAGGCTACAACTTTACCTTCTTGCATGAGCACTCCTCCGAGTCCTTCACGAGAAGCGTCACAGTAAATCTGGAAATCCTTCCTAATGTTCGGCAATATCAGCACTAGGGTTGTAACCAGACGTTTCTTCAACTCTTGAAAACTGGATTCACATTCCTCAGTCCAAACATACTTGGACTCCTTCTTCAACAACTCTGTCATGGGCTTGGCGATCTTTGAGAAATTCTCAATGAACCTCCGGTAATATCCGGCAAGTCCGAGGAAACTGCGGATCTCCTTAACTGAAGTGGGTGCTACCCATTCGGTGACTGTTCCGACCATGGCAGGGTCCACTGCTATTCCTTCTCGTGAAATGACGTGTCCGAGGAATCAGACTTCCTTCAACCAAAATTCACATTTTCTAAACTTTGCATACAGCTGATGCTCTCGAAGTTTCTCCAGAACTAGACGCAGATGTTCCTTGTGTCCCTCCTCGTTCTTGAAGAATATCAGTATGTCATCGATGAACACCACGACAAACTTGTCCAAGTATTCCATAAATACCTTGTTCATCAGATTCATAAAATATGCCGGAGCATTAGTCAGTCCAAATGACATGACCGTGTACTCATCCAAGCCGTACCAAGTGGTGAAGGCTGTCTTGGGTATATCTTGTTCACGAATCTTCAGCTGATGATATCCGGATCGAAGATCGATCTTGGAGAATATTCGGGCTCCAACTAACTGGTCAAACAGATCATTGATCATGGGCAAGGGATACTTGTTCTTGATGGTCACCTCGTTCAATGCACGATAATCGACAACCATTCTCAAGGACTTATCCTTCTTTTCAACCAAGAGCATTGGGGCTCCCCAAGGTGAAGAACTTGGGCGAATATACCCTTTTTCCAACAACTCCTTAATTTGCTTCTTGATTTCTACCAATTCATTTGCGGTCATCCGATAGGGTCTCTTGGATATCGGGGCTGTTCCGGGTAATAGCTCAATTAGGAACTCAATCTCTCTATCAGGTGGCATGCCCGGCAATTCCTCCGGAAATACATGTAGGTATTCTTGTTCAATCGATGCTTCCTCCTGGACTACTCCCGTGAGAGAGTTTACTCGATTACTCCTTGTCGGGCGCTGAGACACGTACTTAATCCGCTTTTGCTCGGGGGTGGTGAACAAAATAGACTTAAGGGCACAATCAATATTCCCTTCGTACTTGGCCAACCAATCCATGCCTAGGATTACATCCAATCCCTGAGACTCTAATACGATGAGGTCGGTGGGAAACTTATGGTTCCCGATGTTGAGACTCAAAGCATGGCATCCTATCCCGGCTGTCATCATGCCTCCTAGGGAACTGACCTTAATAAGTTGGCTGAGGGTTCTAGTTGGCAAACTATACTTTTCCACAACTACCCTTGATATGAATGAATGCGTTGCACCAGAATCAAAAAGTACCAATACTGGACGTGAATTTAGCAAAAACTTACCAACCACAGTATCGGGGTGATCATAGACCTCTTCAACATCAATGTGATTCACCTGAGCTCGAGGAAAAGGATTGGGCTTCTTTGCTGCAGAGTTGTCGTTGTTGTTTCCATTTCCTTGCTTGTTGTGGGGACATTCAGAGGCATAGTGTCCCGTCTTCTGACACTTGAAGCAGGTGATGTGATTCAGATCCTTCTGAGCTGGAGCTGAATGATGCTGAGTGCCGGTACCGCCATTCTTGAAGTTGATGTTTTTGCGGTGGTGCCCATTTCCTCCATGGTTGTGGCCTCCATGGTTGTGCACTCGGTGGTTATGCTGGACGTGTCCTTCATACTTACCGGATCCAGTCCCGGTATTCCCTGAATAGGGGGTGTAGCGAGGCTTCTGCTGAGTGCCGGAGTTGAGCTTTCCATTGCCATACTTCCGCTTGCGGTTCTCCATCTGCTGATGTTTCCCCTCCAAGATGAGGGCCTTATCTACCAACTCCTGGTAGTTGTTGAAGTTGGCTACGGTCAGCTGGATGCTCAGCTCATCATTGAGTCCCTCTAAGAACTTTTCCTGCTTGGCCGCATCATCAGCCACATCTCCAGGTGCATAACGGGCGAGCATGCTGAATTCATCGACATACTGAGCCATAGAGCGATTTCCCTGGCGTAAGTTGCGAAATTCACGCTTCTTCAGACTCATTGCACCAGCTGAGACATGTGCGGTGCGGAAGGCTTGCTTGAACTGCTCCGAAGTGACTCCAGCAATGGGGTATGTGGTGGTGTAGTTCTCCCACCATGCAGCTGCAGGGCCTTCAAGTTGATGCGCGGCAAAGCGCACCTTCTCAGCTTCAGTACAACCAGCAGTGATAAGTTCCCGCTCCATCTTGCGGAGCCAATCATCTGCCACAATGGGCTCAATGCTGCTGGAGAAAGTCGGAGGGTTCAACCTCAGGAAACGGGTGAGATTGTCGGCCTGGGGTCGATGATGGTTGTTGTTATTGTTCTGGTTCTGGATGATTAGCTGCATCAGGGTATTCTGTTGCTGCATCAACTGAGTGAGTTCCGGCAGGAAGTTGGAAGCAGGGGCACATCTTGGAGGCAACTCGTGTTTGTAGAGGGGTGAGATTAGCATAGAACAATAGTCTAAAGAGTAATTACACTACCCATATGAAATGCAAAAAACAAGTATCACACCACACGTTTTATTCAATACCATCACAAAAGGTTCACACACGGGGATACAAAATTCGATAACCTAAACATCGGCCTAAGCGTTTAATGATAAGATAAATTTGGTGGTCTAGTCTAAGTGTCCTCCTCAGAAAAGCATGGTGGTGGGTCCTTCGGTGGAGCTTTCTTCATAGTCCTCCTCATTGCTGATCAAGGGGGCTACGTCTCGTTCGGGATGAAGGTTCTCGCCCATGTCCAGTTCCTCCTCCAGGTATGCGACTCGAGTCTTCAGCTTCTCGATCCTCTCCAGGAAGTCCTTCACCTCCAATTCGTGCTCACAGTGGGCTTCCCGGGCTGCTTCTTCAAGTTCGAGTTTGCGGAGCGACAGTTGCTTGATCTTCCTGGCGTCCTTGATCACACGATGCTCCAGAGTCCCGCTGTGCTTCTCCCAGGTCTGGGCATAGGACAGGAGAGCGTCCTTGGTCTTGCTTGAGATGATTTGTCCATCTTCTCCTCTCCTGGATACCGTGAATAGGTCCGGTGAAATAGGGAAGCCTCTGTACACTTCCTTGATACGTCCGAGTGCACAATGGACCGCCATGTCCCTTCCGAGAATCCAGTTGGGTGCGATGAACTTGAAGTCCACAGGCTCAGTGCGCAGCTCGAATGTCCTTCCGGGAACGTGCACCTCAATCCTGTAGCGTGAATCCTCCGGGTAAGACGAAGTAGGCTTCCCTGTGATAGTCGGCAGAGCAATCCTCAAGTCCTTGGTGATCTGTATCAGCTCCTTTCCGAAAGGCATAGTGGCGTCGGGCTGGCAAAACACCGTGAACTTAACGGGGATGAAGGTGGCCATCTAAAACATTGGAAAATCGGAGAGAAGTCAGAAATGATCAAAAGAGGAAAATAAAGGATTTATAGACATAAGAAAATAGTTTTCTTCCTAAGGCTTTTCCATTCCTAGAGGTTACGTCCTACGGTCAGCGTGTGCTCTGATACCATTTCTGTAGCGACCCGACTCAATACGAGTCAAGCCTCTCGTGTTTCCGTACCATCCCAAGATCATGCTGGTACACACTCAGTACATCAATGTATATATCAAGAGTTCAATCACACAGCTTTATTAATCGAAATCTCATATCGAGTACTTTATTACAATAATGGATTACAATAAAGTGGCTGAAGGCCATCTCATGAGATATCTAACGAAGACTAGCGGAAGCATCAGGTAGACGAGTCCATCCGACTCCAGGGCATGTCGTTGAGCGTAGATCGTAGCCTCACTCCTGGTCGGAAAAGTACTCTGCAACATGATACATTGCAGCCATGTAGGTCAGCATATGGAATATGCCGACAAGTCATTTTGGTCATACTATCTCCTATGTTTTCTATGCATGGTAGTTTCACCTTTCTTTGCTCAATTACATGCTGAGTAGGTACTTGGAAATTATAGTTATAGGTTGTAGTATCATGTGGTAGGTACACAACAACCCCATACTTGGCCCGGGACGACAAATTTCATATTGCTATGCTTGAGTAGACGGGATTCTGGTTGAGTGCATAACACGAGTGATGCGAGGATAATTAAATAAACAAGACCGGTTAAGTCAAGATTTTCAAGACCTCGTGAAGCAATGCAACTCTGGGCGAAGGACGGTTTGACGGGCTCCATGGAGAAACCAGAGGACGACCCCGAGATGCTGGAGACGTGCCATGACATCTTGCGGAAAGCTTCACCCAGGCTCGAAGAGACGGACGGAGGCTTCAAGACCCAAGGCTTAACTGCACAGCCACAAGTCATTATGTGCTCTGGCTTGGTTGGACAACGCGGCGACTCTGGACACGCGGTGCTAGCAGATGTAGAAGAACGGTAGGAATGGATGGGCACCGACAGGGATTCAGAGGGACCCGTTGAAAGACCATGTTTTGATCATCCGGTCTTCAAACACCCTGAAGTGCCAGGACATACTCGGAGGCGATCAAATCTTGTGGGGAACGTGTGCAAAACTCTGCAGAGTGCCCAAACCTAATCGATTTGCCGTGTCCACGGTCATGGACAACTTGAGGCGAAGGCATTGAAATTTCCCTGAACTCTCGACACAACTTAATAATGATGTGGGAATTATCAACAACTCGGGTACGAGAATTGGTTGGCGGAACCATCTCATTAACAACAAACAATGTAGTAATATTTTGCTTTCAGCCCTCTCTTGTTGTAGGAGAAAATTGGCTTTATGCTAAAACTTATAAGCCCACCTGCCAAATATGCATGTAGAGATAGTTGGTTATTATTTTTCCCCTCTCTTTGATGACTTGCCGGCATATTCCATATGCTGACCTACACGGCTGCAACGTATCATGTTGCAGAGTACTTTTCCGACAAGGAGTGAGGCTACGATCTACGCTCAATGACATGCCCTCGAGTCGGATGGACTCGTCTACCTGATGCTTCCGCCAGTCTCCGTTAGATATCTCATGAGATGGCCTTCAGCCACTTTATTGTAATCCATTATTGTAATAAATTACTCGATATGAGATTTCGGTTAATAAAGTTGTGTGATTGAACTCTTGATATATACATTGATGTACTGAGTGTGTACCAGCATGATCTTGGGATGGTACGGAAACACCAGAGGCTTGACTCGTATTGAGTCGGGTCGCTACAGCGTTTTTCAACCAAAGTGGATTCATATCCAGCCCCACCATCATTAGGTTTGACACAAGAAAACAAAGATTCAATGGGAGTCACACCAAGCACTTTAAGATCTTCGTGATTCTTATCACGAGAACCCGCCTTTTTAAGCCATTCATGTCTAGCACGAATTTGGGCAGTTCTTTCTTTGCTCTCACTCATGGAAACACACATAGCTTTTAAAGTTTCATCCATATTGTTCTTGGGAGGAGCACATCTAACTTTCAAAGAATCAATATCACTAGACATTCTATCAATGCTCCTAGCCAAATCGTCAATTTTGAGTAGTATTTCCTCTATGGACGCATTGAAAATATTTTGTGAGTTGATAAACTCTTTGATATTACTCTCTAGATCAGAGGGTAATCTATTGTAATTTCCATGAGTATTGTTGTAGGAGTTGCCAAAGTTAATAGAGGAGTTACTAGGAAAAGGCCTAGGAACATAGTTTCCTCTAAAAGCATTGTTGTTGTCAAAATTATTCCTACCAACAATATTAACGTCCAAGCTAGCGTTGCTACTCTCAATCAAGGAAGACAAGGGCATATCATTAGGATCGAAAGGAGCACTTCTACTAGCAACCAAATTCATTAACTCATCCATCTTAGCACTCAACGAGTTAATCTATTATATACTTAAAACGATAGAAAACGAACGGTGAAGATTTATTACTTTAAATTTATGATTTTTTAACGACCTAGATTTAACAGCCACGTAGTAGAAAGTCTGTCACGTGTATTGTTTAGCCAAAGTAGTCAACTGAGTCCGTAAAGGACACGCTAAAAAGGGATAAAATCAGGCACCAAGCCAAACTTCCGTGAAGGACTCAAATTGGTAAGAGAGCAGCACATGCATGCAGAAAAAAAAACAAATACGTGCATGCAAGTAGAAAACCATTTTCTCCATTTACGCTTTAAAATATCCATGGATGGCTACAGGGGCGGAGGGCATATATTAGAAGAACTGACTAAACATGTTGGTCTACATAAAGATTAAATTAATTGTATTGTTGATCTCAAAATTCAGCGCCTTATATAAGATTTAAAAACTAATATGTATTATTTTTTTAATAAGTTTCACTCATCGGACAATACAGACTCCTGCAACCATGCATGCATTCCATCAGGTCTTGATGGATTCCAGGAGGTGCAATACTGCACGGATGCATATAAATGGACGTAATAATTAATTCTAAGATAAATTAGGGATGTACTCAAGTAAAATATGACATATGCTCCAAATATTCCTTTCTCTTTCCAAAATGCCGAAACTATTTGCGGGATGATTAGACTTATATATAAAGAATCTTGCCATCATGAAATCCCGGAGCAATCCAGTTTGGTCACCAGCTGCAATGCAACGGTGTCATCATTCATGATTCCATGAACATCAAGTTAGTAGCAGCACGAGCCATATATGTAACCCAAAAAACAGCACGAGCCGCTCTTGTTTTTTTTTCTTTGCAAGTTGTTACGAAATAGATACGACGAATTGATGATGACAAATTTGTATCTAACGAATTAATTTCAGTAGATCTTCAAATTAATATTACTTAATTTTGAAAGTATAGACCTATTTTACAAATATTATTCTTAATAGAAAATGCCAAAAAACAAAGTACTTATATGAATTCGTAAAGAATTTTTTAGGGGATAAACAGCTAAATATTGAACAAATTGTACATAGATATTATGGAATTATGGAAAACCAATAAAAGGACAACATGCCAAAAATACTTAAGTGTATCAAACATAGACTTATCTACAAATTAATATTACTTAATTTTGAAAGTATAGCCCTATTTTATAAGTGATATTCTTAATAGAAAATGTCAAAAAATGTAGTACTCATATGAATCCATAAAAAGTTAAAGATTGAAAAAACATGTATGAAGATATTATGTAATGATAGAAACCCAATAAAAAGATAACACGCCAAAAAATAGTTAAGTGTATCCAACATAGATTTAGCTATAAGATTTATATAAAAAATATTTATACTTGAGATAAGTAGAGGCATGCATAACTCATAATCGGTTGCAATGTTCACGATAAATGGAGTTTGTGGAGAAGTTTTACACAGGGAATGATCAAATATTTTACAAAGTGTATTACAAGACATGCATGAAATCGAGAAGAAGGATGACATATCAATAAAAATGTGACATTTGTGCAAGTGTGCATATTGTATGAGCTAGGAAAAATGGGGTTGTTGCCAAAAAATAGAAGTCTGAAGCAACAAATCATACAAATGTGCAAAAGGATATAAGTTTGTACAAAGCAACATAGATTTAATCTATGTCATGACAACGAAAGGGATACATGTACCAATAATTGTTGGTCGACATATACAGTATTCAAAGAATAATATAGATGCATGAAAGCATATCTAGAGGCATGTCACTACACATACACAAAGCAAATGCATTATGTCTACAAGAGGAAGGAGGAATAGGAATGCAAAGTTAAGTATGAGTCATATATTTAAATTTCAGAAAATATGGGTGAAGAGGTTGGTACTAAAGGATGAGGTGTGCAAGATATAACCTAGAAATTATTTGAAAGATCCTGATTTTTCTCCACGGACAAAATACCATTGACCTTTCGGGTCACACAGTAATGGATTTATTTGGCTAAAGAACCAATATTTGCAAAGTAAAATTGAATGGCAATGCATGTCCGGGAAAATAAAATTGTCTTAAGATATCATTTTTTAAAGTGCTATGGGTATTGGGTTTTCTGTAATGAGATATGTCGATCTAATAGCACATCAATGTCTAGCCGCGCAATTGCGCGGGTCACCCAGCTAGTTTTTCTATATCGTGTACCTTCTTACTAGTAGGTGACCTTTCAGTGTGCCACTGAGAGTAGTTCGTCATGATATTGTCTAGGAGTTTCGTGGCTTATCCTAACGTGATTTCCATGAACGTTCTGTCAGGACCCCGATCCTAAGCCATAGGAATCCAGCGTGTAACACATCGCATTCCTTTGTGGTCTCACGCACGGTTAACTCCATGGCTGCAGCCTTACCTTAGCCGGTACCGTTTGCGTCTTTTGACTCACGTATGCGCTAGTGTCGCTAGCAATCCAATGTCAAAGAACCCGGATCGACATGTCTAGTCATAAACCCAAGTGGCAGTACCGCACAAGGACAGGCATACATGAACCAACAAAGCAGGTGTCGGTCATCAGCGAATGTAGACGAGTCGTAGCAAGCTACAAGGACTCCATTACATCGCGTGACATTTCCCCAAAGGGGACAGACACAACAGCTAAGAAGGACACATGCCGGTCAACCAATGTGTCCGGAGCAGTAGTGAACTACCAAGGCTCGTTGGATCACAAAGAGGCATTTCCTTGTAAGGAGTGCTACTAAAGTTCACGACTAGGTAATCGAACCCCATACATATCAAGTACGACACACGTACGCATGGCATACCGATATGTATAGATACATCGATGGCATCACAACATAACCATAAACATACAAGCTTTATTTAAGAGGCTCGGAAGAGCCACACACATAATATTACACATTAAGGGTGTAACGACCCATAATAGCAGTCATGCAATTACAAGCCAACGGAAGAGTTATAAACTGTCTGGGTACAGACATGGCAACTAGAAGGCACATGGCCTGACTATACTACAGAGCCGACGTAGGGCCAGATCGTAGCTGGGACACCAACTACTCGTCGTCGTCGATGTCAACGAAGAACCCTCCATTAGGGTCATTAGCAACCTCTGCAACAGATATTAAGCAAACATGAGTACGAAGGTACTCAACAAGACTTTAGGAGAACTAACTACTCATGCAAGGTATCAAAAGGTATTGTGGGGTTTCATGCGGAAGGCCAGCATATGACTCGTGGTTAGACACTTACATTTTTAAATAATTTTGATGACTTCATTTCTCGCACCCGAGTCCACTAACACCACAACAATACACTATCGTGGAATCATTCCGTCGCCGTACGGAAATGCCGTCCACGACACTCACGCTTATCTTGGCAATTTTATGAGTAGCCGTTGAAGTTATCTATGAACAACATATGTCTCCAAGTAGTCCATATCCGCGGACGCGGCTATTCGAATAGATCATAACCCTGCAGGGGTGTACTTCGTCACACACGCTCTCACCACTTATCGCCATGTGCACGTCATGCACCTCGGCAACCTTCAAACGGAAGCCCAGCGAGGGAGTCGGCCATGACCGTTAACCACACTAGTACCTAGTCCAGGTTTATCGCCTATCTGAGAGTAACCCGTACGGAAGTCCGGTCGAGGTTTCCGCCACGGCCTCAAACGATGTGCGCAGGGTTCCCAAGCCCACCATCCGGGTGCCACTTGGTACACCGTGCCACTGCCTACCGCATCACGGCCCACCTCTCAGGTCAGCACCATGCACGACCTCCAGCATTACTATAAACACCAGAAACTACTTGCAACTCCTGGACCGAGTACTACGCGATTAATAGGCCGAGCGGGGTCATATTTCAGGGCCCAGCATGTGGTAGTATCTAGTCTTGGATTACATACACGGAACTCAGTTCCTAAGGACGGTTCCAATGAAACAACCCGCCATGTACTCCTACACAGCCTTTCACCGGTACCTTTACCAAATCAAGTTCAACACACAACCTTTGCGCACCGAACACATTCCACATTTCTGTTCATCTCCCAGATGACAGACCATACACAACTCTAAGCATAGCATGCATAGCAGGATAAGGCACATCATAGCTGAAGCAACTACCAGGTATGCTAGGTTGCAAGGTTCGGCTATTTACTGTGACAAGGTTAGGTCATGCAAAGGAAGTGGGTTCAACTAACATGGTAAAAACAATTGAAGCATTTGATCCTAATGCAATAAATAAGTGCAGGAGCAAGAACATGGGAATTATCTGGATGATCAAAAGGGATGCTTGCCTTGTTGCTCAGAGGAGGAACGATATCCGTCAGACGGATATTCGGTGGAATCCGGGGGTGCGGAGCCTACCGAAATGAATGGCAACATTCAATAACAATCATATGCACTCAAAATGATGCATGAGCATGGCATGAGAGTGCAAGGTGATAAGTTATTATAAGCAACATATATTAGGTTTAGAGTTGATTGAATCATATTCGGTATCACTTCAAACGGGGTATTCGGATACCGTTTTAATTGATTCGACCTGATGCTCAGATCAACTTGATGTTAACATGCATGAGATGTCATGTTAGGGTACTGATTTGTAACTAGGACAGTGTGTGGTCATTGCATTCATAATGACATTTGAATATTTTTCCAAATTCCATTTAAAAAGTGATTATAAAAATAGAATTTTTCCTTATTCGACAATTTAGGGTTTTGTAACTTTTTCAAACATGGTTGAAAATAGCATAATCAGAATCCTTGAATTTTTCTGATACTTTTTCATATATAAATTATTTTCATTGGAGTTACAGATTAATTTCTATTATTTTTACAAGTTTTAGCAATTTCCTAAATTAGTTTTATACTGGAAATTCTATTTATTGCATCAGACTGACGTCAGCAGGTCAGCCGACCTGTTCAGGTCAAACCAGACATGGGGGCCCCACTGGTCAGCCTCTCTGGGACTAATCCCGCGCTAACCAGCCCCTAATTGGGGTTTGACCAGGCGTGGGGCCCTCTGGCAGCGACTGAGGGGAGGGCAATTACGCCCTAATGGTCGGCCACGTCGACGCCCACCGGAGGGTGGTCGCCGGCGACCAAGCCCGCGGCGGAGGGCTCGCCGGAGACGACCTAATCGGCGCTGCACAGCACCAAAACGCATGCGGTTTGCAGCTACGGCACGCTGGCGAAGTGGCCGATCTGGCAGGGGCATCAGGGGAGGCTAGGGTCGCCGGAAGAGGCGCCGGCGACGAGCCGGAGCGGCGGTGGAAGCTCGGCCTTTTATGAGGGACGGCTCTAGGGCACGGGGAGGGCAGCTGGAGGGCTCGACACGCTCCTGGAGGCTCCAGGAGCTCGAATCCTAGCTCGAGCGTGTGGATCGGACATCACAGCGACGACGACGACATGGCCGGCGGCGAGAAGCTCTCGGCCTTGGTGGGGAACTAGGCTACGATGCATGGGAGAGCGTGGGGCGAGAGTGGAAACGACGACGAGCTCACGGCGGTTCCGATGGTGCTGAAGAGGGGCTCGGGGATGCACCGGAGGAAGCGAATCGACGGGAGAGGTCCGGCGGTCAGAGGTGGAAGACGACGGCGTTGGGGCGATGCAGAGCTTGGGGAAGCTTCGGCTTCTGCAGAGATGATCAGGGCGACGAGGCGGAGCTAACAGACTACTCGGAGGCGGGATCCCATGGCTAGATGTGCTGCGGCTCGAGCTCGAGCTCGGCTCCAATGGCGGCAGCAAGGAGGAGGAAGAGATCCGGGAGGAGGGAGAGAGCCGATGCGGGGAATGGATAGGGGAGGCCTCAGGGGGCTTATCCCCGGCCTTGCGAGCGCGAAGCGGCGGCCTGGCAGGCGCACAGGTGCGTGGCCGCGCCGGAGGAGGCGACGGCCACCTCCTGCTGCCTACTGGCGCGAGGGAGGGGACGAGCGAGGGATGGGCCGAGCCAGGCTTAGGCGACAGGTAAGGATTTCCCATTTTTTTCTGTTTTTGTTTTTCTGTTTTGCTAATTATTTCAGCTCCAAAACAAAAAGTAAAAACTATTTTAGACCTCCTGAAATATTGTTATAGCATTCCCAACCATTTCCAAAGTTTCCAACATTTTTGGAAATTTATAGATTCTGATTTCAAATTTAAAGTTTGAAACCAGTGGCTTTTGTATTAATTTAAAAAATGCTTAAGGTGTCAATAAAATAGTTTTCTCCAATGCTCATTTACTTTCATGATTTATCAGAAAGTTTGAACATTTCTTGAGGCCATTTTGGGTTCATTGATTTGAACTAGTTTGAGATTTTCTTTAATTGAAATAGTGGCTAGGGTTTTGAGTTTTTCCTTTGCCACTTTGTTGTTTTTGTTGAAACTTCTTAGATGCAAATGCAAAGAAGACATGAGCACAAGACTAACTTGCTTAAGGGTTAGGGATGTGACAACTCACCCCCACTCAAAAGAATCTCGTCCCGAGATTTAGAAGTCGTCGGGAATAACGCCGGATATTCAAGTCGGAGACGATCCTCTCTTTCCCAAGTTGCCTCCTTTTCAGAATGATTTGACCATTGAACTTTAAGAAACTTGAGGTTTCAACGTCGAGTGGTACGCTCCTCTTGATCAAGAATACGCACGGGGTATTCTCGGTATGAAAGGTTATCTTGGAGATCAAGCGTTTCGTGGTCCACTTCACTGATAGGATCCGAAAAGCAACGCCTGAGTTGCGAGACGTGGAAAACATCATGAACCTTGGAAAGATGCGGAGGAAGTTCCAACTGGTAGGCAACTTCTCCTTGTTTGGCAAGAATGCGAAAAGGACCAATGTAACGAGGAGCCAACTTGCCCTTGATACCGAAACGATGGGTACCCTTCAAAGGTGTAACCCGAAGGTAAGCCTTCTCGTCAACTTCAAAGGTCACAGCCTTATGATGATGATCATATTGGCTCTTTTGACGAGACTGGGCTGTTTTCAACTTTTCACGAATAATGCGAACCTGCTCTTCTGCATCCTAGATCATATCCGGACCAAAGAGTTGCCTCTCTCCGGATTCTGACCAATTAAGAGGTGTTCGACATCTTCGTCCATAGAGAACTTCAAAAGGGTCTTTGCACAAACTTGATTGATAACTATTGTTATAAGCAAATTCGGCGAATGGAAGGCACTTCTCCCAATTCATACCGAACGAAATAACACAAGCTCGGAGCATATCTTCTAGGATTTGATTCACTCTTTCTACTTGACCACTTGATTGAGGATGGAAAGCAGTGCTAAAAGATAAGTGAGTCCCCATGGCATTCTGAAAACTTTCCCAGAAGCGAGAAGTAAAGATACTTCCACGGTCCGCATTAATTTCCAAGGGAACACCATGAAGACACACTATTCGAGAGATATATAACTCTGCTAGCTGGCTAGCTGTTATACTCTCACGAACAGGAAGAAAATGAGCCACTTTGGAAAGACGGTCAATGACCACAAAGATAGCATTATTTCCTTTCTTGGTCTTGGGAAATCCGGTAATGAAATCCATGCTAACTTTATCCCATTTCCATTCAGGAATAGCTAGAGGTTGAAGGGTGCCAGCAGGCCTTTGATGTTCTGCCTTAACTCGACGACAAACGTCGTAGTTAGCAACGAACTCAGCAATTTCTCTCTTCATCCTAGTCCACCAGAACCTCTGGCGTAGGTCCTGATACATCTTAGTACTACCGGGATGAATGGCGAGAGGAGAATCATGAGCCTCCTTAAGGATTAACTGCCTTAGATGTGGGTTCTTAGGAACCACTAAACGATTCTGGAAGAACACAACAACTTGATCGTTCATGGAAAATTCTTTAGCGTTGCCGCTAAAAATATTCTCCTTGATTCGTGATATACCCTTGTCACGCTTTTGGCCAGCTATAATTTGATCCTTAAGAGTAGGCTTCGCCACCAGGGTAGAAAGGAATCCTTCAGGAACAATATGAAGATTCAACTTCCGAAAGTCCTCATGGAGATGTGGTTGACCTTGTTGTAGCATCAAATTGTTACAATAAGATTTACGACTTAGCGCATCGGCCATAACATTGGCCTTCCCCGGGGTGTAAGTTATCCCTAAGTCGTAATCCGAGATCAACTCAACCCACCGTCTTTGCCTGAGATTCAAATCCGGCTGGGTGAAGATATATTTCAGACTTTGGTGATCAGTGAATATTTCGCAACGATTACCCAGAAGGTAATGTCGCTAGGTTTTTACTGCATGGACCACAGCTGCAAGCTCAAGGTCATGTGTGGGATAATTATCCTCATGTGGACGCAACTGTCGAGATGTGTATGCGATCACATGACGATCTTGCATGAGAATGCAACCTAATCCTTCTCGCGAGGCATCGCAATAGATAACAAAGTCCTTAGAAAAATCTGGTGGTAGCAACACAGGTGCGGAAGTCAGGCGTCTTTTCAGTTCCTGAAAACTATGCTCGTACTGTGGTGTCCACTCGAAATTTTATCTTTCTTGAGGAGTTCAGTTAGAGGCTTTGCAACCTTGGATAAATTCTCGACGAAGCGGCGACAATAGCTCGCTAAACCAAGAAAACTCCTAACTTGCTTAACCGATTCAGGTTGAGTCCAATCAAGGATAGCTTGAACTCTCTCGGGATTGACAGCAATACTCTTACCAGAGATTACGTGTCCTAGATAGGTCACTTCTGGTAACCAGAATTCACATTTTGAAAACTTGGCATAAAGGCGATGCTCTCGAAGTTTCATCAATACCGGCCTTAGATGCTCGGCATGTTCTTGTTCATTCTTCGAGTAGATGAGAATATCATCGAGGTATACCACGACGAATTTATCCAAATACTCCATGAAGATTGAGTTCATCAGTCGAGAGAAGGTGGCTGGGGCATTGGTTAAACCGAAGGACATAACGGCGTACTCATATTGGCCATAACGAGTAACAAAAGCCGTTTTTGGAATGTCCCCGTTCTAAATCTTGATTTGATGGTATCCCAACCTCAAATCCATTTTGGAGAAGACTGAGGATCCAGCGAGCTGATCGTACAAGTCGTTGATCCTGGGGAGCGGATACTTGTTCTTAATGGTGACCAGATTAACTGGTCGGTAATCTACAACCATCCGATCCGTTCCGTCTTTCTTCTTGACGAAGAGGACGGGACAAGCCCAAGGAGAAGAGCTAGGACGAATGAAACCCTTGTTCAAGGCCTCATCTAGTTGCTTTTTAAGTTCGGCTAGCTCCAGAGGTGCCATCTTATATGGTCTTCTGGCTATTGGGACAGTTCCCGGAACAAGATCTATTACAAACTCTACATCTCTGTCAGGTGGAATTCCTGGCAGTTCCTCTGGAAAAACATCCGGAAAGTCACGGACTACCGGAATGTCTTCAAGTTCCGGAAGAGGGTTGGCATTTAGGGAATAGAGTTGGCATTTGGCAACTCGAGTGGAGACATTTACTATCTCACCCGAGGGATGGGTAAGCTGGACATTTCTAGAGTGAGTATCAATCTTGGCATAGTGAGCTGACATCCAGTCCATGCCCAAGATGATATTAATATCCGAAGATTTCAATGCTATCAATGAGGCTAGAAAAACTAGCCTGTCTACTAGAATTTCATTGTCATAGGTTATCCTAGAGGTTTGCCATTTACTACCAGGGGTTTGGACAACCAATGGAATTGGCATATCACAAAAAGACATGTTATGCAACTATGCATAACTTTCTGAAATGAAGGAATGAGAAGACCCAGTGTCAAAAAGAACGGACGCTGGGTGATGATTAACAAGAAGCGTACCCAGCATGACGTCGGGATCCTCTGCAGCTTCTTCTGCTGACACATAGTTCACACGGCCACGTGCAGGAGTTGGCTTCACATAGAACGCTTTGCCCGACTTGGCCTGCCCGACGGACTTTCCGGGTTGCTTGGCACCCACATTCTGAGGACACTCACGGGAATAATGCCCTGGTTCTCCACACTTGTAGCATATCACCTGGTTGGCACGTGGTGCAGCATTGCTAGCTGGACCACCATAAGCTTTTGCTGGAGGGTTGGCCTGATTCGTCTGAGGCGCCACGTAGGATGGCCTCGGAGTGTATCTTGGCGGCAAAGAACTGTTTGGAACCCACAGCCTGCGTTTTGGAAACGCGGAACCAGAAGATGAGCCAAAGTCACGGGAGTGCTTCCTTGTGGCTTCGAAGTCAGTATGACCAGTCTCCGCACTGATCGCCTTGTTGACTAGGGCTTGAAAACTTGCACACTCATGGAGGAGCAGGTCACGACGGAGCTCAGGGCTCACACCCTTACGGAATCTTGCTTGCTTCTTGGCGTCAGTAGACACCTCCTCTGTTGCATAGCGGGCGAGGTTACCGAACTCGCGGCTATTGGCATCCACAGACAACTTGCCCTGAGTGAAGGCACATCACTCCTCTCTCTTTCTGTCCATCAGGCCCTGTGGAATATGGTACAGACGGAAAGCTGCACTGAAGTCTGCCCATGTGGCCAATGGTTCAGCGGGACGCATAGCTTCAAAATTCTCCCACCACAGATTGGCGGGTCCTTCCAGGAAATACGCCGCAAAGCTCACCTTGTCGGCCTCAGACACATTCACAGAGCGAATCTTGCGTGAGATGCTGCACAGCCAGTCATCAGCGTCGAGGGGATCGACGGAATGATGAAACTTTGGAGGATTCAGCTTCACAAAGTCATTGAGGGACACTGCAACATTCCTAGGCTGTCGAGCCGTATTCTACTCAATACGCTCTAGCAGTCGATTGGTCTCCCTTTTATTTCTTTCTGCCTCAAGCATCACTTCTACGAGAGAAGGCGGGTGAGGCAGGTCTTCCTGCAACGCTTGACTACCCTCACCTTGCTCATGAGCAGGGGCATGGTTCAACCTGGTGAACACCATCCTGACAAAAAAACTCATAGCTTAGACCAATATCATATCAATACTAACTATGGATTAAGAATGTACTGAACACACGGAATGCGGAAATGAATATCCGAACAGCATGGTAACAAGCAACTGCTATATATACACCATGGTTCATACACACCCTTACATAGTTCAGTACACCCTTAACCGAAGAGCAAACTACTGAAATTGTGAAACTACTCATCAGAGGCTTACAAGCTTCCTATACATTATTTATCTAGGCCTCCGGAATTCATTTCACAGTACAACCATACTTCACAAGTCACGCAGGACTGTGAACGTACGGCTACTACAATACTATCCTTCCGCTCACAGCTCAGGCATCCGCATAGAACATCTCATAGAGATTACCTCCATAACCTCAAAGCTCAACCTGCGGATCAGGAAACACTCTAGCCTGAGATCCCTGGGATCCATAAGGACACGGATGTGGCCTTGGTCCCCTGACTGGTGGTAAGAGGGGTCCCCGAAGAGGTGTGACTCCCCCTATAGTTGGCCAGTCAACGTGGGCCGGAAGATGGGTCCTAACAGGGTTCAGCATCTCCATCTCTCCATACCCTGTCTGGACTACCGGTGCCAGCTGCGTCAAAGCTGTCCACAGATGGGCACGGGTAGCATAAAGCTCCATGCGGAGAGCACGAGCATCCCTGTCTCTGTTCTCTAGCATCTCAACAGTGGACTGCAGAAGTGGATCCTCCATAGAAGAATCAAAATAGACTCCACTGAGGTATCCCTCTTCACCAGACTGAGAGGCCGGAACATAGCAGAACTCTGAATTCTGCAGCAGTGCATGTCTCGCTCTCATAATGGTCAGCATTGAATAGGCAGCATCCTGTACTGCCATGTCAACGGTGACCCCCAACCCATAGGACCAATGGATTGCCTTCTCAGCTCCAGGGTAGTCTGGAAATACCCTAACAGTGCGGATGTACTGGCTCTGGTTGAAGTCGCGGTACTGTTCCTCCACTGTGTACTCGGGTTACCAGCGGTAACCGCACACCGACATCACCCTGACCAGCATGGCCGTATGACCCGGTA
Source organism: Hordeum vulgare subsp. vulgare (assembly GCF_904849725.1). Lineage (NCBI taxonomy): Eukaryota > Viridiplantae > Streptophyta > Magnoliopsida > Poales > Poaceae > Hordeum > Hordeum vulgare. The sequence continues at coordinate 425,417,224 of NC_058523.1, read as the reverse complement.
CATCAATGCACCTGGTCAGACGTACCACCTGACGAGAAGGACGGCTAGGCATCTGTAAATAGAGAGTAATGCAAAGGCATTAGAGCTCCGAATGCAAAATTGGGCAGCATAACGACTGTAAATGCTCAAAAACAAATTTTGAGACAACCCAAAATGGAATAGCGTAACCACTCAACTATCAAGTTCAACTCTGTGATCATCAAACTTACTTCCTGCTTCCTAGGAATAAAAGAAACCCAATATCTCTTGACCCGTAGTCCTATAATCTACCGATCAGAAACACGAGCCTAGGAGAAAATGAGTAACCTAGTCCTTAATTCCCGCAGAAAGACAAGGATGACCAGAATAGAATGACTTGAGAAGAGAACAAGAGTCTTACGTTCCATTCCACAAACAATTCCCTTATATATAACTAAAGCAATTCTAGACTAAACTTCGACAAGTTTGGCTTAGTAATCCTACAGTCAGTCAGGCTCTGATGCCAACGCTGTCGGGACCCCGATCCTAAGCCATAGGAATCCAGCCTCTAACACATCGCATCCCTTTGTGGTCTCACGCACGGTTAACTCCACGGCTGCAGCCTTACCTTAGCCGGGACCGTTTGCGTCTTTTGACTCACGTATGCGATAGTGTCGCTAGCAATCCAATGTCAAAGAACCCGGATCGACATGTCTAGTCATAAACCCAAGTGGCAGTACCGCACAAGGACATGCATACATGACCCAAGAGTGCAGGTGTCCGTCATCAGCGAATGTAGATGAGTCGTAGCAAGCTACAAGGACTCCATTACATCGCGTGACATTTCCCCAAAGGGGACAGACACAGCAGCTAAGAAGGACACATGCCGGTCAACCAATGTGTCCGGAGCAGTAGCGAACTACCAAGGCTCGTTGGATCACAAAGGGGCATTTCCTTGTAAGGAGTGCTACTAAAGTTCACGACTAGGTAATCGAACCCCATACATATCAAGTACGACACACTTACGCATGGCATACCGATATGTATAGATACATTGATGGCATCACAACATAACCATAAACATACAAGCTTTATTTAAGACGCTCGGAAGAGCCACACACATAATATTACACATTAAGGGTCTCACGACCCATAATAGCAGTCATGCAATTACAAGCCAGCGGAAGAGTTATAAACTGTCTGGGTACAGACAGGGCAACTAGAAGGCACATGGCCTGACTATACTACAGAGCCGACGTAGGGCCAGATCGTAGCTGGGACACTAGCTACTCGTCGTCGTCGATGTCTACGAAGAACCCTCCATTAGGGTCATTAGCAACCTCTGCAACAGATATTAAGCAAACATGAGTACGAAGGTACTCAACAAGACTTTAGGAGAACTAACTACTCATCCAAGGTATCAAAAGGTATTGTGGGGTTTCGTGCGGAAGGCCAGCATATGTCTCGTGGTTAGACACTTACATTTTTAAATAATTTTGATGACTTGATTTCTCGCACACGAGTCCACTAACACCACAACAATACACTATCGTGGAATCATTCCGTCGCCGTACGGAAATGCCGTCCACGACACTCACGCTTATCTTGGCAATTTTATGAGTAGCCGTTGAAGTTATCTATGAACAACATATGTCTCCAAGTAGTCCATATCCGCGGACGCGGCTATTCGAATAGATCATAACCTTGCAGGGGTGTACTTCGTCACACACGCTCTCGCCACTTATCGCCATGTGCACGTCATGCACCTCGGCAAACTTCAAGCGGAAGCCCAGCGAGGGAGTCGGCCACGACCGTTAACCACACTAGTACCTAGTCCAGGTTTATCGCCTATCTGAGAGTAACCCGTACGGAAGTCCGGCCGAGGTTTCCGCCACGGCCTCAAACGATGTGTGCAGGGTTCCCAAGCCCACCATCCGGGTGCCACTTGGTACACCGTGCCACTGCCTACCGCATCACGGCCCACCTCTCAGGTCAGCACCATGCACGGCCTCCAGCATTACTATAAACACCAGAAATTACTTGCAACTCCTGGACCGAGTACTACGCGATTAATAGGCCGAGCGGGGTCATATTTCAGGGCCCAGCATGTGGTAGTATCTAGTCTTGGATTACATACACGGAACTCAGTTCCTAAGGACGGTTCCAATGAAACAACCCGCCATGTACTCCTACACAGCCTTTCACCGGTACCTTTACCAAATCAAGTTCAACACACAACCTTTGCGCACCGAACACATTCCACATTTCTGTTCATCTCCCAGATGACAGACCATACACAACTCTAAGCATAGCATGCATAGCAGGATAAGGCACATCATAGCTCAAGCAACTACCAGGTATGCTAGGTTGCAAGGTTCGGCTATTTACTGTGACAAGGTTAGGTCATGCAAAGGAAGTGGGTTCAACTAACGTGGTAAAAACAATTGAAGCATTTGATCCTAATGCAATAAATAAGTGCAGGAGCAAGAACATGGGAATTATCGGGATGATCAAAAGGGATGCTTGCCTTGTTGCTCAGAGGAGGAACGATATCCGTCAGACGGATATTCGTTGGAATCTGGGGGTGCGGAGCCTACCGAAATGAATGGCAACATTCAATAACAATCATATGCACTCAAAATGATGCATGAGCATGGCATGAGAATGCAAGGTGATAAGTTATTATAAGCAACATATATTAGGTTTAGAGTTGATTGAATCATATTCGGTATCACTTCAAACGGGGTATTCGGATACCGTTTTAATTGATTCGACCTGATGCTCAGATCAACTTGATGTTAACATGCATGAGATGTCATGTTAGGGTACTGATTTGTAACTAGGACAGTGTGTGGTCATTGCATTCATAATGACATTTGAATATTTTTCAAAATTCCATTTAAAAAGTGATTATAAGAATTGAATTATTCCTTATTCCACAATTTAGGGTTCTGTAACTTTTTCAAACATGGTTAAAAATAGCATAATCAGAATCCTTGAATTTTTCTCATACTTTTTCATATATAAATTATTTTCATTGGAGTTACAGATTAATTTCTATGATTTTTACAAGTTTTAGCAATTTCCTGAATTAGTTTTATACTGGAAATTCTATTTATTGCATCAGACTGACGTCAGCAGGTCAGCCGACCTGTTCAGGTCAAACCTGACAGGGGGGCCCCACTGGTCAGCCTCTCTGGGACTAATCCCGCGCTGACCAGCCCCTAATTGGGGTTTGACCAGGCGTGGGGCCCTCTGGCAGCGACTGAGGGGAGGGCAATTACGCCCTAATGGTCGGCCACGTCGACGCCCACCGGAGGGTGGTCGCCGGCGACCAAGCCCGCGGCGGAGGGCTTGCCAGAGCCGACCTAATCGGCGCTGCATAGCACCAAAACGCACGCGGTTTGCAGCTACGGCACGCTGGCGAAGTGGCCGATCTGGCAGGGGCATCAGGGGAGGCTAGGGTCGCCGGAAGAGGCGCCGGCGACGAGCCGGAGCGGCGGCCTAAGCTCGTCCTTCTATGAGGGACGGCTCTAGGGCACGGGGAGAGCAGCTGGAGGGCTCGACACGCTCCTGGAGGCTCCAGGAGCTCGAATCCTAGCTCGAGCGCGTGGATCGGACATCACAGCGACGACGACGACATGGCCGGCGGCGAGAAGCTCTCGGCCTTGGTGGGGAACTAGGCTACGATGCACGGGAGAGTGTGGGGCGAGAGGGGAAACGACGACGAGCTCACGGCGGTTCCGATGGTGCTGAAAAGGGGCTCGGTGATGCGCCGGAGGAAGCGCATCGACGGGAGAGGTCCGGCGGCCGGAGGTGGAAGACGACGGCGTTGGGGCGATGCAGAGCTTGGGGAAGCTTCGGCTTCTGCAGAGATGATCAGGGCGACGAGGCGGAGCTAACAGACTACTCGGAGGCGGGATCCCATGGCTAGAGGTGCCGCGGCTCGAGCTCGAGCTCGGCTCCAATGGCGGCAGCAAGGAGGAGGAAGAGATCCGGGAGGAGGGAGAGAGCCGATGCGGGGAATGGATAGGGGAGGCCTCAGGGGGCTTATCCCCGGCCTTGCCAGCGCGAAGCGACGGCCAGGCAGGCGCACAGGTGCGTGGCTGCGCCGGAGGAGGTGACGGCCACCTCCTGCTGCCTACTGGCGCGAGGGAGGGGACGACCAGGGATGGGCCGGGCCAGGCTTAGGCGACAGGTAAGGATTTCCCATTTTTTTCTGTTTTTGTTTTTCTGTTTTGCTAACTATTGTTTTGCTAATTATTTCAGCTCCAAAACAAAAAGTAAAAACTATTTTAGACCTCCTGAAATATTGTTATAGCATTCCCAACCATTTCCAAAGTTTCCAACTTTTTTGGAAATTTATAGATTCTGATTTCAAATTTAAAGTTTGAAACCAGTGGCTTTTGTATTAATTTAAAAAATGCTTAAGGTGTCAAGAAAATAGTTTTCTCCAATGCTCATTTACTTTCATGATTTATCAGAAAGTTTGAACATTTCTTGAGGCCATTTTGGGTTCATTGATTTGAACTAGTTTGAGATTTTCTTTAATTGAAATAGTGGCTAGGGTTTTGAGTTTTTCCTTTGCCACTTTGTTGTTTTTGTTGAAACTTCTTAGATGCAAATGCAAAGAAGACATGAGCACAAGACTAACTTGCTTAAGGGTTAGGGATGTGACACGTTCCACCTGAGGCGGAGTCCAAGATATTTCTAGAAGCGAAATTCAAGCCAGCATAGGAGATTTGTATAATCATCTAAAGACTCAAGCCATGAGCGGGACAATTTCTAATCATCAATTTCATTCTCTCCCAAGATTGTGCAACATGTTCATGATCAAGTTTCTTAAAATTCATGATATCATTACGGAGAGAGATAATCTTAGCCGGCGGAAAATACTTGGATATGTAAGAATCTTTGCACTTATTCCAAGACAAAAACCAAGTTTTTGCTCGATCTCGCAACGAGAAAGGAAAAAGCTTCAATTTAATCACAACATTATCCACATCTTTCTTCTTTTGCATATCGCAAAGTTCGATGAAGGTATTAAGATGGGATGCGGCATCTTCACAAGGAAGGCCGGAGAATTGCTCTTTCATAACAAGATTCAGCAAAGCGGCATTGATTTCGTATGACTCCGCACTAGTGGCGGGAGCAATCGGAGTACTAATAAAATCATTATTATTAGTATTCGAGAAGTCACAAAGTTTGGTGTTTTCAATCATGGTGACTTCAGCAAGCAAGCAAGCACACAAGCGAACAAAGAGCAAGCGAGAGAAAAGGGCGAACGAAAAGGCAAACGAAAAAGGCAAAGATATTTTTATAAATTTTTGTTTTTCATAAGTGGGGGAGAGGAAAACGAGAGGCAAAAAAAAATAAAAGCAAGATCGAGGGAGGAGAGGGAGGTTGGGGATCGATCGGGATCCGGGGGAGAGGCGACGGGAGATGGAAGGCACGAGGGGGAGCGATCTGAGAGGGGCTCCGGGCGGTGCTGGGACCGGATGTGAGGGAGATCGAGCAGAGATCTCGTGCGACGGGAGTGGGATGGGGTGGCGGTGAGAGTTGGTGCGGGGCTGACGAGGGGATGGGTTCGGTAGGTGGGAGAGGAACGAGGGGAGGCAGCAACACGAGAGGCAGGGGCCTTGTGGGGTTCTGGTGCGGTAGGTCGTGGGGAGGGAGTGGCGGCGGGGTGGGAACTGGGAACTGGGGAGCGGGGGCACCTGCGAGCGCTAGGGTTTGAGGGGCCTGGCCAGCTGGGCCAATTTGGCCCAGTTGGGCCAGGGACTTTTGGGGTTTTTTTTTATTTACTTTCTTTAAAATAAAAATATATATATATATAAATAGTTTTTTGTTTTAATTATATAGGCATTGTATTAATTTTATAAATGCCATGTTCATTTTATAAAGCATTAGGGAATTTATATATATCTCCCGACAGTTTTCTTTTTAAACATTATAAAACGTTTCCCGTTTGATTTGTTTTTTAAACTTCGAACTTCGATTCGGTTTCGACTATCACGAGATCAACAATAGAATCATAGTGACGTGGCATCATTTGTATAGGTTTACTGTAGTTCAAGTACCGACATTACTTTAGTCTAATCCGGGGATGTCACAACTCTCCCCTACTAACAAGAATTCTCGTCCCGAGAATTAAGAGGTAGAAGGAAAGAACTCGGGGTATTCATCACGAAGATGATCCTCGTGTTCCCAAGTGGCATCATCTTCAGAATGATTTGACCACTGCACTTTAAGGAACTTGGTGACTTTGCGACGAGTCTGACGTTCAGCCTTGTCGAGAATGCGGACCGGATGCTCTTTATAGGAGAGGTCTTGTTGCAGCTCAAGCATATCATGATCCAATGCTCGAAACGGATCCTTGAAGTAGCGGCGGAGCTGAGAAACATGGAAGACATCGTGAACCTAAGAAAGGTCCGCCGGCAGTTCCAATTGATAAGCCACTCTTCCACGCCTTTCGGGAATAGTGAAAGGACCAATATAGCGAGGAGCTAACTTGCCCTTGATCCCGAAACGGTGTGCACCTCTCATTGGTGTGACTCCAAGATAAGCCTTTTCGCTAGGTTGATAGACCATATCTTGATGATGACGGTCATGCTGACTCTTCTGACGAGACTAAGCAGCCTTTCGATTCTCATGAATAATGCGGACTTGATCTTCAACATGCTGGAAATCATATGGACCGAGGAGTGATCGGTCCATTGAACGGTGGCTCGAGAATTTCATACGAAGCCAAGTGTAAGGGATACCTTGGAGTCAAAGATGTACAGGAGAGTCAGGTTTGAATCCTGTGGAACTTTGGGTTATGGGTCCACCATGTGGGCCGAGAGTAGACAGAGGGGTGACACATTATACGGTCTTGGTAGCAAGACATGTGAGAGGATAACCTATCAGTTATGTTGGAACAACATCGGTACCAAGGGCGGGGGACAAATAGAACCATCTTCCTGCTCGTTGAAACGAGGCGGACCAATAGGCAAGGTTCTCGTCCACCGACGGCTACCGGAATGTTATCCACCATAACAACAGGGTATTACCGACAGAGTTGTACACAGAGGTTTTTACCTAAGCAGGGGATTAACACTGCTTAGATAAGTAATTCCACAAGAAAGGTCAAACAGACCAATGGGAAGGAAAATGTGTTCACACACACAAGTATTAGAGTATACCATTCCCAAGGAAAACATAGAGTATGGTATACATGATAGGTCATCAAGTACATAACCTTTTAGATAAAGAGGTAAGAAGAATCATGATGTTTACCCATACCACGCGGTCTGGATAATTGATCAGGAACAATTTAGCATTGTGCTTCCAATGTTCCTGTTGAAATTTGAAGTACCACATCCGTGCATCGGGGTAGCATCGACATGGTCATCATATAAAGGTTGGACTTGGTTACACAAAGGATCCATCAGGAATAACTTATAAAATAAATCATACAATTTCCCCATGGAAGAACTGTTAACCTTACCAAGGAGAATAATATAACAATAGATCCTGCGGCCCGGTGTGCCAAACAAGACATCACTGTACCAGGTTACATAAAGGCCAAAGTTATAGTTATTGGGAAAATGTTCCAACCATCATATCTGCCCGAGATTCAGACCTGATTGGCGTCGGGACACCTCAGACTCAAGATGCCCGAGAAGGAAGATGAAGATGCAAAATTCTCATGATATGAGCTACACAAGAAATTCTTGAATCATGAGTTCAATTGTAAGACATATGAACACAATGTCAAGACATTCGTGCCCACATAGAATTCTTACGTCAAAATGCAATCGAGTTCTCATTTGGAAACCCTCATCAAGGATAACAAGGCTCCATGTGTAAGTCTAGATTAGCTCTTATGAAGGAACTTCTTTTCCTTGATCAAATCAGTTAGTGGCTTCGCGTGCTAAGAGAAGTTATATGAAGTGAAGATAACATATCTTCAAAACATATAACACTTCGCACATGCGTGAATGATTTGGTATTTCCCGAGAGGAAGCGAGACAAAACTTTCACATATTCACGGCGGAAAAAGTGCACGTGAACTTTTGACAAAATCCACTTCCTTTACCAAACATATCCTCCATGAGTTAGGCTCAAAGATAGTGCTTTCAAAAGCTTCATCACGAACCATGGGGAACTTGAGGGTGCGGCCGACGTGCTCAGCAACAATCCCTCGGGATTTTGACAGGGATGAATTTCCAAAATTATAATATCATGGAGATAGCATTTGTCAAAACAACAATAAAACATTGGTCGAAGGATACACTCAGAAATACGGATTGAGTAGCACAACCAATGCTAAAATGATGAGTCAACACCCAACACACCAAGGAGGAAACAATCAGTTATTAACCTCAAGGCGATAGGGTTGACAGAAGTATTGGAATCACACATCAGAGTTCACTGGCCGGTATACTGGTTAGAAACAACTCGGGACCAAGAAATCAATGGTGATGGCTCATACGTCTCCGTCATATCTATAATTTTTTCATTGTTTCATGCCAATATTCTACAACTTTCATATACTTTTGGCAAGTTTTTATACTATTTTTGGGACTAACATATTGATCTAGTTCCCAGTGTCAGTTCCTGTTTGTTGCATGTTTTTTGTTTCGCAGAATATCCATACCGAACGAAGTCCAAACGTAATAAAAAATTACAGGCTTTTCTTTGGAATATTTATGATTTTTGGGAAGAAGAATCAACGCGAGGCGATGCACGGAGTGCCCACAAGCCCTGTCACCGCGGCCAGGGGGTGGGCCCGCGGCAGGGGGGCTCGTGGCCACTCGTTAAGGCGGTTAGAGCCCTTCTTCCGCTGCATGAAAGATAATATATGGAAAAAATCGTGTTAAAATTTCAGCCCAATCGGAGTTACGGATCTCCGGGAATTTAAGAAACGGTGAAACGCATAATCTGGGAGCGCAGAAACAGAAGGACACAAAGAGAGACCATGGACCAAAGGGGAAACCCATCTCTCATCTAGGGAGGAGGTCAAGGAAGAAGGATGAGGAGGGGGGCTCTCTCCCCCTCTCTCCCGGCGGTGCCGGAACGCTGCCCAGGACATCATCATGTGACGACGATCTACACCAACACCTCCATCATCTTCACCAACATCTCCATCATCTTCCCCCATCTATATTCAGCAGTTCACTCTCCCGCAACCCGCTGTACCCTCTACTTGAACATGGTGCTTTATGCTACATATTATTATCCAGTGATGTGTTGCTATCCTATGATGTTTGAGTAGATTATCGTTGTCCTATCGATGATTGATGAATTGCTATGATTGGTTTAATTTGCTTGTGATTATGTTGCTGTCCTTTGGTGACCATCATATGATCGCGCGCGTGGATCACACCATAGGGTTAGTTGTATGTTTATAGGACTATGTATTGGCAGGCTAGAGTGACAGAAGCTTCAAACCTAGCATAGAAATTGATGCATATGGGATTGAAGGGGTACCAATATATCTTATTGCTATGGTTGGGTTTTACCTTAATGAACACTAGTAGTTGCGGATGCTTGCTAATAGTTCCAATCATAAGTGCATAGAATTCCAAGTAAGGGATGACATGCTAGCACAGGCCTCTCCCACATGATACTTGCTATCGATCAAGTAACATAGTCAATTGCTTAGGGACAATTCCGCAACTCCTAGCACAACTTTTCCACACTCGTTAGACACTCGTAGTTGTTTCTTTATCTAACCAGCCCCTAGTTTTATTTACGTGTTCTTTACTTTCTTGCAAACCTATCCTATCACTCCTACAAAGTACTTCTAGTTTCATACTTGTTCTTGGTAAAGCGAACGTAAAGTGTGCGTAGAGTTGTAACGGTGGTCGATAGAACTTGAGGGAATATTTGTCCTACCTTTAGCTCCTCGTTGGGTTCGACACTCTTACTTATCGAGAAAGGCTACAATTGATCCCCTATACTTGTGGGTTATCAAGACCTTTTTCTGGAGCCGTTGCCGGGGAGCAATAGCGTGGGGTGAATATCCTCGTGTGTGCTTGTTTGCTTTATCACTAAGTAGATTCATTTGCTATTCTAAGTTGTTCTCTATCTTTAGTTATGGATATGGAACACGAAATACCAAAAAAATTAGGTGTACTTGCTACTCATGGAGATGGGGAACCTCCTAAAACCCTCGAGGCTCGTTATGTGGAAAATATTATGCACTTCTTTAATAACCCTGAGAAAGCCCCATTCAATTATATAATGGGATAAACGTTGTATCAACGTGAATACTTTAGGGATTATCGCTTGACTCAAAAAGGGAAACTTTTATGGGATCAAATCCATTTGTTGAAATGGTATGCTTGGGAACTATGCAAGAGATATGGTGTTACTTGTTGCTCTAGGATGAAGGCTCCACACCTTCCCTTTTCTTGTGAATTTGATGATCATAGAACCTTGGCTTCTTATGCCAATGGTATATATGATTACTATGATGTGGATCAAATAGAAGAGTTTGTTGCTTTTATGGGTGCTTATGAAATTGAGGCTCTGTTTAAAAGGTGTGATGATAATGATGATGCTCCTTACCGATGTGAAAATTTGGCTATGCTTCATTATTGTTATACTAATTATGAATATAATGCCCATATTGAACGATTTAAGGAGAAATCCTATGCTGCCCAAGAAGAGACTATTATTTTGCAGGAAACTATGAGCTCATTAGATGAAAAAGATGAAGAGGAGAGCGAAGAAAAAAAGGAGGAAGAGCGGACTAGCTACCCGTACCCACCTTCTAATGATAGTAACTCTTCTACTCATACATTATTTAATTTCCCTTCGTTCTTACCAAAGGATGAATGCTATGATCCCTTGGATTCGTTTGAAATATCCCTTTTTGATGAACTTGATGCTTGCTATGCTTGTGGCCATGATGCTATTATGAATGATGGTTATAAAGATGAGCTAGCTATAGTTCGTTATGTTACACATGATGATTTTGATTAATATAATATGCATGTGCTTGCTGCTCCTACTTGCAATTATTATGAGAGAGGAACTACATCTCCACCTCTCTATGTTTCCAATACGATAAAATTGCAAGAAACTGCTTATGCTATGTATTGGCCTTTACTTGATGTGCATGAATTGTTCTTTTATGACATGCCAATGCATAGGAAGAGAGTTAGACTTCGTCATTGCTTGATATATGTTACCTTGTGCTCACTACTAAATTTCAAATCATTGCTAATTAAAATTGGCTTTGATATACCTTGGGATCCGGGTGGATCCATTACTTGAGCACTTTATGCCTAGCTTAATGGCTTTAAAGAAAGCGCTGCCTGGGAGACAACCCAGAAGTTTTATAGAGTCATTTATTTATGTTGAGTGCTTTTATATAGTTTAAAAAAAATATAGAGGGGACCTTTTTTTTCAAAAAGAGAAGTGATTGAAAGGTGATGCATTGTGGAAGTGAGGGTCAACCTTGAACACTTGTGTTCATGCTCATGGAAACAATGTAGAATTTGTCGTGGAAGTTTCTCCCAAAAATAATTATCCCCTTGTACAATTCCTTTGTGTTTTGAAAAATAATGTGCCAAGTAAAGCCTTTACGATTAGTTTGGGTGGTAGTTGTTCGATCACTCTGAGAAAAGACAGAAACTTTCTGCTCACGAAATTAATTTTAGTTTTTATTCTGGAAGAGATTTTGAGTTGATTCTTTTTTATGCTGATTTATATGCAAATTTTCCAGAAGTTCGTAATTGTTCAGATTTTTTGAGATATCATAAGTATACGGAATATACAGATTGCTACATACTGTTTTGTTTTGACAGATTCTGTTTTCTATGCATTGTTCTCTTATTTTGATGAATCTATGGGTAGTATCGGTGGGTATGAACCATGGTGAAGTTGGATTACAGTAGATATAATGCTAATATGAATTTAGAATGAGTTCACAACAGTACTAGCAGTGGTGATTTATTTTATTATACTAACGGATCTCACGAAGTTTTGTTGAGTTTTGCGTGATTGAAGTTTTCAAGTTTTGGGTGAGAGCATGATGGATGAAGGAATAAGGAGAGGAAAGAGCCTAAGATTGGGGATGCCCGAGGCACCCCAAGGTAATATTCAAGGAAGACTCAAGCGTCTAAGCTTGGGGATGCCCCGGAAGGCATCCCCTCTTTCGTCTACAATCTATCGGTAATTTTACTCGGAGCTATATATTAATTCGTCACATGATATGTGCAAATGCTTGGAGCGTGTTTTGTGTTTATTTTTCCTTTTTATTTTATGAACCATGTTGGTATGAGATAGTCCTTTGTTGGCTTTATAGAATGCTTCATGTGCTTCACTTATATCATTTGAAGTTTGGATTGCCTGTTTCCCTACGCATAGAAAACCACCATTTGTAGAATGCTGTTTTGCTTAACTTATATTTGTTAGAGCGGGGCATATCTTTTGTAGAAAGAATTAAACTCTCATGCTTCACTTATACCTATCTAGAGAGTTAACATGAGTTGGCCATTCACATGGTTAGTCATAAAATCCTACATAAAACTTGCAGATCACTGAATATGATATGTTTGATTCCTTGCAATAGTTTTGCGACATGAATTGTGATATTAGAGTCATGCTAGTGAGTAATTGTGTATTTTTAGAAATACTTGTGTTAAGGTTTGTGATTCACGTAGCATGCACGTATGGTGAACCGTTATGTGATGAAGTCGGAGCATAATTTATTTATTGATTGTCATCCTTTGTGTGGAGGTCGGGATCGTGCGATGGTTAACTCCTACCAACCTTTCCCCTAGGAGCATGCGTGTAGTACCTTGTTTCGATGACTAATAGACTTTTGCAATAAGTATTTGAGTTCTTTATGACTAATGTTGAGTCGATGGATTATACGCACTCTCACCCTTCCACCATTGCTAGCCTCTCTAGTACCGCGCAACTTTCGCCGGTGCATTACACCCACCATATAGCCTCCCTCAAAACAACCACCATTCCTACCTATTATGGCATTTTCATAGCCATTCCGAGATATATTGCCATGCAACTACCACCGTTCCGTCTCATGACATGTGCCACTATTTCCATATTGCCATTGCATGATCGTAAGATAGCTAGCATGATGTTTCCATGGCTTGTCCGTTTTTTGATGTCATTGCTATGCTAGATCATTGTCACGGTACACTACCGAAGGCATTTCATATATAGTCATCATTGCTCTAAGTATTGAGTTGTAAGTGTAATGATCATTATTAATAGAGCATTGTCCCATGTGAAGAAATAAAAGAGGCCAGCGAAGCCCATTTACAAAAAAGAGGCCAAAGATGCCCACCAAAATAAAACAAAATATAAAAAAGAGGCCAAAGAGCCCACAAAAAAAGAGAGAAAAGAGAGAAGGAAAAATTGCTACTATCCTCTTTCCACACTTGTGCTTCAAATAGCACTATGATCTTCATTACAGAGAGTCTCCTATGTTGTCACTTCCATATAATAGTGGGAAATTTTCATTATATAACTTGGCTTGTATATTCCAATGACGGGCTTCCTCAAAATTGCCCTAGGTCTTCGTGAGAAAGCAAGTTGGATGCACACCCACTAGTTTCTTTTGTGAGCTTTCATACACTTATAAGCTCTAGTGCATCCATTGCGTGGCAATCCCTACTCACTCACATTGATATCTATTGATGGGCATCTCCAACGCCCGTTGATACGCCTAGTTGATGTGAGACTATCTCCTCCTTTTTTGTCTTCTCCACGACCACCATATTCTGTTCCACCTATAGTGCTATGTCCATGGCTCATCCTCATGTATTGCGTGAAAGTTGAAAAGGTTTGAGAACACTAAAGTATGAAACAATTGCTTGGCTAAAACCGGGGTTGTGCATGATTTAAATACGTTGTGTGGGGAAGATGGAGCATAGCCAGACTATATGATTTTGTAGGGATAACTTTCTTTGGCCATGATACTTTCAGAAGACATGATTGCTTTGTTAGTATGCTTAAAATATTATTGTATTTATGTCAAATGATAGACTATTGCTTCGAATCACTCGTGTTTTAGTAGTCATGCCATGATTAGATTATATGATCAAGATTATGCTAGGTAGCATTCCACATCAAAAATTATCTTTTTTATCATTTACCTACTCGAGGACGAGCAGGAATTAAGCTTGGGGATGCTGATACGTCTTTGTCGTATCTATAATTTTTGATTGTTTCATGCCAATATTCTACAACTTTCATATACTTTTGGCAACTTTTCATACTATTTTTGGGACTAACATATTGATCCAGTGCCCAGTGCCAGTTCCTGTTTGTTGCATGTTTTTTGTTTCGCAGAATAACCATACCAAACGAAGTCCAAACGTAATAAAAACTTACGGGAATTTTTTTGGAATATTTATGATTTTTGGGAAGAAGAATCAACGCGATGCGATGCACGGAGTGCCGACAAGCCCTGTCGCCGCGGCCAGGGGGTGGGCCTGTGGCAGGGGCGCTTGTGGCCACTCGTTAAGGCGGTTGGAGACCTTCTTTCTCTGAAAGAAAGATAATATTCGGAATAAAATTGTGTTAAAATTTCATCCTAATCGGAGTTATGGATCTCCGGGAATTTAAGAAACGGTGAAACGCAGAATCTGGGAGCGCAGAAACAGAAGGACACACAGAGAGAGAGATCCAATATCGGAGGGGCTCTCGCCCCTCCGCCGCCATGGAGACCATGGACAAGAGGGGAAACCATTCTCCCATCTAGGGAGGAGGTCAAGGAAGAAGAAGAAGGAGGGGGGCTCTCTCCCCCTCTCTCCCGGCGGCGTCGGAACGCCGCCCGGGACATCGTCGTGTGACGGCGATCTACACCAACACCTCCGTCATCTTCACCAACATCTCCATCATCTTCCCCCATCTATATTCAGCGGTTCACTCTGCCGCAACCCGCTGTACCCTCTACTTGAACAAGGTGCTTTATGCTACATATTATTATCCAATGATGTGTTGCTATACTATGATGTTTGAGTAGATTATCGTTGTCCTATCGGTGATTGATGAATTGCTATGATTGGTTTAATTTGCTTGTGATTAAGTTGCTGTCCTTTGGTGACCATCATATGATCGCGCGCATGGATGACACCATAGGGTTAGTTGTATGTTTATAGGACTATGTATTGGCAGGCTAGAGTGACAGAAGCTTCAAACCTAGCATCGAAATTGATGCATATGGGATTGAAGGGGGACCGATATATATTATTGCTATGGTTGGGTTTTACCTTAATGAACGTTAGTAGTTGCGGACGCTTGCTGATAGTTCCAATCATAAGTGCATAGAATTCCAAGTAAGGGATGACATGCTAGCAGAGGCCTCTCCCACATGATACTTTCTATCGATCTAGTAACGTAGTCAATTGCTTAGGGACAATTCTGGAACTCCTACCACCACTTTTCCACACTCGTTAGACACTCGTAGTTGTTTCTTCATCTAACCAGCCGCTAGTTTTATTTACGTGTTCTTTACTTTCTTGCAAGCCTATCCTATTACTCCTACAAAGTACTTCTAGTTTCATACTTGTTCTAGGTAAAGCGAACGTAAAGTGTGCGTAGAGTTGTATCGGTGGTCGATAGAAGTTGAGGGAATATTTGTCCTACCTTTAGGTCCTCGTTGGGTTCGACACTCTTACTTATCGAGAAAGGCTACAATTGATCCCCTATACTTGTGGGTTATCAATGGCAAGAGGTATCACTATATTAAGAATTTTTAAGACGTGTGCAATTTTCACGACATTCTTGACATACCAGATACTAAATACTCCATGGTAGAACATAACATAAGCTGAATAGCAAGGAACTCAAAGGACAAAACAAAACATGAACATTCTTGTGTTAGAGGGAAGGCCACAAGGATGTCGATGATAACACAATTCATCGAGGGAAAGGGATGGTATTTCTCAACATGCATTCAATTGATACCCTGCAAGAGCTCGGGGTGCTGATGATGATCACGACACATTTGTCGAGAAGCTTCACGAAGATGTAATCGATCAGCGACGACATCAAGCAAGGGAATGATGAAGCAAGAGGTTGTCGGAATCACAGATAAGACTGCTAGCTTAGAATTGAGATCGCCTTTCAAGACAACCAACATGATGTGGAAAGCTTAACGCACAGTTGGAATTGTGTTTCAGGGATGAATGGTATAGATAGCACGGTCAAGCTTTAACATGACGATGATGATGTAGCTTAATAGCTTGGAATGACATGATCGAGTACAAACTCGTAAACAAGGAATATTGCTATAGGTTGTTGAATCGCAATGCGTACTCGATTCAGTTATCGATGTACTTGCATGTCCAATGGCTCAAAACACGAGGAAAATTGGAATCAGGGAAAAGTCATGGTTGATGAGGAGCTCACAAGAAGTTGTATAGCTCCGTGATATTCTCGAGCTAACAGCAATAATACTCGGAGGTATATCAACATTAAGGTTTGGACCGATGTATTGATCTGAAGAAGACAAGTACTTTAACTCGTCTGAGAATGAAATCAAGGTAGGACAACATGTTCGGAACCACGATTGTAAAGGAAAAGATCACAGATACCAGATTTAAACCACAGAATGAATGATTATTGATACGAGAAGTTTCTATGATAGGATCAACGTCGTTTCCATGGGCATGAACACAAAGTTCAAGGTCGACTCCCACTTCATCAATGCATCACCTGCCATTTATTCCTAGCCATTGGTCAGGTTGTAGCTTAAAAAGATTATCTGGCAAAACACCGCAAGAGCAAGACTCGTGAGAACTCTTCGGGTTATATTGATTTAGGAAGGCATAGGTTCAACCCATTGGGCATCTTAGGAACATATAGCACAAACTGAAAGTGTAATTAGCACATGCTTGACAACAGAGCATGGCCGACAAAGGCATAGGATACAACTCATCAGAAGGATAAGACACAATTTACCAATGGCATTATGTATCACGGGAAGCAATCACAAGAATTTTCTAAAGTAAAGGATGTCGTCGGATAATAACCCAGAATGAGTCTGGCAGTCCACAAAAGATCTGATGTGAGTATCGGTACTCAGTGAGAGGGAGATACGATGCAATGCATCGGTTTATGGAACATCTGAAAAATATTGATACTTAATTACCAAAGGAATTTGGATTTCCAGGTTGGTGTATCACAATCAGATGCTCCGATCAAATACAAGTAAGTTGAATGGACTTAGTTGGACAACCAACCAAAGTTGATTTGTCAAGAACCAGCTCTGTTTAAAAGCACGTCTAATCCGGAAAATAATCTATGAGTATCAACAGATGATTGTGTGCATTCCCACAAAGGTAGAATCAATAAGATCACAGGAAAATCACCAAGGATTTTAGTGAATGCTGCTAGACATATGGATTTAACTATAACACAAGCAAGTGAGAAGGTCAAGAGTAATAGGCTACTTGGATTCTGAAAGATTGAATAGTAATTCGAAGAACTTCCGAAACCCATGACAACTGATGACAGACAGATCCCGATAAGACAATTCATTGCATCTCGTAAAACAAGAGCAATTGGAAAAGAAGGTATGAACGACATTTGTATGTAGTCATCCATAGTGGTTGACGGAGGAAGGGAAATCACAAGAGCGATGGGCACAAGTTCTCGAGACAAACATCGGAGAGTATGCTCGGAGTCTTCTAAGGAATCAAGCCATCGCGTGGAATTACGGGGCTCTCCGGGAGGAAATATTTACGAGAACCTAATGTTAGAGTTAGCAAAATCTTTATCCCGAAAGAGAAGAGAGAGTAGAACCCAGAGTATAGGAAAGGAGTAAAAGATACTAATACCACCCAATTGAGATGTGGGCCCGTAATCCACAACATACGTGTTAGTAAAGTTTTTCAAACATTAGACTCAACTTCGACTAAGGAGTTGGAAAGGGGGCTACCTACACGCAGTTGGCTCTGATACCAACTTGTGATGCCCTCGGTTTAATCGTACGATAATCATACACGCAAATGCGTACGATCAAACCCAAGGACTCACGGGAAGATATCACAACCCAACTCTAGACACAAATAAAATAATACAAGCTTCATATTACAAGCCAGGGGCCTCGAGGGCTAGAATACAGAAGCTCGATAAACACACGAGTCAGCGGAAGCAACAATATCTGAGTATAGACATAAAAGATGGGCTACCTTAGAGAAGGCTAGCACAAAAGAAACACGATCGAACGAGGCGAGGCCTCCTGCCTGGGAACCTCCTAAACTACTCCTATCTTTAGCGGCCTCCATGAAGAAGACACCATCGGGATGGCAGACATCAGCAGGAAACTCCACTCCTAGGCTCCATCATCTGGTCGCAGCAACGGATCAAAGGGACAAAGGGGGAGCAAAGCAACGGTGAGTACTCATCCAAAGTACTCGCAAGACTTACATCAGAACTATGCTAAGTATGCGTCAGTATCAAAGAAGGGTTGTTATATGTGGACTGACTGCGGCAATGCGAGAAAAGAGAGAGAAGGCCTAGTCCTATTAGAGACTAGCATCTTCAGGGTCTTGCAACAATAGATGAGAGTAGAACAGGTGTAACACAATTAATAGTCATATTGTTGCAGCAATATTAAAGTGAGGTCACGCCGAGAGATCCTCCCTCGAGTCCCTCCGAGGAAGCGATCCCGGGACAACTAAAATCCAGTTACGTAACAATCGTAGTTGTATAAGATCCGGGCACAACACCGAGTCGTCCTGTAACTGTGGACACGGCTATCCGAATAGTTAATTTCCATTCCTGCAGGGGTGCACCACATGTCCCGTCATGCTCGATAACACTCTGGCCGGACACACTTTTCTGGGTCCTGCCCATCCTCGAAATATCGACACGTTGCAGCCCCACCTAAGACTCAATAGAGAGGCCAGCCCGCCCAGTTGGGCCAGGGGCTTTTGGGGGGGTTTTGGGGGGGGGGGTTCTCTTTTTTTTACATTCTTTAAAAAAATTATATATATAAATAGTTTTTTGTTTTAATTATATAGGGATTGTAATAATTTTATAAATTCCCTGTTCATTTTATAAAGCATTAGAGAATTTATATATATCTCCCGATAGTTTTCTTTTTAAACATTATAAAACATTTCCCATTTGATTTGTTTTTTTAAACTTGGAACTTTGATTCGGTTTCGACTATCACGAGATCAACAATAGAATCACAGTGACGTGGCATCCTTTGTATAGGTTTACTGTTTCTCAAGTACCGAGATTACTGTAGTCTAATTCGGGGATGTCACAATATGGGTCCGGGGCAATCATCCCCATGGATGTTGAGTTCGACTCTCCTTGGGTCACCCTGCACACGGAGATGGAAGCGAAGGAGGCAAGAGAAGACGGCGTCGATCTGCTCGAAGAGGCACGAGAGCTAGCCTTGAGACAAACGGCCATATATCAACAGAAGCTGAGGCACTACCACAGCAAGAAGATCAGGCCCCTCCCCTTTCGGGAGGAGAACTTGGTGCTTAGAAGAATCCAGCGAACATCCGGCCAACACAAGCTCTCTCCCCATGGGAAGGACCATTCATTGTCAGCAGGGCGTTGCATAACAATGCATACTATCTAATAGATGCCCAAAAGCCAAGAAAGCGCAAGAGAGATGACTCCGGCCATGAAACGGAGCATCCATGGAACGCGGTGTTGCTTCGCCCGTTCTATTTCTAAAAAGCAAGAGAAAAAAGCATATTCATGGCAAGAGTTGTTCACTCGAATGTGAGTTCCCCGGTTCGGCTCCGCGGGCTTGGGGACTCGCTAGCCGGCCCGGACAGCTTCCTTAGTCGTAGACAGACATATAGTGTACGCGAGGTTGAGCCTTTACCGCCTCGCACAAGCCACAGTCCGGCTTCCAGCTGTATGGCTAACGAGACCGTGGTAGGGAAGGCCGACTATGTGAAAAGTTCGACTACGAAAGAGGTTGCTGGCTCAGGACGGTTTGATCGCTTACGATCTTACTTTCAAGACGGCATATGTTGGTTTGCTTTGAGTCCAAGTGTCTGGACGGCTTCAAAAAATCCAGGTCCAATGTTTTCAAAGGCAGAAGCCCCGTCCCAGTCACAGGCCGGCTCCCGGTTGTCGGGCTGGTGGGGCGTATGCTAGAGAAAGTAAATGTGCTGGATAAACAGGAGTGAAAAGGGAAACGAAAGACAAAAAAGCGAGTTCGCAAGCACATCGCTTACAAGTATAATGCAGAACAGATAAGCATATATCATATTCAGAGCATTCAAAGGCCCACGGTCGGAGTTCATTACAATAAGACACCCCCAGTGGGTGGAACTGTTGGACTAACAGCAAAATGCAGAAAAAAAATGAAAAAAGAGAGCTAGTTGGTACCGGCTCCGTCTGTGGCCTGCTACGACAACAAACAATAGCACCAAAGATTGACACGTTGATGGAGGCTGGGCTTGCTTTGGTTTTTCCCTTGAAGAAGAAAGGGTGGTGCAGCACAGGAGCAGTAAGTATTTCCCTCAGTTTTAGAACCAAGGTATCAATCGAATAGGAGAATCTCGTCAAGTCCAGAGTACATGCGCAAACAGAAAAGAGCTTGCACCCAACGCTATAAAGGGGTTGTCAATCCCTTCAAGATTTATTGCAAAGTGAAATCTGAAGGCGGAAAGTGCAACGAAGAAAAAGAGTAAGGCTGGAAATATGGTGTGAAGTAGACCCGGGGGCCATAGTGTTCACTAGAGGCTTCTCTCAAAATAGCAAATATTACGGTGGGTGAACAAATTACCGTCGAGCAATTGATAGAACCCCGCAAAGTCATGATGATATCTAAGGCAATGATCATACATATAGGCATCACGTCCGAGACAAGTAGACCGATACTTTCTGCATCTACTACTATTACTCCACACATCAACCGCTATCCAGCATGCATCTAGTGTATTGAGTTCATGACGAACAGAGTAACGCCTTAAGCAAGATGATATGATGTAGAGGGATAAACTCAAACCAATGATGAAAACCCCATCTTTTTACCCTTGATGGCAACAACACGATGCGTGCCTCACTACCCCTTCTATAACTGGGTGAGGTCACCGCACGGTATGAACCCAAAACCAAGCACTTCTCCCATTGCAAGAATCATAGATCAAGCTGGCCAAACAAAACCCACAACTCGAAGAGAATTACAAGGATATGAAATCATGCATATAAGAGATCAGAAAAAACTCAAATAAGATTCATAGATAATCTGATCGTAAATCCACAATTCATCGGATCTCGACAAACACCCCGCAAAAGAAGATTACATCAGATAGATCTCCATGAAGATCATGGAGAAATTTGTATTGAAGATCCAAGAGAGAGAAGATGGCATCTAGCTACTAGCTATGGACCCGTAGGTCTGTGGTGAACCACTCACGCATCATCGGAGAGGTCATGGTGTTGATGAAGAAGCCCTCCGTATCTGAATCCTCCCTCCGGCAGGGCACCAGAACGTGCCCCAGATGGGGTCTTGCGGACATAGAAGCTTGCGGCGGCGGAAAAGTACTTTCGATGATCTCCTGATTTTTTTGGGATTTTAGGGAATATATAGGCGGAAGACCAAGGGGAGAGGTGGCCAAGGGAGCCCACAAGCCTGGGAGGCGCGGCCCCCCTCGCCGCGGCTAGGGGGCTTGTGGGGTCCCTGGTGGCCCCCTGTCCTGATTCTCAGGCTTCCCGATCTTCTTCTGTTTCGGAAAAAATATTTTTGGAAGTTTCGTTCCGTTTGGACTCCGTTTAAAATCCTCCTCTGAAAGGGGTCAAAAACATGGAAAAAATAGGGACTGGCACTTGGCAATGAGTTAATAAGTTAGTACCAAAAAAAGATATAAAAGGCATACAAAATCACCAAAGTTTGACAAGATAATAGCATGAAACCATCAAAAATTATAGATGCGTTGGAGACGTATCAAGCATCCCCAAGCATAACTCCTGCTCGTCCTCGAGTAGGGAAGTGAGAAATACTGAATTTTTGATGTGGAACGCTGCCTAGCATAGTTGTCCTTTGTAACTTCTTTCATGCGACATTAATGTTCAGATCCGTAAAGTTCAAAACAATAGTTTGCTATTGACATGAAAGCAATAATACTTCAAGCAAACTAGCAAGGTAATCATGAACTTTCAAAATAACAAGGCCAAGGAAAGTTATCCCTACAAAATCATATAGTCTAGCTATGCTCCATCGTCCTCACACAACTAATGTAAATCATGCACAATGCCGGTATTGGCCAAGTAATTGTTTTCACACTCTCACTTTCTCAAACTTGTTATAACTATCACGCAATACATGGGCGTGAGCCATGGATATAGCACTATAGGTGGAATAGAGTGTGGTGGTGCTTGTGAGACAAAAAGGAGGAGATGGTCACAGTGACTCGGCGTATCAAAGGGCTATGGAGATGCCCATTAATAGATATCAATGTGAATGACTAGGGATTGCCATACAAAGGATGCACTGGAGCTAGAAGTATGTGAAAGCTCAAAAGGAGAACTAGTGGGTGTGCATCCAACTTGGTTGCTCACGAAGACCTAGGGCAATTTTGAGGAAGCCCATCATTGGAATATACAAGCCAAGTTATATAATAAAGATTCCCACTAGCATATGGTGGTGAAAAAACGAGAGGCTCTCAATCATGAAGAACATGGTGCTATTATGAAGCACAAGTGTGGAAAAAGATAGTAGCATTGTCCCTTCTCTCTTTTTCTCTCTTTTCTCTATTTTTATTTATTTATTTTTATGGGCACTTGGGCCTCTTTTTTTAATTTTTTTATTTGGGCTCTTTGGCCTCTTCTTTTTTTTCCTCACATGGGACAATGCTCTAATCATGATGATCATCACACTTTTATTTACTCACAGCTCAAAGCTCAGCACGATGATGACTCTATAGGAAATGCCTCCGACAGTGTACCGGGATGTGCAACGATCTAGCTTGGCGTATGACGTTGAAACATCTCTCTAGCTATCTTACGATCATGCAATGGCAATATGAGAGTGACGGCACAAGTCATGAGACGGAACGGTGGGAGTCGCATGGCAATATATCTCGGGATGGCTATGAAAATGCAATAGTAGGTAGGTATGGTGACTGTTTTGAGGAAGGCATATGGTGGGTTTGTGTACCGGCGAGAATTGTGCAGCACTAGAGAGGCTACCAATGGTGGAAGGTGAAAGTGCATCTATACCATGGACTCACATTAGTCATGAAGAACTCACATACTTGTTGCGAAAGTTTTTATTAGTAATCAAAACAAAGTACTAAACGCATACTCCTAGGGGAAGGGTTGGTAGGTGTTAACCATCGCGCGATCCCGATCGCAACACAAAGGATGACAATCAATAGATCAATTATGCTCTGACTTCCTAACATAGCGGTGCAACATACGTGCATGCTACGGGAATCACTAACTTCAACACAAGTATTTCTAGATAAACAACACCCTACTAACCTAACTCTTAATATTACCAAATCCACGTCAAAACTAATTGAGAGGAATCAACACTTCTATTTCTACTCAATGCACATGAATATGGAGGTTTTTGTATCCTCTTTGGGTACCTATCACCTTTGGGACTACTTTCGTAGCATAAGCCAACTACCAATTCACGCACCGCCGTGCTCTATAAGATCTAAGTGAAGCACATAGAGCAAAATTGTCTAGCTCAAAAGATATAAGTGAAGGACAATGAGCATTCTAGCAAAATCACGATGAGTGAATGTCTCTCTCAAAGGGTGTGCAGCAAGGATGATTGTCACACAACAAAAATAAAAGATTCCTGTGATACAATACGCTCCAAGCAAACACATATCATGTGGTGAATAAAAATATAGCTCCAAGTAATGTTACCGATGGATTGAAGACGAAAGAGGGGATGCCTTCCCGGAGCATCCCCAAGCTTAGGTTTTTGGTGTCCTTGAATTTGGCTTGGGATGCCTTGGGCATCCCCAAGCTTGAGCTCTTTCCACTCCTTGTCTCTTTGTCCATGAGAACATCACCCAAAACATGAAAACTTCACAACACAAAACTTAAACAAAAACTCGTGATAACATTAGCACAAGAAAACAAACTACCACCTCTTTAGGTACTGTAGCAATCTTGATTTCTATTTATATTGGTGTTATATTACTGTATTCTCACTTTTCCATGGCTAGTACCCCCCGATACTATCCATAGTTTCATCAAAACAAACAACCAACTCAAAAAAACAGAAGCTATCAAAAATAGACCAGTCTGTAGGTATCTGTATACTTCATATACTTCTGTTACCTCAAAAATTCTAAACAGTTACGACTGCCTGGGAAAAAGGTATATCAACCAGAAACAAAAAGAATCAACTCAAAATCTCTTTATGAATAAAAATGAAAAATCATCTCGTGAGCGAAAGTTTCTGTCTTTTTCCAGCAGGATCAAACAACCAGTACCAAGACTAGTCATAAAGGTTTTTCTTGGCTCAAACACAAAAGACACAATCATAACAGAATTATGATAGTGTGGACGCAAAAAAACAGAAAGAAAAATAAACAAATTCATTGGGTTGCCTCCCAACAAGCGCTATTGTTTGACACACTTAGCTAGGCATAAAGCGATAGAATCACGTATCACCGTCCTTGGTGCTCAAACCATTAGTAGCCCTCATCATGGATTCATAAGGCAATCTTATTTTATTTGTAGGAAAGTTCTCCATGCCCTTCTTTAAAGGAAATTTAAATATAGTATTCCCTTCCTTCATATCGATGATAGCACCGATAGTCCTTATGAAAGGTCTACCAAGAATAATAGGGCATGTAGGATTGCAATCAATGTCAAGCACAATGAAATCCACGGGTACATTGTTCCTATTTGCAATAATAAGAACATCATTGATCCTTCCCATGGGTTTCTTGACAGTAGAATCCGCAAGATGCTAATTAAATGAACACTCCTCAATCTCATTAAAACCCAGAACATCACATAAAGACTTTGGAATCGCGGAAACACTAGCACCCAAATAACACAAAGCATTGCATTCATAGTTTTTGATTTGATTTTGATAGTAGGTTACCTCTCATCATGAAGCTTTCTAGGGATAGAGACTTCCAATTCAAGTTTCTCTTCAAGAGATTTTATCATAGCTTCGACGATATGATCGGTAAAGGCCTTGTTTTGGCTATAAGCATGTGGAGAGGTTAGCATGGATTGCATCAAGGTAATGCATTCAATCAAGGAGCAACTATCATAATTGAATTCCTTGAAATCCAAAGTAGTAATTTCATTACTACTCAAAGTTTTAATATTTTCTACTTCACTTTCAATGCTTTTAGCATCAAGATAATGCACTCCGAATCATTGGGGTGTTTTTCAACAAAAGTGGATTCATATCCAGCCCCATAATCTTTAGGTTTGACACAAGAAAACGAAGATTCAATGGGAGTCACACCAAGCACTTTAAGATCTTCGTGATTCTTATCACGAGAACACGCCTTTTTAAGCCATTCATGTATAGCACGAATGTGGGCGGTTCTTTCTTTCCTCTCACTCATGGAAACACGCATAGCTTTCAAAGTTTCATCCATATTGATCTTGGGAGGAGCACATCTAACTTTCAAAGAATCAATATCACTAGACATTCTATCAACGCTCCTAGCCAAATCGTCAATTTTGAGTAGTTTTTCCTCTATGGACGCATTGAAAATCTTTTGTGAGTTGATAAACTCTTTGATATTACTCTCTAGATCAGAGGGTAATCTATTGTAATTTCCATGAGTATTGTTGTAGGAGTTGCCAAAGTTAATAGAGGAGTTAGTAGGAAAAGGCCTAGGAACATAGTTTCCTCTAAAAGCATTGTTGTTGCCAAAATTATTCCTACCAACAAAATTAACGTCCAAGCTAGAGTTGCTACTCCCAATCAAGGAAGACAAGGGCATATCATTAGGATCTAAAGGAGCACTTCTACTAGCAACCAAATTCATTAACTCATCCATCTTAGCACTCAACGAGTTAATTTCTTCTATAGCGTGTACCTTCTTACTACTAGGTGACCTTTCAGTGTGCCACTGAGAGTAGTTCGTCATGATATTGTCCAGGAATTTCGTGGATTCTCCTAACGTGATTTCCATGAACGTTCCACCTGAGGTGGAGTCCAAGATATTTCTAGAAGCGAAATTCAAGCCAGTGTAGAAGATTTGTATAATCATCCAAAGACTCAAGCCATGAGCGGACAATTTCTAATCATCAATTTCATTCTCTCCGAAGATTGTGCAACATGTTCATGATCAAGTTGCTTAAAATTCATGATATCATTACTGAGAGAGATAATCTTAGTCGGCGGAAAATACTTGGATATGTAAGCATCTTTGCACTTATTCAAAGAATCAAAACTATTTTCGGGCAAAGAAGAAAACCAAATTTTTGCTCGATCTCGCAACGAGAAAGGAAAAAGCTTCAATTTAATCATATCATTATCCACATCTTTCTTCTTTTGCATATCGCTAAGTTCAATGAAGGTATTAAGATGGGATGCGGCATCCTCACTAGGAAGGTCAGAGAATTGCTCTTTCATAACAAGATTCAGCAAAGCGGCATTGATTTCGTATGACTCCGCACCAGTGGCGGGAGCAATCGGAGTACTAATAAAATCATTATTATTAGTACTCGAGAAGTCACAAAGTTTGGTGTTTTCAGTCATGGTGACTTCAGCAAGCAAGCAAGCACACAAGCGAACAAAGAGCAAGCAAGAGAAAAGGGCAAACAAAAAGGCAAACGAAAAAGGCAAAGATTTTTTGTAAATTTTTGTTTTTCAGAAGTGGGGGAGAGGAAAACAAGAGGCAAAAAGAAAATGCAAGAGATGAGTTTGCGACACTTACTTGGATGAGTTCTTGACTTGATCCTCCGTGGCAACGGCGCCAGAAATTCTTCTGCTACGGCAACAGAGAACAGCGCCAGACATTGACACATTGCCGGAGGCTGGGCTTGCGTTGGTTTTTCCCTTGAAGAGGAAAAGGTGGTGCAGCACAGGAGCAGTAAGTATTTCCCTCAGTTTGAGAACCAAGGTATCAATCCAGTAGGAGAATCAAGCCAAGTGTCCAGAGTACCTACGCAAACACAAACGAGCTTGCACCCAACGCTATAAAGGGGTTGTCAATCCCTTCAAGATTGATTGCAAAGTGAGATCTGAAGGCGGAAAGTGCAACGAAGTAAAAGTGTAAGGCTGAAAATATGATGTGAAGTAGACCCGGGGACCATAGTGTTCACTAGAGGCTTCTCTCAAAACAGCAAATATTACAGTGGTTGAACAAATTACTGTCGAGCAATTGATAGAACCATGCAAAGTCATTACGATATCTAAGGCAATGATCATACATATAGGCATCACGTTCGAGACAAGTAGACCGATACTTTCTGCATCTACTACTATTACTCCACACATCGACCACTATCCAGCATGCATCTAGTGTATTGAGTTCATGACGAACAGAGGAACGCCTTAAGCAAGATGACATGATGTAGAGGGATAAACTCAAACCAATGATGAAAACCCCATCTTTTTACCCTTGATGGCAACGACATGATGCGTGCCTCGCTACCCCTTCTGTCACTCGGTGACGGCACCGCACGGTATGAACCCAAAACCAAGCACTTCTCCCATTGCAAGAATCATAGATCAAGCTGGCCAAACTAAACCCACAACTCAAAGAGAATTACAAGGATAAGAAATCATGCATATAAGAGATCAGAAGAAACTCAAATAAGATGCAAAGATAATCTGATCATGAATCCACAATTCATCGGATCTCGACAAACACACCGCAAAAGAAGATTACATCGGATAGATGTCCATGAAGATCATGGAGAACTTTGAATTGAAGATCCAAGAGAGAGAAGAAGCCATCTAGCTACTAGCTATGGACCCGTAGGTCTGTGGTGAACTACTCACGCATCATCGAAGAGGTCATGGTGTTGATGAAGAAGCCCTCCGTATCCGAATCCCCCTCCGGCAGTGCACCAGAACGTGCCTAGATGGGATCTTGCTGAGACAGAAGCTTGTGGTGGCGGAAAAGTACTTTCGATGATCTCCTGATTTTTTTTGGGATTTTAGGGAATATATAGGCGGAAGACCTAGGGCAGAGCTGGCCCAGGGAGCCCACAAACGTGGGAGGCGCGGCACCCCTGGCCGCGGCTAGGGGTCTTGTGGGTTCCCTGGTGTCCCCCTGCCCTGATTCTCAGACTTCCTGATCTTCTTCTATTTCGGAAAAAATCTTTTTGGAAGTTTCGTTCCGTTTGGACTCCGTTTAAAATCCTCCTGTGAAAGGGGTCAAAAACGTGGAAAAAACAGGGACTGGCACTTGGCACTGAGTTAATAATTTACTCCCAAAAAAAATATAAAATGCATACTAAACATCCAAAGTTTGACAAGATAATAGCATGAAGCCATAAAAAATTATAGATACGTTGGAGACGTATCATGGCCCAAGCAGCGGCACCCTGGTGGTGGCTTCAGCATTACCGGCTCCGCCTGAGGTAGAAGCACCGTCACCACCTTGGGCGCCTTCGGCACCGTCCCTCATGGACAAGTCCGCGTAGGCCTCGCCGCTCGAGTCGGCGACTTCTTCCTCAAAGGCCATTTCGATAGAGCTGCCATCGGAGTCATAGGGATTGAGATGGAACAGATCCTCAGGGATCACGTTGTCGTCTGCATCACGCTCCAAGCCGAGCTCGTCCCAGGCGGCGAAGGTGGTGATGCCACTGGCTCTCACCTGTAGCTCGTCCTCCAAGGCTGTCAGTTCCTCCTCTAAGCCGGCATGCTGCACCGCGAGCTTCCCCAAGTCCAGGTTCTGATACCAGGACTTAGCTAGGCGAAGCGCCATGTACGCTCCAGCACACGCGGGGGACGCGCGCCAGGCGTCTACTCGAGAGCTGCCGGCTTCAAGCCAGCGGGATAGCCGGCTCATGGAAGCCGGCTCCACCGCATCAGGCCACATGACCGTTATCATTTCCAGCCCCACACTCTGGAGCCGCTCTAGGGAGCGCCCCATCTCGTACATGCGGGCCCTGGCACCAATGGCTATTTCCACCACGGACCCGCTGGCGTTTGCGTCCACCTCTTCGGTAGCGGTGCGACGTTCTTCACGGCTGGTCTCCACAGCTGCTTCCGCCGCCTCCCGCGTCACGAGGAAGAGCCCTGGGGGATGGGGCATGGCATGAAGGATAAGGATGGGGAAACGCCAGCAGGAATGAAGTCAAAGTCAGGACGAAAAACACTCACGGTTGAAGTTGATGTCGGCTTCGCCTGCCGCCTCCAAAGCTTCGCTGTGTCGTGTCGCGCTCTCTTGAGCCAAGCGGGTGAGCTCTCCCTGGAGGGCCTGGGCTGTCTCGGTCTCCTTCACCAGCTGAGCCTGCACCTTGGCCAAGGCGGCGGTCTTGTCCTCTAGGGCAACGTCCTTCCGCTTCGCCTCCTCAAGGTGAACCTTCTCCAATCGCTCCATGTCGGCTGTGTGGGAGGAATCCTTCCCTCATAGGGCAACGCGCAGCTGCTCCTGCTCTCACTGATGGGCCGTCTCGCGTTCCTTCTTCTCCGTCTGGAGAAGATCCAGCTGCAGGCAGAGCTGCTTGTCCTCGTCGCGCAGGGCATCACGCTCCGAGACGGCAACGTCCAGCCGGCCCTGAAGGTCGCCGGTTCAGCCCTCGGCTCCCTGGATCTGGGCTAACAGTGCGTTGTACGCTTGCACCTCGGCATCATGGAGTTCCTACGACCAACACAAACAAAGCAAAGAATGATATTTGGCCCGGCTAACTCTCAGCCGGCCTGATTCTCGGGGGTAGACCTAGTGGGTGCACTGGCGCGCCCCCACTAGAAAACAAACAACAAGCAAGGCAATAATGAGATTCGGCCCGGCTAACTCTCAGCCGGCCTGATTCTCGGGGGCTACACCGAGTGGGTGCGCTGGCGGGCCCCCACTAACGCAAAGACGAACAAAAAATGCCAAACCAAATCAACTGAAAGGCACAGGTTTGAAGACTTACCGCGATCCGTCCTTTGAGGCGCTTCAGGTCACATTTGGCCACCAGGGCCGCCGTCGCCACCTTCTCATGGCTACGGGAGAATTCCGCCACTACCCTCGGGATGCCGTTGAGAGCGGCGCCTGGAGGTAGGGCTGCGCGTTCGGCATTGGTCGCGCGCCAGGTCTTCATGGGATCGCCCTCGGAGATGAGGCCGACTCCAGACGTGGATGAGCCGCGGCCGACTACGACCATGGTGACGTCTCTGGGTGGTGTGCTTGTGGACGACTCCTTCAACGCCTCGGCTGACACCGTCTCCACGACGGGAGGTGGATTCTCCGCTTCCGACACCTCCATCGCTACCTCTGACGCGCCGTCTACACCAGTATCAGGCGTGTCGGGGATCACGTCGAGGTCCACAAACGTGGAGGACGCCGACTTGGCGGTCTTGGCTGTCCTGGCCGCCTCGGTGCGGTTCTGGCCAGCTCGCTGGCTAGAATCTCCACACGTGCCCGTGGGGCGGGGTCGTGCTTCATTTTTGACGCCTCTCCTTGGTGGTCAGCTTCTTGACCCGGCTGGACCGGGTTTGGCCCTCGGCCGCCTTCCGAGCCGCCTCCTCCCACGAGCGATTCTCTTCCTCAATCAGAGCCTTCCTGGCGGCGTCGGCGGCGGCCCAGGCGGCTCGCTCAGTGGCAGAAGCAGTATCTTACTCTACCGTCTTGACATCCCTGTCGGTCGCAAACCCGTAAGGGAAAGTCTTTCATACCAAAAAACCAAAAAAGGGGGATAGGTGTTCCCTTACCCGACGACGACGGGCATCGACCTCCTGTCGATGGTGGCCCACTGCTTCTTCACGCCGCTGCCTCGGCCTCCAGTCGTAGGTCCTGTTGCGGCATGCTTGGGAGCCGTCTTGGCAGTGGCAACCTTCTTGCCCTTCTGCCGGGCTGCTTCGCCCTGCGCCGTCGTCTCACCAGCGGTCGACGAGGTCGCCCCAGCAGAGGGTTGGAGACCTCCTCCAGGTCCTCTCGGTCCTTTTCGTCGGCTGCATCACGCAAGGGAGGTGGTGTTTCGTCATCATTTGTCCAATCAGGAAGAGAAGACTTAAGATGCTCACCACGCAGCTCGGTGCCCTCCGACTCCGCCGCCCCTTCCACGTCCGCGGAGGCAGAGATCTGCGGCTCCACCACCCCCTCGTCCTCTATCTTAGTCGGGTCTGACACCTCCACGTCGGTAGCCAGCTGCCGATATCCCTGCAAGCACTCAAACAGCTGGAGGATGGATCCAGCATCCAGCATCAGAAGATGAAAAGAATACTCCAGAAGATAAGAAAAATACTCTGGGAAAGTACTTACCACTGGAGTCGGATAGCTTCGGTCGTAAGGAACCATGCCCCAATCCCAATCCCCGCCTTCGTCCATGTTGGTGGAGGAGATCAAGTTCACATTCCGGGCCACCGCGCCGTCTCGAAGGTTATTAGTGGAGAGCCGACAGGGGTCGTGTCGGCCACCCATCTCACAAATCAGGTGCGGCCGCCCATCTAACAAATCAGGTCCGGCGCGCTGCCATGGTGGTGAGCAGGTCACGGGCTAAGAGGCCTTGGACATTGAAGTTATCGAGGTGAGCGCATATCAGCTCTACCTCGTCAAACGGCTTCGGAAGCGACGTCTTCCAGTTCTTCTTCGCCGTCGGCAGAGCAATGAATGGAGGAAGAATGATGAAGTCGCGGGAGGGGTTTACATGCTTCACATAGAAGAACCCCTTCTGCCACTTCTCTATCGAATCCTGCAGCGGCAGCTACGGGAAGTCGGACGTCGTCCAGTGGTGCACCAGCGCGGCGCCACACGGGGTCATCTGCTTGGTACCCGACTTGTCCGCCGGTGCGGATTTGTTCATCGCCACAGACCGCTGCTTGAAGAAGAAAAGTGCGCCATAGGTCTAGGCGGGGTTCAATCCCTATGAACCCCTTGCACAGGACGATGAAGGAGGCAAGCTGGAGGACGGGATTGGGTGCCAAGTGGTGCTGCTGCAGACCAAAGAAAGTCAGAAAACGCGAGAAGAAGTCGCTCGCCGGAAGCCCGAATTAGCGGTAGAAGTGTTCCTCAAACACCACCACCTCGCCTTTAAACGGGGTTAGGGCCGCTTCGGCGCCGGGCACGAGCGCCTCCACAAGGTCCGCTAGAGGAAGCACGTGGTGGTGCCAGAGAGCCTCAATGTGCTCGACGCAGACTTCACTGCCCTGCCACGCACCTCGGGACTGCTCTTCCTGGGGGCACTGCTAGACATGGCGGGGTGGTAGCGAGCAGTGAGACAGAGTCCACGCGGCCAACGACGGCGACGGCACGAGCAATGCTCTCTTCTTTCTCTGGCTCTGGGAAGGAAGGGGTGCTTGTGCGGGGAGAGAGGGGGGCGAATGGCCTCCTCGACGCCCCCGCACACCATTTAAACCCTCCAAGAGATCGTGGGGAGGCGATCCGGTGCGCGCGATCCCCAACTCCTCCGATTAATGCGGGAGCATTTACGCTCTTGAGAGCCCAACCGCCACGGGGCGATCCGCAGAAGATCCACGCGCGTGTGGGCCAAGGAGGCGTCGTGGCGGGACCTAGGGCGCATGCCCCATCCCGTCACCCTCGCAGTTAATCAAGAGGTCGAGCCCGGGGCCTGGCACGTGGAGCGCCGGTGTTACCTGCGACGAAGCCGAGGCGTCCGTTGGAAGCCAGCCGGCTTGCGACTCAGCGTCTCCCGCAAAAAGCAACCCTTGAAGATCGTCGGCAAGGAACTCAAGCCGGCGAGGCCCTTCGCCTCAAGGCGGCGTACCTCCCCTCCTTCGGGGACTAATGACGGGGGGATAACCTCGGGGTAGGATCATCCAGCCTATTCCTTTGTGCCCAAGTACAAAGGGAGTCTTCAGCTTCCTCCAAACGGCCAACTCCTCCTGTCCGGCTAGAAAGCGCCTGCCGGCTAGGGGGAAACGGCCACCCCTCCCGGCCGGCTAGGAAGCGCCTGTCGGCTAGGGGCGAGATGGTAACTCCAAGGCCAGCTAGCGAGGCCGCTAGACGGCTAGAGAGCTCCTATCACATCCAATCCTAGCCTGTGATGGGACTCTATGATTAAAGTCGAATACGCATCAGCACGGATACAAGGTTGAGGCGCACTGTAGATACAGTGTTAGCAGCCATGCCCCTGACCTACGCCGAATCCAATCCATCAACCTAGCACAGTACCAGCCCGCCAGCACCCACTCCATTACCAAGCTCAGCGTGGTAACAGTGGAGACGACCATACCGGCGACCCATGACGATTCTTGCAAGACGACGCCTGGCGTACCACACGAGTGTTGTGTGGGCCTCATGAGAGAGCCCCATTGACTGGCCGACGGGTCCCATGGCCAGATGGGACCTTGCAGCCAGCGGGGCCCTCCCACGACGAGACTAGACTACGGTGGGCGCTTGGCCAGCCGGCGAGGCTGCCAGGCGGGTCCCTCTTATTTACTTTTATCCATATTGTAGGTCGGTGAGTTCGTCTATAAAACCCCCGACCCCCGTCCATGCAGAGGGTCGGCCAACTTCACACACACACGCTCCCCACTCATACAGGAGAGGTAGACACGAGTCGGCTGCTCCTTCTTCCTCCCCCGTCGAACAACTCAAGGAGCACATTGTAATCTCTCTCATTCATCAACCATTCCGGCAGGACTAGGGGTATTATCTCCCACGGAGAGCCTCGAACCTGGGTACATCGTGTGTCTATCACGCTTGTACCAATCCCATTCCCGGATCCGCCGGTGTCCTTCGGCTCCCACCACTCTTGATTAGCCTACCCATGGCTACTGTCGTGAGTAAACGATGACAAGGCGGAAAAGAAATGGCAGGAACCGAGGCGGGAAAAAATGGCGGGAAACAAGGTGGGAAAGAAATTGGCAGGAAAACCTGGCGGGAAAGAAGGGGCGTGAAAATTTATAGAGGGGCAATTTTCATATCGTGGACATCAAAAATTGTGATTTGGATGGACAAAAAAAATTCATGCACTTATTGGCTTTGCCAACACCAATCAGTATTAAATTGTCAAGGCTAGGCCAATTAGTACTAATCGGCCTAGCCAAGGCTGATAGGAGCTCGCATGCTGCTAGCACTCCCCGGCAACGACACTAGAAGAATGTTGTTGACGAGTCCCTGACTTGATGCCTTCGCGACAACAAAGCCAGAACTGCTCACAGTTGCTCAACAATTAGCAATTGTCTTGCCATGGCCCACAACGCGTTGGTTCGCAGCAGTTTTCGAGGGTAGAGTATTCGACCCAATTTGTTGATTCGCCAGGCAGGAGGTGAAAGGATACTCTCGAGTATTATCAGCTGAATGTATCAGGTTCACCACACCTGAATTATTAGTATCTGCAAGCAAAGTATCAGCAGCAAAGTAGCATGATAACAACGGTGCCAGAAACGATCTGTTGACGGCAGACTATTCCTAACTGTCGTATCAATGGCGCCAGAAGTTACTCGTAGACGGACATTGTCTTTTCCCGTCAACGCCGAGCGAACAAGTATTGTAGCTGGTAGTAGCAGTGTAACGAGTAACAGCAGTGGCAAGGAACAGCAGCAGCAACAGTAGTAACAGCGTAGCAGCAGAGCAAGACAAGTAACAGCAGCAGAGCAAAACAAGTAACAACAGCAGTGGGACAAACTCGTAGGCAATGGGTCGGTGATTCGTTTGGATGACATTCATCATGCAACAGTTATAACACGGAGAGATATGTGGCTATCTCCCGTTCGTCAATGTGATGTAGGCATGCATTCCGTGTGTAGTCATACGTGCTTAGGGAAAAGAACTTGCATGACATCTATTTTCCATCCCTCCCGTGGCAGCGGCGTCCAAAAGGATACTACGGGATATTAAGGTTCTTCTTTTAATAAAGAACCGGAACAACGCATTAGCACTTGGTGAACACATGAACTCCTCAAACAATGGTCATCACCGGGAGTGGTTCCAGTTATTGTCACTCCGGGGTAGCCGGGTCATAACACATAGTAGGTAACTACAACTTGCAAGATCGGATCTAAAATACACATATATTGGTGACAACATAATAATTTCAGATCTGAAATCATGGCACTCGGGCCCTAGTGACAAGCATTAAGCATGGCAAAGTGGTAGCAACATCAATCTCAGAACATAGTGGATACTAGGGATCAATCCCCGTCAAAACTAACTCGATTACATGATAGATCTCATCCTACTCATCACCGCCCAGCGAGCCTACGAATAGATTACTCATGAATGATGAAGAGCTTCATGGAATTGGAGAGGGAAGAAGGTTGATGATGACGATGGCGACGATTTCCCCTCTCCAGAGCCCTAAACGTACTCCAGATCTGTCGTCCAGATGAAGAACACGATGTGGCGGCGCCTCCGTACCGCAAACGCGACGAAATCTTCTCTTCTGATTTTTTCCAGGGCAAAAGTGAATTTATAGAGCTGAGTTTGGGGGCGGCAGAGCCACATGGGCCCCACAAGCTTGGTTGCTGCGGCTAGGGGGGTGGCCGCGGCAACAGGGCTTGTGGCCACTGGCCCATCCCCTCCGGTGGATCTTTGCGCAGGTATTTTTCATATTTTCCAGAAAAATTCTCCGTAAATTTTCAGGACGTTCCGAGAACTTTCATTTCTGCACAAAAACAACACCATGGCAATTCTGCTGAAAACAGCGTCAGTCCGGGTTAGTTTCATTCAAATCATGCACATTAGAGTCCAAAAAAGGGCAAAAGAGTTTGGAAAAGTAGATACGAGGGAGACGTATCAACTCCCCCAAGCTTAAAACCTTGCTTGTACTCAAGCAATTCAGTTGACAAACTGAAAGAGAAAGAAAAACTTTGACAAACTCTGTTTGATCTTGTTGTTGCAACTATGTCTAACTCGTAACTAGAATTTCAGCAAGATCACAAGTTAAGCACATAAGCAAGTGACACAAAGGTCTCACGATAAACTAATATCAATGGCATAATCAGCTAGCGAGCAAATAATAATGAGTTTCAGATACCAACAATTCAATCAAAACAAGCATGAAGCAATACAAATAGGTGGTATCTCGCTATCTCTTTCTAAGACCGCAAAAAATAAATGTTGAGCATTTTCAAAGATCAAGGGCTGACTAAACATTGTAATTCATAGCAACGAAGATCCAGTCATAGTCATACTCAATATCACTCAAAAGCAAAGCATAAAAATGACAGAGGTGCTCTCTAATTGGTGCTTATATAAGAAGAGGATGACTCAACAGGAAAATAAATAGACACGCACTTCACAGAGGGAAGCATTGATTTGCAGAGGTGCCAGATCTCAAGCTTTGAAAACAGTGGTAATAATTTTGGGTGGCATGCTTTCATTATCAACGCAATGACCAAGAGTTATCAATATCTTCCACGCTACTCATGCTATAGGCAGTTCCCAAATAGAAAAGTAAAGTTTTAACTCCCCCCCCCACCAATCAATCACACTCCACGGCTAGCCGAATCCTCGGGTACTGTCCATACTAACATCAATCCGGGGGGAGTCTTGTTTTGCAGTTATGTTTTCGATTTAAGCGTGGAACTAGGCATTCCAATTACCGGCCCCTTTCTCGTGAATGACAGTGAATAAACACATGTAGAGGATAATATGCCTAACATGGAACATACCAATAGCCCCCTGTCACCACATGAGCGGTTCGGGCATGCAAAACAGATTATTTCTTGAAGGTTTAGAGAATGGCACATGCAAATTTACTTGGAACGGCAGGTAAATACCGCAAATAGGTAGGTATGGTGGACTCTCATGGAAAAACTTTTGGGTTTATGGAAGTGGATGCACAAGCAGTATTCCGCTTAGTACAAGTGAAGGCTAGCAAAAGACTGGGAAGCGACCAACTAGAGAGCGACAACGGTCATCAAGATGCAATGAGTTTGACTAACATGGAATGCAAGCATGAACAAGATATAAATCACCATGAACACGAACATCATAGAGGCTATGTTGATTTTGTTTCAACTACATGCATGAACATGCGCCAAGTCAAGCCACTTGAATCATTCAAAGGAGAATACCATCCTATAATACTACATCATAGTCATCTCAAAATCTATGTTGGCATTCAAGACAAACCATTATAAGCTCCTAGCTAAATAAGCCTGGCATCAGAAACTATGATCTCTAAGTTGTCATTGGAAACATGGTTCTCTCACAACAAAGCTGAATCTGGGACGACAAGCTAGTCATATTTACAAAAACAAAATAGATAGAGTTCATACCAGCTTTTCCAGTCTCAATCACTTCATCATATATCGACATTATTTCCTTTCACTTGCACGATCAAACGATGTGAACAATAATAAGAGTGCTCGTGCATTGGACTAAGCTGAAATCTGCAGGCAAACACAAAGGAGACGACAAAGTAATATGGCTCTTTGAAAGCTAAACACGTAAGCATGCAAGAGCTACTAAACATTGTAACCAATATCTTCTACCTTGACCCAAAGAAAAAAGAAAACTATTTACACAGGAAAGCTCCCAAAAAGCAAAAGAAGAAAGGAAAATCTTTTTGGGTTTCCCAAAAGGACACAAAAACAAGAAAACAAGCAAACGAAAATAAACTAGCATGGATAATACAGTGGCAAAGTGTAAACACCAACGAACAAAGTGAAAGCATAAGCATGAATGTAAGGTCGGTGAGAACACGTACTCCCCCAAGCTTAGGCTTTAGGCCTAGCTTGGTCTACTCCCAAGAAGGGAAATAACCAGCTCCGGGATACTCCGGAGCGGACTGTGGATGCCACTTCTGTGTGAGCTCCTCTGGCTCCCACTGATAAACTGGCGTCTGGTACTCGACTGGCGGCTCGGGCACGGGCACCTGTGGTTGGGCTAAGCCCCAATATGCGTAGATGTCCGAGGGCATAATAGTGTACCTGCCTTCATGAAGATCGAACAAACAAGGAGCAGGCAAAGTAATAGTCTCTCGAGTACCCTGACTAAATAGCAGGTTATAAATCATCCGTCTACCAGCATCTCTATCAAGAAAATCATGGCGAACCATGCTGTCATAATCCAGATATTTCTCAGGAAGAAGCATCTCTTCTTCCTCGCAAAGTCTAATGGGTATCTCAAAGTGTCTAGCAAGACGAGTAGCATAGATACCTCCATAGACGACACCTTTGGAACGGTTTGTGTTCAACCGCTCAGCTATAAGTCTTAGTGCTATAAAGGCCTTTGCGCAAAACCGCAAGGTTTGGAGAGCTAAGTGATCCAGCCTCCCCACGACCAATCAAACATTTTCCCACAAATAATGAGAAGTACCGAAGCACAGGAAAATGTATGCTAGCAATTCTAGCGCGAGACACTCCTCTCTCCTCTGCAACAACAATAGTACCTATGAAATCCTCCAAGTCCCGTGGACGAGGATCGTGAATATCCCCAACATAAGGTAATTTGCATGCATTGCAAAAAACCTGTAGTGTCATGCACTCGGGGATATCGTACAACATCAACTCAACCATGGGAGGATTCTTGCTCGGGTAAAAGTTGAAGCTTTGAACAAAAATATTGGTGAGGAGGAGGTATTGTGAGCACTTATCTTCAACGAACGCGGTAAGACCTACGTTCTCCACCAAGTAATAAAAGTCTTCATAAAGCCCACCGGTGCGGAAAAAATCATCACTTGGCCACTCGCACGCTCGAACTTCTGTAACACGCGGAACCACATACTTGGGGTGATTCTTCTCATCCTCCTTGGGGTTACGGCTTGAAGAGCCTCTCAAGAACCTCCTCATCTTTTTCCTTTTCTAGCTCTGAAAAATTCTGAAATTTTTAGAGACTTCGAAAGAAAAGTGAATAAAGATTAACCCAACTCGTAGCAACTACTCCTACTGGTGCCTAGAGACCGTATCACGCACTAAAACTACTTGGGACCAGCTAAAATCCACATTTCAAGATCAAGAACAGGATCACCAACGTAGTAAGAATACGCGAAGGATAAAGCACTAGAGCAAAAACTAATTGGACCAATGGAGGAGTCACTTACCAAGGAGTAATTTCCCCAAAACTGTTCGGAGAATGATGCCTTGAGCAAGGAGATCGAAAATCACAGCCAAATGAGCAAGAACACGGGTTTGAGCTGCGAAACAATTTTTTCTGGAGGAAGAAGAATAGGATGGGAGCTCGAATGAGTGGAGGGGGGCCTCTGGCCCCACAAGCTTGCTTGCCGCGGCCAGGGGGGTGGCCGCGGTGATAGAGCTTGTGGCCCACTGGGGTGGCCCCCAGGCCAGCTCTCAGTCCAAGTATTTTTCAGATATTCTAGAAAAAATCATACTAGATTTTCAGGACCATCGGAGAACTTTTATTTTCGGGGTATTTTTCTCCGGGACGCTAAAACAGAAAACACGAAAAACTAAACTAAACCTATCATTTTTCTTCTAAGCAAAAGAAATTGAAAGCTTAAAACACAGGTATGTGACTCTTTGATTCATCCATTTCATGGTCATTGAAAGAAATCCGTCAATGGGGTTGATCAAATCCTTATGACAAAACTTTTCCAAATCGCAAAAGGAAATGGAGAATTTTCGAATAGTCACTAAGTCACCTCAATGGGGATATGAATCTCCCCAACAAGAAAATCATACTTCATCTTGACACGAGGAATAGGGCATCCAAAACTCCCAATAAGAATCGATGAAGTTTTTTCGATAGCATTGATGCAATGTACTTGATATCGTTTCTTCGGAAAGTGCACGGTATGCTCATTACCGTTGACATGGAAAGTGACATTGCCTTTGTTGCAATCCATAACAGCCCCTGAAGTTTTTAAAAAGGGTCTTCCGAGGATGACAGCCATGGCATCGTCCTTGGGAATATCCAAGATAACAAAGTCTGTTAAGATAGTGGTGTTAGCAACCACAACAAGCACATCCTCGCAAATGCCAACAGGGAAAGCAGCTGATTTGTCGACCATTTGCAGAGAGATTTCAGTGGGTGTCAACTTATCCAGTTCAAGTCTACGATAAAGAAAGAGAGGCATAACACTAACTCCGGCTCCAAGGTCACATAAGGCAGTTCTTATGTAGTTTCCTTTAATGGAGCAAGGTATAGTGGGCACTCCGGGATCACCAAGTTTCTTAGGAGTTCCACCTGTGAAAGTGTAATTGGCAAGCATGGTGGAGATCTCAAGATCTGGTATCTTCCGTTTATTGGTCACGATATCTTTAATGTACCTGGCATAAGGAGACATTTTGAGCATATCAACTAACTGCATCTGCAAAAAGACGGGTCTTATCATTTCAATAAAGCTCTCAAAATCCTCATCATCCTTTTTCTTGGATGGCTTAGGAGCAAAGGGCATAGGTCTTTGAACCCATGGCTCTCTTTCTTTACCATGCTTCCTAGCAGTGAAGTCATTCTTATCGTATCTCTTAGGTTGTGGGTTATCAGGATTAACCGTAGGTTCAATCTCCACATCATCATCATTGCTAGGTTGAGCATCATTATGAACATCGCTGTCCATATTGTCACCAGGTTCATGTTCATCACCAGATTGTGTTTGTGCATCAGACGCGGAAATATCATTTGGTTCTTCAGGTGTGACAGTATTTGGTGAACTGACATGTAGGTTTCTATCATCCTTCTTCTTCTCCTTAGGATGACTGGGCGTATCAGCATTAATTCCTTGAGAATCTTGATCAATTCTCTTAGGATGACCCTCACGATACAAAGGTTCCTGAGTCATTTTGCCTCCTCTAGTAATGACTCTGACAGAGTTGTCATTTAATTCATTGAGAAGGTCATTCTGAGCTTTAAGTACTTGTTGAGTAGTAATCATAGAGGCATGTTTACTCAGAAGCTTTAGATCATTGACATTTCTGTCTACACAAGCACTTAAATGACTAAGCATACGAGTACTTTGTTCCAAATGTCTGCTAACATAATCATTGAAACTCTGTTGTTTGGCAAGAAAGTTGTCAAATTTGTCAAAGCATAGGCTAGCAGGTTTATCAAAAGGAATATCACTATCATCAAACCTACGTAGAGAATTTACTTCTACTACCTGTTTTGGGTTATTGAGACCATGGATCTCTTCGATAGGTGGCAAATTTTTCACATCTTCAGATCTAATGCCTTTCTCTTGCATATATTTCTTGGCTTCTTGCATATCTTCGGGACTGAGGAATATGATACCTCTTTTCTTCGGAGTTGGCTTAGGAGGTGGTTCAGGAATAGTCCAAGCATTATCGTTGATCAAGATGTTATTCAGTAGAGTCTCAGCTTGTTCTACAGTTCGTTCCCTAAAAACACAACCGGCACAACTATCAAGGTGATCTTTAGAAGCATCGGTAAGTCCGTTATAGAAGATATCAAGTATCTCGTTCTTCTTAAGAGGGTGATCAGGCAAAGCATTCTATAACTGGACGAGCCTCCCCCAAGCTTGTAGGAGACTCTCTTCTTTGAGTTGAGCAAAGTTGTATATTTCCTGCAAAGCAGCTTGCTTCTTATGGGCAGGGAAATATTTCTCACAGAAGTAATAAACCATATCCTGGGGACTAGCCACACATCCAGGAGCAAGAGAAGTGAACCAGGCTTTAGCGTCATCCTTTAGAGAGAAAGGAAATAACTTAAGGATATAGTAGTGGCGGATCTTCTCCTCACTAGTGAAAAGGGTGGCTATATCATGTGGTTTGGTAAGATGGGCTACGACCTTCTCAGACTCATGACCGTGGAAAGGATCAGATTTGACTAGAGAGATTATCTCAGGGTCGACAGAGAATTCTTAATCCTTATCAGTGATAAAGATAGGTGAAGTGGCAAATTCGGGTCGTATTTCATCCTAGCTTTCAGAGAATTTTCCTTCCACTTGAGAAGTAATTTCTCAACGTCATAGGCATCCTTACACGCAAGAAAATCCTCAGCTATCTCTCCCTCCATAACGTAACCCTCAGGTATATCACGCAATTCATATCTAGGAGAGCTAGATCTAGCAAGAGCAAAAGCAGGTTCTATCTCAATAGTATCGGCAGTTTCAGAAGCATCACGAGCATTGGCAGTAACTCTAGCAATATGAGCATCAAGGAACACGCCTAGTGGCACATCAGGCCAAGTACTATCTCTAGCAGTATCAAGCATAGCATCATCAGGCAAAATAGCATCTCTAGCATCATCACGCAAAGCAGTATCAGGCATAGCATCTCTAGCAGTATCACACATAGCATCTCTAGCAGTATCACGCATAGCATCATCAGCAGTATTAGGCAAAGCATCATAAGCATCATGAAGCACAGGCGACATATCAAGATTTCTAGCAGGAGGTGATGTCGCAAACTTACTCATTACCAAAGGTGAATCAAGTGCAGAGCTAGATGGCAGTTCCTTACCTCCCCTCGTAGTTGAGGGCAAGACTTTGGTTTTTGGATCCTTCATATTCTTCATAGTGATCAGCAGATATAAATCCCAAGTGACTCAGAGAATATAGTAATACCCTCCCCGGCAACGGCGCCAGAAAAATGCTGCTAGCACTCCCCGGCAACGACACTAGAAGAATGTTGTTGACGAGTCCCTGACTTGATACCTTCGCGACAACAGAGCCAGACCTGCTCCCAGTTGCTCAACTATTAGAAATTGTCTTACAATGGCCCACTAGCGCGTGGGTGCGCGGCAGTTTTCGAGGGTAGAGTATTGGACCCAATTTGTTGATTCGCCAGGCAGGAGGTGAGAGGATACTCTCGACTATTAGCACCTGAATGTACAAGGTTCAATAACACCTAAAATATTAGTATCTGCAAGCAAAGTATCATCAGCAAAGTAGTATGATAGCAACGGTGCCAGAAACGATCTGTTGATGGCAGACTATTCCTAACTGTCGTATCAATCATGCCAGAAGTTGCCCGTACACGGAAATTGTCTTTTCCCGTCGACGCCGAGCGAACGAGTATTGTAGCAGGTAGTAGCAGTGTAACGAGTAATAGCATGGCAAGGAACAGCATCAGCAACAGTTGTAACAGCAGTAGCAGCAGAGCAAGACAAGTAACAGCAGCAGAGCAAAACAAGTAACAACAGCAGTGGGAAAAACTCGTAGGCAATGGGTCGGTGATTCGTTTGGATGACATTCATCATGCAACAGTTATAACACGGAGAGATATGTGGCTAGCTCCCGTTCCTCAATGTGATGTAGGCATGCATTCCGTGTGTAGTCATACGTGCTTAGGGAAAAGAACTTGCATGACATCTATTGTCCATCCCTCCCGTGGCAGCGGGGTCCAAAACGATACTACGGGATATTAAGGTTCTCCTTTTAATAAAGAACCGGAACAACGCATTAGCACTTGGTGAACACATGAACTCCTCAAACTATCGTCATCACCGGGAGTGGTTCCGGTTATTGTCACTCCGGGGTTGCCGGGTCATAACACATAGTAGGTAACTACAACTTGCAAGATCGGATCGAAAATACACATATATTGGTGACAACATAATAATTTCAGATCTGAAATCATGGCACTCGGGCCCTAGTGACAAGCATTAAGCATGGCAAAGTAGTAGCAACATCAATCTCAGAACATAGTGGATACTAGGGATCAATCCCCGTCAAAACTAACTCGATTACATGATAGATCTCATCCTATTCATCACCGCCCAGCGAACATACGAATAGATTACTCTCGGACAATGAAGAGCTTCATGGAATTGGAGAGGGAAGAAGGATGATGATGATGATGGCGACGATTTCCCCTCTCCGGAGCCCAAAACGGACTCCAGATCTGTCCTCCAGATGAAGAATAAGATGTGGCGGCGCGTCCGTATCGCTAACGCGACGAAATCTTCTCTTCTGATTTTTTTTTCTAGGCGAAAGTGAATTTATAGAGCTGAGTTTGGGGGTGGCACAGGCACGTGGGCCCCACAAGCTTGGTTGCCGTGGCCAGGGGGGTGGCCGCGACAACAGGGCTTGTGGCCCACTGGCCCATCCCCTCCGGTGGATCTTTGCGCAGGTATTTTTCATATTTTCCAGAAAAATTCTTTGTAAATTTTCAGGACGTTCCGAGAACTTTCATTTCTACACAAAAACAACACCATGGCAATTCTGCTGAAAACAGCATCAGTCCGGGTTAGTTCCATTCAAATCATGCAAATTAGTGTCCAAAACAAGGGCAAAAGAGTTTGGAAAAGTAGATACGATGGAGACGTATCCCATGCAAACTGATAGGCGTGTCGTCCTAGCCATAGCCGACAGGGACTAATTGGTTTTGGCTAGGCCAATTAGTCCCTCTCGGCTATGCCTAGGCCGACATGATCACATTTTTGAAAATTTCTGAAATGACACAATATGTTTCAAAAAATAAAAAATGCAATATTTAAAAACGGGATTTTCATTTCTATGCC
This sequence comes from Hordeum vulgare subsp. vulgare, assembly GCF_904849725.1. Classification (NCBI taxonomy): domain Eukaryota; kingdom Viridiplantae; phylum Streptophyta; class Magnoliopsida; order Poales; family Poaceae; genus Hordeum; species Hordeum vulgare. The sequence continues at coordinate 425,372,918 of NC_058523.1, read as the reverse complement.
CCTCGTTCGTTAGTTCTACTCATTCATCCCCACACTCTTAACTTTTGCTCACTTTTCCCCACTCCCTTGCTTGAAACCCTCAGAACAGGTTACAACGGACGTTGCCGTCGGGTCAGTGCTTTGACCGTTAACTATGAGGAGTGCGGCCGCGTAGGGCGCATGCAACTGACTGCGGTCGTGGGGTAGCACGTGTCGATGGGGGCAGTCGATGGGACATGCCCGAAACGTCCCATCGTATAAAGAGGGGGAACCACCTCCCAGCACATCGCCCCTGCCATTTCCCCTGCCCTCCCTGCCGTATCGTCTTCCTCTCCCCAATCGACATCATCTCGCTCTCCTCAACTGTTGTCTCGTTGTCTCCCACCGCATCCTCATCCTCGCCTTCATCGCCTCCATCTATCCGATGGCGTATGCTCATGGCGTCGCCGACACAGTGGCCAAAGATGTAGTGGAGTTGAAAGGCTCGGTGACCGCGAATGAAGTGAAGGATGTTGGTGGTGTCCACGGCAGTGTGGGGAAACTCGCAACCAGTGCGGATGTGGAGAAGGAGGTGGCGGTCTCCGCCAAAGTGCTACCGGAGCAGAAGGTGACGTTGTCGAGCGGCGCAGTCCATCCCGATGCCCGCGATGCGCAACCTGGCATGGAGCAGGAGGTATTTGCACTTTCTTGTTAGTTGCAATATTTAGGATATTCGCTTGTAGAGTTAGTTGCATTGGTTAGATTGTGATTCATACGGTAGTAGAGATGGTTAGAGTAGTTGGTTTGACACATGGGCTGGGGTTTTCTATATGGGGGATGGGGGTTTTTTCGTTTCAAAAATGCTAGATAGATCTGTATGAGAGATAGGGAACTTCATGCTTCAATGCTACACATATGTATGCTTATTATATTTGTTTTTAATGCTACACAAATTGGGGTTTTAATGCGACAGACATGTATGCTTATTAGATTGGGTCCCTATTAGATTTGTTTTTGAATGATACGCATATTGGGGTTTTGAATGTCATATGCCCAAATGGAATCCATTGATTAAGAAGTTATTTGAATCATTAGTATATAAATTTGTCCACAATATGTACTTATATTAGCTCTGTTGTTCAATGTGTGTGCATGACAATGGAAAATGCAAATAACCCTATTGCATTAGCCTTATGATCAATGTGTCATGTGTGCATCTCTAAATTTCCAATTGGCTTCTGTATTTACTAGTGATAGATGTAATTGTATATTCAGGAGGATGATGGATGGGTGGAAAAGAGGAAGCTGGCCTTTACTGGGTTCGACCCGTACGATGCAGGGTATAGCGACGACGAAGAATATGAGGTAAACCTACTTGAAATTTAGATTGTTCATTTTGTTCCTTCGACATGGTGTGTATGAATCTATAATGTATTAATGCAATTCATTCATGTGTGCAGTATGATTCTGGAGAAGATGTGTACAAGGGCAACTTCAAGTCCTTCAAAGCGAAGGAGGTGGAGAAGATCAAGGCCAAGGGAGTTGCTTCCTTCTTCAACCGCAAGATCAAGAACTGGCACTGCCCCTACTGCACTACCAAACCAAAGCCAAAGGATGGCCGCTTTGATAACCTTGTGTCCCATGGAGAGGATGTAGCGAATTGCGGGGAGGACTACATGATAAGGGGGCAGCATGCTGCCCTCGCGAAGTCACTGACTTCGGTGTGATGTGATGATGTGATGAACTGAATGTGGCAGCATGTTTTATCTTTATCTTTTGCGTTACTTTTTGTAAATTTAATGTGGTTTTTTATGATGTGATGAACTGAATCTATGGTAGTAATGTATTAGGGTACCCAATGTATTATGGGAACCAATGTATTATGCTATCTATATTTCTCTATCCTTAAATTTGCCTGTGGTGTATGGTTACTTCTGTTTAGATATTTTTTGAATTAATCTTCATATTTGTACATTTTCTTTTGAAAAATATGCTTTAATATAAAAACTATTAAAAACACGTTTAAAATATGAAAATGTAATCAAGTTTTCCTGAACCTACTCTAAATGAGCCAAATCTTTTTTATTAACATCTATTGAATCTATATAGTGTAGATTCGAAGTCTCACTGTTTTTTGAAGTAATCTTCATATTTTTACATTTTCTTTTGAAAAAGATGATTTCATATAAAAACTATTAAAAAACGTTTAAAATATGAAAATGTAAAACTAAGTTCAGATCCTTCTTATTCACTTTGAAATAAAGCTTTGGTGATTTTTTTATTTTTTTTATTTTTCAAAAACAGAAGGTAACCCTACCTCACCTCCTTGAACTCTATGAAATCTTGTAGGTGATAGCTCATATTTGTGAAGGTTTTGTCATGAAAATGACCATACACCAAGTTTATGATTTTTGGTTGGTAATATGTCACATAAGACAACATTGTGCGCAGGTTTCATATTTTTTGATTTTTTTTAAATTAATGGTGCTCATTTGACCTCGACCGTGCCAGCTAGGTTTTTTTTCATGAAAATGACCATAGACCAAGTTTAGTATTTTTCCTCGTTAGTGTGTCTTATAAAACAACGAACGGCAAAGGTTTCATATTTTTTCGATTTTTTTAAAATTAGTTATGCTCACTCAAAGCTTTCATAACCCCGTTGACCACCTCAAAACCCCTCTAAACCCTGCGGGGTTTCGCCTAACCCTAGCTTCCAACGTCAGCCGTCCGATCACATCCTGGCACCAAGCGATAGTCCTCGGATGTGGTCTTCTAGAAGGAAATCACTGGGCAGGCTGCGTGCAGGCTCCGGGGCGTTGGATCACAAGGACGGCTCCGCATCGTTGGATCGTGGGGCAATCCGTGAGAGGCGATCCCGTTGGTTGTGCTCGGCTGCTCGCCCACCACTGACTCCGCATTGTTTTTTTTTTGCATCTTTTTTACACCTTTTTACGTTGTTGTTTTTTTGCATCGTTTCTTGCGTCATTTTTTTTTGCATCGTTTTTTTGCATCTCTTTTTGCGTCGTTTTTTTTGCATCGTATTTGCATCGTGTGTGAACATGCTCGGTCTTTCACATTTGACCATAGTTTCCCACGCATGTACATTTGATCACAGTCCACTCATCAAACCAACCACAGTTTCCCACGCGTGTACACTCCTGATGCCGCGGTGGGTGTGAAAACGGGGTGGTTAGGGTTTAGGTTACAATGGCTATTTAAGCCGGACAGACACTCCCCTCCCCAAGTCGTACCCCTTCGCCTGCTCCGTTTTCCCGCCAGCCCGAGCACTCCCCTCTCCCAGCCCATAAGCCATGCCACCACGCCGCCAGTACTACACGATCGAAGAACGTCTCTGCCTCCTTCGGCGGGCCCAATTCCTGAGGGAAGCGAGGCTACCACTATAGGATTTCGGCGAGCCGGAGGAGGAGGCGCCGGAGGAGGAGCCAGAGGTGGAGGCATTGTCGGAGGAGGAGCCGGAGGTGGACGCACCAACGTAAGAGCCGGAGGTGGAGGCGCCGCCACACGAGCCGGACGTGGAGGCGCCGCCGCGGGAGCCGGAAATGGAGGCACCGCTGCCGGTCTACTATGTGTGGCCCGACCAAGTGGTGATCCTCAACTCCATCTGCTCAGAAGCAGCTGCGCAGGCCCGACGTCAGCAACAGATGCAGGCAGCGCGGGCGGCGCAGGAGGAGGCACAAGTGGTGGCCTAGGAGGACCAGGCTCTGGCCATCTCCGACGACGAAGACGCATAGTGCACTAGGCAGTACATAGGATATATATCGTAGGCTTCCCTATATTGTATGCTTTCATTATTATACTCTCTGAGCTATGTTTGTTGTTGCTTCAAAATGTTGATGCTTCAAAAAATATATTACATGATTTTCGTTGATGCTTCAAAGCCCTAAACCCCCAAATACCTAAAACGTAGCTCGATCAGTGGCAGCGACTGTCGCTGCGTCCGTGACGGCGCGCATGCATGCAGCCTAGCTCGATCACATGGGATGCACAGCAGGCTTCGCCTCTTCAGTATCATGGCGGTGCACGTCGATCGGTATGCCCTAGAATTTAGTTGCCATGCTGAATTGATGCTGCGGTGGTAAAAGGCAACAAACGCTACATCCCGTGGCGGCTCACAAGAAGGCTGCATCCGTGGCGGGGTGCATCGACGCATGCTGGCAGGCAGGCAGGCGGTTCATGTCGCGCATGATTAGCTTAGCTTTAATTGCCACGTTAAATAGATGCGAGTGGATCGAGGAGACAAGCGTGTGACATGAGACGAACTAGCAACAACGACCGTCCCTGCGTCCGTGGCGGCTAGCATGCAGAAAGAGGTCGGTCAGCGTACGTGGCGGCGCGTATCAGCGCATGGAGGCAAGCTAGCTACGTGCATGCATAGCAGACTCATGTCGTTACAGCGCGCAGGGCCCAGCAGCGACCGATGGAAGCAGGTGCATGCACAGCAGGCTCATGTCATTACGGCGCGCAGGGCCCAACAATCTAACCATAGCCCAACGGGCTAACCACGGCACCATCCGCCGCGACCCCACTCATCAGGTTCAATGGGGGACACGGTCAGCGCGGCCCCACTCGTCAGAGTTAACAGTCAAAGCACTGACTCGACGGCATCCATCGTTTGTGACCAGTTGTGAGGGTTTCGGCCAAGGGAGTAGGGAAAAGTGAGAAAAAGTTAAGAGCGTGGGGATGAATGAGTAGAGCTAATGAACTAGGGGCACAGAAATGAAAATCCCTTAAAAAATTAGCATCTATAGTGAGCATATACATTGTTTAGCTGTTTTTGGTTGTTTGTAGTGATCATATGTCGAGTTTCAATTGCTAGATTTAGTTGTTCAATCTTACACTTGGTTCCTATTAAAGAACACACCCATATTTATTTCAGTTTTCTCACAATGTGGTGTTCAATCATACAATTTGATGTTTAAGCACATGGTACGTTCTATGGATTTTCCACAATAGCAATATGAATCACTTTTTGGTTGTTGTTAAGTCTGTTGTAGTGAGCATATAGCTCCTTTACAGGTTTTTGGTTGCTTGTAGTTAGCATTTGTCTAGTTTCAATTTCTATATTTGGTTGTTTGTAGTATGCCTTATTTATTTAGTTAGTCACAATGTGAACTACAATTTGATGAATACCAGTTGAATGGCCCCACAAAGCATCCCATCTTGTCATTTTTCTTCTTGCATAGTTTGCTTGTTGTTTTCACTCTGTGATGTTCAATTATACAGTTTGATGTATAAGTACAAGCTTTGTTCTATGCAATCTCAACAATACCATTATGAATGACTATATTTGGTTGATGCTAAGCGTGTTATAGTGAGCATATGCCTACTTTGGTTTTTGGTTCCCATGGCTATATTTACTTCCCATGTTATACTCCCCCCGCCCATAGCATAAGATGTTAATACATCCAATATGTTAGTATATTGTATGTAAATAGAAAACTTCTTATGAGCGTGCTTGTAGCTTTTGATATGCTAGGTTTTAACCATGTTATATTAAACTTTTTCAGTCATGCAAAATGCAATATTCTAAAGTAAAATTTGATATGCTCGAGTATGAATTGTTTAGTTCAATTACACGAATGCATATGTTTGGTTGTCTATAGTGAACATATATATTGTTTAGTTGTTTTTGGTTGTTTGTAGTGATCATATGTCGAGTTTCAATTGCTAGATTTGGTTGTTCAATCATACACTTGGTTCATGTTAACGGTGGTGTAGTTAACAAACCCCTATTTATTTCAGTTTTCTCACAATGTGGTGTTCAAACATAAAATTTGATGTTCAATCACATGGTACGTTCTATGCATTTTCAACAATACCGATATGAATCACTATTTGGATGTTGTTAAGTCTACTGTAGTGAGCATATACCTCGTTTACACATTTTTGGTTGCTTGTAGTTGGAATTTGTCAAGTTTCAATTGCTATATTTGGTTTTTTGTAGTATGCCTTATTTATTTAGTTATTCACAATGTGCACTACAGTTTGATCACTATCAGTTCAATGGCCCCACAAAGCATCACATCTCGTCATTTTGTTTTTTCTTGCGTAGTTTGCTTGTTTTTTACACCATGTAATGTTCAATTATACAGTTTGATGTTTAAGTACAAGATTTGTTCTATGCAATCTCACCAACACCATTATGCATAACTATATTTGGTTGTTGTTTAGCGTGTTATAGTGAGCATATGCCTATTTTGGTTTTTGGTTCCCATGGCTATATTTATTTCCCAGGTTATACTCCCTCCGCCCATAGCATAATATGTTAATACATCCAATATGTTAGTATATTGGATGTAATTAGATCTTACATAGTAGTTTGGAGAGAGTATTGTAATATATCATTATGCAATTATAGTTTAGCTTCTAATATTACTTGCTACTTGTAGGTACGTAAGTCACGAGTAAATATCCGCGCTTAGACCCTTTTTGCATATGGTGCAATGGGATATTCATAAACCAACATCGTGCGAGGTAAGTAATAAAGATTGTTAGGCCAATGGGTCAAAATGTGCCAAATAAACTATTTATTTACAGTTTGTCCAAGACAACAGTGATTTGCATTATATGAACTCAGAACTGTGTAGACTTTTTACTGCCCATAATGAGGTTTTAGATGACAAAGTTTGTATCTTTTTCCTTTGCACTGGTTCCAAATGCAGTTTACTCAAGATCACTTCTCAAACTACATGATTGTTGGACATGCAAATTCAGTGTTGGTGATAGAATCTCTATCGCATACAATTCAAAATTATAAACTATTTTTGATGTAATACGCATCGTAAACTTTGCACCACAGAATTGCGCATGTGATATTTATCATGTCTGATACGAGTATGACATTTAGACATTTCTTAAACTTATGTGACACTCGTACGATGGTTAAATTACCTTCTTAGTTACAAATCGCAAATGGGTCAGAAAAAGTATGTGTTTTTGATATACTCCTTATCCTACACGATTTACAATCATGAACTATTTTTGATGCGGTGTGCATCATAAATGGTGCAACATAGAGTAGCGTGTGTGATGGTAATGCAATCTCACATGAGAAGAAAAGATGAGCCATATGGGAAGTATGACGTATCTCAAACGGTTGATCGATGACTCTCATTTGTGATAGGTGCGGACATCGCATAAGCTTAGTTTTATCAAACGTTAGTGTTCATCGGTCTTCATCACCGATGATTTTTCCTTGTCATTTCGGATGGACCCCCCTATCGCCCACACTAGCATGGCGATAGTTTAAAACTACGTCACGGAAACTGGTTAAAAACTGTTTGTATAGCATGTCGCTGCACCAGTGAGTGTGTGTGGGTTAATTATAACATCAATATAGAAAGGGACGAACACCATATGATCCAACTATACTAACAAAGTCTGTGATACATCAAGACCATGACATCTCAAGAACACGAGAGAGAGAGAGAGAGAGATCACATATCTACTTGTACATACCCTCAGCCCCAAGGGTGAATGATCACCCACAAGTATAGGGGATCAATCGTAGTCCTTTCAATAAGTAAGAGTGTCGAACCCAACGAGGAGCGGAAGGAAATGATACGCAGTTTTCAGCAAGGTATTCTCTTCAAGTCCTATAAGTAACACTGGTAGATTGTTTTGTAGTAAGATAATTCGTAACAAGTGACAAGTAACACTAGTAGCAAAGGTGCAGCACGGTAGACCAATTCTTTTTATAACAAACGAAAGGTTTGAAAGTTCTCTTATATAAAGCAAGCGCTCCTGAGGACACAAAGGAATTTATGTCTAGTCATGTTCATCATATTGAGTTGATTCACGTTTTCTACTTTGATGATTTGATATGTGGGTGGACTAGTGCTAAGGTGTTGTTCTTACTTGAACTAACAACCTGCTTGTGATTACCCCCTCTCGCAAGCATACGCAGCTAGGAAAGAAGAATTAAGATAAATCTAACCATAGCATGAAACATGTGGATCCAAATCAGCCCCTTATGAAGCAACGCATAAACTAGGGTTTAAGCTTGTGTCACTCTCTCAACCCATCATTTATTTCTTTTACACAATGACTTCCCTTAGGCCCATAACATGGCGAAGTGTCATGTAGTCGACGTTCACATGACACCACTAAGATAAGTAACAACATCCATATCATCAAAATATTGAACGAATACCAACATTATATGATTACTTATAACAAGACTTCTCCCATGTCCACACGAACAATAATTACTACTCACACATCATCAACATGTTCAAGATCAGATGTGTAATAATAATAATTAAGGATATGAACATAATATCTTCCACCAAGTAATTCAACAAGCATCAACTAGAAGATGTAATCAAGACATCTAGTAACCCACAAGTATCAATCTGAGGTTTTGAGACAAAGATTGAATACAACAGATGAACTAGGGTTAGAGATTAGATGGTGTTGGTGAATATGTTAATGAAGATTCATCCTCCCACGAAGGAGAAAGCATTGCTGGTGACGATGGCTTTGATTTCCCCCTTCTTGTGACTTTGCCCCTCGCAGGTACCGGGGGTTCACGACACGTTTTGGGCTGTTGGTGTAGGTCTTGGCGGCACCGCCGGCCATTGGGGTCGCGTATGCTGGAGTCTTGGTCTTCTTGATGCATTCCTTAACCTCTCGTAGAGTGGCTTCTCTGTCCCTGCCTAGGTCTTGATGGAGTGGTAGCATTCGATGGCTCGTCATCGTGCACAAGTTAGTGGCAAATAAACACCCCTGTTTTTGTACCCCGACAGTCTTGGTTCCATTATTTTTCTTTTGTTCCATAGAAAATCACTAGAATGTTTTGCTAAATTCCAAGGACTTTTATTTTCTCACAAAAAACAACACCATGGTAATTTTGCTAAAAATAACATTAGTCCGGGCTAGGTTCATTCAAATCATGCAAATTAGAGTCCAAAACAAGAGCAAAAGCTTGAGGAAAAGTAGATATGATGGAGACGTATCAACTCCCCCAAGCATAATCCATTTCTTGTCCTCAAGCAATTCAATTGACAAACTGAAAGTGATAAAGAAAAACTTTTACGAACTCTTTTGTTCTTGTTTACATATACATGCTTAGAGAGCACCCAGGTTTTCAGCATAAATCATGACTAATCATATCGGCAATAATCCTTGGAAACTATATTAGCTCATATCAATGTCATAATCAACTAGCGAGCAATAAGAAGATAACTCAAACGCCAACACTTGGTCAAAATAATCATGATATAATATGACAACAATGGTATCTAGCTAGCCCTTTCTAAGACCGCAAAACATAAATGCAAAGCACCTCCAAAGTTCAAGCAGCGATTAGACAATGTAATTCATGGTAGAAGAGATCCAGTCATGCTGCAAACAATGTCTAACTAGACACAAAGCATGAGGATGACCGCAGTGCTCTCAGGTCTGGTGCTTATTTGAGAAAGTGATGACTCAAAGTAAAAATAAAATAACATGAAAGTAAATAGGATTTGTAATGGCGCCATAACTCAAAGCGAAAATTAGAGATAAATTATCTTGGCAGGTACACCCTTCCTATCAATGTTACGACTAAAAAATAGTGATGGTTCCCAAGCGATAAAAGTAAAGGTGTACTTCCCCTCCACCAACAAACACACTCTACGGCTAGCCGAATCCACGGCTGCCGTCCATACCAACAACTATACAAGGGGAGTTTTTTAATTATTTGCGACTTATGATTTCGGGATTGGGAGTCCCTTTGTACCAACCCCTCTCTTGCAAGGACGAGCGAATAAACATCATCATGAGAATAACCCGCTTAGCATGGAAGATACTAACCGTCCCCTGTTGCTCCATGAGTAGTCTAGGCACACAAGACAGAAGTTCATTTGAAGTATTAGAGGTGGCACATGCAAATTTAATTGGAACAGCACGGTAATACAGCATATAGGTAGATATAGTGGACTCATTTGGAATACATTTTTTCAAGGATTTTGATGCACAAGTAGTATTCCCGCTTAGTACAGGTGAAGGCTAGCAAATAGGTTGGGAAGCGACCAGCTAGAGAGCGAAAATGGTCATGAACATTCTGATGAAAAATTATTGTTGCATGCTTGCATGAGTAGGATATAAACACCATGAACATAAATATCGTGGAGGCTATGTTGGTTTTGATTCAACTACATGCGTGAACATGCACCAAGTCAAGCCACTCGAACATTCAGAGGAGGATACTATATCATCATACTACATCACAACCATTTTAATGCATGTTGACATCCAAGATAAATCATTATCCACCCCTAGCTACTTAAGCATGGCATGAACAACTATAATATCTAATTGTCATTGAAAACATGTTTGGTCATAATACGCTAAATCATGGATACTGGTCTAAACATATTTACAAAAATAAAAACATGTTGAGTTCATACCTGCTTCTCTCTGTCACAATCGCTTCATCAAGTGTTGTCATTAATGACTTTCATTTGCATGAACGAATGATATGAAAATAATAATAGTGCAAGAGTGGCATGAACTAAGCTAGAATTTGCAACATTTTATTCAAAAGTAAAATACGAGGTAGGATGGGCTTTTTATTAGATCAATAACAATGCAAATGAGAGCCACTCAACATTTTTATCTTGGTCTTCCCCTTGGGTATAACCCAATGAAGGGAAAAGAAATTCAGAGAAAAACACTAAAATATTTTTGGAGTTTTTAGTTTTTCTAGAAGATAGAAAATTCAAGAAGGGAAAACTAAAACGAGAAAAACTATTTACACGGGAAAGCTCCTAACAAGTAAAAGAAGAAAATAGAAATATTTTTTGGGTTTTCTACAAGTTTTTTTTCAAACACACAAGAAGAAGGCAAGAAAAATAAATCTAACATGGCTTATACAATGCAAGAGCGTGAACACCAACAACTAGAATATGTAAGCATGAATTTAAAGTCGGTGGAAACATGTACTCCCTTAAGCTTAGGCTTTTGCCCTAGCTTGGTAATCACCACCCATAGTGGCGTGGGTAATAGTCAGTATGGTAACTCATGGAAGCCCTTGGTGCAACCTCCGTGGCCTGACGGGCAGCCTCCACTACTTCGTTGTACTCATGCGCCTCCCTCTCATAGACATAACATCTTCCTTTTCCCCGATAGTCAAAGAGGGAAGGTGAAGTAAAAATAACAGGCACAATAGATTTCTTATTAAACATCAGTTTGTAGTTATAATTAGTAGCGGTGGCCTTTATGAACTTGTGATGCTTCATGGCCTCAAAATCTAAGTACTGAGTAGGGAGAATAGGATCACTAGACCGCGATGATATGCTACACTTCTTAGCTAAACTAGAGGCATAAATCCCGCCATAAAAATGGCCACTTTTAGAATTGCGTTGCTACTATTGCTCCAAGATTGTAACATTTAATTCCAGTTAACGCAATATGCATGAGACTCGAGCCTGGGACACCTAAGGTACTATAATCTTGCTTGCCCACTATGCATTTTCCATTGAAGAATGCAAGGTAACGAATTGAAGGAAAATGTATACTGTTTATTCTACCTTGAGTTACTCCCCTATCTTCACCAAAGCAAAGAGTGGTTAAAAATGCCTCATATTTTGATTTTGGTGGTTCGTCCAGCGAACCCCAACGTGGGATTTTACATGTATTGGAGGAATCATCTAGAGACATGGTGAAGGCATCATCATAGAGGTTAAAGGAAACTCTAAATTTTCAAGGATAAAATTTAAATCCCTTAGTGAAAGTTTCGGTAAGATGATAGTGTTGCGTGCACTTATCTGCGATCAAGGGTGCGAGCTCACTATTATGAATGTAGTGTTCAAACTCTTCTTTAATGCGTGCAGCCAACATGAAGTCATCACTTAGACAAAGGCAGGATTTGGTGTGGGCTTCTCGCATCAGCCTTTAACTTGGCTCAGCATAAGTCCGTCGTATCGGAGTCTCACTCGATGATGCCTCTGATGACTTCCTCCTCTGAGAGCTCCTCTTGAACCAGCTCATTATTCCTACGTACAAATTTCTAAAAAAAATTGGGTCACGAACTGAAGTTAACAATACTTCACAAGAATGATAGTAACCTAAAACAAGCATTCAAACTACTTGGAAATTCGAGAATTCAACATGCAAGCTCATCTAGAGTAGCTTATTACTTCCAAGATAAACCACTAAAGAAAAAAAATGGAGGAGTGGGGGATTTACATACCAAGGAGCAATCCTCCAAAATAGTTTCAGAAATGGAGTTTCGAGCAAAGAGATCGAAATCCACGGGTTTGAGAGCAAGAACACGACAAAGAGAGATCCATGGAATTTTTTCTGGAGGTAAGTGACAAAGTGAGCTGAAGGGATAAGTAGGGGGTACCCGAGGGGCCCACTACCCACGAGGGCATGTCAGGGGTGGCGCACCCAGGTTCCTAGTGGCCGCTAGTGACACCCCCTACGGTGTTTTTAGTGTCACATGTTCTCAAATATTCAGAAAACAATTGTGAAAATTTCAAGTCATTTGGAGAACTTTTATTTTTGGGCGCTTTTTGATTGCACGGAGAAATCAGAAAATTGGATAAACATGACATTTATTGTATTTAAATAAAAATATCAAGAAGAATAAAATGGGTACATAGAGTTGTGCCTACTATATTCATCGACCTTGTGCCTCTTGACAATGATTCATTAACAAGGTTGATCAAGTCTTATTAACAACTACTTCCAATTAGCAAGAATCCGAAGAATTTTCGTAAAACACTGCGTTACCTCAACGGGGATGTGCATATACCCAACAATAAGTATCTCATATTTATTTTTGGTCGTAGGTAGAGGTAGTTGAAAACTTGCATTGGTGGTAGTCGGTGATTTTCCAATAACATTAACCCCATTCACTTGAAATTGTTTCCTCGGAAAATGCATTGTATGTTCTTTACCATTGACATGAAAAGTGACCTTGCTTTTGTTGCAATCTATAACAGCCCGTGTAGTATTTAAGAAAGGTATACCAAGGATAACTAACATGTTGTCATCGTCGGGCATATCAAGTATAACAAAGTCTGTCAAGATAGTAACATTTGCAACAACAATGGGTACATCCTCACAAATACCGATTGGTATGGTAGTTGATTTGTGAGTCATTTGCAACAAAATTTTGGTAGGCGTGAGTTTATTCAAGTCAAGTCTTTTGTATAAAGAGAAAGGCATAACACTAACACCGGCTCCTAGATCACATAAAGCAGTTTTCACATAGTTGCTTTTGATGGAACATGGTATAGTTGATATTCCTGGATCTCCTAGTTTTTTAGGTACTTCATTCTTAAAAGAATAATTAGCAAGCATGGTAGAGACTTCAGCTCTAGGTATTTTTCTTTTATTAGTGATGATTGATACGTATCCGTCGTATCTATAATTTTTTATTGTCTCTTGCCAATATTCAACTTTCACATATTTTTGGGAATATTTTATATGATTTATTGGACTAATATATTGATCCCCTCCCAAGTGTCAGTTCCTGTTTGTTCCATGTTTTTTGTTTCGCAGAATATGTATATCAAATAAAGTCCAAACGCAAAAAAATATGCAGAATTATTTTGGAATATATGTGATTTTTGGGAGGTGGAATCAACACAAACGGAGGCCCACGGCCTCCACTAGGTACCAAGGCGCGACCCATACCCCGTGGCATGGGGCGTTTCCTAGTGGCCACCTCGTAAGTCGGTTGGGGCTCTTCTTCGGTCGCAAGAAAGCTAATTTATGGATAAAAAACCCTTAAAGTTTCGGCCCAATCAGAGTTACGGATCTCCGGCAATTTAAGGAACGGTGAAGCGTGAGAAAACAGAACGTGAAACAGAAGAGAACAAAGAGGGAGATCCAATTTTGAAGGTGCTCCTACCCCTCCGCCGCCATGGAGGCCATGGACCACAGGGGGAAATATCCTCCCATCTAGGGGAGGTCAAGGAAGAAGAAGAAGGACGGGGGCTCTCTCCCTCTCTGTCCCAGTGGCGCCGGAGTGCCACCAGGGCAAGGAGCGTGAAGGTGATATACATCAACAATCGTGTCGCCGTCAATGCCAACTCTCTCTCCCTCTATGCAGCGATGTAACACCTCTTTTCCCGCTGTAACTCTCTACTTAAACATGGTTCTCAACACTACATACTATTTCTCAATGATAGGTGGCTATCCTACGATATTTGAGTTGATCCGTTTTGTCCTATGGGTTAATTGTGATATGGTGTTATTGATATGAGTTGTGTGTTAATATGGTGCTTTCCTAAGGTGCATTCCATGATGTGCACACATGAAGGATACACGCTGGAGGGTTTGCAATATGTTCATGATTCGCTTATAGTGGCTCGCGAGAGTGACAGAAACTTACACCCAAGTAAGGGAGTTGTGTGCGTGTGGGAGTAAAGAGGAATTGATGTTTAATGCTATGGTTGGGTTTACCTTAATGATTTCTAGTAGTTGTGAATGCTTGCTGGAGGTCCAATCATAAGTGCATATGATCCAAGTACAGGAAGTGTGTTAGCGTATGTGTCTCCCTCATTGCACATAATAAGTATCTATCATGTTATATTCAATTGCATATGGACATTTTTTCTCTTGTGTTACACAAAAAACTTTCTACTAAGCAGCCCCAAAATTTTATTTACTTGCTCTTTATTTTCCCACAAAATAGTTTCATACTTGTTCTAGGTAAAGTAAGCGTTTGTGCGCATAGAGTTCTATCGGTGTTCGATAGAACTTGATAGAATATTAATTCTAACTTTAGCTCCTCATTGGGTTCGACACTCTTACTTATCAAAATAGTCTACAAAGGATCCCCTACACTTGTGGGTTATCAATAATGTCTTTCATGTACATAGCATAAGGGGCCATCTTTGAATGATCATTTAAACGAGTATGCAAAAAGACTGGCCTAAGAATTCTAGCAAAGCGTTCAATTTCTTCATCATCTTTTTTCTTAGTTGGTTTGGGTGGATAAGGCATGGGTTTTTGAACCCATGGCTCTCTTTATTTGCCATGATTTCTAGCAACAAAATCTCTTTTATCATAATGTTTATCCTTAGGTTGTGGGTTATCAAGACCAACACCAGGTTCTATCTCAACATCATTATCTCATTCTTTCTCATTCTCAGGTTGAGCATCTACATGAGCATCATCATTATCATTTTCATTATCACTAGGTGAATGCTCAATATCAAATTGAGTTTCATCATTAGAGATAGAGATATCATTAGCATAATCAGAAGGTTTATCTACTTCGGGTTCACTCGAAGTATGCAAGGTCCTATCATCTTTCTTTTCTTTTTCTTCCTAGAAGGACTAGGTGCATCAACATTCACTATTTTTGAATCTTGTTGAGTGTAGCGACCCGACTCAAGACGAGTCAAGCCTCTGTGTATCTGTGCCATCCCTGGATCAGTATGCTGGCACACACAATACGTCAATGTATATATCAAACTGCAATCACATGGAAATAACGTAAAACTGATATATACCTTAAATATGTCAGCGGAAGCAGTCAAGGGAGTGGAGTCCCAATAAACACCAACGACTTGTTGGGTGTAGACCATAACCCTGAATCGTACTCTTACTCGTCGAAGAAAAATATCTGCAACATAAGACGTTGCAGCCGTGTAGGTCAGCATATTGAATATGCCGGCAAGTCACATAAGAGAGGGGTGAAAAGTAATCATCCATACTATATGCATATATGGCAGGTGGGGCTATAAGTTTTTAGCGAAAAGCAAGATTTCTCCTACATCAAGAGAGGGCTAAAAGCAAAATGTTACTACATTGTTGGTTGTTAACGAGATGGTTCCACCAACCAATTCTCGTACCCATGTTGTCAATAATACCCACATCAATATTATTATTTGTGTTGAGAATTTTAGATAACTTCAGTTCCTTTGTCTCAAGTTGTCCCTGACCGTGGACACGGCTAATAGATTAGGTTTGAGTACTCTGCAGAGTTTTGCACACGTTCCCCACAAGATTTGATCGCCTCCGTGTATGTCCTCGCACTTCATGGTGTTTGAAGACCGGATGATCAAAACATGGTCTTTGAACGGGTCCCTCTGAATCCCTGTCGGTTCCCATCCAATCCTACCGTTCTTCTACATCTGCTAGCATCGCCTGTCCAGAGTCGCCGCGTTGTCCATCCAAGCCAGAGCCCATAATGACTTGTGGCTGTGCAGGTAAGCCTTGGGTCTTGAAAATATCCGTCCGTCTCTTTGAGCCTGGGTGAAGCTTTCCGCAAGATGTCATGGCCGTCTCCAGCATCCCGGGTCATCCACTGGTTTCTCCAGGGAGCCGATCAACCGTCCTTCACCCAAAGTTGCATTGCATCACGAGGTCTTGAAAAGTCTTGACTTAACCGGTCTTGGTTATTAAATTATTCTCGCATCACTCGTGATAAACTCTCAACCAGAATCCCGTCTACTCAAGCATAGAAATATGAAATTGGTCATCTCGGGCCAAGTAACGGGGTTGTTGGGTGCCTACCACATGATACTACATTATGTAACCATAATTTCCAAGTACCTACTCAGCATGCAAATTGGGCATAGAATGGTAGAACTACGACGCATAAAACATAGATGATACATGATCAAATGACCTGCCTGGTGATGTTGACGAAGAAGAATTTCTCAAGAAATAACTTGATAGACTACTCGTCACTCTCCGATGAAATCTATATAACAAACATATCATTCACATAAGCACTCATACTAGCAATCATTCTAGCAATCAAAACAAAAGAGAGAGCGAATAGGAATCCGAAGGAAACTTCAAATAAGACTAGGGAGTCTTCTACTACATCAAACACTAAATAGTTTTTGTCCAACGGAAAAAAATAACAGGGAACTAAGATATAAATTTAACTAAGATAAAATAGAGTGTTTTTCACAAAACTTTCTCAAAGTATTTCCAAACGGGATTTGAAACAGTGGAGAAACCAATTGCAAGTTATTAGAGAACTAGAATTGATTTCATGATAACATATAAAAATAAAAATAAAAATTTGTTGCAAACCTACTCGTAACTAAAAGAAACAAAACATAATCTTTCTGAAATATAAAAGAAAATAATTTAAAAACAATTATAGAAAAGGAAATAGCCATAATCCTAAAAGAGGTCAAACAGAAATTGTTTCACAAGAAACAATGAGCTAAAATACTCAAATAATTCTGAAATTTTAACCATTGATAAATAAGATCACTAGTGATCAGTAGCAAAACGAATTAATTAAAAGTCTATTTTTAAACTCCCAGAATAAGAAAAATAAGTTTTAAACTAAATCTGGTCTAATTCAAATTTTAAAATTTCAAACATAGACAAATTATATGTTTTTAAAAACTACAGAAAAATTGTGATCTACTGGAAAACGAATCAACATCATTGGATCTCTAGACCAAAAGTTATGATGAAAACAAGATTGGAACTTTCTCTGTTTTGGAATTAAAACAGAAAAAGAAAAACTGATTTCTTATCGGACAGGGTACACGTGGCAGCTTCTGGTTGGCCTAGGTGGGGTGTGCTGCAGGGCTTTCTTGAAAACGGCCACTATGTAAGTAAAACCTCTCGGCTAAATAGTAAGTGAAGTAAAACCGGCTTGGTTCTTAACTAAAAACCGAAGGGGTACATCCTATCTAATCCTAGCCATCTAAAACAGATCGGACGGAGGAAGGAGAGATAGGGTGTAGTGCACCGTGGGGCTGCTGGTGCTTCTCCTCCGGCGAGGCAGAGAAGGTGGCAAGGTCGGGGCTGCATCTCCGGCGAGGCCAAATGCACCAGAGGATGGCGGAGGGGCTCCTCCGACGGATGGCGGCGACGGCGAGGCGAGAGGTGGGGGGCGGGCGTGGTGCTCGAGCTTCTCGGGCTCCTCGAACAGCCGAACTCCTTCGAGGCATGGGGTGGTGAGGAGGCGGCGAGGGCTCGGGCTAATGGGGAAAATGGGTTGCGGGGGCGGTGGGGGAGCTCGTGGCGGCGTCGGTTGGGGCGGGGAGGCGAGGGGTGGCGTAGGGTGGCGAGGTGGATTTTCTACTGGAGCCTGGCTCCAGTGAGGGGAGGGCTGGGGCATGGAGGTGCTGCGGCGTGGGGAAGGAGGGGTGAGGGGGGGCTGGGGCGGCGATTTATATAGGGGGCGAGGGGGGAGCCGAGGGAAGGAAGGGGAAGCTTGGATTGGGGGGGATCCCGTGATCCACGGGATGGCGCCATGGAAAGGGGTAGAGCGCTGGGGAAGGAAGGGGCATGGGACAAAGAAGGAAAGAGGAAGAAGAAAGAAGGAAAGAAAGAAAGGAAAAAAGGAAAGAAAGGGGGGTGCGCTGGAGGCTGGTGGAGGCTGCTGGCGGTTGGAGAGATCTCTCCACCGATGGGGGGATCTGGCCCAGGAAAATCTCCCGATTTGTTTTTTTTAAACGGCAAGAGAAAAAATAATAGAAGGAAACAAAATAAAAAGATTTATATGGGGTATTATATACCAATTCGATCAGAAAAATATTTTCTAATTGATTATCATTTTTCCAAAACCAAAATAAAAACTTTTTTAAAAAATGTTTTTTCAGAAAAATCCCTAAGGCTTTATTTTCTTTTTGGCAATTAATTTCCCCACAAAACTTTGGTTTTCTTGGATCAAAATATTTCAAAAATGCCTCTCATTTTGGAGGGTCATTTTCCTCCGCTCTTTCTTGCTTGCAAAAAATTATTTCCCGGCACTTCTTGCATGAAAAAAAACAAATAGAAATGCAAAAGAAAATTTTGAAAGAATTCAAATGCAAACTCCATTCAAATTTTTTTATAGTTGAAGAAGTCATGTCATCTTCTCTCATTGCTTTTAACTCGCTGAATTTGAATTTATCGGATAAGGGGAAAGTCATTTTATTCCCTCTCATTCAAAAGTTTTGAAAAGTTTCAAATTTCACTCAAGTTTCAATCACTCAAGCAAACAAACAAACAATCTAATAATTATTCTAACATTCCAAAATTTGGGATGTTACAAACCTACCACACTTGAAATGAATCTCGTCCTCGAGATTCGAAGAGGCTAGAAAGAAAGGTTAGGGTTTGGGGGTCTTCTAACAAATCCAACTTCCGGCAAAGTGGGATGCTACCACACTTAAAATAAGTGCTACTAGTCCCTTAAGATTTTAACAAACCTCTGGGGTTTTTGGCATCTGACTCCTCACAGTCTTCATACTAACTCCTTTGGTGATGCTCTTCCGTTATATTCAGAATGTTTCCATCAAAATCGAGGGTTCTTTTGTTGATATAAGATTCTTCCGTTACTGGGTCTTCTCAACTGACAGTCTCGTGATCAATTCTAAATAACCTATCGATGATTCTCATGGTGGTCTACCATTTGTGGCTATCCTGCAGGGAGAGGGGTCTTGTCTTCATCCTCACCCTAAAATTTCCTACGCGTGACAACAAATGCCATGTACATGGGGATTTCCTCATGCCATTCTAAGGCTTAAAAAAAGCTTCAAAGAACGTCGTCTCTCACTATGGGTAAGTCTCTCAGATTTACCATTCCAAATAGCAAGAGAATGATAATAGTAAGTCGTCATGGTGGCCAAGCCATGTCGCACTGAAATCATTACCTTGTATAAGGCTTAGTGAATCTCGTATTCTAACACTTGGGCATCCTCACAAGAATTGCAGAATTTCTCTTGTCCACGAACGAAGTTCGGATAATCCATTGGTTCTGCATGTGGAACAAAACATCTACCTTAACTTCACAACTCTCAGGGTTTCGTATGCTCCTAAGAAAACGTTTGCTGAAACAAGTTTCCTTCTCCAAAAAGATAGTACTTGTAACACCCCAAAAATATAAATTTTGGAATGTTCATATAATTATTAGATTGATTGTTTGTTTGTTTGAGTGATTGAAAATTGAGTGGAACTTGAAACTTCTCAAAAAAATGAGAGGGAATAAAATGACTTTCCCAAAATTTTCTCTTTTGAATCCCTTTTCAATTTTGAGTTTGAATATTTTCAAAACCCTTTTTCCAGATCCTTTTTTCTGTGCCAGGAACCAGATTTTTCGCAGAAATTCAGAGATTTTCGATCTCCTCGAAAGAAAATGAGTTCGATCAGCAACACCGGTCTCCGCAGCACCAGTGCTTCTCTCGGGGTTTTTTTCTCTCTTATTTTTTTCTGTAATATTTTGATGTACCCCTTATTCTGGCTTAGCCTTGCTTAAACAGAAGACTCTCGAACCAAACAAGCAACGGATTGAGCAACTAGCGCGAAAGCCGTTGCGCAGAGAATGGGAGGCACTCTCTTCTTGCAAAATGCATTAAAAAAATGAAACGAGAGGAGGAAAATGACCCTCCAAAATCAGAGACAATGTCTTGATTCAAATTCCTTTTCATTTTAAAGTTATTGCAAAAAAAATAATTTTTTTAAAAAAGTATTTTTTTTGGTTTTGAAAATATGTTCATATTTTAGAAAATTTTATTCTGAAAATTTTGATATATAATATGTCTATATAAAATGTTCTCTCTTTTTCATTTATACGTTTTTTCTTCTTTGTTTCAAAAAAAAATTGTTCGCCCGCAAAAAAAAAAACAAAGGCCACGGCCGGCCGTAACGGCTCATGCGGCTGGCCAAAGTCTTTCAGCCCATGCGGCACTTCTTCTCTCTTTTTTCTATTTTCTCCTCTTTACGTATATGTTTAGTCCCACATTGCCTATCTATGGACCATTAGACCTCCCTTCCACCTATAAATATAGATCCATAGGAGCATCCAAAAAATCATCTATTTCGGGTTAAATCAATCTTTTGGTTTAACTAGATTTATTAAATAAAAATATTTTTTTCTTCTCTTCGGCGGGATTTCTCGAAGTCGTCTCCTCATTGGAATTAATTCTTACTCTGCATTCTAAAGGTATTTCTCTTCGTATTTTTTTATACTCCCGTAGTTTATTATTTCTAGACTAGTATTCCTACACTAGTATACGGTAGAGTAATTAGATATATTATTTAGTCTTCGTATTTACACATTAGTACTAGAATTCTTTTAGACATAGCACTTTTCTTCCGTAAAAATAGCTTGGCCCTGATTTTTCAAATAGCCATAATTTTTTACTCGTTTATCCGAATTAGATGAAACCAACGCCTAGAGTTTCGTCTTGATCCCACCTATCCGATGAACCTATCATATCAACTTTTTTGAAATTTTCAAATTTCGAAATTTGTTCATATTCATATTCGAACTTCTTTTGATCATATCTTTTTATCCGTAGCTCCGTTTTAGATGAATTCAAAGTAAAGAGGATTTCACCATGCATTTGAAGAATTGAAGCTACACCTATTGAAGACCCTGAAGCGTTCGAATAATTATATGACCATTAGAAGTCCAAACCCCAATTATATACCCACGTTAGTTGCGATGATTTGTGAGCCGTCATTGGTGTGTGTTTTCCGACGGCCACAACTAAAACCTATTCTCAAAAATATTGTTTGTGTTGTGTGTATCTTCCTCCCTCTCTTACCCGTCTCATCCCCAAAACGTTGGACCCAATAGATGGCGTATGAAGCTGGACTTGTAATCACTGGACCAATGACCCAGCTGGAAGTTGAAATATGGATTCAGAACATGGAGAACTACTTCGAGAGCAATTTGATTTCCAGGAAGTATGAAGTTGCACACGCTCTTCAGTACTTTACCCAAAGTGCTGCTATCTGGTGGAAAATGCATCATGCCATACAAGGATTTAGTGGAGGAGAAACTTGGGACGAATTCAAGAAGACTCTGTTAAGATCCCGTCTTATCCAAAAGTGATATGATAGCCCGATGAAGAAGCCTTGTGCATGCAAAATCTGTGGAGAAATAGGACACACCCAGGAAGAAAACCAGGATGGATGCCCTCATTGTGAAGAAAATCACCCAGCGGAGGATTGCTAAGTAGTCAGGTGACTTGTTTCTTGTGTGAAGGAACCACCCACCACCCAGCGGCGTGTCACATTTAACCCAAGTATGCTTGAAACCCACAGACACCGGGACTAACAAGGACCAAGTAGTATCTTTTTGGAGAAGGAAACATGGATTAGCAAACGTTTTCTTAGTAGCATACGAAAACTCGAGAGTTGTGAAGATACGATAGATGTTTTGTTGAGCTTGCAGAACCAATGGATTATCCGAACTTCGTTCGTGGACAAGAGATATTCTGCAATGCTTGTGAGGATGCCCAAGTGTTAGAATACGAGATTCACTAAGCCTTATACAAGGTAATGATTTCAGTGCGACATGGCTTGGCCACCATGACGACTTACTATTATCATTCTCTTGCTATTCGGAACGGTAAATCTGAGAGACTTACCCATAGTGAGAGATGACGTTCTTTGAAGCTTTTGTTTAAGCTTAGAATGGTATGATGAAAGCCCCATGTACATGGCAATCGTTGTCACGCGTCGGACATTTTGCAATGAGGGTGAAGCCAAGACCCTTCTCTCTGCAGGATAACCACAAATAGTACACCACCATGAGAATCATCGATAGGTTATTTAGAATGGTCACGAGATTTGTCAGTTCAGAAGACCCAGTGACGGAAGAATCTTATATCAACAGAAGAACCCTCGATTTTGATGGAAACATTATGAATATAATGGAAGAACTTCACCAAAGAAGTTACCATGAAGAGTGTGACGAGCGAGATGCCAAGACCCCAGAGGATTGTTAAAAATCTGAGCGACCAGTAACTCTCATTTTAAGTGTGGTAGCACCCCACTTTGCAGGAGACAATATTTGTTAGAAGACGCCCCAAACCATAACCTTTTCTTTCTAGCCTCTTCGAATCTCGAGGACGAGACTCATTTTAAGTGTGGTAGTTTGTAACATCCCAAAATTATAAATTTCGGAATGTTAACATAATTATTAGATTGATTGTTTGTTTGTTTGAGTGATTGAAACTTGAGTGGAATTTGAAACTTCTCAAAAAAATGAGAGGGAATAAAATGACTTTCCCAAAATTTTCTATTTTGAATCCCTTTTCAATTTTGAGTTTGAATAATTTCAAAACCCTTTGATTAAAAAAAATCAAACGAGAGGAGGAAAATGACCCTCCAAAATCAGAGACAATGTCTTGATTCAAATTTTAAGTATTTGCAATTTATTTGAAATTCAAATTCCTTTTCATTTTAAAGTTATTGCAAAAAAATAATTTTTTTAAAAAAGTATTTCTTTTGGTTTTGAAAATATGTTCATGTTTTAGAAAATTTTATTCTGAAAATTTTGATATATAATATGTCTGTATAAAATGTTCTCTCTTTTTCATTTATACGTTTTTTCTTCTTTGTTTCAAAAAAAAATTGTTCGCTCGCAAAAAAAAAAAAACAAAGGCCACGGCCGGTCGTAACGGCTCATGCGGCTGGCCAAAGTCTTTCAGCCCATGCGATACTACTTCTCTCTTTTTTCTATTTTCTCCTCTTTACGTATATGTTTAGTCCCACATTGCCTATCTATGGACCATTAGACCTCCCTTCCACCTATAAATATAGATCCATAGGAGCATCCAAAAAATCATCTATTTCGGGTTAAATCAATCTTTTGGTTTAACTAGATTTATTAAATAAAAATATTTTTTTCTTCTCTTCGGCGGGATTTCTCGAAGTCGTCCCCTCATTGGAATTAATTCTTACTCTGCATTCTAAAGGTATTTCTCTACGTATTTTTTGTATACTCCCGTAGTTTATTATTTCTAGACTAGTATTCCTACACTAGTATACGGTAGAGTAATTAGATATATTATTTAGTCTTCGTATTTACACATTAGTACTAGAATTCTTTTAGACATATCACTTTTTTTCCGTAAAACAGCTTGGCCCTGATTTTTCAAATAGCCATAACTTTTTACTCATTTATCCGAATTAGATGAAACCATCGCCAAGAGTTTCGTCTTGATCCCACCTATCCGATGAACCTATCATATCAACTTTTTTGAAATTTTCAAATTTCGAAATTTGTTCATATTCATATTCAAACTTCTTTTGATCATATCTTTTTATCCGTAGCTCCGTTTTAGATGAATTCTATTGCGTCGGATTCGTATCAAAGTGATCTTTCCGTCTGTATCATTAGTTTTAACTTTTCAACTTATAATTTTTATCAAATCAGATTTATCTATTAGTGCCCAAAAGTGTTCACATTGTTTCAAGCCGATTCAATGTTATATTGACGTATTTGTATCTTTTGATCCGCTAGTTCAAATCTAGTAATTCTTTTTTCTACACGCTCATATTGATCTCCTATATCCAGTAGCATCATTAGTTTCGACCTTTGAACCTTACAAATTTTAGCGATTCAATTTTGTATTCGAACATTCATTTGATCTTATCTTGCAAATCGTACCACCTTTTCAATTGATTCCTTTTACCCCTAAACACTCATGTCATATATTTTTGTACATAACCATCGTACCTCAGTTCAACTTCTCTTGACCTTTTGAATGCAAATTCAATTCATACTTCAATTCGCTATAACTTGCGTTGTAGTGCTCCATTTCAAGAAATTCTTTCTACAAATAAATTCTTATGTCTTATACTATTTGTCAAACAACATTCATGTTGTTCTCCCAATATTTTTGGTCATCTCCCATAGTGTATGCAAGTCAAGCTTATATAGCAATAGTTCATCGTCCATTACCTCTTTTGATCTCATTCATGCACCTTCACTTTACAACACACTTAGGACCTTTTTATTAAACCTTAGTACGTTTTTATTTTGCACCAAGACATGTTTTGTTCTTATGTTCTCTTGGTTCTTCCTTTTTGGCATGAATGTTTATTGAATGGTATTCATTCACGATAGATTGCTCGGAGTGTGGCGAGTAGAATTATCAGGATTTTGAGAGCGACTATCTTCATCAAGTAATACCAGGAAAGTCATTTGATCATGTATCACCTATGTTTTATGCATCGTAGTTCTACCATCCTATGCCCAATTGCATGCTGACTAGGTACTTGGAAATTATGGTTACATATTGTAGTATCATGTGGTAGGCACCCAACAACCCCGTTACTTGGCCCGGGACGACAAATTTCATATTGCTATGCTTGAGTAGCCGGAATTCTGGTTGAGAGTTTATCACGAGTGATGCGAGAATAATTTAATAACCAAGACTGGTTAAGTGAAGACTTTTCAAGACCTCATGATGCAATGCAACTCTGGGTGAAGGACGGTTGATCGGCTCCCTGGAGAAACCAGTGGATGACCCGGGATGCTGGAGACGGCCATGACATCTTGCGGAAAGCTTCACCCAGGCTCAAAGAGACGGACGAATATTTTCAAGACCCAAGGCTTACCTGCACAGCCACAAGTCATTGTGGGCTCTGACTTGGTTGGACAACGCGGCGACTCTGGACAGGCGATGCTAGCAGATGTAGAAGAACGGTAGGATTGGATGGGAACCGACAGGGATTCAGAGGGACCCGTTCAAAGACCATGTTTTGATCATCCGGTCTTCAAACACCATGAAGTGCGAGGACATACACGGAGGCGATCAAATCTTGTGGGGAACGTGTGCAAAACTCTGCAGAGTACTCAAACCTAATCGATTAGCCGTGTCCACGGTCAGGGACAACTTAAGCCAAAGGAACTGAAGTTATCTAAAATTCTCAACACAAATAATAATATTGATGTGGGTATTATTGACAACATGGGTACGAGGATTGGTTGGCGGAACCATCTCGTTAACAACAAACAATGTAGTAATATTTTGCTTCCAGCCCTCTTGTTATAGGAGAAAATTGGCTTTATGCAAAACTTATAGCCCCACCTACCAAATATGCATGTAGAGATAGTTGATTATTATTTTACCCCTCTCTTTGATGTCTTGGCGGCATATTCCATATGCTGACCTACACGGCTGCAACGTCTTATGTTGCAGATATTTTTCTTTGACGAGTAAGAGTACGATTCAGGGTTACGGTCTACACTCAACTTGCCGTTGGTGTTTATTGGGACTCCACTCCCCTGACTGCTTCCGCTGAGATATTTAAGGTATATATCAGTTTTACGCTATTTACATGTGATTGCACTTTCATATATACATTGATGTACTATGTGTGCCAGCATACTGATCCAGGGATGGCACAGATACACAGAGGCTTGACTCGTTTTGAGTCGGGTCGCTACAGTACTTGATCCTTATTAGTCCCGGGGTCTGTGGGTTTCAAGCATACTTGGGATTACTCCGCCTTTAAATTTCCATAGTGTTTGATTCCATCATACTCTTGGGGTAACCATCATAAAAATAGTCCTCAGAATTATTTTTGGTACACACTCCACTCTGTGGGATACTTTCTGCTGGTGTGTTTACCATGAAAATGTATTGGTTCATCCATAAATCATATTCATTTCATACTCAATCCTTTATTACATCCTTAATTTCTTCTAAAAAAACTCCAATTCAAAAGTACTCTACTACAAATGTTGTCATCCACATTGTTCGGTATGGTCGAGCATTTCCGCCAACATTATTCATTCGTCTCCCTTGGGGATACTTTAGTTCCACTGGAACTTTCCAATGTGCTCCTTGAAATCATCCATCTTTTGCTTCATCATGGTGTCATGAGCTTCATCTCCATCATCTCCGCATGCACTTCACTCAGGTATTCCTGGGTATGACGGAGTCTTGCTTCAAGTATCTCTCCAATCTGACGTATGGCTTCCATGGCAGCTTCACGAACAGCATCAAAGAAGGTTGCTCGTGGTACACATGAAATGAAAAAGTATTGCCCCATAGTCTTTGGACAAACTCCTTTCACACGGTGGAGATGTACTTCCACATACCAAAGTTCCACTCCACTTTCCATGAATGGGTAGCCTTTGTAGACTGCATCACCTTCAAGATGAATGTGCTTCATCATGTCCTTTAGGATTTTCGGGTAATCATGATCACTGGTCAGGGTCATGATCGTTTCTGGGCCCTTGAGGAATGACTCGTAGAGAGTTGTCATCTGCAGGTGTCGGTAATTAGGTACTCAGAGGAATGTATGTGTCTCCTTGGTAATCATGGTACATTCCTACTCAGTGGATCATGTGGGTTTACCGATTACTACCACACTAAAATGAATTATACTCATGCCTGCATAGACCATATTTTCTCTTATCCTCATAAATGTTCAGAGATCTTTGCTCGTAGAGAAAAAACGCATACAGTTTCAACATAGGCAATTATGAGACAATAAATTCCATTTATTCATGATGTTATTACAATCTCAGGGACTTCTGTTACAAAAAATTTCACTCCATGATCTCATGAAAAACAAGAGTTCTTTAGATTACACTAATTGCCGCAGTCAAAACTTAACTACTCCTTCTTAGCTTTCTTCCTTTGTGGACAATCGCTAGCAAAATGTCCTGCTTCCTTGCAACGAACGCAAATGAGTTCTGACAAGTCTCGAGGACTCTTAGTGTTTGCTTTTGCTCCTTGGGTTTCCGGCTTCCTTCCGGAGCAACTGTATTTGTGGTGGCCAAATTCCATACACTTGTAACATCTGACATGACTCAAGTCTATGTCTGCAGAGATTTGGCTCTTCCGAGGGTACTTTTTCTTCTTTCCGGACTCCTTTATTTTGGCCAGTTCTTCTATTTCAAGTGGATCAAACTCCACTTTTTCCGTCGGAAAGTTTCCCACATACTCTTGGCTTCCCTTCGTGCAATCCTGTGAATAATTTCCTTCTCCACATGAGTAGCATGCATTGGAGAAAAATCTGGTCACACCTTGTCCATCAGGGTCTTCAATATTTTCGTTCATCATCGGTTCTTCTAGAAGCTTCTTCTTGAGGGTTTCCTTCACTGCATCTTTCTGCTACTTGGCAACTTGTTGCACCTTGGGCTAAATGTGACACTGAGCTGGGTAGTGGGTGGTTCCTTCACAAAGGAAACAAGTCACCTGACTACTTGGGCACTCCTCAGCTGGGGGATTTTCTTCACAATGAGTGCATCCATCCTTGTGTTCTTCCTGGGTGTGTCCTATTTCTCCACAGATCTTGCATGCACAAGTCTTCTCCTTAGGATTATCATAGCACTTCTGAATAAGACGGGATCTTAACAAAGTCTTCTTGAATTCGTCCCAGGTTTCTGCTCACTAAATCCTTGTATGGCATGATACATTTTCCACCAGATTGCAGCACTTTGTGTAAAGTACTGAAGAGCGTGTTCCACTTCATACTTCCTTGAGATCAAGTTGCTCCCGAAGTGGTTTCCATGTTCCGAACCCATATTTCAGCCTCCATCTGGGTCATTGGTCCACAGACTACAAGTCCAGCTTCATACTCCATCTGGTAAGGTTGAGGTTTTGGGAATGAGACGGGTAAGAGAGGGAGGGAGATACACACAATACAAACAATATTTTTGAGAATAGGTTTTATCTGTGGCCATTGGAAAACACACACCAATGACGGCTCACAAATCATCCTATCTAACGTGGGCATATAACAGGGCTTTGGACTTCTAATGGTCATATAAATATTCGAACGCCTCGGGGTCTTCGAGTTCTTCGGGTCTTGAGAGTCTTCAATTGGTGTAGCTTCAACTGCATGATGAAAACCTCTTTACTTTGAAGTGCGAGTCGGTTGATCCTTCACGTGGTCAAAGGGCATTGTCTAACCATTTGAGGTGAGAGAGAACATTCGATGAAATCAGAAGAAATGAGAAGTAAAAGGTGTTCTTTGAAAATAAATTTTTTTGAGAGATCATTTCCTAAGAAATTTCCGGTTTCTAGGGTCACGTCCTACAGTCAACATGTGCTCTGATACCATTTCTGTAGCGACCCGACTCAAGACGAGTCAAGCCTCTATGTATCTGTGCCATCCCTGGATCAGTATGCTGGCACACACAATACATCAATGTATATATCAAAGTGCAATCACATGGAAATAACGTAAAACTAATATATACCTTAAATATCTCAGCAGAAGCAGTCAAGGGAGTGGAGTCCCAATAAACACCAACGACAAGTTGAGTGTAGACCGTAACCCTGAATCGTACTCTTACTCGTCGAAGAAAAATATCTGCAACATACGACGTTGCAGCCGTGTAGGTCAGCATATTGAATATGCCGGCAAGTCACATAAGAGAGGGGTGAAAAGTAATCATCTATACTATATGCATATATGGCAGGTGGGGCTATAAATTTTTAGCGAAAAGCGAGTTTTCTCCTACATCAAGAGAGGGCTAAAAGCAAAATGTTACTACATTGTTGGTTGTTAACGAGATGGTTCCACCAACCAATTCTCGTACCCATGTTGTCAATAATACCCACATCAATATTATTATTTGTGTTGAGAATTTCAGATAACTTTAGTTCCTTTGGCTCAAGTTGTCCATGACCGTGGACACGGCTAACCGATTAGGTTTGAGTACTCTGCAGAGTTTTGCACACGTTCCCCACAAGATTTGATCGCCTCCGTGTATGTCCTCGCACTTCAGGGTGTTCGAAGACCGGATGATCAAAACATGGTCTTTCAACGGGTCCCTCTGAATCCCTATCGGTGCCCATCCAATCCTACCGTTCTTCTACATCTGCTAGCACCGCCTGTCCAGAGCCGCCGCGTTCTCCAACCAAGCCAGAGCCCATAATGACTTGTGGCTGTGCAGGTAAGCCTTGGGTCTTGAAAATATCTATCCGTCTCTTTGAACCTGGGTGAATATTTCCGCAAGATGTCATGGCCGTCTCCAGCATCTCGGGTCATCCACTAGTTTCTCCAGGTAGCCGATCAACCGTCCTTCACCCAGAGTTGCATTGCATCACGAGGTCTTGAAAAGTCTTGACTTAACCGGTCTTGGTTATTAAATTATTCTCGCATCACTCGTGATAAACTCTCAACCAGAATCCCGTCTACTCAAGCATAGCAATATGAAATTTGTCGTCCCGAGCCAAGTAACGGGGTTGTTGGGTGCCTACCACATGATACTACATTATGTAACCATAATTTCCAAGTACCTACTCAGCATGCAAATTGGGCATAGGATGGTAGAACTACGATGCATAAAACATAGGTGATACATGATCAAATGACTTGCCTGGTGATGTTGACGAAGAAGAATTTCTCGAGAAATAACTTGATAGACGACTCGTCACTCTCCGATGAAATCTATATAACAAACATATCATTCACATAAGCACTCATACTAGCAATCATTCTAGCAATCAAAACAAAAGAGAGAGCGAATAGGAATCCGAAGGAAACTTCAAATAAGACTAGGGAGTCTTCTACTACATCAAACACTAAATAGTTTTTGTCCAAAGGAAAATAATAAGAGGGAACTAAGATATAAATTGAACTAAGATAAAATAGAGTCTTTTTCACAAAACTTTTTGAAAGTATTTCCAAACGGGATTTGAAACAGTGGAGAAACCAATTGCAAGTTATTAGAGAACTAGAATTGATTTCATGATAACATATAAAAATAAAAATCAAAACTTGTTGCAAACCTACTGGTAACTAACAGAAACAAAACATAATCTTTCTGAAATATAAAAGAAAATAATTTAAAAACAATTATAGAAAAGGAAATAGCCATAATCCTGAAAGAGGTCAAACAGAAATTGTTTCACAAGAAACAATGAGCTAAAATATTCAAATAATTCTGAACTTTTACCACTGACAAATAAGATCACTAGTGATGAGTAGCAAAAAGAATTAATGAAAAATCTATTTTTAAACTCCCAGAATAAGCAAAACAAGGTTTCAACTAAATCTGGTATAATTCAAATTTGAAAATTTCAAACATAGACAAATTATATGTTTTTCAAAACTACAGACAAATTGTGGTCTACTGGAAAAAGAATCAACATCATTGGACATCTAGATCAAAAGTTATGATCAAAACAAGATTGGAACTTTCTGTGTTTTGGAATTAAAACAGAAAAAGAAAAACTGATTTCTAATCGAACAGGGTACACGTGGCAGCTTCTGGTTAGCCTAGGTGGTGTGTGCTGCGGGGCTTTCTAGCAAACGGCCGCTATGTAAGTAAACCCTCTCGGCTAAATAGTAAGTGAAGTAAAACCGGCTCGGTTCTTAACTAAAAACCGAAGGGGTACATGCTATCTAATCCTAGTCATCTGAAACAGATCGGACGGAGGAGGGAGAGATAGGGTGTAGTTCACCGTGGGGCTGCTGGTGCTTCTCCTTCGGCGAGGCAGAGAAGGTGGCGAGGTCGGGGCTGCGTCTCCGGCGAGTCTCCGGCGAGGCCGAGTGCACCAGAGGATGGCGGAGGGGCTCCTCCGACGGATGGCGGCGACGGCGAGGCGAGAGGTCGGGGGCGGGCGTGGTGCTCGAGCTTCTCGGGCTCCTCGAACGGCCGAACTCCGGCGAGGCATGGGTTGGTGAGGAGGCGGCGAGGTCTCGGGCTAATGGGGAAAATGGGTTGCGGGGGCGGTGGGGGAGCTCGTGGCGGCGTCGGATGGGGGCGGGGAGGTGAGGGGTGGCGCAGCGTGGCGAGGTGGATTTTCTACTGGAGCCTAGCTCCTTCGAGGGGAGGGCTGGGGCGTGGAGGTGCTGCGGCGTGGGGAAGGAGGGCGCCGAGGGGGGGCTGGGGCGGCAGTTTATATAGGGGGCGAGGTGGGGAGCCGAGGGAAGGAAGGGGGAGCTCGGATCGGGGGGGATCCCGTGATCCAGGGAATGGCGCCATGGAAAGGGGCAGTGCGCTGGGGAAGGAAGGGGCAGGGGACAAAGAAGGAAAGAGGAAGAAGAAAGAAGGAAGGAAAAACGGAAAAAAAGGAAAGAAAGGGGGTGCGCTGGAGGCTGGTGTAGGCTGCTCGCGGTTGGAGAGATCTCTCCAACGATGGGGGCATCTGGCCGAGGAAAATCTCCCGATTTGTTTTTTTAAACAGCAAGAGAAAAAACAATAAAAGGAAACAAAATAAAAAGATTTATATGGGGTATTATATACCAAATCGATCAGAAAAATATTTCCTAATTGATTATCATTTTTCCAAAACCAAAATAAAAACTTTTTAAAAAAATGTTTTTTCAGAAAAATCCCTAAGGCTTTATTTTCTTTTTGGCAATTAATTTCCCCACAAAACTTTGCTTTTCTTGGCTCAGAATATTTCAAAAATGCCTCTCATTTTGGAGGGTCATTTTCCTCCGCTCTTTCTTGCTTGCAAGAAATTATTTCCCGGCACTTCTTGCACGAAGAAAAACAAATAGAAATATAGTTGAAGAAGTCTTGTCATCTTCTCTCATTGCTTTTTACTCGCTGAATTTGAATTTACCGGAGAAGGGGAAAGTCATTTTATTCCCTCTCATTGAAAAGTTTTGAAAAGTTTCAAATTTCACTCAAGTTTCAATCACTCAAGCAAACAAACAAAGAGTCTAATAATTATTCTAACATTCCAAAATTTGGGATGTTACATTGAGTTATTTTAGGATGACCTTCGGGATATAGTGGATGTTGAATCATTGTTCCTCCTCTAGTCATTACTCTAATAGCATATTCATATTATTATTCATTTCATGAAGTACATCACTTTGTGATTTAGTAACTTGTTCTAGTTGAGTTTCTTATGTGGAGGAAAATATTTTTCAGAGGAGTAATAAATCATATCCTGGAGACTACGCACACAACTCGGAGCAAGAGTATTGTACCAAATCTTAGCATCACCCTTTAGTGAGAACAGAAATAATTTCAGAATATAGTAGTAGCGAATTTTCTCATCATTGGTAAACACGGTGGCTATATCATTTAACTTAGTGAGACGTCCCACAATAGTTTCATTTTCATAGCCATGAAAAGGATCAGATTCAACCAAAGAATTATTTGTGGGTCGACAAATAATTCATAATCCTTATCGGTAACAAAGATAGGTGAAGTAGCAAACTTAGGATCATATTTCATTCTAGCATTCAAGGATTTTTCTTTCAACTTGCATAATAGTTTCTTAAGATCTTCACTATGCTCACAAGCAAGAAAGTCTCTAGCTATTTCTTCATCCATAACATAACCTTCAGGTATTTTAGTTCTAGGATAGTCATGTCTAAAAGGTATTTCAATATTTTCAGTTGCAAAGACTTCATCGGCTTCAATATTATCATCAGTTTCAACATGCTCAATTTCTTTAGCTCTAGCAAGTTGTTCATCGAGAAATTCACGTAGTGGCACAGTATCATCAAGCAAGGTACTAATATCATTCATAGCAGAGGTAGCATCATCAATAACTTGCGACATATAAGGATTAATAGCATGTGGTGGTGGTGTTCCGAGTCTATTCGAAACAGAAGGTGAATCAAGTGTAGAGATAGATGGCAGTTCCTTACCTCCCCTCATATTAGGGGGAACAATCTTGGTTCTTGTATCTTTTAGATTCTTCATAGTGATCAATAAATAGATATCCCAAGTGACTCAGCAAATATAGCTATGCTCCCCGGCAATGGCGCTAGAAAACGTTCTTGATAACCCACAATTATACGGGATCGCAATAGCTTTCGAGGGCAGAGTATTCAACCCAAATTTATAGATTCGACACATGGGAAGCCAAAGAATACTTGCAAGTATTAGCAAATGAGTTGTCAATTCAACCACACTTGGAGATTTGGCATCTGCAGCAAAGTGATCAGTAGCACGGTAGTCTGATAGTTTTGCTAGAAGTGGTAGCAATAGTAACGGTAACAGTAATATCAATTTCGTAGGAGTTGTAACAGCAGTAGAAACAGTAGTAACTTAGAAAGAACAGTATGTGGAAAACACGTAGGCACTGGATCAGTGATATTACTGGATAATGTTCAGTATGTATCAGTTATAACCTAGGGTGACACAGAGCTAGCTCCCATTCATCAATATATTGTAGGCATGTATTTCATAAATAGTCATACGTGCTTATGGAAAAGAACTTGCATGACATCTTCTATCATATCCTCCCGTGGCAGCGAGATCCATAAGGAAACTAAGGGATCTTAAGGCGTCCTTTTAATAGAGAATCGGAACAAAGCATTAACACATAGTGAATACATGAATTCATCATACTATAGTAATCACCAGAAAGAATCCCAATATTGTCACCTTGGGGTATGAGGATCCTAACACGTAATAGGTGCATATAACATGCAAGATCGGATCAAGAACATAGATATAATGGTGAAAACATAAACAGTTCGGATCTGAAATAATGCACTCTCGCGCTAGTGACAAGCATTAAGCATGGAAAAGTCATAGCAACATCAATCTCTGAACATAGTGGACACTAGGGATCAAGCCCTAACAAAGCTAACTCGATTAAATGATGAATCTCATCTAACTCCTCACCGACCAGCAAGCCTACGAAAGAATTACTCACTCTCGGGGGAGAGCATCATGGAATTGGCGATGAAGGAGGGTTGGGGACTACGAAGACCGAAGATTCCCCTCTCGAGAGCCCCAAACGGACTCCACATTTGCCCTCCCAATGAAGAATAGTAGGTGGCGGCGTCTCCGTATCGTTTAATGCAATGAAATTTCCTCTCCTATTTTTTTCTCCAAAAACAGGATTTTATAACGCTGGAAATAGGGTCAACGGAGCCCCGTGGGCCCCACTAGCGACCAGGCCATGCCACGGGGAGGCACACCCTAGTGCCAAGTGGGCGCCTCGGGCCCCCTCCAATGGGTCTTGGTTCCATTATTTTTTGTTTTATTCCATAGGAAATCCCCAGCAAGTTTCGTTAAATTCCGAGAACTTCTACTTTTGCACAAAAAACAACACCATGGTATTTCTACTGAAAACAACGTAAGTTCGGGTTAGTTTCATTCAAATCATGCAAATTAGAGTCCAAAACAAGAGCAAAAGCGTTAGGAAAAGTAGATACAATGGAGACATATCAACCACCTTTATTGATTGCGCTGACTCAAATAAGACTAGTAGCTTTATCCCCCATAGTCCACTATGGGTGAGCCACTCTTCAGCTTCAAACGTGATCTCTTCGTGATGCTCCACTTGAACTTGCACACCGCAATCTTCCATGGGTTGAATGATGTCACATCCCTGACACCTTAAACAAGTTAGTCTTGTGCTCATGTCTTCTTTGCATTGCATCTAAGAAATCTTCAACAAGAACAAAGAAAGAGGTGAAGGAAAAACTCAAAACCCTAGCCACTACTTTAAGTAAAGGAAATCTCAAACTAGTTAAAATCAATGAATCCAAAATGGCGTCCATTCTCTTTGACACTGGGTCTTCTCATTCCTTCATTTCAGAAAGTTATGCACAGTTGCATAACATGTCTTTTTGTGATATGCCAATTCCATTGGTTGTCCAAACTCCTGGTAGTAAATGGCAAACCTCTAGGATAACCTATGACAATGAAATTCTAGTAGACAGGCTAGTTTTTCTAGCCTCATTGATAGCATTGAAATCTTCGGATATTAATATCATCTTGGGCATGGACTGGATGTGAGCTCACTATGCCATGATTGATACCCATTGTAGAAATGTCCAGCTTACCCATCCCTCGGGTGAGATAGTAAATGTCTCTACTCGAGTTGCCAAATGCCAATTCTCTTCCCTAAATGCCAACCCTCTTCCGAAACTTGAAGACATTCCGGCGGTCCGTGACTTCCCGGATGTTTTTCCAGAGGAACTGCCAGGAATTCCACCTGACAGAGATGTGGAGTTTGTGATAGATCTTGTTCTGGGAACTGTCCCAATAGCCAGAAGACCATATAAGATGGCACCCCTGGAGCTAGCCGAACTTTAGAAGCAATTAGATGAGGCCTTGAACAAAGGTTTCATTCGTCCTAGCTCTTCTCCTTGGGCTTGCCCCGTCCTCTTCGTCAAGAAGAAAGACGGAACGGATCGGATGGTTGTAGATTACCGACCAGTTAATCTGGTCACCATAAAGAACAAGTATCCGCTCCCCAGGATCAACGATCTGTACAATCAGCTCGCTGGATCCTCAGTCTTCTCCAAAATGGATTTGAGGTTGGGATACCATCAAATCAAGATCAAGAACGGGGACATTCCAAAAACGGCTTTTGTTACTCGTTACGGCCAATACGAGTACACCGTCATGTCCTTCGGTTTGACCAATGCCCCAGCCACCTTCTCTCGACTGATGAATTCAATCTTCATGGAGTATTTGGATAAATTCGTCATGGTATACCTCGATGATATTCTCATCTACTCGAAGAACGAACAAGAACATGCCGAGCATCTAAGGCTGGTATTGATGAAACTTCGAGAGCATCGCCTTTATGCCAAGTTTTCAAAATGTGAATTCTGGTTACCAGAAGTGAGCTATCTAGGACACGTAATCTCTGGTAAGGGTATTGTTGTCAATCCCGAGAGAGTTCAAGCTATCCTTGATTGGACTCAACCTGAATCGGTTAAGCAAGTTAGGAGTTTTCTTGGTCTAGCGAGCTATTGTCGCCGCTTTGTCGAGAATTTCTCCAAGGTTGCAAAGCCTCTAACTGAACTCCTCAAGAAGGATAAAAAGTTCGAGTGGACACCACAGTGTGAGCATAGTTTTCAGGAACTGAAAAGACGCCTGACTTCCGCACCTGTGTTGCTACCACCAGATTTTTCTAAGGACTTTGTTATCTATTGCGACGCCTCGCGACAAGGATTAGGTTGCATTCTCATGCAAGATCGTCATGTGATCGCATACGCATCTCGACAGTTGCGTCCACATGAGGATAATTATCCCACACATGACCTTGAGCTTGCAGCTGTGGTCCATGCACTAAAAACCTGGCGACATTACCTTCTGGGTAATCGTTGCAAAATATTCACTGATCACCAAAGTCTGAAATATATCTTCACCCAACCGGATTTGAATCTCAGGCAAATACGGTGGGTTGAGTTGATCTCGGATTACGACTTAGGGATAACTTACACCCCGGGGAAGGCCAATGTTATGGCCGATGCACTAAGTCGTAAATCTTATTGTAACAATTTGATGCTACAACAAGGTCAACCACATCTCTATGAGGACTTTCGGAAGTTGAATCTTCATATTGTTCCTCAAGGATTCCTTTCTACCCTGGTGGCGACGCCTACACTTAAGGATCAAATCATAGCCGTGCAGGCCTCTGATAAGGGTATATCCCGGATCAAGGAGAATATTGCTATCGGCAACGCTAGGGATTTCTCCATCAATGAGAAAGGTGTTGTGTTCTTTCAGAACTGTTTAGTGGTTCCCAAGAGCAAACGTCTGCGGCACTTGATCCTTAAGGAGGCTCATGATTCTCCTCTCACTATTCATCCCGGTAGTACTAAGATGTATCAGGATCTACGCCAGAGGTTCTGGTGGACTAGGATGAAGAGAGAAATTGCTGAGTTCGTCGCTAACTGCGACGTTTGTCGTCGAGTTAAGGCAGAACATCAAAGGCCTGCTGGCACCCTTCAACCTCTAGCTATTCCTGAATGGAAATGGGATAAAGTTAGCATGGATTTCATTACCGGATTTCCCAAGACCAAGAAATGAAATAATGCTATCTTTGTGGTCATTGACCGTCTTTCCAAAGTGGCTCATTTTCTTCCCGTTCGTGAGAGCATAACAGCTAGCCAGCTAGCAGAGTTATATACCTCCCGAATAGTGTCTCTTCATGGTGTTCCCCTGGAGATTAACTCGGACCGTGGAAGTATCTTTACTTCTCACTTCTGGGAAAGTTTTCAGAATGCCATGGGGACTCACTTATCTTTTAGCACTGCTTTCCATCCCCAATCAAGTGGTCAAGTAGAAAGAGTGAAACAAATCCTAGAAGATATGCTCCGAGCTTGTGTTATATCGTTCGGTATGAATTGGGAGAAGTGCCTTCCATTCGCCGAATTCGCTTATAACAATAGTTACCAATCAAGCTTGGGCAAAGCTCCTTTTGAAGTTCTCTATGGACGAAGATGTTGAACACCTCTTAATTGGTCAGAAACCGGAGAGAGGCAACTCTTTGGCCCGGATATGATCCAGGATGCAGAAGAGCAGGTTCGCATTATTCGTGAAAAGTTGAAAACAGCCCAGTCTCGTCAAAAGAGCCAATATGATCGTCATCATAAGGCTGTGACCGTTGAAGTTGACGAGAAGGCTTACCTTCGGGTTACACCTTTGAAGGGTACCCATCGATTCGGTATCAAGGGCAAGTTGGCTCCTCGTTACATTGGTCCTTTTCGCATTCTTGCCAAACGAGGAGAAGTTGCCTACCAGTTGGAACTTCCTCCGCATCTTTCCAAGGTTCATGATGTCTTCCACGTCTCGCAACTCAGGTGTTGCTTTTCGGATCCTATCCGTGAAGTGGACCACGAAACGCTTGATCTCCAAGATAACCTTTCATACCGAGAATACCCCGTGCGTATTCTTGAACAAGCTGAGCGTACCACTCGACGTCGAAACCTCAAGTTTCTTAAAGTTCAGTGGTCAAATCATTCTGAAAAGGAGGCAACTTGGTAAAGAGAGGATCGTCTCCGACTTGAGTATCCTGCGTTATTCCCGACGACTTCTAAATCTCGGGACGAGATTCCTTTGAGTGGGGGTGAGTTATCACATCCCTGACACCTTAAGCAAGTTAGTCTTGTGCTCATGTCTTCTTTGCATTGCATCTAAGAAATCTTCAACAAGAAAAACAAAGAGGTGAAGGAAAAACTCAAAACCCTAGCCACTACTTTAAATAAAGGAAATCTCAAACTAGTTAAAATCAATGAATCCAAAATGGCCTCAAGAAAAGTTCAAACTTTCCGATAAATCATGAAAGTAAATGAGCAATGAAGAAAACATTTTTCTTGACACTATAAGCATTTTAAATAAGTGCAAAAAGCTACTGGTTTCAAGTTTTAAATTTGAAATCAGAAACTTTAAATTTTCAAAAATGTTGAAAACTCTGGAAATGGTTGGAAATATTCCAACAAATATTCTAGGGTGCTTAACATAGTTTGTACAATTTATTTGGGAACTGAAATAAATAGTAAATCAATGTCAGAAATTAAAACAGAAATAAAACAGAAAGAAAATGGGAAAGAAGTTACCTGTCGCCTAGCCGGCCCGGCCCAGCTGCCCCTGTCGTCTTCCTCCTCGCCAGTAGGAGCAGGAGGTGGCCGCCGCGTCGCCGCGCGCCTCCACGCAGCTCCGTGGCTGCCTGGCCGCTGTTTCGCGCTGGCAAGCATGGGGATAAGCTCCCCGTGGCCGACCCTATCCATTCCCAGCGCCAGATCCCCCCTCCTCTCGGATCTCTCCTCCCTCCTTCTGCCGCCATTGGAGCCCGAGCAAAGCTCGAGATGCCCGTGCCCCTAGCCATAGGATCCTCTTGCTGAGCACGCCGTTAGCTCCGCCTCGTCGATCTGGTCCTCCCTGCAGAAGCCGAAGCCACCCCGAGCCCTGCAACACCCACGGCAGCGTCGTCTTCAACCTTCGGCCGCCGGCGAGCTCTGCTCGATTCGTCGCCCTCAGCCCGTCCCCGAGCAAACTAACGCCACCACTGCACTCCCCGTGAGCATGCGGTCATTTCCCCTAAGCTCTCCCCGTCGATCCCCTCCTCTAGGCTTAGTTCCATCGGAGCCCGACGAGGACCGCCGCTGCAGCTCGTCGCCGACAGCCCTCCGGTGACGGGTTGGTCAGTCTGAGGCCACCAACAGCCTCAGGACATCATGTAGATGCGTTCAGTGCCCAGCCCCGCGCGTTTTGCCCCTGTATTCGATGGCTTCGACGATGACCGAACTTGGTCGCCGCCAAGCTCGTCGCCGGCGTTGATCCCGGCCACCCCAGCCCCTGGGGCTTGTCCTATCGTGCGCGCCATCGAGTGGTCGTTCCTCCCATGGTCTCAGCCGTGCGTTTGGCCCTCTGTGCGTCTTTTCCGAGCCCCCCCCCCCGATGTTCTGGTGCTCGCTGGAGGCTCCCCGCCGGCGAGGACGACCTCGCCGCCGGTGGATCTCGGCTAGCCTGAGCCACTCACTGGTGGGGCCAACCTCTGGCAAGATTAGAGATAATAAAAATAAATCAGTTAAATTAATAAGACACTGACATGTGGATCCAGTGAGTTTAATTAACTAAATAAGATTAATCCTAATCTAAAATTGACCAGAGACACTGACCAGTGCGTCCCACTGGTCAGGTTTGACTTTCAACGGCCAGATGGACCTGCTGATGTCATGCTGATGCAGTAAAAGTATTTTTGAGTATAAAAATAATTCCAGAAATGTTTAAAACTTCAAAAATTCATAGAAATTAATCTGTAACTCCAATGAAAATAATTTATATGTGAAAAAGTATCAGAATAATTCAAGGAATCTGAATATGTTACATTCAATCATGTTTGAAAAAGTTACAGAACCCAAACATGTAGATTAATGAATAAGTCAATTATTATAATTACTTTATAAATGGAATTTGGAAAATATTGAAATTTCATTATAAATGACATGATCAAACAATGTTCTAATAACAAACCAGTACCTTAACATGACATCTCATGCATGCTAACATCAAGTTGATCTCAGCATCAGGTCGAATCAATTAAATCGGTATCCGAGAATACCTCGATTGAATTGATATTTGAATGTGATTCAAATAAACTTCAAACCTAATACATGTTGATTTTATTAGTTTATCACTTTGCATTCTCATGCCATGCTCATGCATCATCTTGTTTGCATATGATTGTTATTGATTGTTGCCATTCATTTCGGTAGGCTCCGCACCCCCGGATTCCACCGAATATCCGTCTGACGGATATTGTCCCTCCTCTGAGCAACAAGGCAAGCAACCATTTTGATCATCCCGATAAATCCCATGTTCTTGCTCCTGCACTTATTTAATGCATTATGATCAAATGCTTCAACTGCTTTTGCCACGTTAGTTGAACCCACTTCCTTTGCATGACCTATCCTTGTCACAGTAAATAGCCGAACCTTGCAACCTAGCATACCTGGTAGTTGCTTGAGCTATGTTGTGCCTTATCCTGCTATGCATGCTATGCTTAGAGTTGTGTATGGTCTGTCATCTGGGAGATGAACAGAATTGTGAGAATGTGTTCGGTAAGCAAAGGTTGTGTGTTGAACCTGATTTGGTAAAGGTACCGGTGAAAGGCTGTGTACGAGTACATGGCGGGTTGTTTCATTGGAACCATCCTTAGGAACTGAGTTCCGTGTATTTAATCCAAGACTAGATACTACCACACGTTGGGATACTTAATTGACCCTCTCGACTTATTAATCGCTTAGTACTCGGTCCAGGAGTTGCAAGTAGTTTCTGGTGTTTATAGTAATGCTGGAGGCCGTGCATGGTGCTGACCTGAGAGGTGGACGGTGATGCGGTAGGCAGTGGCACGGTGTACCAAGTGGCACCCGGATGGTGGGCTTGGGAACCCTGCGCACATCGTTTGGGGCCGTGCGGAAACCTCGGCCGGACTTCCGTACGGGTTACTCTCAGATAGGCGATAAACCTGGATTAGGTACTAGTGTGGTTAACGGTCGTGGCCGACTCCCTCGCTAGGCTTCCGCTTGAAGGTTGCCGAGGTGCATGACGTGCACATGGCGATAAGTGGCGAGAGCGTGTGTGACGAAGTACCCCCCTGCAGGGTTATGATCTATTCGAATAGCCGCGTCCGCGGATACGGACTACTTGGAGACATATGTTGTTCATAGATAACTTCAATAGCTACTCATAAAATTGTCAAGATAGGCGTGAGTGTCATGGACGGCAATTCCGTATGGAGACGGAATGATTCCACGATAGTGTATTGTTGTGGTGTTAGTGGACTCATGTGCGAGAAATCATGTTGTCAAAATTATTTAAAAATGCAAGTTGTTTAGCCACGAGTCAGATGCTGGCTTTCCGCATGAAACCCCACAATAACTTGCATGAGTAGTTAGATATCCTAAAGTCTTGCTGAGTACCTTCGTACTCATGTTTTCTTAATAAATGTTGCAGAGGTTGCTAATGACCCTAATGGAGGGTTCTTCGTAGACATCGACGACGACGAGTAGCTGGTGTCCCAGCTACGATCTGGCCCTACGTTGGATCTGTAGTATAGTCAGGCCATGTGCCTTGTAGTTGCACCTGTCTGTATTCAGACAGTTTTAGAACTCTTCCGCTAGCTTGTAACTGAATGACTGCTATTATGGGTCGTGAGACCCTTAATGTGTAATATTATGTGTGTGGCTCTTCCGAGCCTCTTAAGTAAAGCTTGTATGTTTATGGTTATGTTGTGATGCCATCGATGTATCTATACATATCGGTATGCCATGCGTACGTGTGTCGTACTTGATATGTATGGGGTTCGATTACCTAGTCGTGAACTTTAGTAGCACTCCTTACAAGGAAATGCCTTTTTGTGATCCAATGAGCCTTGGTAGTTCGCTACTGCTCCAGACACATTAGTTGACCGGCATGTGTCCTTCTTAGCTGCTGTGTGTGTCCCCTTTGGGGAAATGTCACGCGATGTAATGGAGTCCTTGTAGCTTGCTACGACTCGTCTACACTCGCTGGTGACCGACACCTGCTTTGTTGGGTCATGTATTCCTATCCCTGTGCGGTACTGCCACTTTGGTTTATGACTAGACATGTCGATCCGGGTTCTTTGACATTGGAATACTAGCGACACTATTGCATACGTGAGTCAAAAGACGCAAACGGTCCCGGCTAAGCTAAGGCTGCAGCCGAGGAGTTAACCGTGCGTGAGACCGCAAAGGGATGCGATGTGATACTTGCTGGATTCCTATGGCTTAGGATCGGGGTCCCGGCAAATGAGATCTTCCTCTTGACGCAAGCCCATGGAAACACACCTAACCCCACATAGAACTCTCACGAATACCATGGATTAGTACAGAAAGAGGAATGGGTAATTCTTACCGTACCATGGGATCTTGAATGAGATCTTCCACTTGACGCAAGCCCATGGAAACACACCTAACCCCACATAGAACTCTCACGAATACCATGGGTTAGTACACAAAGCGGAATGGATAATTCTTACCATACCATGGGATCACTTGATCCCTCTCGGTAATTCTTGTATGCTTTGTGTGTTGATCAACTTGATTCACTCTTCGAATTACTCTTGATTAACCTTGTGTCTTAATGACCAATCTTTGGACAAAACCTTGAATACTTCCTTGGTGATCATATAAACTCCATGAAACCAACAGATGGACTTCAAGAAGTGCCCATGGACAAATCCTTTGAATATAACTTCAGGAAACCA
The DNA here is from genome assembly GCF_904849725.1 of Hordeum vulgare subsp. vulgare. Taxonomy (NCBI): domain Eukaryota; kingdom Viridiplantae; phylum Streptophyta; class Magnoliopsida; order Poales; family Poaceae; genus Hordeum; species Hordeum vulgare. Next base: position 425,329,875 of record NC_058523.1, on the reverse strand, counting down.
TTACTCCATCGAGATTGTCATCAATTACCAAAACCACATATGGAGAAATATGCTCTAACAGTGTGGGGACCCCGACTTACGAGTCGAGATCGCCGTGCTCAGTGATCCCAGAGATCAATGCTCACCGAACACAGATACCGAATAAACGAGTCTTACATCCATACATACCGTTTGATACAATAAATGACCACTTCGGTCGAGTCATCCATATATAAGGCCTTATAGGCCAACGCACCAAACTGGACCAATAGCGGAATTATTGGTTGAAAGCGTGAATCCATGCCATCAGCCTTAACCTACAGGCATTCTGACTGGGAAGCGTCCTAGCTCGCAAGAATGTCACCGAGTTACTCTCCACCATATCCTGTTCTTTCATACCTGGTCAATGAAATAACCAGTGGCAAGCCAGTGAGTACTTTGAATGTACTCGCAGACAGCCCATGATATGAACATTGAAAGTGAAGGATAACAATATCATGCATGTTTAGTGTAACTCATCTGGGTGGAATGATCATGAATATGCATCAGGTTAAAGAATTACTCTTGAAGAACAGGTTACAGATATCAATATATCTGTTGAGGGCTGAACCATGTGGGTTCACCCTATATGCCAAGTCACCGAACTTGGTCATATCCTCAATATATCAGTTGAGGGCTGAACCATCCGGGTTCACCCTATATGCCAATCACCAAACTTGGTCATATTATTACTTTCATAACAACACCTTTTCCAACACCACACACACTTACTCACACACACTTGGTTTATGCAGAAATATCAGGACGTAGTTAAAACAGGATTACCCAACTGTCCTTGACCATGGACACGACTATTTGAATAGTTTACACTCTGTAGAGGTAGTATGCTGGACCCATGAGATCCGGGAAACTTCCGTGTCATCCACGACTCGTGGTATATCACATACCCGAGGTAAGTACCCGATCAATGCCTTTCCCCTGACGATACTAGACAAAGAGGTCCACTCGATTGGTACCCAGCCCACATGTTGTACGTCTTACGAGCACCAACTCTGGACAGTACCAACCATGCGGGGACCAATGGTGTGACTCGAACTCATAAAAATGGCATAGTTGTCCTACCCGGCACGACCCCATCACGAGAGCGACCACATATCACTCCCGCCACTAGTAATGTGGCTCTTTGCTAGCACTGACCAGAGTAATTAACATAGCGCCGTCCCATACGGGGTAACGTGGTCGTACTGGTAAGGTTGGGACGGTCGACACATCATAAATCTAATATCATTTTCGAAACCTTACTCACACAAATACCGGGTGCATCACTTCACCAAAAGTGACCACCTGACTCATCATCACCCTCGGGCATTAGTGGCACCCGACGGGGTTTTCATAAACTCTTGCTTTATGACAACATCATGCTCATGATAGTACTATTGCTATCTTTACTTGTCAACATGGTATTAGCATGACCCTAAGGGGTAGAGTCAAGCTCAATGCAAAATACTCCGGAGGAGCCTTCGGTAAAATCATATCAAATGATTACCGAAACTTATGATCATATGCAACGGGAATACTTGCTATTCTATCATGCAAAGTAACATATGCTCAGTCATGGTCAAAGGGCTGCTTGCCTTGCTCACGTAAGTCTTCGGGTCTTCGAGGTCTTCCGCTCCGACTCCGAATACTCCGCTACTCGTAACTATCGTCGGAAACAACCATAGTAAGCCACATAGAAAGCAGAATAAAAGTGCAACAAAAATGGAAGATATATTTTTCTTGGACCTTTCTGGTCATAAGAAAAATACCTGAAGCTTTGCCAAGGGGTTTTGGATCATCACGGGTGTCTGAATGGAAGGAAAGGAGGAATAGGTGATCATTGAAGAAGCCAACATGTTAAAAATGAGTGGAGGCACCCATTTAAAACAGAATGATTTTAGAAGTATTTAGGAAGTGGGTTCACTGGATTTGGAGTTGGTATGAACATTCTAGGAATTTTCTACTATGGAGTAAATAGCAATAGGAAGCTATTTATTTTAAGCAACAGAATGAAGCTTGATAAAAATGTTGACCAAGGCTCTAAAATTAGTACGTGATATAAGAAGGCTTTGGAAATTTGAATCACTCCAATTGGAGTTTATTTGAAGCCTATGGGATTTTTGCAAGAACGAGCTTTCATTATCCAGATTGGAATTTGAAAAATAACACAACAGGAAAAGTACTTGGAAAACTAAGCAAAGCACATATATTGATAGGCCTTGATTTTTGTGACCTACAGAAATTTGAATCAACATTTTTGGAATTAGAATGAATTTATGGGAGATTTTAGAAGATTGCAGATAAATGAAAAAGACAAAATGGGCTTCCAGACTTGGCTATCCTCCGCACTTGGCGCTAGAGAAGGAGGTGGGCCGGCCCGGTTGCGCAGACCGCCTGGGAGGCTTGCTGACGTCGAAGGCGTACCCCTGCTAATGCGCCTTCGCGTGCGGGAGGCGCCAATGGTTAGGGTGCCGCCACTTAAAGCCGGGGCCAACCGGTGAGGGGCTGACGTGGGGGCCCCGTGTGCAGGGTCGTCCCCTTCCTCTCGCTGGCACGGGTGAGCAGCAGGGGCAAGGTTGCTGCTTGGGCGACGCGTCTCAGGCCACCCCCTGCTCAAGTGAGAGTGCCAGCGAGCTCAGGAGGCTGCGCCGCCTCCATTCCCACACATGTCATCCGCGGAGGGGCTGCAATAGGGGAGCCGGCAGCGCATCTGCGGGAGGCCGACGACTCCATGCACTGCCCTCGGCACGAGCAGCGAGGAGGAGGGGTCTAGAGGGGCTCGAGGGAGGAGATGCGGTGGCCTGGGGATCTCCGGTAGGGCGGAAGGAGGCGAGGGGAGGCCCTACATGCCACCCGTGTAGAGGCCGTAGCTCTACCCCTCGGCCATGGGGAGAGGATAGATCCTGAGAGGAGAGGGGCTCAAGGGCGTTCCTAGGAGGGGAGGAGGAGAGTCTGAGGGAGCCAGAGAGGCTCGGGTAGAAGAGTTAAGAGAGGAGAAGGAGGAAGGAGAGCTTGGAAGCTCTTGGGTGCACCCGTGGGCATGGGTGCCACACGTCCCATAAGAACTTTGGAAGCTATCTAGTGGATGGAGATGCTTTGAATGGTCAAGGGGAGCCTCTGAGACACGCTGGGGCATCTTGATTCAGCAAGAGATGGGCTGGAGGAAAGCAACACAGTGCAGAGCATCCATATTGCAGTCCAGGGTGGTGGTCACCACGGGCACCAGTGCCAACAGGCTCCTGGTGACCAGTCAAAGATGTCTGGGAGGTGGGGCATCCTATCTAGAAGGTGAGTGAGGAGTTTGGTTTCAAGTGGAGTTGATTTGAATGGCTGTTGACTGAGGTAAACATTTCAGTAGGAAACTAGAGGCTGGTACAAGTGGTTTTCACATGCAGAGATGGGGGTGCAACCATGTCCAAGAGCATGTGGTATGGAAGGACTACACACCTGCAAAAATTCATCTCAAGAAAAGAAGTGTAGCTAGCACTTGTGTACAAATCTACTTTTCACCCAGAATTGAACTTGTAGATGTGCTTCTCATTTTCTCCACATGAGCATGCCATCTCTTGGTTTGAAATGAAGCATTGACACACTAGAGAGGCTCCGGAAAGAATTGGTGGTGATAGCATAAGCAGAAGCATGAGAAGAGAGGTAAAACAATGCTTACAAGGGTAAAAATGAGAAGTAGTTACATAGGGACCTTCTCCAATAATTGACCAATGGCCATGGAAAAGTTACTGGAGGTAAAATGTAACTAGATATAGTTGTGGTAGAAAGTTGAGCTCAAGGGTAAAAGTGGGAGGGGTAAAAGAAGCCAATTCAGTGAATGCACACAAGGTGTTTGATCTGTGGTTAGCCATCAGATGAATTCCAATGGCTGTGAAACTTAACAGGATCAAATAATAGATAAAAATAGGCTTGCACACCAAATTTGGGATTTGCTGGAGAAGTTTTCCAATGTAAACTTGGAAAACCCCTAAAATGTGCAGAAATGGATTTCTCCTACAACCCTATTCAAATCAATTCCCACAAATCCAACATTTGGTGTAGGGGCATAATTTGAGCAGTAAGGCATGCACAAAAAGTTTGGGGTCAATTGGAGAAACTTTATAATGTAAAGTTTACTAAAGTCAGAAATCAACAGAGAGGGTTTTGAGGGTCTTAGGACAAGTTCTTCTATTCTCCTTGGTGTACCACTTTGGTGTGGGTGCCTTATTGGAGTATTGGAACATGTCCACCAAATTTGAGCATAATTGGAGACACTTCAGAATGTAGAGTTGCTCAAATTTGATTCTGGACACATAGGGTTTTAGAGGGATTAGGGGAGCCAATTCAAGTTGGACTAAAATGAAACTTGGCAACATCATCAAGAATATCATAGATGACATGATAGAATTTTACTCGAATTTATTGAGAATATTTCTTATAGAAATATTTCAAAAGCTTGAAATAGGCAGGAATGGTTTTGGAGGGGTTTGCCCAATATTTTGAACATGACCATGTGTTGAAACTCATAAATATGGAATAAATATATCCACTGAGTTTCCCTAAATTTTCTTAAATATTTTGAAAGAAATAAAAATAACTTTCCTTCATAGGAGACCATCTCTGGCCTCACAGAAAGGCTTTTAAATAAAATAATAAAATAACTTTTAAAATAATAATATGGTGGTTTTTGGAAGACATTTTGATAATAGGTTTAAAATAAAATAATTGGTGCAAAAGAAATTCCCTAATTTGAGGACTTGTAGTACAAACCTCATCTGAGGGGTTTGAAAGTTTAATTCAAAGAAATGCTTTTTGGTGAAAATAGATATTTATCCTAAACACATGGCATGATCATTAGGCAGGAGATCATGGAATGAGGAGGTGATTAGGAGGATGGCAAGAATTAATGGGGAGCAATCACATGCATTCAAGCAAACAGGCAAACAATAGTCACTCCAAGCATCACAAGCATTCACAAAAAAAATTAATTAGCCCTCATTTTTGAAATAAGTTAATTAGTCAGGAAGGCCAAAAATTGGGTGTTACAAACAGTAACGGTTGTGCGAGTCCATGGAGGGCTCCACCCATGAAGGTTCCTTGAAGAAGCAATCTTGTCTATGCCATCATGGCTTACGTCCATGAATGACTAGCCTCACTCGGGGTAGATCTTCATGAAGTAGGAAATCTCCTGGCCCTTACAAACTTCTTGGTTCAATTCCACATGATTTGGAGGTTCCTAAGCGACACCTAACCAATCTAAGAGACACCACTCTCCCAAAGGTAATAGATGGTGTAAACATGATGAACTCCTTTCTCTTGTGCTTCAAAAGATAATGAAAGGAAGCGGATGTTGCCTAGAGGGGGTGTGAATAGGCACTTTAAATAATTACGATTTAGGCTTGAACAAATGCATAATAAAACTATCGTTTAATTTGTCAAGCACAAAACTAAAACAACTATGCTCACCTATGTGCACCAACAACTTATGCTAAGCAAGATAAACAACTAAGTGAAAGCAAGATATATAACAAGAAACAATATAGCTATCACAAAGTAAAGTGCATAAGTAAAGGGCTCACGTAAGAGATAACCGAGGCATGCGGAGATGATGATGTATCCCAAAGTTCACACCCTTGCAGATGCTAATCTCCGTTTGGAGCGGTGTGGAGGCACAATGCTACCCAAGAAGCCACTAAGGACACCATAATCTCATCACGCCCTCGCACAATGCAAGATGCCGTGATTCCACTAAGGGACCCTTGGGGGTGGTCATCGAACCCGAACAAACAAGGTTGGGGCATTCTCCATGGCTTAATTGGAGGCTCCCAACAGCACGAAAAGCTTCACCACAATGGATTGTGGCTTGAGATGACCTCAAATGCTCGGGGCAATCTCCACAACCTAATTGGAGACTCCGACGCTTGCCCAGAGATTTACACCACAATGATTGAGCTCTGAGGCAACACCAAGCTTCTAGGATGCCAAAGCACCCAAGAAGAACAAGATCTAGGGTACCAAGCATCCAAGAGTAATAAGCTTCTCAAACTTCACTTCCACGTATCACAGTGGAGAACTCAAACCTATGCACCAAATGCAATGGCAAGGGAATGTAGAGTGCCCAAGTCCTTCTCGCCCAAATCTGTCCACAAGAACTAATGCTATGGAACAAAATGAGAGGAAGAACGGAGAAGAACACGAAGAACTCCAAGATCTAGATCCAAGGGGTTCCCCTCACATAATGGAAAAAGTGATTGGTGGAAATGTGGATCTAGATCTCCCCTCTCTCTTTTCCCTCGAGAACTAGCAAGAATCATTGGAGGGATTGAGAGCTAGCAAGCTCGAAGAAGGTAAACAATCGGGGAGCAAACACGAGCAGATAGGGAGCATTGGGGAAGAAGGCCCCCTTAAATAGGCTCCTTGAATCCAACCGTTTAGCCCACAAGTCGCGCTCAAGTGGTACAACCACTCGGGGGAGCTCTACTATCGGTTAGCACGGTCAAAACAACCCAATGAGACAGAAAAACACATCTGTAGTTCTGCTGAAGAGGTAGTACCGCTCGGGGGAGAGGTAGTGCCTCTTATCAGAGGTAGTACCGTTCGGGGGAGAGGTAGTACTGCTTGAGAGGTGGTACCGCTGGGGGATAGGTATTACTTCTTATCAGTGGTACTACCGCTTGACCTTTTGAGGATGAAAAGCAAGAATACCAGAAGTGCAATAACTTTAGCATACAAGCTCTAAATTGAGCAAACTAAAGTTTGTTGGATTCAGGACGACAAGAGCTACCCCGGAGCGAAAGGAAGATCTTACGAAGAGACAGTGTAAATATTCCAATGATATAGAGACGTGAAACCTCTATGAGTGAAGAACCGACAAAAACTCCAACATCGAAAATGTCATAGAAGATGCATATGGACCCCGTTTTCGATGAACTCGAGCTTGTCATAAAGATGACCATAAGCTCTAAAACTCACAAAGAGAAACACCAAACAATACCCAAGAAAGATGATGCAAGGATGTAAAAGGTTTGAGCTCTCAACGACCGATACGACCAAGCTACTCACTTGAGAGCCCACCTTGGCAATACGATAATCTATCCTATAACCCAGTCTCCTGACTACCACCTTGAGACCGGTAAAATAGAAAACATATCAAGGGCAAACATATACCTTGCACATAGTCCACTTTATCTAGATCATGACGATCTTAACTTCCCCAAGATGGGCCACCTTTCTTCATTGCGTCGGCTCGATGAAGACTAGTTGATTTCTCCCTCAAACTCACTATGGCGGAGGCACTCTTCGGCACATCTTCACAAATACATTGCCATCACAGTGGATGACAAGCTTCAAGCATGATATCTTCGTGATGCTCCACTTGAATTTGCACACCGCGATCTTGATGACGATCACCACTTGATGTCATCCTCTATGGGTTGTATGAGATCTTCCTCTTGACGCAAGCCCATGGAAACACACCTAACCCCACATAGTAATCTCACAAAGACCATGGGTTAGTACACAAAGCATAATGTACAATGCTTACCATACCATAGGATCACTTGATCCCTCTCGGTACATCTTGCATGCTTTGTGTGTTGATCAACTTGATCCACTCTTTGACGTAGTGTTGATCAACCTTGTGCCTTCATGACCAATCTTTGGATAAAACCTTGAGTACCACCTAGGTCATCATATAAACTCCTTGAAACCAAAATATGGACTTTAAGAAGTGCCTATGGACAAATCCTTCGAATATAACTCAAGGAAACCATTAGTCCATAGGGATTGCCATCAATTACCAAAACCACATATGCAGAAATATGCTCTAACAATCTCCCCTATTTTGGTAATGGATGGCAATCACTTTCAACACAGTTTATAAGGACAAAAGCACAACCAAGCACACACATACAAAGCAATGCACGGGTATGAGATGCAAATGCTCAAGCAACAAAAGCAAAACATCTCTTAACTTGTCCAAACTAAACTGTCTAAACTTCTCCCCCATTGGCATCGATTGCCAAAATGGACGAAAAGCTTAGAAATCCACTATAATAGGTGGCCCTCCAACAAGTGTGTACTTCTCAACAAATGAGTTCAAAGAAATACACATATACAATGATAAGTAGTTGGAGGAAAGCGAACTATATCGAGGACCCAAAGATTGCAAAAAGGATCATATGGCACAAAGACATACAAAAGAGAGAAGCAAGCAATGAAAAGATACCAATTGGATCAAACAATCACAAGGTTCTTTGAACCACATGAATAAAACATATTATGATATGGGCAAAGGAGTGTTTTATCGAAACTAGAGAAGCTCCCCATGATTTGTGCACTATTAGGATTTTTTGTATTTTATGCAAGTGCACAAAATAGGATCATCGCTCCCCCAAAATCAATAATAACACACAACAAGTGGAAGCAAGTAGATAAGACAATAAGCATATCACTTGCATAAAACATATGGTTCAGAAACATGTAAAAGAGGCAACTTAATAATAGGTTGAACCAAAATGATATGCGTGAGTCATGGCAAAGCACTTGACAAGACAAAGATAAGGATGAGCATTAATCATCCACGTAGTCTTGATGAAATGAGACACAAAGTGCAAGACATATCCTTCCCACACACACACTACTAGAAAATGGGTTCACAAGCTTACTAATAAACAAATTAAGAATCAATGCTTGTGACAACCCATGGTGAAGATAGGAAATAATAACCTTGTCAAGTGGAGGGATACTAATCGAAATGGCAAAACCCTTGTAAAGACAAACATGAGGAAAAATAATCTTCACCACCAATGAGGGCATCAAGATGTAGCGATATAAGATACGCACTCAAGACAAATCCTTTCACGAAACCACCAAAAGCTGAAAAAGGAAATGCAATGGTGGACGTGAAAGAAAAGACGATAACAACTAGAGATGTAACTTCTCTCATGTGTAAAACATTCTAGGTAGAATACAGTCAAGATGATATATATATCCACAAAAAAGGATGTACACATGGAATATTTACAAGAAGGAATGAACAAGATAACCAAAAGGAAGACATAAATATACCAAAAAGATCTTTGCATGAAAGCATAACACATAGCCTAATATTTTTCTTATTGTACATAAATGAATTTCCAACTCACGAACATCAAAGACATCACAACTAGAAATAAGACATCATCGTTGGGATGCTTTGAGAAAGGAAACAAGTACCACAAAAATGAATCAAGAAATTGATGCCATTATGCAACCTACATAAGGTTGAATGCAAGAAATGTATGCATGAAGTACATACTTGTTACCGAGATAGCATTGAATTGATGTAGTAGATAATTATTCGTCAATCATCTTAACTAGGCTCCAATAAGCACATGGTGTCAACACCTTCCTTGTAAGTGAGCAAGCATCCAATGCTTGCCCAATTGATCCTAGAACAACAACACAAACAAAATGGTGCCCAAACTCATTGGGACCAAAGAGTTAGAGACATGTTGGAGTTTTCCCTATATGTTGGGCCAAGTAAAGAAAGCATGCCAAGAAAGTACATGTAGTAAATACGCATGCTCAAGGCTTTCAAGAATCAAATCAACACATAGTCGATAAGATACCAAAAGACAAGTTATTAAGTGATAATAATATATCAAACAAAAATTATCACTTGAAGGATGCCAATTAGAAGATATAACAAGGAATGAGATATCCATTGGCACATGCCAAATGAAAGGAAACAAGATACCAATTGAAGAAAAACAAACATGAGGTATCTAGTTCCCAAAAAAGAGCTAGGTTCCAAATAAACCAAACCCTTGACAAATTTTCATGATGGCACAAAGCACCATAAAGAGAAAGACTCGCCTCCCACCAAGACTCGATAGGGGTCAAAAGATTTTATGATAAACGTATAAAAGGAGTGTTCTAGAGAAAATAGGATAGCTCCCCCAAGAGATGTGCATCATATAAAATTTGCATTTGAATACAAAATGCTTAAGATGGGGTCATCACTTTCTCTATATCTATATAAACACTAGACATGTTCAAAAATATCCACAAGAGGCAAGGAAGACAAACGATACACAAAAAAATGTAAAGATGATTAGTAATTTCTACCACATGAAGGGAATACCAATTGTCAAAGGACAAGAAGTATATGGAAATATTTCCCATTGGTAGATTTGGAATATATCCAACATCACATTTACTCCTAAAACATAAGCAAATGACACTTGTAGAGGTAACATGCCACCTAGGAACAAGATAATTTACAATAAACACTAAGTGGCAATACCTCAAATATACACATTTTCTAGCCTTGTAATATGCACATAGCATATTACTCCCCCATAATGTGATAAGCCAATTTTATTAACAAGGGGCAAATGAAAACCAATGAGAGATACTTAATGGGCCATTTAGAATTTGAATTTCACATGAGTAAGATATACCACATAGAAACTAGATAAACTTGTAATATCAACACTAAGTGGTATTAGTCATGTGTACACATTTATAGGATTGTGAAGTGCGCAAAGAACATCACTCCCCCAAAATGGGATAATCCATTAATCTCTCAAAAGAGACAAGATAAAAACAAGATGCAAAAAGGCTCAACACATGACTCACATGTACATGATGTGCAAACCAATATACACATACTTGATTACTCAAGATAAGCAAGTTGGAAGCACAACATATACAAATACATGCAATGTACAAAACCACAACATGCAAAGGAGCAAGTAGCTAACAATGTATTCAATTTAAGTACAAGTTACCGCAAGGAGGAACATTAGTTATAAGATAGAAACTTGTCGATCCAAATGACTTGGCTTAAGACAATATGAATGATTAGGACCCCTTAATTCTTGGTAATGTAGCCAAGTATCCAATGCCCTCCATTATCACCTATTGGTCAAGTTTGAGCTTGTTGGTCCCCAACCAAGTTGGGTCCTAAGAGGTTAGTCACGATAGGCTTGGCTACCCAAATGGTACTTTTCTTGACACCACTTTGAGTACCAACAGACTTGGCAAACAAATTTCCAACCGTATCCTTCCCAAGAGAATAGATATTATCAATAATGATTGGGTCAGATATATTACCATTCGTGAAAGAAGAAGCGAAGTTCCCTTCTCATGAGATAAGTAGCAACATTTACCCTTTACTTTCTTCTCAATTGATTTCTCAACTTGAGGACTGTTGGCTTGGGTCTTCTTGGGAATAGGCCTTTCTTCAACTTGTGGTTGATATGTGATTGAACTTGTGGCTTCTTCCCTTGTTGCTTGTGACTATGGGGCTTCTTACTTAATGGGCAAGATCTAACATGATGCCCTTCAAACTTGCACTTCAAGCAAGCAAATTCTTGGCCGAGTTCTTGATTTGTTCTTGGCCCTACTTATTGTTGCTCTTGGACTTCTTCTTATTGGAGTTTAATCCAAGTCCACCTTTGTCATTTGGGGATTTTTGCCCACATAAGATATCATTGAGTGTGGATATCCCTTCATGACTCATTTCCAAGTCTTTCTTCAAAGAAGTGACTTTGGCCTTGGTATCTTTTATTTCCTCTACATGATTAGTATCGATACAAGTACTAGAGGAAATAAGAGTGTCGAACCCAATGACGAGCAGAAAGATCTGACAAGTGGTTTTCATCAAGGTAATATCTGCAAGCACTGAAATTATCGGTAACAAGTAGTTGTGTGGCAAGGTGATTCGTAGCAAGCAACAAGTAACAAAAGTAACAACGGTGCAGCAAAGTGGCCCAATCCCTTTTGTAGCAAGGGACAAGCCTGGACAAAGTCTTATAGGAGGTAAAACGCTCCCGAGGACACATGGGAATTTCTTTCAAGCTAGTTTTCATCATGTTCATATGATTCTCGTTCGTTACTTTGATAGTTTGATATGTGGTTGGACCAGCGCTTGGGTACTGCACTTACTTGGACAAGCATCCCACTTATGATTAACCCCTCTCGCAAGCATCCTCAAATACGAAAGAAGAATTAAGACAAAGTCTAACCATAGCATTAAACTAGTGGATCCAAATCAGCCCCTTACGAAGCAACGCATAAACTAGGGTTTAAGCTTCTGTCACTCTAGCAACCCATCATCTACTTACTACTTCCCAATGTCTTCCTCTAGGCCCAAATAATGGTGAAGTGTTATGTAGTCGATGTTCACATAACACCACTAGAGGAAAAAAACATACAACACATCAAAATATCGAACAAATACCAAATTCACATGACTACTTATAACAAGACTTATCCCATGTCCTCGGGAACAAAAGTAACTACTCACAAAGCATAATCATATTCATGACCAGAGAGGTAATGAGTAGCATCAAGCATCTGAACATAAACTCTTCCACCAAGTAATCCAACTAGCATCAACTACAAAGAGTAATTAACACTACTAGCAACCTTACAAGTACCAATCGGAGTCGCGAGACAGAGATTGGTTACAAGAGATGAACTAGGGTTTGGAGATGAGATGGTGCTGATGAAGATGTTGATGGTGACGAGTCCCCTCCGATGAGAGGAGCGTTCGTGATGACGATGGCAATTATTTCCCCCTCTGGGAGGGAAGTTTCCCCGGCAGGATCGTCCTGCCGGAGCTCTAGATTGGTTCTGCTCAAGTTCCGCCTCATGGCGGCGGCGAATCCTCCGAAAAGCCTCTTCTTGATTTTTTCCAGACTAAAACCCTTCTTGTAGCAAAAGGGGGGAGCCAGAGAGCCAGCTGGGATCCCACAAGCCCCTTAGGCGCGGCCAGGGGGTGGTCACGCATAGCAGGCTTGTGGCCCCCTGCTGGCCCCCCTCCGGCACTTCTACGGCCCAGTATTTTTTATAAATACCAAAAAAAATCCACGTTGATTTTCACGGCTTTTGGAGTTGCGCAGAATAGGTATCTCAAACTTTCTCCTTTTTCAGGCCAGAATTCCAGTTGCCGGCATTCTCCCACTTCATGTAAACCTTGCAAAATAAGAGAGAAAAGGCATAAGTATTGTACCGTGAAGTGTAATAACAGCCCAAAAGGCGATAAATATAACCATGAAAGCATGATGCAAAATGGACGTATGAACTCCCCCAAGCTTAGATCTCGCTTGTCCTCAAGCGAAAGCCGAGATCAATAAACATGCCCACATGTTTAGGGAGAGAGGTGTCGAAAAAACAAGATACGAACATGCAGGCATCATGATAATGATCAGAACAGCAATACAATCATATCAACTCTTATGCTAAAGTGACAATTCCTTCACAAAGTAAAGCATGGAACAAGAACCTTACCAAGAATTAACAACCGATAGCCTTTATACATTGAAGCAATTGCAATTTATCACAACATCAGAAAGAGTCAAATAAGAGCTTGTAAAGCAAATCCACATACTCAATCATCCTTTCGTTCTCTACAATTGCTACAACTCACGTGGTACTCATGAGATCAAAGTTTCAGTTGGACATAGAGAAAGATGGGGGCTTATAGTTTCGCCTCCCAACCCTTTACCATCAAGGGTAATGTCAACAATAATAATTCATGAATACTTACTTCCAAGTGGACATATGAATACAGATCTTTCCCAAGCATATGATGTTAGCCAAGATAAAGGCGAAATAAGGAATTGGTGTAGATCACCATGACTCTTTTAGGGGAAAAAAGTAAAGGTACAAGATAGGCCCTTCGCAGAGGGAAGCAGAGGTTGTCATGCGCTTTTGAGGTTTGGATGCATGTCCTCTTAGTGTGGAGGAACGTTACTTTATATTGCCTCCTCTGAGAAAGAACTTTATTATGCAGTCTGTCGCTTTTATGTCTTCCTCATCACTGGTGCGTACAAAGCTTAGTTTTGCACACACTAATAGATCATACATATTAGGGAGCAATTTTTATTGCTTGCACTAATGACAACTTACTTGACGGATCTTATTCAATCCATAGGTAGGTATGGTGGACTCTCATGGCAAAACTGGATTGAAGGTTTGTGGATGCACAAGTAGTATCTCTACTTGGTGCAGGAGTTTTGGCTAATATGAGGTGGAAGCAATCGTCACATGCTAAGGGATCTCTAGTCATCTAACATTGTTCGGAACCAAGCAAACACAATTCATTATGTTGTCTTCCTTGTCCAACATCTACTTCTAGGCATGCAATAGTTTAGTGAGTGTTCACAATCATAGATGGTGTTAAATATGATATATTTATATGTGAACCTCTCCTTCTTTATCACTTCCTATTAATTGCAACAATGACCAAGGTCTACGTTTGTCTATCCTCAACAAGTTGCAATCATCATTCTTTTTAAATGTGAAGCCATCACTTCCCATAAGATCATTACATGATCTTTCATTCTTTTGTTCTTTTCTCATTCTCTTGATCATGGCATGAGGCAAAGCCCTTAACTAAGACACTCTTTATTATATGGCTCACGAGCTCGAATACATCGGGGGTGACACAAAGCAAAACTCAAGACTAAAACACTAAGACCTTTATTCTACTAAAGAAACAAAAAACTGAAAAGGGACAAACTAAAACAAAGGTAAAGGCAAAAGATGTGATGGTGATACGATAGCGGGGCAACTCACCCAAGCTTGGCACAAGCCAAGGGGATTGCCCATAATCATGCTTAGTTGTCTTCCTTTGGAGGTGATGGTGGGGGAGTTGTTGCAACATGGGCTTGATCCCCCGTCTTCCAACGCATAGGTGCTCCATCATGGAAAGATGACTGAGTCTCCTGAATCCTCAAATTTGCAGCCAACCGTATTGATTTAAATCTATACTCATACTCACAGTTTTGGTTCTGCAGGTCATAGATCTGGGCTTCGAGGTGGTCAATTCTGTCATAGAGCCTAGAGAGGTGCTTCCCGATGTCATTGGCATCGATCTTGTGCTTGTTGGTGAACTCCGTGATCATCATGTGGTTGGCGTTGAGTCCACGCTCCACCATCCCTTGGCACTTGAAAACCTGTTGCTCCATTGCTTCGAGCCTCGCCTCCATGCTTCCAGTCTTCTTGGGCCCCTCAACGTCACAGATGTGCAACATCCCCTCACGTATCTCGATAGATTGAGGGTGTTGCAGCACTCCCGAGAGGTAGGGATTGATGACCTTCTCGAAGATCTTGTCCTTCGGAGCTTTTGGGGACGCCATAGTGATCTAGATCTGGAGCAGAAACAGGCTCAAAACGAAAACACAGGAAATTTGGTGATACGGGGGTCAGACCTTTCGGGATAATATATAATGATTTTTTTCCGACCAGAAGGAGTACTCCGCAAAAAAATGGAGTCCGGGAGGCACACGAGGTGGCCACAAGCCCCCAGGCGCGGCCAGGGGGTGGACCCGTGCTTGGCAGGCTTGTCGCCTCCACGTGCGCTTTCCGGACTACTTAAATTTTTTCTATTTTTCTAAATATTCCAAAACGGAGAAAATTCCTACTGGAAAAGTTTTGGAGTTTGATTACTTACCGAAACCCATACCTCTTCGTTTTCGGAGTCTGAAACACGCTGATAAATATCCCTTAGGTATTCCTCCGGAGTTATGGTATTGATAATATTGCTTTCAACATTTATGGGAGTACCTCAGATATAATGCTTGATTCTCTGCCCATTTACCACTCTCGGACAATTACCTTCCGTGTTGTTGATCTTGATAGCACCGGAACGATATACTTCCTCAACAATATAGGGACCTTCCCATTTAGAGAGAAGCTTGCCGGCAAAAAATCTTAAACGAGAATTATATAGCAAGACATAATCACCTACACTGAACTCACGCTTTTGTATCCTTTTATCGTGCCACCTCTTAACCTTTTCTTTGAACAACTTGGCATTTTCATATGCTTGACTTCTCGATTCATCAAGTGAGCTAATGTCAAATAACCTCTTCTCACCAGCAAGTTTGAAATCAAAGTTGAGATCTTAGATTGCCCAATAAGCTTTATGCTCTAGCTCAAGAGGTAAATGACATGCTTTACCCTACACCATTTTGTACGGGGACATGCCCATGGGATTCTTATAGGCAGTTCTATAAGCCCACAGTGCATCATCGAGCTTCTTAGACCAATTCTTTCTAGACTTGTTGACAGTCTTTTGCAGAATCAGTTTAATCTCTCTATTACTTAGCTCTACTTGACCACTAGACTGAGGGTGATAGGGAGATGCAATTCTATGGTTCACATCGTACTTAGCAAGCGTTTTACGGAAAGCACCATGAATGAAATGTGAACCACCGTCGGTCATTAGATATCTAGGGACTCCAAATCTAGGGAAAATAACTTCTTTAAGCAACCTGATAGAAGTGTTGTGATCAGCACTACTGGTTGGGATAGCTTCTACCCATTTAGTGACGTAATCAACAGCAACTAGGATATGAGTATACCCGTTGGATTTTGGAAAAGGTCCCATATAATCAAAGCCCCAAACATCAAATGGTTCAATGACAAGTGAATAGTTCATTGGAATTTCCTGACGTTTACCAATATTACCTATTCTTTGACATTCGTCACAAGACAAGACAAACTTACGGTCATCCTTGAAGAGAGTGGGCCAATAGAAACCTGATTGCAATACCTTGTGTGCAGTTCTATCTCCAGCATGGTGTCCTCCGTAGGCCTCGGAGTGACACTTCTGTAGGAACTGTCCCTGTTCATGTTCAGGTACACAAAGTCTAATAACACCATCTACTCCTTCCTTATAAAGGTGAGGATCATCCCAAAAGTAATGTCTCAAGTCAAAGAAGAATTTCTTCTTTTGCTGGTATGTGAAACTAGGTGGTATACATTTGGCAACGATATAGTTTGCATAATCAGCATACCACGGTGCACTATGTGAAGTATTGATGACATTCAATTGCTCATCAGGAAAGCTATCATCAATAGGTTGTGGGTCATCAGGAACATTCTCCAACCAAGACAAGTTATATGCTACTGGGTTATCAGCAACCTTCGTGTCGACAACGTGCAAATCAAATTCTTGTAGCAAGAGAACCCATCTGATAAGTCTAGGTTTAGCGTCTTTCTTCTCCATGAGGTACTTAATAGCAGCGTGATTAGTGTGAATAGTGACTTTGGAATCAACTATGTAAGACCTGAACTTTTCATATGCAAACACGACTGCTAAAAATTCCTTTTCCGTAGTAGCATAGTTTCTTTGGGCACTGTCTAGAGTTTTACTAGCATAGTGAATAACATTCAACTTCTTATCAACTCTTTGCCCTAGGACAGCACCAACAGCATAATCACTAGCATCACACATGATTTCAAAAGGTAAGTTCCAATCAGGTGGTTGAACAGTAGGTGCAGTTATCAAAGCCTTCTTAAGTATTTCGAAGGCTTCCTCACAATCATCGTCAAAAACAAAAGGAATATCCTTTTGCAAGAGATTGGTAAGAGGCCTAGAAATCTTAGAGAAGTCTTTAATGAACCTTCTATAGAAACCAACATGACCAAGGAAACTTCTTATACCTTTGATATATGTGGGGTATGGCATTTTCTCGATCGCATCAACCTTAGCCTTATCAACTTCAATACCTCTTTCAAAAATTCCCTGTCCTAAGACGATGCCTTCATTAACCATAAAGTGGCAGTTCTCCCAATTCAAGACAAGATTGGTTTCTTTACATCTCTGCAAGACTCGATCAAGGTTGCTCAGGCAATCATCAAAGGAAGACCCGTAAACGGAGAAGTCATCCATGAAAACCTCAACAATCTTTTCACAAAAGTCAGAGAATATAGCCATCATACATCTTTGAAAGGTAGCAGGTGCATTACATAAGCCAAAAGTCATACGTCTGTAAGAAAAGGTACCGAAAGGGCAGGTGAAAGTGGTTTTCTCCTGATCATATTATGCAACTCGTATTTGGGAGAAACCAGAATAACCGTCTAGAAAACAGAAGTGTGTGTGTTTAGACAGTCTTTCTAGCATTTGGTCGATAAAAGGCAAAGGGTAATGATCTTTCCTAGTGGATTTATTCAATTTCCTAAAATCGATCACCATCCTATAGCTAGTAATAATCCTGTGTGGAATCAATTCATCCTTATCATTAGGGACAACGGTAATACCTCCCTTCTTAGGGACGTAATGCACCGGACTCACCCAATCACTATGAGCAACGGGATAGATAATAGCCGCTTCCAGGAGCTTTAGTATTTCTTTTCTTACTACCTCTTTCATCTTAGGATTTAATCTCCGTTAATGATCAGCAACTGGTTTGGAATCAGGATCAGTCTTAATCTTGTGTTGGTATAGAGTGGGACTAATGCCCTTAAGATCATAAGAGTATATCCATTAGCAGCATGGTGCTTCCTTAGAGTTTTTAGTAACTTCTTTTCTTCATGCTATGAGAGGCTAGCACTAATAATAACAGGATATATCTCTTTTTCATCGAGATAAGCATACTTAAGAGTATCAGGTAACTGTTTAAGCTCGAACACAGGATCACCCTTTGGTGGGGGTGGATCCCCAAGCAGTTCAACAGGCAAGTTATTCTTAAGAATAGGATATTGTTGTAATACAACTCTATCTATCTCATCCCTTTCATCCATATGCATATCATTTTCATGCTCAAGCAAGTATTGCTCTAAGGGATCAATAGGAGGCACGGCAATAGAAGCTAGGGCAATAGTTTCATCCCTACTAGGCAACTCTTTTTCATGAGGTTGGCTATCAAACTTGGAGAAATTGAACTAATGTGACACACCTTCAAAGCCAACAGTGATAGTTTGCTTCTCACAGTCAATATGAGCATTGACAGTGTTAAGGAAGGGTCTGCCAAATATGATGGGACAAAAGCTATCTTGTGCGGTAGCAAGAACAAGGAAATCAGCAGGATACTTCGTTTTACCGCACAAGACCTCAACATCCCTAACAATTCCCACAAGGCAGATAGTATCTCTATTGGCAAGCTGAATAGTGACATCAATGGGTTCTATCTCGATAGGTGCAATCTCGTCTTTGACTTCATCATATAAGGATTGAGGTATTGCACTAACACTAGCACCCATGTCACATAAACCTTGATAACAATGATCTCCTATCTTAACATAAACAACAGGCGTTCCAACAACAGGCCTATGTTTGTCTCTAGCGTGTGGTTTAGCAATTCTAGCAGCATCTTCACAGAAGTGAATATCATGTCCCTCAACATTGTTGGACAGGAAATATTTGATAATAGCAATGCTAGGTTTAACTCTAATTTGCTCAGGGGGTGTAGGTGTTCTAATGTAGCCTCTACGTATCCCAGTTGAAGCTTCAGAATGATCCTTTATCCTAACATGGAAAGGTGGTTTCTCAACGTGAGCACTGGGAACAATAGGATCATTATAGGCAATGACTTTCTCTTCAACTGGATTGGGTTTAACTACATTAACTTCTAAGGGAGGATGATATTTAAACCAATTCTCTTTGGGGAGATCAATATGAGCAGCAAATGATTCACACAATGAAGATACTATCTCAGAGTCAAGTCCATACTTAGCGCTAAAATCACAAAAAGTATTTGTCTCAACAAAGGATTTAACGCAATCAAACTTGGAATTCATACTTGACTCCTTACCTTCATCAAGCTCCCAATCTTCAGAGTTGCGTTTAATTCTCTCCAATAAATTCCATCTGAAGTCAATATCTTTCTTCATAAAAGAACCGGTACAAGAAGTGCCAAGCATGGTGCGATCATCCTGAGAAAGCCGAGCATAGAAGTTCTGAATGATAATTTCTCTCGAGAGCTCATGGTTGGGGCATGAATATAACATTGATTTAACCCTCCCCCAAGCTTGAGCGATGCTTTCTCTGTCACGAGGCCAAAAATTATAAATATAATTCCGATCATGATGTACTAAATGCATAGGATAAAACTTCTGATGAAATTCCAATTTCAACCGATTGTAGTTCCATAATCCAGTATCATCACATAGCCTATACCATGTCAACGCCTTATCCCTCAAAGATAAGGGAAAGACCTTCTTCTTGACCTCATCCTCGGGCAAACCTGCAAGCTTAAATAAACCACAACCTTCATCTACATAGATTAGATGCAAGTCTGGATGTGATGTTCCATCTCCTATAACAGGATTAGCCAGCAGTTTCTCAAGCATACCCGAAGGAAATTCGAAGAAAATATTTTCAGTAGGTGCAACAGGTTGAGGAGCAACTCTTTGTGCTTCCGTTCGAGGTGAAGAAACCCCGAACAAGCCCCTCAAAGGATTAGTTTCCATAGTGACAAGTGACAATAAATTTCAGCACACTATATAAATGTTTCCTTACCAAAGGCAGTTCACTCCCCGGCAACGGCGCCAGAAAAGAGTCTTGATGACCCACAAGTATAGGGGATCTATCGTAGTCCTTTCGATAAGTAAGAGTGTCGAACCCAACGAGGAGCAGAAGGATCTGACAAGTGGTTTTCAGCAAGGTAATATCTGCAAGCACTCAAATTATCGGTAACAAGTAGTTGTGTGGCAAGGTGATGCGTAGCAAGCAACAACTAACAAAAGTAACAACGGTGCGGCAAAGTGGCCCAATCCCTTTTGTAGCAAGGGACAAGCCTAGACAAAGTCTTATCGGAGGTAAAACGCTCCCGAGGACACAAGGGAATTTTTGTCAAGCTAGTTTTCATCATGTTCATATGATTCACGTTCGTTACTTTGATAGTTTGATATGTGGGTGGACCGGCGCTTGGGTACTGCCCTTACTTGGACAAGCATCCCACTTATGATTAACTCCTCTCGCAAGCATCCGCAACTACGAAAGAAGAATTAAGACAAAGTCTAACCATAGCATTAAACTAGTGGATCCAAATCAGCCCCTTACCAAGCAACGCATAAACTAGGGTTTAAGCTTCTGTCACTCGAGCAACCCATCATCTACTTACTCCTTCCCAATACCTTCCTCTAGGCCCAAATAATGGTGAAGTGTTATGTAGTCGACGTTCACATAACACCACTAGAGGAAAAACAACATACAACACACCAAAATATCGAACGAATACCAAATTCACATGACTACTTATAGCAAGACTTATCCCATGTCCTCAGGAACAAAAGTAACTACTCACGAAGCATAATCATATTCATGACCAGAGAGGTCATGAGTAGCATCAAGGATCTGAACATAAACTCTTCCACCAAGTAATCCAACTAGCATCAACTACAAAGAGTAATTAACACGACAAGCAACCTTACCAATCGGAGTCGCGAGATGGATATTGGTTACAAGAGATGAACTAGGGTTTGGAGATGAGATGGTGCTGATGAAGATGTTGATGATGACAAGTCCCCTCCGGTGAGAAGAGTGTTGGTGATGACGATGGCGACGATTTCCCCCTCCGGGAGGGAAGTTTCCCCGGCAGGATCGTCCTGTCAGAGCTCTAGATTGGTTCTGCTCAAGTTCCGCCTCGTGGCGGTGGCGAATCCTCCAAAAAGCCTCTTCTTGATTTTTTTTCCAAACTGAAACACTTCTTGTAGCAAAAGGGGGGAGCCAGAGGGCCAGCTGGGAGCCCACAAGCCCCCTAGGCGCGGTCAGGGGGGTGGTCGTGCCTAGCAGGCTTGTGCCCCCCTCCTGGCGCCCCTCCGGCACTTCTTCGGCCCAGTATTTTTTATAAATCCCAAAAAAATCCACGTTGATTTTCACGGCTTTTGGAGTTGCGCAGAATAGGTATCTCAAACTTGCTACTTTTTCAGGCCTGAATTCCAGCTGCCGGCATTCTCCCTCTTCATGTAAACCTTGCAAAATAAGACAGAAAAGGCATAAGTATTGTCGTGAAGTGTAATAACAGCCCAAAAAGCGATAAATATCAACATGAAAGCATGATGCAAAATGGACGTATCAGTGGCCTCATGCTCCTCGAGATGAGCTTCCAACTCCTCAATATATTTCTTGCTCTCAATGGCAATAGACATGATTTCCATGAAGCTGGAACAAGAAATTTTATTCTTACGAAGAGCTTTAAAAATCATTTACCCCTTAATTTTTAAAGAAGCAATATTATCACTCTCTTCATCATTACCCTAATCTTTATTATCATCAACATCATCATCATGAGATATATTGGGATTCAAAGTAGGAGATACCTTTGAATCCTTAGCCATAAGGCAAAAGTGAGAAACAATAGATGATGATGTAGGATCCCTTGAATCATCATTCAAGGCCACATCTTGTTCCATGGAATGATGGATTTCCTATACATTGTTAGCACAACAACTCGAGGAAATGGATACATTTTTATTATGGCAACATATATAGCACGCATATCATCATGAGATTTAGACAAGCAGTTTCTACATGATATGCAAGGACTATCAACACAAGCATGTAAGACATCTAAAGTGATCAAATTGTTAACGTCCAAAGATGAAGTGTTGCAATAAGATAGTCATGAAGGATCATCAACAACAAGCCCACTATCTTCATTGAAATGATCACCACTACTCACCATATAATTACCTTGTGGCAGTCCATGTGTAGGTGAAGTGGATGAAGTTGAGAAGACAACGCGACTGGAGGTGGACGGATAACAATTATCACTACAAATATTGCACACACCATATTTATCTTGAAGCTTTGTCCACAACTCATGAGCATCCTCACACCGCATGAGTTGAAATATAACTACATTGCTCAAAGCAGTTATGAAAATGCCAATGATATAGAGAAGTGAAACCTCTATGAATGAAGAACTGGCAAAAACATCCAACATCAAAAACATCATAGAAGATGCATATGGACTCCGTTTTCGATGAACTCGAGCTTGTCATGCAGATGACCATAAGATCAAAAACTCACAAAGAGAAACACCAAACAAGAACCAAGAAATATGATGCAAGGACGCAAATGGTTTGAGCTCTCAACGAACGATACGATCAAGCTACTCACTTGAGAGCCCCCCTTGACAGTACGGCAATCTATCCTAAAATATATAAAAAACTATCAACGGCAAACCTATACCTTGCACCTACTCCTCTTGAGGTAGATGATGATGATCTTGGCTTCCTTAATATGGACCACCTTTCTTGATTGCCTTGGTTTGACGAAGACTAGTTGATTGCTCCCCCATACTCACTATGGGTGAGTCACTCTTCAGCACGTCTTCACAAGTCCATTGCCACCACAATGGACGGCAAGCTTCAAGCATGATATCTTCGTGATGCTCCACTTGAACTTGCACCCCGCAATATTGATGACGATAACCACTTGATGTCATCCTTCATAGGTTGAATGAGATCTTCCTCTTGACGCAAACCCATGGAGACACACCTAACCCCACATAGAACTCTCACAAGGACCATGGGTTAGTACACAAAAGCGTTATGGACAATGCTTACCATACCATGGGATCACTTGATCCCTCTCGGTACGTCTTGTGCACTTTGCGTGTTCATCATCTTGATTTACTCTTTGCTTAGTCTTGATCAACCTTGTGTCTTTATGACCAATCTTTGGATAGTACCTTGAATACCACATTGGTTATTATATAAACTCCTTGACACCAACATATGGACTTCAAGAAGTGCCTATGGACAAATTCTTCGAATATAACTTAAGGCAACCATTAGTCCATATGGATTTTCATCAATTACCAAAAGCACATATGGAGAATATGCTCTAACATTGGTTTCACCGAATTTGGTAGTTTAGGTTTTGGATAGAATATTTTTGTGGTAGTTTGGCCAAGTTTTTTGGTGGCATATTTCTAAGCACTTGAGCAACCAGATCATTATCAATAGTTCATCCCTTTTAATAGTATTGGCTTTACGATGGACTCAATTTTGATTTATCACATAAAACAACATCTAGATTTTTGAAGCCTTTGCCAATAGATTTACTTTGCATCTTGGGGATCCTTCTCACAATTCCTAGCCACTCCACTTATTGAACTTTCCTAATATATACTTGGTAGGCTCATTAGTTCAATGAACTATATGTTTTTGTTAATTACCAAAACCATCTAGTGTGAAGTTGTGCTTTCAGCGCCACCAACACGTGGGACATAGGAGGACAAGCTTGGATGTCGCAGTCGTCCAAGGTAGGTTTATCTGAATGCAAACCCATACCAAATTTGGGTTGTTAATGGGTTGAAGCGGACATGAAAACCGATATCCGTCCGCTTGTGTCGACGAGTCGAGCCGTGTTTTCTTTATGCAAACCCAAAAAATGCGGGCTGATGAAATGTGTCGACCGTTGTAGTTGCCCTAACTCCTCTAGCAAACGCCATTGATGTTGTATGTCATGATGATTATAGCATCCGCAATGGCAACCCTATAACATGATGAACACGCCACGCAAGTGTGCAACACAACAATAGTATAGTCTTCATGATGAAATGAAACAGACAGTTTGCACAAGTGGCGTGTTCAAGATATGGAGGTGAACAACAAGTGAAGTGAAGAAAGGGTGAGGAAATTGTGAAACTCTTTAGTCAAATTCTTCAATAAGTAATGATCAATTTCATCAACATACAACTGAGGAGTGAAAGGGTTGAGGAAATAGAACCAAGTACTCGATGAAGATAGTAATTTGATGACGCAGTTCCAACTATTGTGACACTCGTATGTCTCGTTTGGAGTAGCTTGGTATTCAAACCAAAGGACACACAGTCCCAGGACACATAGTCCTTACAGTATTCTCCTTGAGCTAAGGACACACAGTCCTCGCCCAACACTCATGGTAAGTCTTCTGGGAAGACTTCCAAAACCTCACAAACTCGTTCACCCCCGGCCATCGAGAGTTGACTGCTGGATGCTCTAGACCATGACGCCTAACAGTGCGGAGGATGCACAGTCCTCAAAGGTAACAAGCGTCGATTCTACACAGGAAAAATCTCTTCACTAATGCTCAATCACTTTGGGGCTTTTGGGTTTTGGTTTGGGTATTTGTGGTTTTTTATCACTAACGATTTTCTCTCAAAGTCTTCGAGGAATGGGTAGCCCTCAAATGACAAGTTTTAGTTTCTCTCGCAGAGCAGCCATCCAGCTAGTGGTTATGGGGCGTGGCTATTTATAGCCTCGGAGCAATCCCGACATGATTTGACATAAATTCCCCAATGATATGACCGTTATGTGGATAAGGTTGAGGACAACTAGCATACGGTGCAGCAATGGTCGAAACGTTTCAACGGTGGAAGTCCTCATGTCACTCATGTTCCTCACTGGTAGGTAATTCGCACTAGCGAAAACCTAACTCCTCAGTTAGAGAAAATTCCTTAGAGGCCCGAACATCTTTGTCTGTGTCACTCAAGAATTTGACTAAACTTTTAAAACATTTCCAAAGGCTTCACTCAAAGAATTTGTATGTGTAGGATTTGAGATGAGCATCACTTGCAAACATTTCCTTAGTTCTACCTCGAACCCCTTTAATAGTACGGTGGTCCTATGACACAAAATACATGAAATGAAACTACGAAAACAAAAGTCTTCATGCTTCAAAGTCCTCGCATCAGTTTCGTCACGGACACACCAATTCCCTCACTTTCAAAGTCTTCGAGGAAATACCAAAGTCTTCTGCCGAAGCCATGCATTCTTAGGGCTCAATATTCTTCGAATATCTCAAACTCCTCAGCGAATTATAGAGCATGTGTACACTCACAAACACATTCGTCTCTTAACGTATAAGTCTTCAATACACCAAAATCACTAAGGGGCACTAGATGCACTTATAGTCTCCCCTTTTTGGTGATTGATGACAAATAGGTTAAGTTTTCAACGGGTATAATGATATGAAGTGTAAGTGCAGTGTTTGAGGAATTTGAATGCAAGATATAGAGAAACTCTCCCTGAAGATGTGCATATTTGAGGAATTTGCTTTGGACTACAAATGCACATTGAGAATTTATACCATGGAGATATCCCCCTATATCTTGTAATACGTGCAATCATTTGACACATATCACGAGGAAATTGAAATGGATGATGGAAACTGGTGTCTCACGGATTTCAGCATGCATGCATTAATCAACGTGAGGAATAAGCATGCGAGGAAAAACGGTTCAAAAGTGTCAGACCACCACTGGGCATAAGTTTACAACTCATAGAACCAAACACTTCAGAAGAACGAGAGTTGCAACTTCAAAAATATTGTTCAAAAGCACATAAAGTAGACCCGCTTGTAGACTAACTCAGATTTCTCCCCTTTGTCATCAAGTGATGAAAAGTGATGAAACTGAGGACTAACGTCCTTGAAGAATATCAACTTATTGATGGAGGAGGAGCGCCAGCATTCTTGGGATTGTTTGTCAGAGCTGTGTCGTCAAGATCTTCAGCTTCATTAGTTATGCGCGATGAAGAATACGAACTGGCCACCAAATGATGAACTGGAATTTTCTTGAATTTCTTCTTGGGTGGCCAGGATCAATCAAAATCCTGTTGGAACTCCATTTTAGTGAGTTCCTCTTCTTTCTTGAGGTGAGATAGAATGGCTCATGTGCGGTTGAAGATTTCATGAAGATAATAGTGGTTTTTCTTCACAGCATTTTGTGTTGCATATAGATCACGCACAATGGCTCCAAACTAACACTTTACCCACTTGTGGCTGTGATCAACCTTTTGATGAAGACTAAGAAAAAGCTCACGGTCAGTCATCACGCGTGGGGCACACTCACGAGGGGCTTTAGCTTTGGCGACCGAGTCTTGTGATGCAGTGTCATCATCTGTGGAGTAGGATGCATCCTTTCGAAATTTGCCATCAAGGTAACGAGATCCCCCATCAATCACAGATTTGCCGTTGCCTTCAATCATCTCGGAGAATTTCTTGATGACTTCAAGTGGAGGCAAATAACTAAGGTGATTCTGAAAGTCATCCTTATAAGGAATTGAAGATCTGGTCGTGATGAATTTCGTAATCCTCGGTGCATAAGACTTCACGTCAAATGGTGACAAAGCATTGTTGGGCAAAGTCCTCATGAAGAAATCATGAAGATTTAATGGAATCCCATGGATGATATTGAATAACAAATTCTTCATGATTCCCACATCATCTTCTTCTTTAGTGTTATGGTCCTTGATGGGACTGAGGGTTTGGTCAAGATGCGGTATACTGTTTTAGGCACATAGAGCAGTTCCTTGACAAGGAATGTGGTTATTAGAGGCTTGCCAGGAGGCTAAGGCTTCATCAACACTTGCATCAGGTGATTGGGCAGTTGAGTTGCATCATAGATGCATCTGACTATTTCTGAGGGATTTGGAACTCGGACTGCATGAAGCAATTATGTGGAAGGAGCTGTGTAATGAGTGTCTTTAGTCATCCAGTCCAGAACCCAAGTGTTGACATCTAATGCATCACCTGAGATATTCAAAGTAGCATAAAATTGAAGAATGATCCCTTCATTCTAGTCGCAGATGTCCATACAGAATGGGATTAGTCCGGCTTGAAAATAGCGTGGAGGACTGGCTCAAAGCACGGAATGTTTTCCATATCTACATGCTCATGCTGAAATTTTTTGTTCTTGTTAAAGAGTACAACACCATAGTAGTTCAGCTGAGTAATTGTCTAGAATCTCTTGCGCCTTATCCTTTGAGATTCAAATGGATTTGTGCCGATGAAATAGTGATGTTCATCGAAGAATCTCTCCTTCAGAAATTTTGGCTTTTTGTACCTGTGTAAGGCTGAAGAGTCTTGGGTTGAAGGTTTGCCTTGAAACGGCCCACAAATCTTCGAACATCTTCACTCTGAGGAATGACAACCACGACCACTACACACTGAGAATTTTTAACATGAGATTTAGTAGTGTCCTCACTTTGAGGAGGAGCATTTTCTTCAGCCACATTTTTTCAGTGTGAGGAATATGCTTTGCAGATTCATTAATTTCTCATGCAGTAGTTTCCTTAGTGGTTGTTTTAATCACAGTGCCTTCAGCTGATGTAGTTGATTCATTCTCCGGGATGGACTTCATCAGAGTGTTTTTTCATCAGACCGTGTATGAATTTCTTCAGTGACTGCAGGGGACTAATTAATTTGTGGAAGTGGAGTTTCCACGTGTGAGTTGGGATGAGCTGCTTCCCAGTATTCATCATCGATGACAGGTTCTATGCTGCAAATGTCCACTTCTTCATCTTTTTATTCATGTCCCACATTTGTTCTCTGCTGAGGCTATGGAGATGAGACAAGAAGAATCGAAGGATTTGGTTCTGCTTCAATTTCTTCAAAGACAGAATGTTTTTCTTCAGAAAAATTTCTTTATGAGTCTGTGCTTTTCTAGCCCGTTTGGCCTTCTCAACCTTCCATTTTTCTTCATTTATGAAGGCAGTCAGCATATGACTCAATCTAGGTGGAAGCTTCAAGTCATCAGTAGGTATTTGAGGATCTTTGTACCAGAGATAAATGAAATCTAACACCACCTTTGGATCCATCATGAGAGGAATTGTGGTTCCTTTGGCTTGTGCAACCCTCTCCTGCTTGTTTCTGATGATTGTAGCAAGTACTTCATCATCAGCTTCTTCTTCTTCTTCAGATCCAGAAGAAACACTGAGGACTATCTTGCTAGGGTTAGGCCTTTTTCCTCACCCATCGGTCATCTTATTCTTCATGTTTGCACTTGAAGAAGTATGTGCAGAGCCAAAGTCAGAGGGTCCTAAGGGAATTGAAGTCCCCATTGGATGCTAACTTGTAGCCAGTTTCAGTGGCGGTGAGGACTGTGTGGCAGTTGCTGAGGACTTTTCTTCAACCTTAGGAGCTGACTGGGGAATTTGTTGTGAGGTATTTGCAGTTGAGGACTTTGGCTTGACTGTTGATTTATTCAATAGAGCTTCCTTCGGAGCAGGTTTAGTACCACATGCCTCAGCAGCACAGGAGGAGGCAGCAGCAGCTGCGCGAGCATATTCCTCATTGAATCTCTTCATGGCCTGTTTTGCAACTTTCTACAGTTTGGCCTGTTGTTTTGCCCATTCTTTGGGATAGTCTTCACTAGTGGCAAGGCTTGTGGGATCAACAACTTGTTGATTGCCCACAGGAGACCTTTGGCATGGAGGCTAGAAAGCGAATTTCTTCATGTATTTTGGAGTCACATACATGTACTCCTTTCATTCCCTGGCCCATCTCCTCTCAATTTTCTAGAATTTCATCTTGCGCTTTTTTTGTCTCCTTCCCATAAATTTCTTCATCACGGGTGCAGTACTCATCATATATGTCTTCACGTATTTAAAAGAAGTGTTGTTATCAGTCTTCTTTCCACCCTTCTGAAGTTTCTTCTCTTCAGTCATTTTCTTCACTTGAGGAATATGAACTTTTGACGATTCTGATGAGGTATGCAAATTTTCTTCAAAAAATGTTGCAAATGAGTTAAGTTGATGATAACCTAGTGATTCGTGAGCAGACATTTTGTATGTGTGAACAGAGTACAGGTGCGAAGAATTTGAAGAGGTCATATGCGTTCTCATAAGATTTTCAAAAATGACTCAAGTTGAGAAAATTGACCAATATTGTTTCTGGGGAGTTTCGTAAGTGTTCTTGTCTTGGGTTCTAGAGTTGTGCACATCTGAAAATTTAGAAAATGAGGAATCTCTTGACGAATTGAGTAACTTAGTGAAATTTATCAAGTGTTCTAGACATAGAATTGTTCATCTGATGAATTTGCTGAGGAATAACAGTTTTTGAAGATTTTATGGAAGCACAAAGATCTACAAGGGTAAAAAATTAAATTTTAATTACCCTTGCTAAAGAACACGAAGAACACAATGAACTATAGAAGGTGAAATAGAAGCTCGTCGGTTCAAATCTTCAGCGCCCTAACTTGGCGGCTGAAGACAACTACGACAACAACGGAGGAAGGAGATACGCGGCCAGCGTGAGTACGGCGATGATGTGGTCGAGGCGGTGAGTCTCTTGCTCACCAGTGATGATGATTTCTAGCAGCAGCGCTAGGTCTGGCTTCGAGCGGTGAGAAGTGGAAACGAGAGAAAGAAAGTGACTATAGGGTGAGAGTGGGGCATTTATAGCCCAGGTGAAAATGGTCCAGCTCGAAGTTTTCGGACCAGATTACCCCTGGCCCTTCCTCTCCACTCGACATGTGGCACTCACATATTAAGCGGTGGAGTTAGTGGAGATCGTGCGCATCGTGCTTATCCAATCATGGATAGTGCGTGCGGTTTGAGCGGCAACTACTAAATTTTTTTAAAAAAAATGAGGACTTTGTTCGCAAATTCTTTAGCTGACAAGGACTCAGTTAAGACTTTGAATGAGTTTCAAATAGAATGCATATGAAGAATTTGAGAACATACTGGGTTGAGCTTAGCATAGAGGGGGAACCAGCCCGATCATTTCCCATTGGAGAAAAAACGCAAAATGAAGACTATCATTTTGAAATTTGTTAAGGACCTCAATGAATAACACATTTTTAAAAGTTTAAAGAATTTGAACTTCTGAGGAATTTGCGAACTTGAGGAATTTGAAAATCTGAAAAATTTGCAAAAATCTCAACTTTGAAGAATTTCAACTTGAAGAATTTCAAATTGGGTTGGTGGCGTGACCCACCGTATCAGAAGGATGATTTCAGGCACCGCGTACAATTGTCATAGGGTTCTGAGAATCAAATTCTTCATTAATTTTTTCACACTTAGAGTGTTAATCTTCATTGATTGAAGAAAAAAGTTACTTCGTGTGTTGCACATCTAAGTCATCAATTTTGCATAAGTGTTAGGATGTGTGTCTTTTCACGGAATATTCAAAGATTTTAGGATATTTAGCTCACACCACAACTTGCGAAATCTCTTTTCATCCAAGGGCTTAGTGAACATATATGCTACTTGTTCTTCAGTCTTCACATGGTCGAGGATAATGTTGCCCTTGAGTACATGATCACGAAGAAAATGATGACGAAATCTAGATGTGCTTGGTCTTTGCGTGTTGTAGTGGGTTGTATGCAATCTTGATTGCACTCTCATTGTCGCAATAGAGTGGCACGTTCTTCATGCTGATGTCGTAGTCCTTGAGGGTTTGCTTCATCCATAGTAGTTGAGCATAGCACGAACTAGCAACAATGTATTCAGTTTCGGCTGGTGGAAAGTGACACGCAGTTCTGCTTCTTTGAGGACCAACAGACTAAGGATCGTTCAAGTAAATGGCAGGTGCCTGATGTTGACTTGTGATCCACATGGTCACCACCATAGTCAGAGTCAGAATATCCAATGATATGAAAATTTGAGCCCTTGGGGTACCATAATCCAAGCTTTGGTGTGTGATCTAAATATTGAAGAATGTGCTTCACAGCCTTATGGTGTGATTCCTTCGGTGCTGCTTGGAAACGGGCACACATGCAAACACTAAGCATAATATCAGGCCTAGATGCACATAGGTACAATAAAGAGCCAATCATAGAGCAATATACGTGATGATCGAAATCTTTACCATTTTCATCAGTGCAGAGGTGGCCGTTGGTAGGCATGGGAATTTTGACACCTATGCATTCATGCATGTCGAATTTATTCAGGACATCCTTGAGGTCTTTCTCTTGCGAGATGAAGATGCCATTGCATTGTTGACGAATTTGTAGTCATAGGGAGAATTTCAACTTCCCTGTCATGGACATTTGATATTCTTCACCCATCATGTAGGGAAATTCGTCACTTTAACATTTGTTAGTACAACCAAAGATGATATCATCCACATATGCTTGACACACAAATAGATCATTCTCATAGGATTTTGTGAAAATAGTAGGATGAAATGAACCAGGTTTGAAGCCTTTCTTCATGAGGAATTCCTTCAATGTATCATACCACACCCGAGGGGCTTGCTTGAGGCCATAGAGAGACTTCTTGAATATGAAGACTTTGTCAGGATGCTTGGGGTCTTCAAAACCTGGGGGCTGAGCAACATATACTTCTTCCTCAAGGTTACAACTCAGGAATGCACTTTTCACATCCATTTGATACAATGTGATATTGTGCTGGTTAGCATAAGCAAGCAATATACGAATAACTTCAAGTCTAGCGAGAGGTGCAAAAGTTTCATCAAAGTCAATTCCTTCAACCTGTGTGTATCCTTGGGCTACAAGTCGTGCCTTGTTCCTCACTACCCGATCATATTGGTCTTGCTTGTTTCTGTAAATCCACTTGGTACCAATGACATTGTGCTTGCAAGGATCAGGTCGCTTGACAAGTTCCCATACATTTTTGAGCTTGAATTGATGAAGTTCTTATTGCATAGCTTGAATCCACTCAGGTTCCATGAAGGCTTCATCAACTTTTCAAGGTTCTGTGATAGACACGAAGGAAAAATACCCACAAAAGTTAATTAAATATGAAGCTTTTGAGCGAGTGAGGGGACCTGGCGCATTGATGTCATTAAGGATTTTGTCAGTTTGCACTTCATTTGCAATCCTTGGATGTGCGGGTTGAAGACTTTGATCGGGTTGAGGAATTTGATCATGACTAATTTCCTCAGGTGCACCAGCCCAAATTTCTTTATTGTTTGGCATGACTTCTTCAAGAGGCGGTTGTCCTTCAGTGGGAATGATATCTTCAGCGGCCTTGAACCTAATTGATTCCTTACGAGGAATTTCATCTAGCACAGGAGGCGGGTGCTCTCTTGGCAAGACGTTAGTTTCATCAAACCGCACATCTACAATTTCAACAACTTTCTTATGGTAGTTGTTGAAGACTCTCTAGGTATGCGAGTTCTTTCCGTAACCAAACATAAAACCATCATGTGCTTTTGGTGCCAATTCTGAACCATGGTGAGGATCTCAAATCCAACATCTTGCACTGAAGACTTTGAAATAACTTACATTGGGTTTCTTGTTAGTGAGGAGTTCATATGAGGTCTTCTTGAGGAATTTGTGAAGATATACCATGTTGATGATGTGGCACGCAGTGTTGGTTGCCTCAGGCCAGAAGCAACGAGGACACTGATATTCTTCAAGCATAGTCCACGCCATCTCAACAAGAGTCATGTTCTTGCGCTCTACGATGCCATTCTATTGAGAAGTATAAGACGCATACAACTCATGAGTAATACCAAGTTCATCAAGATAGTCATCAAGACTAGTGTTCTTGAACTCTATCCCATTATCACTCCTAATGTGCTTGATCTTGACGCCAAAGTTCGTCGAGGCCCTCGAGGAGAATTGTTTGAAGACTTCGTGCGCTTCAGTTTTGTAAAGGATAATATGCACCCAAGTATAACGAGAATAACCATCAACGATGACAAAGCCATATAGTGATGCTACATTGGTTAGAGTAGCATAATGAGTAGGTGAAATAGTTCCATGTGAAGCAATTCAAAAGGACGAGTGGTGGTCATGATAGTCTTTGAGGGGTGCTTTGATCTGGTCATCTTTCTAGACTCACAAGCCCCACGCAGATGATCCTTGGAATTTGACACCTTCGATGGCAATGACATGCTTCTTCTTAGCCAGTGTGTGTAGATCCCTCATGCTTGCATGACCAACTCATCGATGTCATAGCCGGCTCTCTTAGGATTTTGCAAGTAGACATGTGGCCTGTTGTGGACGTGTAGAGAAATCAACAACGTACAAGTCTCCTCTCCTAAAGCCTTCGAAGACTTTACATTTGTCATATTCCATGATGACTATGCATCAATATTTGCCAAAGATGACTATCATATCAAGATCACAAAGCATTGAGACAGACATGAGGTTAAACTCAAGGATTCGACAAGCATCACTTTGTACATGTGTCGATCCTTGGATCTAGCTACCTTACCGAGGCACAATACCTTTCTTTTACCTTTGTGAGCATAGGTGATATGCTTCAGTGGTAATGGAGTCACTAGGATATTCGTCAATAAACTCTTGCCACCAGTCATGTGATTTGTACATCCACTGTCAAGAACCCACACTGTGGTTTTGGGGTTGTCATCCTACAGATGAATTAGTACTCCTTACCATCTCATATGCTTCACAGTGAAGAATATGATATCAATTTTTTTTGAACGGCTATTGTAGGGAAAACCTCCCACAGCCTTTTCTCTTTTATTCCCATATATAAGAGTAGTATGTACAAGAAGGAGTTAGAATGTACAAAGGGGATGGGTAGCTATGGGTACAAACCTCAAGGAGGCAAAAAGGAAATCCATTTAAGGAGATCATCCCTGAAACTAGCCTTAATCCTATGAGCTAACAGGGAAATGTCATGGATGAAACCAGATCTCCATTTTCTGAACCTTGGCTGCTCCTGGTTAAACAACTTGGCATTTCTGACAGTCCAGATGTTCCAACATGCAGTGAAGACCACCTCAGCAAAAAAGGGGTTATGGAAGTCTCTCTTAGCAGCTACAGCAGCACTCCACATGGATGGACCGTGCCATGAGATCTGCAGGTAGGTCTAGACCGTGGTGCTGAAAAGACAATTGAAAAATAAGTGATCTCTGTCTTCTGTAACGCTAGCATGGCATAGAACACAAAGATTAGAGTCTGAAACATTCCAGTGACGTCGTTCAAGCATATCTTGGGTGTTAAGCCTATCCATGATGAGCATCCAGGAAAACATCATGATCTTCATTGTACAACAGCTCCTCCAGATCCAGTTTAGCAAGGGGTTTGGTGTAATAGTGATGTGAATATGAATATAGTATCTCTTGGCTATGTAGGCCTTAGCATCCTTTCCCCATACCCATCTGTCAGAGGGCTGGGGATCAATATCCAGGGCTTGAAGCAGGGATTTGACTGAAAGTAGCTCCTCGTAAGCTTGATCAGAGAGGGGCAAGTGGAACATGGAGAGCATACTTTCATCATAAAAAGCTTTAAAAACTTCCTCGGCTGTGCAGAAAGGATCAGCAACAAAGGAGAATAGCCTTTGAAATCTAGCAGCCAGAGGCCTAGTAGAGTTTCCAACCAACCAGGAGTCAGACCAAAACAGGAAAGTGTCACCCTTGTTAGGCTAAACATATGTAACTGATCTGAACTTGTCAAGCCTTTTGCAGATATCCTTCCACCAAAAAGAACCACAAAGACCAGTTCCCTGAGGTACTGTGTTATGATAGTAAGTGTTCGAGATTAAGTGTACCCATGGGATATTAGCATGATTCAGAAATTTATCAACATTCTTGAGCAGCAGGGCTTCATTCTGGATTGCCAGATTCATAATTCCTAATCCCCCTTTATTTTTGGGTCTGCACACCAATTTCCGCGCAGCAAGAGAGGGTGCATGATCTTGCCCATTTTTCCTGCAGAGACATTGCCTCAGAATTCTTTCAAGCTGCTTCAGTATGCCTGGTGGGATATCCAGACTGCATAGGAAAAAATAGGAACAGATGACAGTGTTGAGTTTAAATATTGTAACCTTCCCCCCTGGGCCAGGAAAGATGAACTAGCACTGAGCCTTCTTTCCATGTTTTCAACCAGTGGCATGAGATCAATGATTCTTGGTTTAGTTGTCCCAACTGGAAGGCCAAGGTATGTGAAGGGCAAATATCCCACCTTGCAGCCAATGGAGTCTGCCAGGTCTTGGAGTTGCTGTGGAGAAGTGTTGACACGCAGAAGGGCGGATTTGTGATAGTTCACTTGTAGTCCAGTGGATTGGGAGAAAAGCAAGAGCATTTTCTTGAACTGTAACAGCTGAGTTTCATCAGCAGGGAGGATGATAAGGGTATCATCAGCATATTGGACTACAGGGAAATCCTTATCATGACAAGGGATGGGCAGCTGAATCAGTCAGCAGCAATAGCAAAAAGCAGTGGGGACATGGGATCTCCCTGCCTGACCCCTTTCTTGCACATAAATTTCTTTCCAGGCACACCATTCACTAGGACAGAAGAAGAGCCAGAAGTTAGGAGCTACTGTACCCAGAGTATCCATTTATCATTGAATCCTTTGTGTTTGAGAATCTGAAAGATGAACTCATGCTCCACATAATCAAATGCCTTTTCAAAATCCAGCTTGAGAATAACTATTGGTTTCTTGGATTGATGGCATTGGTGCAGGTACTCCAGAGTCCACCCAACACAATCTTGAATGGTTCTAGACTTGATAAAGCCATACTGATTCTTGTGAATACACTTCATGATCTGCAACTGCAACCTATTGGCTATCATTTTGGACAAAAACTTGAGGTCCATCCCAGTGAGGGATATTGGTCTGTAGTCTCCCACTTGCTCAGGTGATCTCTTCTTGGGAATCAAAGTAATATAAGATGAGTTCATGTTCTCATGTTGAGCAGTACCAGCATGAAAGGCAGCAGCAAGTTGATAAAACTAACGAGAAATAATGGACCAGCATTTCTTAAAGAAAAGGCCATTGAAACCATCAGGTCCAGGAGCTTTGTCAATGGGCATTTCGTGAACAGTCTTTTCCATTTCAGACTTAGAAAAAGGTTGTGTGAGAACATCAAGACCCTCCACCTTCTGAAGTAGAGATTGTAAATCAAAGGCCATGTTAATTCCAAGGGAAGTTCCCATTCTATCCTTAAAAGATGCCCAAAAGCATGCAGCAATTTGATCATGGTCAGATACGATGGATCCATCGTTTAGCTTGAGAGAGGCAATGGAGTTCCTCCTATATCTCTCGGTTGCCATAGCATGAAAGAATATGGTGTTTTCCTCACCAACTTTAACAAATCTAATAGTGGCTCTCTTTTTCCAGTATAAGCACTGAAGATGCAATAGTTGCTCCAAGTGCAACTTAATAATACTCCTGAAGTTAGCTTCAGGTCTGAAAGGGGGCCTTAATTCCTCAAGCTCATCCAAACATAACACAGCTTGATTGCATCTGGAGGTGAAAATTTTCAGCTCGGATAAGTTTGTCTGCCATCTTTTTAGAGCCTGCGTGAGATGTTTCATCTTATCCATAATGACACCAGTAATATGGGCTTTCTTGGAAGGAATGACCCAGGACTGTTGAACACACTCCATGAAGCCCTCCACTTCAACCCAGAAGTTTTCGAAACGAAAGAGGTTACACTTAGGGATGGAGGTGTTTACAGTGACCACACATGGAACATGATCAGAAGCTGTCTTTGCAAGGGGGAGCACTTGTGTAAGAGTATATGAAGAGATCCAGCTGGCTGATGTGAAGAACCAGTCAAGTTGCTCAAGAAGAGGGGAATCTTGCATATTGGACAAAGTGAAAGATCAGCCCTTAATAGGTAGTTCCAGTAAGCCCAGATGACCAATAATTTCATTGAAGATGAACATATCATTTACATGAGCCCCAGGGAGGTTTCTGTTGTCACATGATCTAATGAAATTAAAGTCTCCAAGAAGCAACCAATTAGCCTCAGTATGTATATGAAGATTATATAGCCAGCTAACAAAGAGATCTCTAGCTTCACCCTGACAAGGACCATAGACATTCACCAATGTCCAGGATTCGCCAGTATGATTTGAGGTAAAGGAGATGATTAATCCATAAGGTGTGCATTCTACTAACAGACCAGTAAGAATGGATGAGTTCCTGAGTGTGATAAGCCCCCCCCCCCCCCCCCGATGTTCCCCTGGGGGGAGAGTAGGCAAACTGGTCAAAACGTTTAGGACAGAAACACTTGACTGTACGAAAATCAATAGACTGCATTTTGGTTTCTTGCAAGCACACCACGGCAGCTAGGCTCTCATCAATCGTGTTACGAACCACACATTGTCTATGGTCCGAATTTAGGCCACACACATTCCAACACAGCACACACCAACTTCTTGTAGAACGACTATCCATTGGACGATATATATAGAGCAAAAGCAGTGGTATGTAATAGCCCTTGCAACCGAGGTTCAGTTAACCAAAAGACAGAGCAAACAGTAGTCTGACAGTACATGGAGCCAGTACAGCAAAAAATTAACATAAGAAGACTAAACATCTGCACATGATGGCGTGGGATCGGCTGGATCTTCCATAAGACGATCCAGAGTCAGCTTCTCAGGGGCGATGCCAAGCGTCTGCCCGACCGCCTGAATCACCGGAATAGGAGTGGCAGGAGGAACTTGCACATCAGTAAACTCATGCGCTGGAGAGGGCATTGGCTTGGCCTTGGGCTTCCTCTTCTTGGGGACATGCACCGGTAGCTCCTGCAAAACCGGTTTGAAGCCATCCCTCTTGATGAACCCGCGGGTACATCGACGAACAGAGGAGTCGACGACAGGAGTGGCCTTCTTACGGGTCCCTTTCTTCGTTGGGGCAGGAGATTGAAAGGAGAAGGAGTCCTCTACAGACGAAGAGGGGCTGACTGGGATTACCTCATCCAAAGAGAGTGTGTTGCTTGCTGGCTCTGGTGGTGGCAGCTCTGGGGCAGCAGTATCAAAACCACCGCCCAGGATCGCTTGGGGATCACAATGGGCGTCACCATTGGCATCTGCAGCTCGCGAGGGACATGCATGGAGGTGGCTGCTCCCATGAAAGCATCAAAAGTTCGGCACCAGGATAGTACCGGCGGCAGAGGAGGCCCATAAAACACCCTGGCAACCCCAACAAAAAGATTGTCAGACTGAACCTGTGGGGGTTTGTACGGGACGATCGCCAGAGGATTGTCATCCTGCGCCTCATCCTCCCCTTGCACTTCTTCCTCCGGCTCAGCAGAAGGGGCCTGGACAACCGGTGCCATATCAGCGTCAGGGGCGGCAGGGTCAGCAGCCATTATCACATCCAGGTTGGGAGCAGGGGGAGCAAGATCAGCAGCTTCCGCCTCAATGTCACCCTGCGGCTGAGGGTCTAAGTCGACAAGCTCATGAACCAAGTCGGAAGAAGAAGGACTCGGTTGATCAATCACCATGGACTCCTGGTCTTGAGCAGGATCAGCACGTGGTGCTTCTGGGGCCGCCTTAGGATCCCATCCTCCTCCATCAGCAGCTGCTGGCGGCTGCCCCCAACCACCATCATCATCAGCAGCAGGTACCACTGGTTCTTCAGGTGGTGGCGGCACTGCATTCCAGCCGAAAGCAGGGTACGGGGGTAGAGCAAACAACAGGTTGTCATTGACAAGTTGGCCAGGAAGCGGGTGAGGGTTGCCATTGAGGGGCATAGGATCCTCGTTGCTGGGCAGCAGTTCAGCAGGCGCCGCCCCCAAGATGTAGACAGGCGCAGACCAGGACACCTTCGCCCCCCCCCCCCAAGCAGCACAATCAGAGAAGCTAGTGCTTCGAGGGACTAGTCGGCCATCCGGGAAAGATGCAAACACAATGGAGCGAACCAAGTAAGGATCATCGCTGACCCAATGATGGAACTCTCCGAAGGTGTTGACAGCAGCCCGCAAGTCTTCAGTATTGCAGAAATCCAGAGGGACCCCCCAGGAGCATCAGACACCCCTGCCGAAAACCCTCTTCAATATGATATCAAATTCACCAGACTTTAATTTCATCACATAGAGTAGAGTTAAGACAATATGAGGATGTGTGAAATGATAATCATTTCATCATGATTAGATTGTGTCCTTTCAAGCATTTCCTGAGGTCTCCAACAAATTCTTCACATGATGTTATTCATCTAGAGACCCGGCCTACAAAAGAGGTTAGTTAAATTTCTTCATCACCCACATTTGAACGGGTGGCAAAGAGTTCTACATCCTGCGAGCACCATAAGAGAATTTTGGCATTGAAGCTACTGAACTTCATTTCACAGGAGGGGGGTTAGAGTACTCAAATGAATATGAAGAGAAATTCTTCGAGGACTTACGAGCGTAGTGATTCGAGGAATACTGCACATATTCTTGTCCCTTGTAATTTCCCTGCATATCAGAAGCATTAGTATGAGTACGCATAGAGTTTTGACCATATAAGGAATTTTATCCTCGTGAAGACTTTGTTCCACTTGAGGAATTTGATCTCGGGTTCCTGTTCTTCACGGGTGGTGTAATGAGGACATTCACCTTAAGACTTTCGAGGTTGTTTTTGGCAACCCAGATTTTCCTCAAGGGTGGTCCATTCTTGTAATTAGTTCCAACATATCTAGCAAATACTTCACCATTTTGATTTTTGAATAGATAATAGTTGGAGTCAAATGACTCATCAGAGGAATATGAAGTTTCACATGCAAAGCCTCATAAAGTAGATGGATCAATAGGAGGTCCTCTTGTAGCAACCCATGAGATTTTGGGATACTGTTCAGGTTTCCGGTAAGATCCATCAACATTCAATTTCCTCTCAAATGCAATGCCCTCTTTCATAGGGTTTTTGTTCAGAATCTGCTTTGTGAGTGATACGTCTCCAACGTATCTATAACTATTGATGGTTCCATGCTATTATCTTGTCAACTTTGGATGTTTTATATGCATGAATATGCAATTTTATATCTTTTTTGGGACTAACCTATTCACTCAGTGCCAAGTGCCAGTTTCTGTTTTTCCGTGTTTTTGACCCTTTTTCAGTCGGAGTCCAAATGGACTAAAACTTTACGATGATTTTTTTTGGACCAAAAGAGACCCCCGAAGCTTTGGAAGAAGGCCAGAAGAGCCACAAGGGAGTCACAAGCTCAGGAGGCGCGACCAACCCCCTAGGCCGCTCCTACCAGGCTTGTGACCTCCTCGAGGGCTCAACCGACGTAATTCCACCGCCATAATTCCTATAAATTTAGAAACCCCCAAAAAGAAACCTAGATCGGGAATTCCGCCGCCGCAAGCCTCTGTAGCCACCAAAAACCAATATGGAGCCCGTTCCGGCACCCTGTCGGAGGGGGAATCCATCTCCGGTGGCCATCTTCATCATCTCGGCGATCTCCATGATGAGGAGGGAGTAATTCTCCCTTGGGGCTGAGGGTATGTACCAATAGCTATGTGTTTGATCTCTCTCTCTTGTGTTCTTGAGATGTCTTGATCTCGATGTACCATGGGCTTTGCTACTATAGTTGGATCTTAGGATGTTCTTCCCCCTCTCCCTTCTTGTAATGAATTGAGTTTCCCCTTTGAAGTTATCTTATCGGATTGAGTCTTTGAGAACACTTGATGTATGTCTTGCACGTGTCTATCTGCGTTGATCAACTTGCGGGTTTGTGACATTGGGAACTTATGCATATGCGTTGGCACACGTTTGATTCATGTGAGTACTCGATGTATGTTTTGGTGATCAACTTGCGGGTTCGTGACATTGGGAACCTATGCATAGGGGTTGGCACACGTTTTGACTGTCCGGTAGAAACTTTGGGGCACTCTTTGAAGTTCTTTGTGTTGGTTGAACAGATGATTCTGAGATTATGTGATGCATATCATATAATCATGCCCACGGATACTTGAGGTGACAATGGGGTATCTAGGTGACATTAGGGTCTTGGTTGATATGTATATTAAGGTGTTATTCTAGTACGAACTCTATGAAAGATTGAACAGAAAGAATAGCTTCGTGCTATTTTACTACGGACTCTTGAATAGATCGATCAGAAAGAATAACTTTGTGGTGGTTTCGTACCCGACAATAATCTCTTCGTTTGTTCTCCGCTATTAGTGACTTTTGAGTGATTCTTTGTTGCATGTTGAGGGCTAGTTATACCATCTAATTATGTTATTATTGTTGAGAGAACTTCACTAGTGAAAGTATGAACCCTAGGCCTTGTTTCCACGCATTGCAATACCGTTCGTGCTCACTTTTGTTACTAGTTATCTTGCTGTTTTTGTAATTTCAGATTACAAAGACCTATATCTACCATTTATATTGCACTTGTATCACCATCTCTTCGCCGAACTAGTGCACCTATACAACTTACCATTGTATTGGGTGTGTTGGGGACACAAGAGACTCTTTGTTATTTGGTTGCAGGGTTGCTTGAGAGAGACCATCTTCATCCTACGCCTCCTGCGGATTGATAAACCTTAGGTCACCCACTTTGAGGGAAAATTGCTATTGTCCTACAGACCTCTGCACTTGGAGGCCCAACAACGTCTACAAGAAGAAGGTTGCGTAGTAGACATCAAGCTCTTTTCTAGCGCCGTTGCCGGGGAGGCTAGGTAAGCGGCACTCACCTCCCGTCAACAAAGCTCTTTTTTGGCGCCGTTGCCGGGAGGTCAGCGCTTGAAGGTATATCTTTAGATCTTGCAATCAAATCTTTTTGTTTCTTGTTCTTTCGCTAGAAAACTACAAAAAATGGAATTGAGGATGCCTCATATGCTCCATCTTTTCAATGTCTTTCGTCAGCATGATGGGAAGGAAAATATTGCTCAAGTGCTGAAAGAAGAATTACATAGAATGCTTGGCATAGAATATGTGAATGATGAGCATGATTGCAATGTTGTTAGCATGAATTCTCTGAATACTCATGATGCTAATGATATGCAAAGCCACAAGCTTGGGGATGCTATATTTGATGAAGATGATCTTTTTAGTTCTTCCACTTTGAATGATCAAAATCATTTTGATGAAAGCATGCCCCCTATCTATGATGATTATTGTGACGATACTTATGCTATAAAGAAGAGGAATGGTAAAACTTTTCATACTCTTGAGAACCCCTTTGCTAAACCTTGCTTTTTCATTGTGGACACAATTTTTAGTGCTCAAGTCTTTTACGATACTCCCACTACTATTCTTGAGAATAGATTTCCTTATGTGGAGAGTAGTAAAATTCCTATGCTTGTAGATCATGAAAAGAAAGCCTTAGGTGCTGGTTATATTGTTGAATTCATTCATGATGCTACTGAAAATTACTATGAGAGAGGATCATATGCTTCTACTTATTGCAATAGTATCAAGCTTCCTCTCCATGTGTTGAAATTTTTGAAGCTATGCTTGTTTTGCCTTCCTATGCTAGTTGATTCTTGCTCCAATAAATTGTTTGATCACAAAATCACTATGCATAGGATGTGGGTTAGACTTAAATGAGCTAGACATATGCTCCATGATGCTCTCGTTGTGTTTCAATCCTTACCTTTTATGTGAGCATCATTGAAATCAATGCCTAGCTAAGGGCGTTAAACGATAGCTCTTGTTGGGAGGCAACCCAATGAATATATTTTTGCTTTTTGCTTTCTGTTTTGCTTTGTCCACACCATCATATTTCTGTTATTATTGTGTTTTTTGTGTTTAATTAGTGTTTCTGCCAAGTAAAACCTTTAGGGTTAGTTTGGGTGATAGCTGTCTAATCATGCTGAAAAAGACAGAAACTTTCTGCTCACGAAATTATTTTTAATTTCTATACAGGGAGATATTTTGAGTTGATTCTTTTTGCTTCTGATTTATACGCAAATTTCCCTAATTTTCATAATTTTTCAGAATTTTTGGAGGTGCAGAATTACGGTTCTCATTCATATCATTACAGACTATTCTGTTTTCGACAGATTCTGTTTTGAATGCATAGTTTGCTTGTTTTGGTGTTTCCATAGATTATTTTGAGTAATATAAATTGTGGAAATAGTAAGATAAAGTAGGCATTGTGTGAAAATAATTATGAGTCTTGTTTTGACAGTACCCAAGTGATTGATTTGCTCGTTATCATACTAACCCATCTCACGAAGTTCCGTTAAGTTTTGTGTTGTGAAGTTTTCAAGTTTTGGGTAGACTTTCGATG
This sequence comes from Hordeum vulgare subsp. vulgare, assembly GCF_904849725.1. Lineage (NCBI taxonomy): Eukaryota > Viridiplantae > Streptophyta > Magnoliopsida > Poales > Poaceae > Hordeum > Hordeum vulgare. Next base: position 425,286,538 of record NC_058523.1, on the reverse strand, counting down.
GACTATGGAACAAGGAGAGGCAAGATCCTAAGATTGGGGATGCCCAAGGCATCCCACTCCATAATCAATTATACCAAAAAGCCTAAGCTTGGGGATGTCCCGGGAAGGCATCCCCTCTTTCGTCGTCAATCCATCGGTAACTTTACTTGGGACTATATTTTTATTCACCACATGATATGTGTTTTGCTTGGAGCGTCATTTTATTTTGTTAGAATAAGGTACTTAGGATCTGAAATTCTTATATGGGAGAGTCTCCACATAGCCAATTAGTTGTTCAACTACTCATTGAGCTTCAATTATATCTTTTGGAGTAGTTTGTCTTTTGCTCTAGTGCTTCACTTATATCTTTGTAGAGCATTGCAATGGTTCTATTTTATAGAAATAGTTGAACTCTCATGCTTCACGTAGATCATTTTGAGAGTCTTAAACAGCATGGTACCTTTCTTAGGTTATGAATCTAGTCCTAATATGATAGGCATCCAAAGAGGATAAAAACCTTCATATTCATGTGCATTGATTAGTAAGAGAAGTTTGATTCCTCTCAATTGGTTTTGAGATATGGATATGGTAATATTAGAGTTATGCTAGTAGGGTGTTGTGAATCTAGAAATACTTGTGTTGAACTTAGTGATTCCCGTAGCATGCACGCATGGTGAACCGCTATGTTAGGAAGTCGGAGTATAATTGATTTATTGACTGTCATCCTTTGTGTGGCGGTCGGGATCGCGCGATGGTTAACACCTACCAACCCTTCCCCTAGAAGTATGCGTTTAGCACTTTGTTTCGATTACTAATAAAAAAAATCGCAATAAGTATATGAGTTCTTCATGACTAATGTGAGTCCATGGTATAGATGCACTTTTACCTCCCACCATTGCTAGCCTCTCTAGTACCGCGCAACTTTCGCCGGTGCACGAACCCACCATATTCCTTAATCAAAACAGCCACCATACCTACCTATTATGGCATTTTCATAGCCATTCCGAGATATATTGCCATGCAACTCCCACCATTCCATCTCATGACATGTGCCGTCACTTTCATATTGTCATTGCATGATCGTGAGATAGCTAGCGAGATGTTTCAACGTCATACGCTAAGCTAGATCGTTGCACATCCCGGTACACTGCCGGAGGCATTTCATATAGAGTCATCATTGCTCTAAGTTTTGACTTGTGAGTTAATAAAAGTGTGATGATCATCATTATTAGAGCATTGTCCCATGTGAGGAAATAAAAAAAGATGCCAAAGATGCCCACAAAAAAAAGGAGGCCAAAGAACCCAATCAAAAAAAGAGAGAAAAAGAGAGAAGGGACAATGCTACTATCCTTTTCCACACTTGTGCTTCGAAATAGCACCATGTTCTTCATGATAGAGAGTCTCTTGTTTTGACACTTCCATATACTAGTGGGAGTTTTCATTATATAACTTGGCTTGTATATTCCAATGACGGGCTTCCTCAAAATTTCCCTAGGCCTTCGTGAGCAAGCAAGTTGGGTGCACACCCACTAGTTCTCCTTTTGAGCTTTCACACACTTATAGCTCTAAGTGCATCCGTTGTGTGGTAATCCCTACTCATTCACATTGATATCTATTGATGGGCATCTCCATAGCCCGTTGATATGCCGAGTCAATGTGACCATATCCTCCTTTTTTTCCTCACAACCTCCACCACATTCTATTCCACCTATAGTGCTATATCCATCGCTCATGCTCATGTATTGCGTGAGAGTTGAAAAGGTTTGAGAAAGTAAGAGTGCAAAAACAATTACTTGGCCAATACCGGGGTTGTGCATGATTTAAATTCGTTGTGTGGGGATGATGGAGCATAGCCAGACTATATGATTTTGTAGGGATAACTTTCTTTGGCCTTGTTATTTCAAAACTTCACGATTACTTTGCTAGTATGCTTGAAGTATTATTTTTTTCATGTCAATAGTAAACTATTGTTTTGAATCTTACGGATCTGAACATTCATGCCACAAGAAAGAAACAACAAAGGACAAATATGTTAGGTAGCATTCCACATCAAAAATTCGGTCTTTATCACTTCCCTACTCGAGGACGATCAGGAGTTCAGCTTGGGGATGCTTGATACGTCTCCAACGTATCTATAATTTTTTATGATTCCATGATATTATCTTGTCAACTTTGTATGTTTCATATTCATGAATATGCTATTTTATATCTCTTTTGGGAGTAACCAATTCACTCAGTGCCAAGTGCCAGTTTCTGTTTTTTCCGTGTTTTTGACCCTTTTTCAGACGGAGTCCAAATGGAATAAAACTTTATGATGATTTTTTTGGGACCAAAAGAGACGCCCCGAAAGTTTGGAAGAAGGCCAGAAGAGCCACGAGGGAGTCACAAGCCCGGGAGGCGCAACCACCCCCCTAGGTCGCACCTACCAGGCTTGTGACCTCCTCGTGGGCCCAACCGACGTAATTCCACTGCCATAAATTCCTATAAATTCAGAAACCCCCAAAAAGAAACTTAGGTCGGGAGTTCCGCCGCCGCAAGCCACTGTAGTCACCAAAAACCAATTTGGAGCCCGTTCCGGCACCCTGCCGGAGGGGGAATCCATCTCCGGTGGCCATCTTCATCATCCCGACGACCTACATGATGAGGAGGGAGTAGTTCTCCCTCGGGGCTGAGGGTATGTACCAATAGCTATGTGTTTGATCTCTCTCTCTCGTGTTCTTGAGATGTCTTGATCTCGATGTACCGTGGGCTTTTCTACTATAGTTGGATCTTATGATGTTCTTCCCCCTCTCCCTTCTTGTAATGAATTGAGTTTCCCCTTTGAAGTTATCTTATCGGATTGAGTCTTTGAGAACGCTTGATGTATGTCTTGCACGTGTCTATCTGCGCTGATCAACTTGCGGGTTTGTGACATTGGGAACCTATGCATATGGGATGGCACACGTTTGATTCATGTGACTACTCGATGTATGTTTTGGTGATCAACTAGTGGGTTCGTGACATTGGGAACCTATGCATAAGGTTTGGCACACGTTTTGACTCTCCGGTAGAAAATTTGGGGCACTCTTTGAAGTTCTATGTGTTGGTTGAATAGATGATTCTCAGATTATGTGATGCATATCGTATAATCATGCCCTCAGATACTTGAGGTGGCAATGGAGTATCTAGGTGACATTAGGGCCTTGGTTGATATGTATCTTAAGGTGTTATTCTAGTACGAACTCTATGAAAGATTGAACGGAAAGAATAGCTTCGTGCTATTTTACTACGGACTCTTGAATAGATCGAACAGAAAGAATAACTTTGTGGTGGTTTCGTACCCCACAATAATCTCTTCATTTGTTCTCCGCTATTAGTGACTTTGGAGTGACTCTTTGTTGCATGTTGAGGGCTAGTTATATCATCCAATTATGTTATTATTGTTGAGAGAACTTCACTAGTGAAAGTATGAACCCCTAGGCCTTGTTTCCACGCATTGCAACATCGGTCGTGCTCACTTTTGTTACTAGTTACCTTGTTGTTTTTGTAATTTCAGATTACAAAGACCTATATCTACCATCCATATTGCACTTGTATCACCATCTCTTCGCCGAACTAGTGCACCTATACAACTTACCATTGTATTGGGTGTGTTGGGGACACAAGAGACTCTTTGTTATTTGGTTGCAGGGTTGCTTGAGAGAGACCATCTTCATCCTACGCCTCCCGCGGATTGATAAACCTTAGGTCACCCACTTGAGGGAAAATTGCTACTGTCCAAAAAACCTCTGCACTTTGAGGCCCAACAACGTCTACAAGAAGAAGGTTGCGTAGTAGACATCAGTGAGCACCGCAAAGGGTTTGATGCCCTTTGAGGCTTTTGTAAACGCGTGTTACATACAATTCTGTTGACCCTGCATTTTCGTTAGTGCCATTTGTGGTTTCCTCAAGTCGGTAATTTGTAACCACTGATACAGTTGAAGGATTTGTAGCAATAAAAGCATTTGAACTTTCAGGTGAAGAATTAGGAGATTCACGTTCAATGTATTTCAAGCATGGTGGAATGAATTCTTCGTGAGAGGTACTGATCTTTTAATCAAGTAAAGAATCTTTCACTTTGAAGATCATCATGAGACGCGCTTAGTTTCTCAAGTTTTGATTTCTTTGAAGAAATGCATAAGAAAACTTCTCGTGATCTGCCAAGAGTGTGCCATGATGTTCCTGAAGACTATCAAACCTAGACTGTAGACTTTGAACATCATCAGGCAGGGTTTGACTCTGATTCATTTCCTCATTCAATAAGTCATCACTTCTCCCTAGAAGTTTCTGAAGCTTTTCGAGTGTACTTTGTGGCTTAGTGGAAATATTAGCAAGCTTGTAGTAACTGGGTTTTTTATAGTCATCACGTTCACAGTCACTTGAGCCAGAAGAGAAAGTGTGTTTGGGTACCTTGGCACCTTTTGCCATTAAGCAATAGGTGGGAGCAAAGTCGTCCTCGCAGTCATCATTGTTGTTGACGTTGTCATTTTGTTCGACGTTGGAGATGGGCTTGCTGACAAATGTGGCAGGAAGGGATAGGCTTGCCACACCAAACTCTAGCTCCTCCTCGGATCCTTCATCTTCATCACATTCTTCAGATTCTTCCTCAGAATCCATTTTCTTGTCAATAAGAGCTCGAGCCTTTCTAAGACTGTTCTTCTTGTGCGATGAGGACTTTGATGATGAGGATTTTGAAGATTGCTTCGTTTTCTTCGAGTCATCAGAACTGTCATCCTTATATTTTTCTTCTTTCATTCCTTTAGCCAACGAGGACAATCAACAATGTAGTGACGAGATTACTTGCATTTATGACATGTTATTTTCTTGTAGTGCTCACATGAAGATTTTGATTTCCTCATATCTCTTCGCGAAGATTTTCCAAACTGGCCTCGTTTAGAGAACTTCTGGAATTTCCTCACCAGCATAGCAAGTTCCTAACCAAGTTCTTCAGCATCACCAGATTGCAATCATACTCTTCTTCTTTAGATGAGGAAACAACCTTTGTCTTCCGCGCACGTGGTCTTCCATAGCTAGGTCCATAGAGGTATCTCTTCTCATCTTGTTGGAATTCGTGAGTATTGAGTCTCTCAAGAATATCAGCATGATCAAGTAACTTGTAGTCTCTACGCTCTTGAATCATCAGAACCAGTGTATCGAATGAAGAATCAAGAGATCTCGGCAGTTTCGTCACCACCTCATGTCAGTGATGTATCTGGCCCCAAGAGCATGTAGCTCATTGGAGATATCACTCACGTGATCAAAGGTTTGCTTACAACTCTCATTATCGAGTCTTTTGAAGCGGTTGATGAAATTGCGAAGAACATCAACCCGAGAGTCATGTTGAGTAGACACTCCTTCATTGATCTTGGATAGCCTTTGTCAGATAAACTTTGCAGAGCCAAAGGCACTCACTCAGCCATACTGAACTTTGCTTTGATGGCCACACATGATATTCTTTGCTTGAGAGTCGAGTTGCTTGAATCTCTTCACATTAGCAGTGGTGATAGTTGAGGTGATAGAGGGAACCCCATTTTCCACAACATACCATAGATCGTTGTCAATTGCTTCAAGGTGCATGTGCATCTTGTTCTTCCAATAGGGGTAGTCTGTTCCTTCAAAGGTAGGAGAGCTGCGGTGACCTTGACCATACCTGTGGTCGACATAACTAAAACTCCAGGTGGTTAATCAAAATCAAACAGTACAAGGGAGTAGCTTGCTCTGATACCAATTGAAAGTGTGTTATATCGAATAAAGGGGTGAATAGGATATTTTTATGAATTCGTCACCGAGGAAATTCTTGTGAGGAAGTTCCTCAGTCACAAATGGTGAGGAGCAGATTAAGTATTCACGCAAGTTGCAACACAGCAATATCATAGTCTTCATGATGAAACGAAACAGACAGTTTGCACAAGTAGCGTGTTCATGATATGCAGGTGAAGAACAAGTGAAGTGAAGAATTTGGGGTGAGGGAATTGTGAAAGTCTTCGATCAAATTCTTCAAACAGTAACAACAAATTTCATCAACATACAACTGAGGAAATAGAACCATGTACTCGGGGAAGATAGTGATTTGATAACCCAGTTCCAACTGATGTGATAGTCGTACGCCTGTTTTGGAGTGGCTTGGTATTTAAACCAAAGGACACACAGTCCTTACAGTATTCTCCTTGAGATAAGGACACATAGTCCTCACCCAACACTCGTGGTAAGTCTTTAGGCATACTTCCAAACCCTCACAAACTCAGTCACCCGACAATCCACAATTGATTGCTGGATGCTCTACACCATGACGCATAACCATCTGGAGGATGCACAGTCCTGAAAGGTGAGAAGCGTCGGTTTCGCACAGGAACAATCTCTTCAGTGATGCTCAACCACTTTGGAGTTTTGGGGTATTGGTTTGGGTGTTTGGGGATTTTCCTCACTGGTGATTTTCTATCGAAGTCTTCGAGGAATGGGTTGCTCTCAAATGACAAGTTTCAGTTTCTCTCGTGGAGCAGCCAACCAGCTAGTGGTTATGGGGGTGGCTATTTATAGCTTGGAAGCAATCCCGACATGATTTGACATAAATGCCCCCAATGATATGACTGTCATGTGGATAAGGTTTTCGATAGGTGGCGCGCGGCGCAGCAATGGTCAAAACGTTTCAACTGTGAAAGTTCTAATGGCACTCATGTTCCTCACTGGTAGGTAATTCACACTGGCACAAACCTAACTCCTAAGTTAGACCAAATTCCTCAAAGACCAGAAGACCTTCGTTTGTGTCACTGAAGAATTTGAGTAAACTGTAACATATTTCTAAAGGCTTCACTCGAACGATTTGTATGTGTAGGATTTGAGATGAGCATCACTTGGAAAATTTTCCTTAGTTTTACCGTGACCCCCTTTAATAGTATGGTGGTCCTGTGACACAAAATACAGGAAATGAAACTATGAAAACAAAAGCCTACACGCTTCAAAGTCCTCGCATCAATTTCTTCACGGACACACCAATGTCCTCACTTTCAAAGTCTTCGAGGAACTACTCAAGTCTTCAGCCGAAGACATACATATTTAGAGGTCGATATTGTTCGAATAACTCAAACTTCTCGGTGACTTATAGAGCATGTGTACACTCACAAACACATTAGTCTCTTAACCTATAATTGAATACACCAAAATCACTAAGGGGCACTAGATGCACATACACACTAGAAGCTTCGGGAGGAGGCTAAAGAAGATATGAGAGGGTCACAAGCTCCAATGGAGAGCCTTAGGGGTAGGGCACGCCACCTAAGCTTGTGGGGCCCTTGGAGGTCCCCATACCTAATTTCACTTCTACATATGCATAAATATTCCAACACCCTCAAAGCGAGACCCAAAACAATTGCATCACCGCCGCAAGCCTATATTTTGCCGCGATCCCATATGGAGGCCTCCGTCAATACTCTGTTGAATGGGGATTCTATCACGGAGGACATCTTCATCATCCTCATTGTCTCCATGATGATGTGTGAGTAGTTCCATAGAGGACCTATGGGTCCATAGTTGTAGCTATATGACTCTTATCTCTCTCTCTCTCTCTCTATATATATATATATATATATATATTCTGATCTTCAATACAATGATCGCTTCGGAGACCTATTCAATGTAATCTTTGTAGTGCTTGTTGGGATCCAGTGAATTATGGGTTTATGACCAAATTATTCATTCAAAATAAATGAGTCTTTTCTAAGATTTATTATGTGTAATTTTATAGCCTGGTATTTCTCTCTAATATATTCGTTTAATTTGGCCAATCACATTGAATTATCTTCGGTGGGAGAGGTGCTTGGTAGTAGGTTCAATCTTGCGGTGTCCTCGCACTGTGACATGAGGTGTAGCGAGACACTAGTTTTTATCGGTGCTACTAAGGGTAAAACGACATGGTTCGAACATATTATTTGGCCTTACTTTGTTTACATTATGGCATCATGCTTCAAACATTACTTTGTTTGTTATGAACTTAATACCATAAGATGCATGATAGATAATGGTCGAGGGATGAAGTAATGGTAGTAGATGCAGAATCGTTTCAGTCTACTTGTATCGGAGATAATGCCCATATATTGATCACGCCATGAATATCATCATAATTATTTGATTTTATATCAATTGCTCAACAGTAATTCAATTACCCACCATTGTTAAGTTCATGAGAGAGATGCTCGATGAAGAAGTAGACGTCACCGAGTAGTACGTGCGCTAAACTCGGAGGTGCCGCTCGTGCGGTGCTTGGACCGGATTAGATCGCGATGTGAGTATGACTATGACTACCACGATTTCTAGATCATTAACGCCTTCGGTCTACAAGGGTATGTAGACACCTCTTCCTCTCGTTGCTAGTATCTCCGTAGAATAGATCTTGGGTGTTTCGTGGGAATTTTTAGTTTTCCATGCAATTTTCCCCAACAACCACTCCCTCTAAAGATCTACTCATCCACTTGGCCAAAGCAAACTTATAGATGAGAAAAGTATACGTAGTTATATGAAATCACACATAATAAATCTTCGAATAAATTATTTACTTTGAGTGAATAATCTGAACATAAACTCAAAACTCATCGGGTCCCAACAAACACACAACAAAGATTACATTGAATAGGTCTTCAAAGAGATCATTGTATTGAAAATCAAACGACAAATATAGAGAGAGATTTAGCTACTACTATAGACCCGTAGGTCATGTAGGAACTACTCACACATCATTAGCGAGGAAGGAAGGTTGATGAAGACGACCTCCGTGATGAATTCCCCTCTGACAAGTACCGAAAAAGGCCTCCATATGGGGTCATGGAAGAACAGAGGCGTGCGTCGGCGTAAAAATTGTTTCGGACGCTCCTCTAGATTTTTTGGGATATATGTGAGTTTATAAGCGAGAGAATATGGTGAGAGGGGTCACATTGGCGCCACAAGGGGGTAGGGCGCACCTACCCCTAGGACGCGTCGTGTTGTCATGTCGTCTCATCTTGCGGCATCTGGACTCCCTCTGAAGCATCTATGGTACCTTTTGGTCAAATAAACTGTCAAAAAGTTTTGTCGCGTTTGGACTCTGGTTAGTACAGATTTTCTCAAAAATTAACGACAAGCAGAAAACAGATGTTGATACTTGACACTTGGTTAATAGGTTAGTTTCCCAAAATGATATAAAGGTGTATAAATCATACAAGATTGACAAAATAATAGCATGCAGGAATAAAAATTTATAGATAAGTTAAAGATGTATCAACCTCTTCGAAAGCGTCGGGACCTGGATAACATCGTCATTCTCTACTTTCGATACAATCTAGTCGAGACAACTAGCTTGGGACCCCTTTCTTGAGATCCACCGGATTTAGTGTTGGAAATATGCCCTAGAGGCAATGATAAAATAGTTATTATTATATTTCCTGTTTCAAGATAATCATTTATTATCCATGCTATGATTGTATTAAATGAAAGAGTAGATACATGTGTGGATATATAGACAAAACAATGTCCCCGGCAAGCCTCTAGCTGACTAGCTAGTTGATCAAGGATGGTTAAGATTTTCTGACCATATGCAAGTGTTGTCACTTGTTGACTGGATCACATCATTAGGAGAATGATGTGATGGACAAGACCCAAACTATGAACGTAGCATGTGATCGTGTCATTTTGTTGCTATTGATTTATGCGTGTCAAGTATTCATTCCTATGACCATGAGATCATGTAACTCACTGACACCGGAGGAATACCTTGTGTGTATGAAACGTTGCAACGTTATTGGGTGACTATAAAGGTGCTCTACAGGTATCTCTAAAGGTGTCCGTTGAGTTAGCATGGATCAAGACTAGGATTTGTCACTCCGTGTGACGGAGAGGTATCTCGGGGCCCACTCGGTAATACAACATCACATATAAGCCTTGCAAGCAATGTGACTCAAGTGTTAGTCACGGGATCTTGTATTACAGAACGAGTAAAGACACTTGCCGGTAACGACATTGAAATAGGTATAGGGATACCGACGATCCAATCTCGGGCAAGTAACATACTGAAGGACAAAGGGAATGGTATAGGGGATTATACGAATCCTTGGCACAGAGGTTCAACCGATAAGATCTTCGTAGAATATGCCGGATCCAATATGGACATCTAGGTCCCGCTGTTTCATATTGACCGGGGAGTGTCTCAGGTCATGGCTGCATAGTTCTCGAACCCGCAGGGTCCGCACACTTAAGGTTCGGTGACGTTTCGGTATACTTGAGTTATAGGTGTTTGTGACCGAACATTGTTTGGAGTCTCGGATGAGATCACAGACGTCACGAGGGTTTCCAGAATGGTCCGGAAATGAAGATTGATATATAGGATTATTTTACTTGGCGTCCGGAAAGATTTCGAGCATTACCGGCAGTGTATCGGGAGTGACGAATGGGTTCTGGGTCTTTACCAGGAGGGGCCCACCCACCCGAGAGAGAACCCAATAGCCCAAGGGTGGCGCACCATCCCTTAGTGGGCTAGTGAGGCCAGCCCAAGTGGGCTATGTCGGCAAGAAGGAAAAAATAAGAGGGAAAAAAAGAGGGAGGTGGGAAGGAAGGAGGGGGCTCCTCCTTCCCCAAACCGAATTGGACTTGGAGTCTCCTCCTCCTCTCTCGGCCGGTGGTATGGGGGCTCTCGTGAGCCTCAAGTCTAGCCCCTCCCCTCCTCCTATATATACTAGAGTTTCTAGGGTTTTTGAGACACAACTTTTGCCACATGCAACCCTAAACCTCTACCTCGTAGTTGTTCCTCTAGATCGGTTTTCTGCGGAGCTCGAGCGGAGCCCTGCATGAATAGATCATCACCATCACCGGCGCACTATCACGCTACCGCAGAACTCATCTACTTCCCCGTCTCTCTTGCTGGATCAACAAGGCGGAGATCGTCATCGAGTTCTACGTGTGCTGAACACGGAGGTGTCGTCCGTTCGGTACTTGATCAGAACGGATCGTGGGACGACGGTGATTTGAATCACGAAGTTGTACCCCTACATCAACCACCTTTCTTAACGCTTCCGGCTTAGCGATCTACAAGGGTACGTGGATCCGATCTCCCTCTCATAGATGAACATCGCCATGATAGGTCTTCATGTGCGTAGGAAATTTTTTGTTTCCCATGCAACGTTCCCCAACAGTGGCATCATGAGCTGGGTTCATGCGTAGATGTAATCTCGAGTAGAACACAAAAGTTTTTGTGGGCATTGATGTTCGATTTGCTTCCCTCCTTATTCTTTTCTTGATTCGGCGGTATTGTTGGATTGAAGCGGCCCGGACCAACATTACTCGTACGCTTACGAGAGACCGGTTTCATCGACTAACATGCAACTTGTTGCATAAAGATGACCGGCGGGTGCATGTTTCTTCAACTTTACTTGAATTGGATTTGACCGAGGCGGTCCTTGGAGAGAGGTTAAATCGCAATTTGCACATCTCTGTTGTGGTTTTGCGCAAGTAAGATGCGATCATACTAGATACCCATAGCAGCCACGTAAAACTTGCAACATCTAACTTGTTTTTGCAGGGTATGTATGTGATGTGATATGGCCAAAGACATGATGTGATATATTGGATGTATGAGATGATCATGTTGCAATAGTTAAATATCGACTTGCACGTCGATGCTACGGCAACCGGCAGGAGCCATAGGGTTGTCTTCAAACTAATGTTTGTGTTTGCAGATGCGTTTACTATATTGCTAGGTTGTAGCTTTAGTAGTAATAGCATAGATAGCACGACAACCTCGATGGAGGCACGATGATGGAGATCATGGTGTGGCGCCGGTGACGATGAAGATCGTGTCGGTGCTTTGGTGATGGAGATCAAGAAGCACAAGATCATGGCCATATCATGTCACTTATGAATTGCATGTGGTGTTAATCCTTTTATGCACCTCATATTGCTTAGAACGACAGTAGCATTATAAGGTGATCCCTCACTGAATTTCAAGATAAAATTGTGTTCTCCCCGACTGTGCACCGTTGTGACAGTTCGTCATTTCGAGACATTGCGTGATGATCGGGTGTGATAGACTCAACATTCACATACAACGGGTGCAAAACAGTTGCACACGTGGAGCACTCGGGTTAAACTTGACGAGCCTAGCATGTGCAGACATGGCCTCGGTACACAAGAGACCGAAAGGTCAAGCATGAATCGTATAGTTAATATGATTAGCATCGAGATGTTTACCACTTAAACTACACTCAACTAACGTGATGATCGGACTTGAGTTAGTGAATTTGGATCATGCCACACTCAAGTAACTAGAGGGATGTCTATTGGAGTGGGAGTTTATTAGTAATTTGATTAGTTAAACTCTCATTGTCTTGAACATAGTCTAAATCCACTTTGCAATATTTTACGTTGTAGATCAATGGCTCACGCAGTTGCAACCCTGAATTTCAATATGTTCCTAGATAAAGCTAAGCTGAAAGATGATGGTAGCAAATTTGTAGACTCGGCTCGTAATCTTAGGCTCATCCTACAAGCTGGCGAAAATAATTATGTCCTTGATGTTGCGCTAGGAGATGAACCACCCGCCACATCTGATCAAGATGTTTTGTACGCTTAGCAAGCACGTAAGGAGGACTAATCATTAGTAAAATGTGCAGTCTTGTATGGCTTAAAACTGGGACTTCAACGACGCTTTGAACGTCATGGAGCATATGAGATGTTCGAGGAATTGAAGTTTATCTTTCAGAAGAATGCCCGGATCAAGAGGTATGAGACCTCCGATAAATTCTATGCTTGCAAAATGGAGGAGAATTCGTTTGTTAGTGAACATGTGTTCAAAATGTCTGGGTACTCAAACCGTCTAGCTAAGCTGGGAGTTGAACTTCCGCAAGAGGCTATCACTGAAATAATTCTTAAATCACTGCCACCTAGCTACAGGAACTTTGTGTTGAACTGTAACATGCAAGGGATGAACAAGTCACTCGGTGAGTTATTCGCGATGCTGAAAGTCGCAGAGTCAGAACTCCGGAAAGAACATCAAGTTTTGATGGTTAATAAGACCACTGGTTTCAAAAGAAACGACAAAGGCAAGAAGGGTGACTCCAAGAAGAGCGGCAAAACTTTTGCCAATCCGACGAAGAAACCCAAGGGTGGACCTAAGCCGGAAATAGAGTGCTATTATTGCAAGGGGATGGGTCACTGGAAGCGCAACTGCCCCAAGTATCTGGCTGATAAGAAGGCGGCCAACGCCAAACCAGGTATATGTGATATACATGTTATTGATATGTACTTAACCAACTCTCATATTAGTGCCTTGGTATTTGATACCGGTTCTGTTGCTCATATTTGCAACTCGAAGCAGGAACTGCAGAATAAATGAAGGCTGGCGAAGGATGAAGTGATGATGCGCGTGGGAAATTGTTCCAAGGTTGATGCAATCGCCGTCGGCACAATCTCACTTTAGTTGTCATCAGAATTAGTTATGAACTTAAATAATTGTTATTTAGTGTATGCGTTAAGCATGAACATTATATCTGGATATTGTTTATTATGAGAAGGTTACTCATTTGTGTCACAGAACAATGGTTGTTCTATTTTTATGAGTAATATCTTTTATGGTCATGCACCCAATATGAGGGGTTTATTCATTTGAATCTTGATTGTGATGATATACATATACATAACATTGAGACCAAAAGATGTAGAGTTAACAATGATAGCGCCAGCTTTTTGTGGCACTTCCGCTTAGGTCATATTGGTATAAAGCGCATGAAGAAACTCCATGCCGATGGGCTTTTGGAGTCACTTGATTTCGGATCACTTGACACGTGCGAACTATGCCTCATGGGCAAGATGACTAAGACTCCGTTCTCCGGAACAATGGAGCGTGCAAGTGACTTCTTGGAGACCATACATACTGATGTGTGCGGTCCAATGAGTTTGGAGGCAAGTGGCGGATATCATTATTTTCTCACCTTCACTGATGATTTGAGTAGGTATGGATATATCTAGTTGATGAAGCACAAGTCTGAAACGTTTGGAGTTCAAGCAATTTTAGACTGAAGTTGAAAAACATCGTAACAAGAAGATCAAGTTCCTACGATCTGATCGAGGAGGCGAATATCTGAGTTCCGAGTTTGGTGCTCACTTAAGACAATGTGGAATCTTTTCACAGTTGACACCGCCTAGAACACCACAGCGTAATGGTTTGTCCGAACATCGTAATCATACTTTGTTAGATATGGTGCGATCTATGATGTCTCTTACCGATTTGCCATTATCGTTTTGGGGTTATGCATTAGAGACAGCTGGATTCACTTTAAATAGGGCACCATCAAAATCCGTTGAGACGACGCCATATGAGCTATGGCATGGCAAGAGGCCAAAGTTGTCGTTTCTTAAAGTTTGGGGATGCGATGCTTATGTCAAAAAGCTTCAACGTGAAAAGCTGGAACCCAAAGCGGAAAAGTGCGTCTTCATAGGTTACCCAAAGTAGACAGTTGGATACACCTTCTATCTCAGATCCGAGAGCAAAGTGTATGTTGCTAAAAACGGAGCTTTTCTTGAGAAGGAGTTTCTCTCGAAAGAATTGAGTGGGAGGAAGATAGAACTTGATGAGGTTGTGGAACCTCTGCTCCAAGAGGATGGTGGACAGGGCAAAGAGAAATCTCTGTCGAGGCAACACCACTTGAGGATGAAGCTAATGATGATGATCATGAGGCTTCGGATCAAGTTGCTATCGGACCTCGCAGGTCGACAAGATCACGTACTGCTCCTGAGTGGTACGGGAATCCTGTCTTATCTATCATGTTGTTAGACAACAATGAGCCTACGAATTGTGAAGAAGCAATGGTGGGCCCGGATTCCAACAAATGGCTAGAGGCCATGAAGTCCGAGGTAGGATCTATGTATGAAAACAAAGTGTGGACTTTGGAAGTATTACCTGAAGTTCGCAAGGCTATTCAGAACAAATGGATCTTTAAGAAGAAGACGGACGTGGACGGTAATGTGATCGTTTATAAAGCTCGACTTGTGGCAAAGGGTTTTTCACAAGTTCAAGGAGTTGACTACGATGAGACATTCTAACCAGTAGCGATGCTTAAGTCCGTCCGAATCATGTTAGCAATAGTTGCATATTTTGATTATGAAATCTGGCAGATGGATGTCAAAACGGCGTTCCTTAATGGTTTTCTTAAGGAAGAGTTGTATATGATGCAACCCGAAGGTTTTGTCAATCCAAAGAATGCTAACAAAGTATGCAAGCTCCAGCGATCCATTTATGGACTGGTGCAAGCATCTCGGAGTTAGAATAAGCGCTTTAATGAGGTGGCATTTGGGTTTATACAAGTTGTTGGAGAATCTTGTATTTACAAGAAAGTGAGTGGGAGCTCTGTAGCGTTTCTAAATATTATATGTGGATGAAATATTGTTGATTGGAAACAATGTGGAGTTTTTAGAGAGCGTAAAGGATTACTTGAACAAATATTTTTCAATGAAAGACCTAGGAGAAACTGCTTACATATTAGGCCTTAAGATCTATAGGGATAGATCGAGGCGCCTAATAGGACTTTCACAAAGTACATACCTTGATAAAGTTTTGAAGAAGTTAAAAATGGAGCACTCCAAGAAGGGGTTCTTGCCAGTGTTACGAGGTATAAAGTTGAGTAAGACTCAGTGTCCAGTAACTGCGGAAGATAGAGAAAAGATGAGTATCGTCCCCTATGCTTCAAACATAGGGTCTATCATGTACGCAATGATGTGCACAAGACCGGACGTCAGCCTGGCCATAAGTATGGCAGGCAGGTTTCAAAGTGATCGAGGAGTGTAACACCGGGCGGCGGCCAATAATTTTCTGAAGTACCTGAAAAGGACTAAGGAAATGTTTCTCGTTTATGTAGGTGACGAAGAGCTCGTCGTAAAGGGTTACGTCGATGCAAGATTTGACACTGATCCGGATGACTCTAGGTCTCAAACCGGATACGTATTTATTCTCAATGGGGGTGCGGTAAGCTGGTGCAGTTCCAAGCAAAGCGTCGTAGCAGATTCTACATGTGAAGCGGAGTACATGGCTTCCTCGGATGCAGCTAAGGAGGGTGCCTGGAGGAAGCAGTTCATGACGGATCTTGGAGTTGTGCCAAGTGCACTAAATCCAATAACTCCATTCTGTGACAACACTAGTGCCATTGCTCTAGCAAAGGAACCAAGGTTTCACAAGAAGACCAGACACATCAAACGACGCTTCAACCTCATCTGCGACTATGTCGAACGAGAGGACGTAAATATTTGCAAAGTGCACACGGATTTAAATGTTGCAGATCCGCTGACTAAACCTCTTCCACGGGAAAACATGATCAACAACAGAACTGTAAGGGTGTTAGATTCATTACAATGTAAATCGCGTAGCAATGTGAGGACTAGATTATTGACTCTAGTGCAAGTGGGAGACTATTGGAAATATGCCCTAGAGGCAATGATAAAATAGTTATTGTATTTCCTGCTTCAAGATAATCGTGTATTATCCATGCTATAATTGTATTGAATGAAAGCATAGATACATGTGAGGATATATAGACAAAACAATGTCCCTAGCAAGCCTCTAGTTGGCTAGACAGTTGATCAAGGATGGTTCAGGTTTTCTGACCATACTCAAGTGTTGTCACTTGATAACCGGATCACATCATTAGGAGAATCATGTGATGGACTAGACCCAAATTATGAACGTAGCATGTGATCGTGTCATTTTATTGTTATTGTTTTCTGGGTGTCAAGTATTCATTCCTATGACCATGAGATCATGTAACTCACTCACACCCGAGGAATACCTTATGTGTATCAAATGCCGCAACGTTACTGGGTGACTATAAAGGTGATCTACAGGTATCTCTGTTGGTGTCCGTTGAGTTAGCATGGATCAAGACTGGGATTTGTCACTCCGTGTGATGGAGAGGTATCTCGGGGCCCACTCGGTAATAGAACATCACATATAAGCCTTGCAAGCAATGTGACTCAAGTGTTAGTCACGGGATCTTGTATTACGGAACAAGTAAAGAGACTTGCCGGTAACGAGATTGAAATAGGTATAGGGATACCGACGATCAAATCTTGGGCAAGTAACATACCGAACGACAAAGGGAATGGTATACAGGATTATGTGAATCCTTGGCACATAGGTTCAACCGATAAGATCTTCGTAGAATATGTAGGATCCAATATGGACATCCATGCCCCGCTGTTGGATATAGACTGGGGAGTGTCTCAGGTCATGTTTGCATAATTCTCAAACCCGCAGGGTGTGCACACTTAAGGTTCGGTGACGTTTTGGTATAGTTTATTTATAGGTGTTGGTGACCGAAGGTTGTTCGGAGTCCCGGATGAGATCACGGACGTCATGAGGGTTTACGGAATGGTCCGGAAATGAAGATTGATATATAGGATTGTTTCATTTGGCATATGGAAAGATTTCGGGCATTACAACAGTGTATCGGGAGTGACGAATGGGTTCCGGGTCTTTACCGGGAGTGGCCCACCCACCCGGGAGAGAACCCAATAACCCAAGGGTGGCGCACCAGCCCTTAGTAGGCTCGTGAGGCCAGCCCAAGTGGGCTATGTCGGCTAATAGGAAAAAATCAAAGGGAAAAAAGGGAGGTGGGAAGGAAGGAGGGACTCCTCCTATCCCAAACCGAATTGGAGTTGGAGTCTCCTCCTCCTCTCTCGGCCAGCGCCCTTGGGGCTCCCTTGAGCCTCAAGGCTAGACCCTCCCCCTGTCCTATATATACTAGAGTTTTTAGGGTTTTTGAGACACAACTTTTGCCACGTGCAACCCTAAACCTCTACCTCGTAGTTCTTCCTCTAGATCGGTGTCACATCCCTGACACCTTAAGCAAGTTAGTCTTGTGCTCATGTCTTCTTTGCATTTGCATCTAAGAATTTTCAACAAGATCAAAGAAAGAGGTGAAGGAAAACTCAAACCCTAGCCACTTCTTTAAATAAAGGAAATCTCAAACTAGTTAAAATCAATGAATCCAAAATGGCCTCAAGAAATGTTCAAACTTTCTGATAAATCATGAAAGTAAATGTGCAATGAAGAAAACCATTTTCTTGATACTTTAGGCATTTTAAATTAATGCAAAAAGCTACTGGTTTCAAATTTTAAATTTGAAATCAGAAACTTTAAACTTTCAAAAATGTTGAAAACTTTAGGAATGGTTGGAAATATTCCAACAAATATTATAGGGTGCTTCAAATAAATTTTACAAATTATTTGGGAGCTGAAATAAATAGCAAATTATTGAAGTAGCTAAAACAGAAACAAAAAAACAGAAAAAAATGGAAAACCCTTACCTGTCGCCTAGCCTGGCCTAGCCCATCTCCCTCAGTCGTCTCCTCCCCCGCGCCAGTAGGAGCAGGAGGTGGCCGCCGCGTTCTCCGGCGCGGCCACGCACCTGTGCGCCTGCCTGGCCGCCGCCTCGCGCTGGCAAGGCCGGGGATAAGCTCCCCGAGCCCGTGGTTATCCATTCCCAGCGCCAGTTCTCCCCATCCTCTCAGATCTCTCCTCCCTCCTTCTGCCGCCATTGGAGCCCGAGCAGAGCTTGAGCTCGTCGTCGTTCTAGCCGACCTCCCTTCATTTTGAGCCGCGCATTAGCTCCGCCGCAAACCCCTGAAGCTTCCTAGCCATGAGCCCGATGCCCAGATGCAGTGAATCAACGCGCAGTAGTCGTCTTCTTCCTCGGGTCACCGAAGATCGCCGCCGACGTTCTCCCTCTCTAGGCCGTCCCCGAGAAAGCTAGCGCCACCACTGCACTCCCCGTGAGCATGCGGTCATTTCCCCTAAGATCTCCCCGTCGATTCCCTCCTCTAGGCCTAGTTTCACCGGAGCCCGACAAGATCCGCCGCTGCAGCTCGTCGCCGGTAGCCCTCCGGTGATCAGCTCGTCCTTCCGAGGGCACCAGCAGCTTCAGGCCGTCGCGTAGATGTTGTAGGAGCTAAGAACCGTGCGTAGTTCCCTCTGTATCGATGACCTCGATGACGCCCGAACCTTGGCCGCCGCCAAGCTCATCGCCGGTGTCATCTCCGGCCAGATCAGCCCCGGCTAACTGCAGAAATGGAGCTGCGGGAGATGTGTCGTTCCTCTGGTGCTCTCCGCGCAGCGTTTGGCCCCCTGTGCGCCGTTTCCGAGCCCCTCCGCCGTTCTGGTGGTCACCGGAGGCTCCCCGCCGGCGAGGACGACCTCGACGCCGGTGGATCTCGGCTGGCCTGAGCCACTGACTGGTGGGGCCAGCCTCTGGCAAGATTAGAAATAATAAAAATAAACCAGTAAAAATAATAAGACACTGACATGTGGGTCCAGTGGGTTTAATTAACTAAATAAGATTAATCCTAATCTAAAATTGACCAGAGAGACTGACCAGTGGGTCCCACTTGTCAGGTTTGACTTTCAATGGCCAGATGGACCTCCTGATGTCATGCAGATGCAATAAAAGTATTTTCCAGTATAAAAATAATTCTAGAAATGTTTAAAACTTCAAAATTTCATAGAAATTAATCTTTAACTCCAATGAAAATAATTTATATATGAAAAAGTATGAGAAAAATTCAAGGAATCCGAATATGCTATTTTCAATCATGTTTGAAAAAGTTATAGAACCCAAACATGTAGATTAAAGATTAAGCCAATTCTTATAAATACTTTATAAATGGAATTTGGAAAATATTCAAATTTCATTATGCTTGACATGATCAAACATTAATCTAATAACAAACCAGTACCTTAACATGACATCTCATGCATGCTAACATCAAGTTGATCTGAGCATCAGGTCGAATCAATTAAATCGGTATCCGAGAATACCTCGTTTGAATTGATATTCGAATGTGATTCAAATCAACCCTAAACCTAATACATCTTGATTATAATAGTTTATCACCTTGCATTCTCATGCCATGCTCATGCATCATATTGCTTGCATATGATTGTTATTGATTGTTGCCATTCATTTCGGTAGGCTCCGCACCCCCGGATTCCACCGAATATCCGTCTGACGGATATTGTCCCTCCTCTGAGCAACAAGGCAAGCAACCATTTTGATCATCCCGATAAATCCTATGTTCTTGCTCCTGCACTTAATTATTGCATTAGGATCAAATGCTTCAAATGCTTTTGCCATGTTAGTTGAACCCACTTCCTTTGCATGACCTAACCTTGTCACAGTAAATAGCCGAACCTTGCAACCTAGCATACATGATAGTTGCTTGAGCTATGTTGTGCCTTATCCTGCTATGCATGCTATGCTTAGAGTTGTGTATGGTCTGTCATCTAGGAGATGAACAGAATTGTGAGAATGTGTTCGGTAAGCAAAGGTTGTGTGTTGAACCTCATTTGGTAAAGGTACCGGTGAAAGGCTGTGTAGGAGTACATGGCGGGTTGTTTCATTGGAACCGTCCTTAGGAACTGAGTTCCGTGTATGTAATCCAAGACTAGATACTACCACATGCTGGGCCCTGAAATATGACCCCGCTCGGCCTATTAATCGTTTAGTACTCGGTCCAGGAGTTGCAATTAGTTTCTGGTGTTTATAGTAATGCTGGAGGCCGTGCATGGTGCTGACCTGAGAGGTGGACCGTGATGCGGTAGGCAGTGGCACGGTGTACCAAGTGGCACCCGGATGGTGGGCTTGGGAACCCTGCGCACATAGTTTGAGGCCGTGGCGGAAACCTCGGCCGAACTTCCGTACGGGTTACTCTCAGATAGGCGGTAAACCTGGACTAGGTACTAGTGTGGTTAACGGTCGTGGCCGACTCCCTCGCTGGGCTTCCGCTTGAAGGTTGACGAGGTGCATGACGTGCACATGGCGATAAGTGGCGAGAGCGTGTGTGACGAAGTACACCCCTGCAGGGTTATGATCTATTCGAATAGCCGCGTCCACGGATATGGACTACTTGGAGACATATGTTGTTCATAGATAACTTTAATGGCTACTCATAAAATTGTCAAGATAAGCGTGAGTGTCGTGGACGGCATTTCTGTATGGAGACGGAATGATTCCACGATGGTGTATTATTGTTGTGTTAGTGGACTCGTGTGCGAGAAATCAAGTTGTCAAAATTATTTAAAAATGCAAGTTGTCTAGCCACGAGTCAGATGCTGGCTTTCCGCATGAAACCCCACAATACCTTTTGATACCTTGCATGAGTAGTTAGTTATCCTAAGGTCTTGCTGAGTACCTTCGTACTCATGTTTGCTTAATAAATGTTGCAGAGGTTGCTAATGACCCTAATGGAGGGTTCTTCGTAGACATCGACGACGACGAGTAGCTGGTGTCCCAGCTACGATCTGGCCCTACGTTGGGTCTGTAGTATAGTCAGGCCATATGCCTTCTAGTTGCCCTGTCTGTACTCAGATAGTTTAAACTCTTCCGCTGGTTTGTAACTGAATGACTGCTATTATGGGTCGTGAGACCCCTAATGTGTAATATTATGTGTGTGGCTCTTCCGAGCCTCTTAAATAAAGGTTGTATGTTTATGGTTATGTTGTGATGCCATCGATGTATCTATACATATCGTTATGCCATGCGTACGTGTGTCGTACTTGATATGTATGGGGTTCGATTACTTAGTTGTGAACTTTAGTAGCATTCCTTACAAGGAAATGCTCCTTTGTGATCCAATGAGCCTTGGTAGTTCGCTACTGCTCCGGACACATTGGTTGACCGGCATGTGTCCTTCTTAGCTGCTTTGTCTGTCCCCTTTGGGGAAATGTCACGCGATGTAATGGAGTCTTGTAGCTTGCTACGACTCGTCTACATTCGTTGATGACCGACACCTGCTTTGTTGGGTCATGTATGCCTATCCTTGTGCGGTACTGCCACTTTGGTCTATGACTAGATATGTCGATCCGGGTTCTTTGACATTGGAATGCTAGCGACACTATTGCATACATGAGTCAAAAGACGCAAACGGTCCCGGCTAAGGTAAGGCTGCAGCCGTGGAGTTAACCGTGCGTGAGACCGCAAAGGGATGTGATGTGTTACAGGCTGGATTCCTATGGCTTAGGATCGGGGTCCCGACAGCGTTGGTATCAGAGCCTGACTGACTGTAGGACTACTAAGCCAAACTGGTCGAAGTTGAGTCTAGAATTGCTCTAGTTATATATAAGGGAATGTTTGTGGAAGGGAACGTAAGACTCTTGTTCTTTTCTCAAGTTATTCTATTCTGGTCATCCTCGTCTTTTCTGCGGGAATTAAGAACTAGGCTACTCATCTTCTTTTAGGCTCGTGTTTCTGATCGGTAGATTATAGGACTAGGGTCAAGAGATATTGGGTTTCCGTCATTCCTGGGAAAAAGGAAGTAAGTTTGATGATCAGAGAGTGGAACTTGATAGTTGAGTGGTTACGCTATTCCATTTTGGGTTGTCTCAAAATTTGTTTTTGAGCATTTACAGCCGTTATGCTGCCCAATTTTTCATTCGGAGCTCTAATGCTTTTTGCATTACTCTATATTTATAGATGCCTGGCCGTCCTTCTTGTCAGGTGGTACGTCTGACCTGGTGCATTGATGTACCGGGTCATACGGCCATGCTGGTCAGGGTGATGTCGGTGTGCGGTTACCGCTGGTACCCCGAGTACACAGTGGAGGAACAGTACCGAGACTTCAACTAGAGCCAGTACATCTGCACTGTTAGGGTATTTCCAGACTACCCTGGAGCTGAGAAGCCAATCCATTGGTCCTATGGGTTGGGGGTCACCGTTGACATGGCAGTACAGGATGCTGCCTATTCAATGCTGACCATTATGAGAGCGAGACATGCACTGCTGCAGAATTCAGAGTTCTGCTATGTTCCGGCCTCTCAGCCTGGTGAAGAGGGATACCTTAGTGGAGTCTATTTTGATTCTTCTATGGAGGATCCACTACTGCAGTCCACTGTTGAGATGCTAGAGAACAGAGACAGGGATGCTCGTGCTCTCCGCATGGAGCTTTATGCTACCCGTGCCCGTCTGTGGACGGCTTTGACGCAGCTGGCACCGGTAGTCCAGACAGGGTATGGAGAGATGGAGATGTTGAACCCCGTTAGGACCCATCTTCCGGCCCACGTTGACTGGCCAGCTATAGGACGAGTCACACCTCTTCGGGGACCCCTCTTACCACCAGTCAGGGGACCAAGGCCACATCCGTGTCCTTATGGATCCCAAGGATCTCAGGCTAGAGTGTTTCCTGATCCGCAGGTTGAGCTTCCAGGTCATGGAGGTAATCTCTATGAGATGTTCTATGCGGATGCCTGAGCTGTGAGCGGAAGGATAGTATGGTAGTAGCCGTACGTTCACAGTCCTGCGTGACTTGTGAAGTATGCCTGTGATGTGAAATGAATTCCCGAGGCCTAGATAAATAATGTGTAGGAAGCTTGTAAGCCTCTGATGAGTAGTTTCATAATTTCAGTAGTTTGCTCTTCGATTAAGGTTGTACTGAACTATGTAAGGGTGTGTATGAACCATGGTGTATATATAGCAGTTGCTTGTTACCATGTTGTTCGGATATTCATTTCCGCATTCCGTGTGTTCAGTACATTCATAATCCATAGCTAGTATTGATATGATATTGGTCTAAGCTGTGAGTTTGTTTGTCAGGATGGTGTTCACCAGGTTGAACCGTGCCCCTGCTCATGAGCAAGGCGAGGGTAGTCAAGCGTCGCACGAAGACCTGCCTCACCCGCCTTCTCTGGTGGAAGTGATGCTTGAGGGAGAGAGAAATAAAAGGGAGACCAACCGACTGTTAGAGCGTATTGAGCAGAATACGGCTCGTCAGCCTAGGAATGTCGCAGTGTCCCTCAATGACTTTGTGAAGCTGAATCCTCCAAAGTATCATCATTCCGTCGATCCCCTCGACGCTGATGACTGGCTGTGCAGCATCTCACGCAAGATTCGCTCTGTGAATGTGTCTGAGGCCGACAAGGTGACCTTTGCGACGTATTTCCTGGAAGGACCCGCCAATCTGTGGTGGGAGAACTTTGAAGCTATGCGTCTCGCTGAACCAGTAGCCACATGGGCAGACTTCAGTGCAGCTTTTCGTCTGCACCATATTCCAGAGGGCCTGATGGACAGAAAGAGAGAGGAGTTTTGTGCCTTCACTCAGGGCAAGTTGTCTGTGGATGCCTATAGCCGCGAGTTCGGTAATCTCGCCCGCTATGCAAGAGAGGAGGTGTCTACTGACGCCAAGAAGCAAGCAAGATTCTATAAGGGTCTGAGCCCTGAGCTCCGTCGTGATCTGCGCCTCCATGAGTGTGCAAGCTTTCAAGCCCTGGTCAACAAAGCGATCAGTGCCGAGACTGGTCATACTGACTTCGAGGCCACAAGGAAGCACCCCCGTGACTTTGGCTCGTCTTCTGGTTCCGCGTTTCCAAAACGCAGGCTGTGGGTTCCAAACAGTTCTCTGCCGCCAAGATACACTCCGAGGCCATCCTACGTGGCGCCTTAGACGAATCAGGCCAACCCTCCAGCAAAAGCTTATGGTGGTCCAGCTAGCAATGCTCCACCATGTGCCAACCAAGTGATATGCTACAAGTGTGGAGAACCAGGGCACTATTCCTGTGAGTGTCCTCAGAATGTGGGTGCCAAGCAACCCGGAAAGTCCGTCGGGCAAGCCAAGTCGGGCAAAGCTTACTATGTGAAGCCAACTCCTGCACGTGGCCGTGTGAACTATGTGTCAGCAGAAGAAGCTGCAGAGGATCCCGACGTCATGCTGGGTATGTTTCTTGTTAATCATCACCCAGCGTCTGTTCTCTTTGACACTGGGTCTTCTCATTCCTTCATTTCAGAAAGTTATGCAGAGTTGCATAACATGTCTTTTTGTGATATGCCAATCCCATTGGTTGTCCAAACTCCTGGTAGTAAATGGCAAACCTCTAGGATAACCTATGACAATGAAATTCTAGTAGACAGGCTAGTTTTTCTAGCCTCATTGATAGCATTGAAATCTTCGGATATTAATATCATCTTGGGCATGGACTGGATGTCAGCTCACTATGCCAAGATTGACACCCATTCTAGAAATGTCCAGCTTACCCATCCCTCGGGGGAGATAGTAAATGTCTCTACTCGAGTTGCCAAATGCCAACTCTATTCCTTGAATGCCAACCCTCTTCCGGAACTTGAAGACATTCCGGTAGTCCGTGACTTCCCGGATGTTTTTCCAGAGGAACTGCCAGGAATTCCACCTGACAGAGATGTAGAGTTCGTGATAGATCTTGTTCCGGGAACTGTGCCAATAGCCAGAAGACCATATAAGATGGCACCCCTGGAGCTAGCCGAACTTAAGAAGCAACTAGATGAGGCCCTGAACAAAGGTTTCATTCATCCTAGCTCTTCTCCTTGGGCTTGCCCCGTCCTCTTCGTCAAGAAGAAAGACGGAACGGATCGGATGGTTGTAGATTATCGACCAGTTAATCTGGTCACCATAACGAACAAGTATCCGCTCCCCAGGATCAACGATCTGTACGATCAGCTCGCTAGATCCTCAGTCTTCTCCAAAATGAATTGGAGGTTGGGATACCATCAAATCAAGATCAAGAACGGGGACATTCCAAAAACGGCTTTTGTTACTCGTTATGGCCAATACGAGTACACCGTCATGTCCTTCGGTTTAACCAATGCCCCAGCCACCTTCTCTCGACTGATGAATTCAATCTTCATGGAGTATTTGGATAAATTCGTCGTGGTATACCTCGATGATATTCTCATCTACTCGAAGAACGAACAAGAACATGCCGAGCATCTAAGGCTGGTATTGATGAAACTTCGAGAGCATCGCCTTTATGCCAAGTTTTCAAAATGTGAATTCTGGTTACCGGAAGTGACCTATCTGGGTCACGTAATCTCTGGTAAGGGTATTGTTGTCAATCCCGAGAGAGTTCAAGCTGTCCTTGATTGGACTCAACCTGAATCGGTTAAACAAGTTAGGAGTTTCTTGGTCTAGCGAGCTATTGTCGCCGCTTTGTCGAGAATTTCTCCAAGGTTGCAAAGCCTCTAACTGAACTCAGCAAGAAGGATAAAAAGTTCGAGTGGACACCACAGCGTGAGCATAGTTTTCAGGAACTGAAAAGACGCCTGACTTCCGCACCTGTGTTGCTACCACCAGAATTTTCTAAGGACTTTGTTATCTACTGCGAGGCCTCGCGACAAGGATTAGGTTGCATTCTCATGCAAGATCGTCATGTGATCGCATACGCATCTCGACAGTTGCGTCCACATGAGGATAATTATCCCACACATGACCTTGAGCTTGCAGCTGTGGTCCATGCACTAAAAACCTGGCGACATTACCTTCTGGGTAATCGTTGCGAAATATTCACTGATCACCAAAGTCTGAAATATATCTTCACCCAGCCGGATTTGAATCTCAGGCAAAGACGGTGGGTTGAGTTGATCTCGGATTACGACTTAGGGATAACTTACACCCCGGGGAAGGCCAATGTTATGGCCGATGCACTAAGTCGTAAATCTTATTGTAACAATTTGATGCTACAACAAGGTCAACCACATCTCCATGAGGACTTTCGGAAGTTGAATCTTCATATTGTTCCTCAAGGATTCCTTTCTACCCTGGTGGCGAAGCCTACTCTTAAGGATCAAGTTATAGCTGGCCAAAAGTGTGACAAGGGTATATCACGGATCAAGGAGAATATTTTTAGCGGAAATGCTAAAGAATTTTCCATGAACGATCACGGTGTTGTGTTCTTCCAGAATCGTCTAGTGGTTCCTAAGAACTCGCATCTAAGGCAGCTAATCCTTAAGGAGGCTCATGATTCTCCTCTCACCATTCATCCCGGTAGTACTAAGATGTATCAGGACCTACGCCAGAGGTTCTGGTGGACTAGGATGAAGAGAGAAATTGCTGAGTTCGTTGCTAACTGCGATGTTTGTCGTCGAGTTAAGGCAGAACATCAAAGGCCTGCTGGCACCCTTCAACCTCTAGCTATTCCTGAATGGAAATGGGATAAAGTTAGCATGGATTTCATTACCGGATTTCCCAAGACCAAGAAAGGGAATAATGCTATCTTTGTGGTCATTGACCGTCTTTCAAAAGTGGCTCATTTTCTTTCTGTTCGTGAGAGTATAACAGCTAGCGAGCTAGCAGAGTTATATATCTCCCGAATAGTGTCTCTTCATGGTGTTCCCCTGGAGATTAACTCGGACCATGGGAGTATCTTTACTTCTCGCTTCTAGGAAAGTTTTCAGAATGCCATGGGGACTCACCTATCTTTTAGCACTGCTTTCCATCCCCAATCAAGTGGTCAAGTAGAAAGAGTGAATCAAATCGTAGAAGATATGCTCTGAGCTTGTGTTATATCGTTCGGTATGAATTGGGAAAAGTGCCTTCCATTCGCCGAATTCGCTTATAACAATAGTTATCAATCAAGCTTGGGCAAAGCTCCTTTTGAAGTTCTCTATGGACGAAGATGTCGGACACCTCTTAATTGGTCAGAAACCGGAGAGAGGCAACTCTTTGGCCCGGATATGATCCAGGATGCAGAAGAGCAGGTTCGCATTATTCGTGAAAAGTTGAAAACAGCCCAGTCTCGTCAAATGAGCCAATATGATCGTCATCATAAGGCTGTGACCTTTGAAGTTGACGAGAAGGCTTACCTTCGGGTTACACCTTTGAAGGGTACCCATCCATTCGGTATCAAGGGAAAGTTGGCTCCTCGTTACATTGGTCCTTTTCGCATTCTTGCCAAACGAGGAGAAGTTGCCTACCAATTGGAACTTCCTCCACATCTTTCCAAGGTTCATGATGTTTTCCACGTCTCGCAACTCAGGCGTTGCTTTTCGGATCCTATCCGTGAAGTGGACCACGAAACGCTTGATCTCCAAGATAACCTTTCATACCGAGAATACCCCATGCGTATTCTTGATCAAGCTGAGCGTACCACTCGATGTCGAAACCTCAAGTTTCTTAAAGTTCAGTGATCAAATCATTCTGAAAAGGAGGCAACTTGGGAAAGAGAGGATCGTCTCCAACTTGAGTATCCTGCGTTATTCCCGATGACTTCTAAATCTCGGGACGAGATTCTTTTGAGTGGGGGTGAGTTGTCACATCCCTGACACCTTAAGCAAGTTAGTCTTGTGCTCATGTCTTCTTTGCATTTGCATCTAAGAATTTTCAATAAGATCAAAGAAAGAGGTGAAGGAAAACTCAAACCCTAGCCACTTCTTTAAGTAAAGGAAATCTCAAACTAGTTAAAATCAATGAATCCAAAATGGCCTCAAGAAATGTTCAAACTTTCTGATAAATCATGAAAGTAAATGTGCAATGAAGAAAACCATTTTCTTGATACTTTAGGCATTTTAAATTAATGCAAAAAGCTACTGGTTTCAAATTTTAAATTTGAAATCAGAAACTTTAAACTTTCAAAAATGTTGAAAACTTTAAGAATGGTTGGAAATATTCCAACAAATATTATAGGGTGCTTAAAATAAATTTTACAAATTATTTGGGAGCTGAAATAAATAGCAAATTATTGAAGTAGCTAAAACAGAAACAAAAAAACAGAAAAAAATGGAAAACTCTTACCTGTCGCCTAGCCTGGCCCAGCCCATCTCCCTCAGTCGTCTCCTCCCCCGCGCCAGTAGGAGAAGGAGGTGGCCGCCGCGTTCTCCGGAGCGACCACGCACCTGTGCGCCTGCCTGGCCGCCGCCTCGCGCTGGCAAGGTCGGGGATAAGCTCCTCGAGCCCGTGGCTATCCATTCCGAGCGCCAGTTCTCCCCATCCTCTCGGATCTCTCCTCCCTCCTTCTGCCGCCATTGGAGCCCGAGCAGAGCTCGAGCTCGTCGTCGTTCTAGCCGACCTCCCTTCCTTCTGAGCCGCGCATTAGCTCCGCCGCAACCCCCTGAAGCTTCCTAGCCACGAGCCCGACGCCCAGATGCAGTGAATCGATGCGCAGCAGTCGTCTTCTTCCTCGGGTCACCGAAGATCGCCGCCGACGTTCTCCCTCTCCAGGCCGTCCCCGAGCAAGCTAGCACCACCACTGCACTCCCCATGAGCATGCGGTCATTTCCCCAAAGATCTCCCCATCGATTCCCTCCTCTAGGCCTAGTTTCACCAGAGCCCGACAAGATCCGCCGCTGCAGCTCGTCGCCGGTAGCCCTCCGGTGATCAGCTCGTCCTTCCGAGGGCACCAGCAGCTTCAGGCCGTCGCGTAGATGTTATAGGAGCTAAGAACCGTGCGTAGTTCCCTGTGTATCGATGACCTCGATGACGCCCGAACCTTGGCCGCCGCCAAGCTCGTCGCCGGCGTCATCTCCGGCCAGATCAGCCCCGGCTAAGTGCAGAAATTGAGCTGCGGGAGATGTGTCGTTCCTCTGGTGCTCTCCACGCAGCGTTTGGCCCCCTGTGCGCCGTTTCCGAGCCCCTCCGCCGTTCTGGTGGTCGCTGGAGGCTCCCCGCCGGCGAGGACGACCTCGCCGCCGGTGGATCTCGGCTGGCCTGAGCCACTGACTGGTGGGGCCAGCTTCTGGCAAGATTAGAAATAATAAAAATAAACCAGTAAAAATATTAAGACACTGACATGTGGGTCCAGTGGGTTTAATTAACTAAATAAGATTAATCCTAATCTAAAATTGACCAGAGAGACTGACCAGTGGGTCCCGCTGGTCAGGTTTGACTTTCAAAGGCCAAATGGACCTGCTGATGTCATGCTGATGCAATAAAAGTATTTTCGAGTATAAAAATAATTCCAGAAATGTTTAAAACTTCAAAAATCCATAGAAATTAATCTTTAACTCCAATGAAAATAATTTATATATGAAAAAGTATGAGAAAAATTCAAGGAATCTGAATATGCTATTTTCAATCATGTTTGAAAAAGTTATAGAACCCAAACATGTAGATTAAAGATTAAGCCAATTCTTATAAATACTTTATAAATGGAATTTGGAAAATATTCAAATTTCATTATGCTTGACATGATCAAACATTAATCTAATAACAAACCAGTACCTTAACATGACATCTCATGCATGCTAACATCAAGTTGATCTGAGCATCAGGTCGAATCAATTAAATCGGTATCCGAGAATACCTCGTTTGAATTGATATTCGAATGTGATTCAAATCAACCCTAAACCTAATACATGTTGATTATAATAGTTTATCACCTTGCATTCTCATGCCATGCTCATGCATCATCTTGCTTGCATATGATTGTTATTGATTGTTGCCATTCATTTCGGTAGGCTCCGCACCCCCGGATTCCACCGAATATCCGTCTGACGGATATTGTCCCTCCTCTGAGCAACAAGGCAAGCAACCATTTTGATCATCCCGATAAATCCTATGTTCTTGCTCCTGCACTTAATTATTGCATTAGGATCAAATGCTTCAAATGCTTTTGCCACGTTAGTTGAACCCACTTCCTTTGCATGACCTAACCTTGTCACAGTAAATAGCCGAACCTTGCAACCTAGCATACATGATAGTTGCTTGAGCTATGTTGTGCCTTATCCTGCTATGCATGCTATGCTTAGAGTTGTGTATGGTCTGTCATCTGGGAGATGAACAGAATTGTGAGAATGTGTTCGGTAAGCAAAGGTTGTGTGTTGAACCTGATTTGGTAAAGGTACCGGTGAAAGGCTGTGTAGGAGTACATGGCGGGTTGTTTCATTGGAATCGTCCTTAGGAACTGAGTTCCATGTATGTAATCCAAGACTAGATACTACCACATGCTGGGCCCTGAAATATGACCCCGCTCGGCCTATTAATCGTTTAGTACTCGGTCCAGGAGTTGCAATTAGTTTCTGGTGTTTATAGTAATGCTGGAGGCCGTGCATGGTGCTGACCTGAGAGGTGGACCGTGAGGCGGTAGGCAGTGGCACGGTGTACCAAGTGGCACCCGGATGGTGGGCTTGGGAACCCTGCGCACATCGTTTGAGGCCGTGGCGGAAACCTCGGCCGGACTTCCATACGGGTTACTCTTAGATAGGCGATAAACCTGGACTAGGTACTAGTGTGGTTAACGGTCGTGGCCGACTCCCTCGCTGGGCTTCCGCTTGAAGGTTGCCGAGGTGCATGACGTGCACATGGCGATAAGTGGCGAAAGCGTGTGTGACGAAGTACACCCCTGCAGGGTTATGATCTATTCGAATAGCCGCGTCCGCGGATATGGACTACTTGGAGACATATGTTGTTCATAGATAACTTTAATGGCTACTAATAAAATTGTCAAGATAAGCGTGAGTGTCATGGACGGCATGTCTGTATGGAGACGGAATGATTAATATTATGTGTGTGGCTCTTCCGAGCCTCTTAAATAAAGGTTGTATGTTTATGGTTATGTTGTGATGCCATCGATGTATCTATACATATCGGTATGCCATGCGTACATGTGTCGTACTTGATATGTAAGGGGTTCGATTACTTATTCGTGAACTTTAGTAGCACTCCTTACAAGGAAATGCCCCTTTGTGATCCAATGAGCCTTGGTAGTTCGCTACTACTCCGGACACATTGGTTGACCGGCATGTGTCCTTCTTAGCTGCTGTGTCTGTCCCCTTTGGGGAAATGTCACGCGATGTAATGGAGTCCTTGTAGCTTGCTACGACTCGTCTACATTCGCTGATGACCGACACCTGCTTTGTTGGGTCATGTATGCCTGTCCTTGTGCGGTACTGCCACTTTGGTCTATGACTAGATATGTCGATTCGGGTTCTTTGACATTGGAATGCTAGCGACACTATTCCATACGTGAGTCAAAAGACGCAAACGGTCCCGGCTAAGGTAAGGTTGCAGTCGTGGAGTTAACCGTGCGTGAGACCGCAAAGGGATGCGATGTGTTACAGGCTGGATTCCTATGGCTTAGGATAGGGGTCCCGACAGCGTTGGTATCAGACATTATTTATTAACATACATGACACAAATTAGTACATCATTTAATATGATACGTTATCATATCAAGATACTCCACCCCACTTTTATTATTTAGTTGTGTGAAATTTAAGAAAAAATGTCTATTTAACATGCATAATACTACTACCACTAGGATACGATAACACTAGTAGAAAACGAGGCTATAGTCCCGGTTGGTAAGGGCCTATAGTCCCGGTTCACCAACCAGGACTATTAACTTGGCACTAAAGACCCCCCCCCTTTAGTCCCGGTTTGCCATGAACCGGGACTAATACCCTTCCACGCGACTGGCTGGGCATGCCAGGGACGGGGACCTTTAGTCCCGCTTGGTGAAACCAACCGGGACTAAAAGGCAGTCTTACGCTGGGTTTTTAATTTTTTCTGAAAGGAGGGGTTTAGGGGTTTCATATATCGATCACGGGCATCCATCCACTTTAATCAAATATTATGTCATATAACTCATCATCACCTTACGTACTCATCTAACAACTCATCATCATCTTAGTCATATACCAACTTAAAATCTCATAAAATAGAAAAACATCATAATAGTCATCATATGCATGCATCCTAATCGATCATGCCATAGTTAATATAAATCAGAAAAACTTGTCCCTCATAAGACCTAGTCCTCGCTCCTAGGTATAATGTCATAAAACAGAATAACACCTATGTCTACGTGATGAA
This sequence comes from Hordeum vulgare subsp. vulgare, assembly GCF_904849725.1. Classification (NCBI taxonomy): domain Eukaryota; kingdom Viridiplantae; phylum Streptophyta; class Magnoliopsida; order Poales; family Poaceae; genus Hordeum; species Hordeum vulgare. Next base: position 425,253,994 of record NC_058523.1, on the reverse strand, counting down.
GCACAAAAATCCAACGGTCTCCAACTTGTGGCTTGTGATCCTTCTTTATTTCTCTCCATGCTTCAATTGGAGCCTTTTTAATTTGCGGTCAGTCGAGTATGGAGCATCGAACTCAGCCCTCAATGGGCTTTTAGTTTTCATATGACCTTCTGGGTGCATCAACAAAGGCACTACATCATTTAGGAGTTGTTGTTGAAGAACATAATAATAACCTAGTTAGCGCAATGTAATCAACACCATTTATGCAATAGTAGAGAGTACTTAATTAGCAAACTCTTACCAAGATATTTCGGAGAATACACCCGCCCTCAACATATGCACTAGTGGCATGTAAAATGTATAATTTGGGCCAGTTCCCAAATTATACGGGAAGTTCTCCCTACCAACTAGGACACCAACTAGAAAGTAGAGAAGAACATCCTTCTCCTTCCAAGTTAGATGTGATCCATACATGTAGTGTGTCGTGTCAATTAATTTCCATAATTCACTTGAAGAAACGAAATAAGCTGTAAATTGTAATTTAACAAATTTAGTGTATGGATGAACACCAACTATTTAAAAATATAGAATGCAAATTACTTGACAAATATGGTTGATAAACTTACAAGAAGGTAAAACAGGAAGGATATCGACATCCATCCAAATGATGATGTTACCTCGCATATTATTTTCAAGACGAAGATCGATTGTTATTTCCATACCCTCCTGAAATCCATATGCCTTGCAAAGATCTTCCCAATTTGAGCACCCTATTTATGTGTTATAAACAAATGTGTGACCATGTATAGTCCTCAAGTTAGCTCTTCTCGTCTCCATACTCTCGTGGTCTTCGAAACCGAGCCTCTCCAACACATACCTTCTTGCATGGCAAGGGAGTAACTAGTCGAATTGTATAAAACAGAAATTAGACGTTGAAGCAAAGAAACAGAAGACATGAATGCTTAATTATGAAAAATCTCTTATCATCGTTGCGTACCATAGAAACCTCGAAGGTCTCGTCAAGCTTGATGTTGAAGAACTTGTCGTCTCGCAGGTGATGCATGTCGCACAAACCCCGATAGTCGCTGCAATATTCACACTCCCAATAGTCATCATCACACATTTCCTATTTTAATGTGGCAATTTAACTTATAATCCGTGGAACATGTTTGTAAATGCGTAAACAACAACCGTGACACTATATCTAAAGAATTGAACATCTATATATAAACATGGGTGCATTCTGTTTAGGAGATAAATATATATAGAATTCATATATATATATTTGATTTTATGAACAATCATATTTGATACATGGTTGGTGTTGAGGTACCATAGTTCCATATGTAGATAAATATATTGGTTGGGATCAACTACTTAGGTATATATATATAGGTAAAATGTTTGGGGCACCTAGGTGCCTGGGCACCTAGATTCCTGTTATAGCATGTGATATTCATGATGCATGGCGTACAATCCACGACACATGACTTTCCAAATTTTACTTGCATGCACTATGACCTTTAGTAGGCAATGATTGCTTTCCAAAATATATACTATTGATTTGCTAGCAATGATTCCTTTCCAAATAAAAAGTGTATGTATATACGTTCTGATTTTTTTAGGTATTAGATATGACCAAATAATACGAAACATCGTTGCAAATGTTTGTATGTATAATTACAATGTATATTATGCATTTTCTGAAGTTTTAATTTTCAAGGTATCTAGTATTAAAAAATTAACGCAGGGTCACACATTTTAACACTAATATTTCTAGACAAAATAAGGTGACAAAATAATAAAAAATGTGATCATAATTGTTCTTTACTTTTAGGTATATATATGATGCATGTTGTGTTGGGGAACGTCGCATGGGAAACAAAAAATTTCCTACGCGCACGAACACCTATCATGGTGATGTCCATCTACGAGAGGGGATGTGTGATCTACGTACCCTTCTAGACCGTACAGCAGAAGTGTTAGTGAACACGGTTGATGTAGTGGAACGTCCTCACGTCCCTCGATCCGCCCCGTGAACCGTCCCGCGATCAGTCCCACGATCTAGTGCCGAACGGACGGCACCTCCGCGTTCAGCACACGTACAGCTCGACGATGATCTCGGCCTTCTTGATCCAGAAAGAGAGACGGAGAGGTAGAAGAGTTCTCCGGCAGCATGATGGCGCTCCGGAGGTTGGTGATGATCTCGTCTCAGCAGGGCTCCGCCCAAGCTCCGCAAAAACGCGATCTAGAGGTAAAACCGTGGAGATATGTGGTCGGGCTGCCGTGGCAAAGTTGTGTCAAATCAGCCCTAAAACCTCCGTATATATAGGGGGAAGAGGGGGAGCCTTGCCTTGGGGTCCAAGGACCCCTAAGGGCTTCGGCCGAGCCAAGGGGGGCAGCCCTCCCCTTCCAAACCGAGTCCAACTAGGTTTGGAAGGAGGAGTCCTACCCCCCTTTTCCCACCTCCTCTTTTTTTTCTTTTCTCTTTGATTTTTCTTCTTATGGCGCATAGGGCTCTTTTGGGCTGTCCCACCAGCCCACTAAGGGCTGGTGCGCCACCCCCAATGCCTATGGGCTTCCCCGGGGTGGGTTGCCCCCCCCCCCCCCCCGGTGAACTTCCGGAACCCATTCGTCATTCCCGGTAACTCCAAAAACCTTCCGGTAATCAAATGAGGTCATCCTATATATCAATCTTCGTTTCTGGACCATTTCGGAAACCCTCGTGACGTCCGTGATCTCATCCGGTACTCCGAACAACATTCGGTAACCAACCATATAACTCAAATACGCATAAAACAACGTCGAACCTTAAGTGTGCAGACCCTGCGGGTTCGAGAACTATGTAGACATGACCCGAGAGACTCCTCGGTCAATATCCAATAGCGGGACCTGGATGCCCATATTGGATCCTACATATTCTACGAAGATCTTATCGTTTGAACCTCAGTGCCAAGGATTCATATAATCCCGTATGTCATTCCCTTTGTCCTTCGGTATGTTACTTGCCCGAGATTCGATCGTCAGTATCCGTATACCTATTTCAATCTCGTTTACCGGCAAGTCTCTTTACTCGTTCTGTAATACAAGATCCCGCAACTTACACTAAGTCACATTTCTTGCAAGGCTTGTGTGTGATGTTGTATTACCGAGTGGGCCCCGAGATACCTCTCCGTCACACGGAGGGACAAATCCCAGTCTCGATCCATACTAACTCAACGAACACCTTCGGAGATACCTGTAGAGCATCTTTATAGTCACCCAGTTACGTTGCGATGTTTGATACACACAAAGTATTCCTCCGGTATTAGTGAGTTATATGATCTCATGGTCATAGGAACAAATACTTGACACGCAGAAAACAGTAGCAACAAAATGACACGGTCAACATGCTACGTCTATTAGTTTGGATCTAGTCCATCACGTGATTCTCCTAATGACGCGATCTAGTTATCAAGCAACAACACCTTGTTCATAATCAGAAGACACTCACTATCTTTGATCAACTGGCTAGCCAACTAGAGGCTTGCTAGGGACAGTGTTTTGTCTATGCATCCACACATGTAAATGAGTCTTCATTCAATACAATTATAGCATGGATAATAAACGATTATCTTGATACAGGAATTATAATAATAACTATATTTATTATTGCCTCTAGGACATAATTCCAACAGTCTCCTACTTGCACTAGAATCAATAATGTAGCCCTCACATCATCATGCGAATTACATTGTAATAAATCTAACACCCATACAGTTCTGGTGTTGATCATGCTTTTCCCGTGGAAGAGGTTTAGTCAGCGGGTCTGCCACATTCAGATCCGTGTGCACTTTGCATATATTTACGTCCTCCCCTTCGACGTAGTCGCGGATGAGGTTGGAGCGTCGTTTGATGTGTCTGGACTTCTTGTGAAACCGTGGTTCCTTTGCTAAGGCAATGGCACCCGTGTTGTCACAGAACAAGGTTATTGGATTCAGTGCGCTTGGCACCACTCCAAGATCCGTCATGAATTGCTTCATCCACACACCCTCCTTAGCCGCCTCCGAGGCAGCCATGTACTCCGCTTCACATGTAGAATCTGCTACGACGCTTTGCTTGGAACTGCACCAGCTTACCGCACCCCCATTAAGAATAAATATGTATCCGGTTGCGACTTAGAGTCGTCCGGATCTGTGTCAAAGCTTGCATCAACGTAACCTTTTACGACGAGCTCTTCGTCACCTCCATACATGAGAAACATCTCCTTAGTCCTTTTCAGGTACTTCAGGATATTCTTGACCGATGTCCACTGATCCACTCCTGGATTACTCTGGAACCTACCTGCCATACTTATGGCCAGGCTAAAGTCCGGTCTAGTGCACAGCATTGCATACATGATAGAACCTATGGTTGAAGCATAGGGGACGGTGCGCATATGCTCTCTATCCTCATCAGTTGCTGGGCACTGAGTCTTACTCAATCTCGTACCTTGTAAAACTGGCAAGAACCCTTTCTTGGACTGTTCCATTTTGAACCTCTTCAAAACTTTATCAAGGTATGTGCTTTGTGAAAGTCCTATCAGGCGTTTTGATCTATCCCTGTAGATCTTAATGCCTAGAATGTAAGCAGCTTCTCCTAGGTCCTTCATAGAGAAACTTTTATTCAAGTAATCCTTTATTCTCTCCAAAAACTCTACGTTGTTTCCAATCAGCAATATGTCATCCACATATAATATTAGAAACGCCACAGAGCTCCCACTCACTTTCTTGTAAATACAAGATTCTCCAACCACTTGTATAAACCCAAATGCTTTGATCACCTCATCAAAGCGTTTGTTCCAACTCCGAGATGCTTGCACTAGTCCATAAATGGATCGCTGGAGCTTGCACACCTTGTTAGTATTCTTAGGATCGACAAAACCTTCGGGTTGCATCATATATAACTCTTCCTTAAGGAAACCGTTAAGGAACGCCGTTTTGACATCCATCTGCCAGATTTCATAATTGAAAAATGCAGCTATTTCTAACATGATTCTGACGGACTTAAGCATCGCTACGGGTGAGAATGTCTCATCGTAGTCAACTCCTTGAACTTGTGAAAAACCCTTTGCCACAAGTCGAGCTTTATAAACGGTCACATTGCCGTCAGCGTCCGTCTTCCTCTTGAAGATCCATTTGTTCTGAATAGCCTTGCGGCCCTCAGGCAGTACTTCCAAAGTCCACACATTGTTCTCATACATGGATCCTATCTCGGACTTCATGGCTTCTAGCCATTTGTTGGAATCTGGGCCCACCATTGCTTCTTCATAATTTGCAGGTTCATTGTTGTCCAACAACATGATTGATAAGACGGGATTACCGTACCACTCTGGAGCAGCACGTGGTCTCGTCGACCTGCGTGGTTCGACAGAAACTTGAACCGGAGTTTCATGATCATCATCATTAACTTCCTCCTCAACCGGCGTCGCAACAACAGAGGTTTCCCCTTGCCCTGCGCCACCATCCAGCGGGATGAGAGGTTCGACAACCTCGTCAAGTTCTATCTTCCTCCCACTCAATTCTCTCGAGAGAAACTCCTTCTCGAGAAAAGCTCCGTTTTTAGCAACAAACACTTTGCCCTCGGATTTGAGATAGAAGGTGTACCCAACTGTCTCTTTTGGGTAACCTATGAAGATGCACTTTTCCGCTTTGGATTCCAGCTTTTCAGGCTGAAGCTTTTTGACATAAGCATCACATCCCCAAACTTTAAGAAACGACAACTTTGGCCTTTTGCCATACCACAGTTCGTATGGTGTCGTCTCAACGGATTTTGATGGTGCCCTATTTAAAATGAATGCAGCTGTTTCTAATGCATAACCCCAAAACGATAACGGCAAATCGGTAAGAAACATCATAGATTGCACCATCTCTAATAAAGTACGATTACGACGTTCGGACACACCATTACGCTGTGGTGTTCCAGGCGGTGTCAACTGTGAAACAATTCCACATTGTTTTAAGTGAGCACCAAACTCGAAACTCAGATATTCACCCCCACGATCAGACCGTAGGAACTTGATCTTCTTGTTACGATGATTTTCAACTTCACTCTGAAATTGTTTGAACTTTTCAAATGTTTCAGACTTGTGCTTTATTAAGTAGACATAACCATATCTACTCAAATCGTCAGTGAAGCTGAGAAAATAACGATATCCGCCGCGTGCCTCTACGCTCATCGGACCACACACATCGGTATGTATGATTTCCAACAAGTCACTTGCACGCTCCATTGTTTCGGAGAACGGAGTTTTAGTCATCTTGCCCATGAGGCATGGTTCGCACGTGTCAAGTGAATCAAAGTCAAGTGACTCCAAAAGTCCATCGACATGGAGTTTCTTCATGTGCTTTACACCAATATGACCTAAGCGGCAGTGCCACAAAAATATGGCGCTATCATTGTTAACTCTAACTCTTTTGGTCTGAATGTTATGTATGTGTGTATCACTATCAAGATTCAATATGAACAATCCTCTCACATTGGGTGCATGACCATAAAAGATGTTACTCATAGAAATAGAACAACCATTATTCTCTGACTTAAAAGAGTAACCGTCTCGCAATAAACAAGATCCAGATATAATGTTCATGCTCAACGCAGGCACTAAATAACAATGATTCAAGTTCATAACTAATCCTGATGGTAACTGAAGTGAAACTGTGCCGACATCGATTGCATCAACCTTGGAACCATTTCCCACGCGCATCGTCACTTCATCTTTCGCCAGCCTTCGTCTATTCCGCAGTTCCTGTTTCGAGTTGCAAATATGAGCAACAGAACCGGTATCGAATACCCAGGCACTACTACGAGAGCCGGTTAAGTACACATCAATAACATGTATATCAAATATACCTGATTTTTCTTTGGCCGCCTTCTTATCCGCCAGATACTTGGGGCAATTGCGCTTCCAGTGACCCATACCCTTGCAATAGTAACACTCTGTTTCAGGCTTAGGTCCAGCTTTGGGTTTCTTCGTCGGATTGGCAACAGGCTTGCCGCTCTTCTTTGAATTACCCTTCTAGCCTTTGCCGTTTCTCTTGAAACTAGTGGTCTTATTCACCATCAACACTTGATGCTCTTTACGGAGTTCAGACTCTGCGACTTTCAGCATCGCAAACAACTCGCCGGGAGACTTGTTCATCCCTTGCATGTTGTAGTTCAACACAAAGCCTTTATAGCTTGGCGGCAGTGATTGAAGGATTCTGTCAGTGATAGCCTCTTGCGGGAGTTCAATCCCCAGCTCAGCTAGACGGTTTGAGTACCCAGACATTTTGAGCACATGTTCACTGACAGACGAGTTCTCCTCCATCTTGCAAGCATAGAATTTATCGGAGGTCTCATACCTCTCGATCCGGGCGTTCTTCTGAAAGATAAACTTCAACTCCTGGAACATCTCAAATGCTCCATGACGCTCAAAGCGACGTTGAAGTCCCGGTTCTAAGCCATACAAGACTGCACATTGAACTACTGAGTAGTCCTCCTTACGTGCTAACCAAGCGTTCTTAACATCCTGATCAGCCGTAGCGGGTGTTTCATCTCCTAGCGCAACATTAAGGACATAATCCTTCTTCCCAGCTTGTAAGATTAGCTTAAGATTACGAGCCTAGTCTACAAAGTTGCTTCCATCATCTTTCAACTTAGCTTTCTCTAGGAACGTATTAAAATTCAGGGTGACTGTCGCATGAGCCACGATCTACAACACAAATATATTCAAAGTGGACTGAGACTATGTTCAAGATAATTAGAGTTTAACTTAATCAAATTACTCGCTAAACTCCCACTCAAAAAGTACATCTCTCTAGTCATTTGAGTGGTTCATGATCCACTTACACTAGCTCAAGTCCGATCATCACGTGAGTTGAGCATAGTTTCAGTGGTAAGCATCCCCATGCTAATCATATCATCTATATGATTCATGATCGACCTTTCGGTCTCATGTGTTCTGAAGCCATGTCTCCACATGCTAGGCTCGTCAAGCTTAACCCGAGTGTTCCGCGTGCGCAACTGTTTTGCACCCGTTGTATGTGAAAGTTGAGTCTATCACACCCGATCATCACGTGGTGTCTCGAAACGACGAACTGTAGCAACGGTGCACAGTCGGGGAGAACACAATTTCGTCTTGAAATTTTAGTGAGAGGTCACCTCATAATGCTACCGTCGTTCTAAGCAAAATAACGTGCATAAAAGGATTAACATCACATGCAATTCATAAGTGACATGATATGGCCATCATCACGTGCTCCTTGATCTCCATCACCAAAGCACCGGCACGATCTTCTTGTCACCGGCGCCACACCATGATCTCCATCAACGTGTCGCCATCGGGGTTGTCGTGCTACTCATGCTACTACTACTAAAGCTACATCCTAGCAAAATAGTAAACGCATCTGCAAGCACAAACGTTAGTATAAAGACAACCCTATGGCTCCTGCCGGTTGCCGTACCATCGACATGCAAGGCGATATTATCTATTACAACATGATCATCTCATACATCCAATATATCACATCACATCGTTGGCCATATCACATCACAAGCATACCCTGCAAGAACAAGTTAGACATCCTCTAATTCTGTTGTTGCATGTTTTACATGGTGACCATGGGTATCTAGTAGGATCGCATCTTACATACGCAAACACCACAACGGAGATATATGAGTTGCTATTTAACCTCATCCAAGGACCTCCTCGGTCAAATCCGATTCAACTAAAGTTGGAGAAACTGACACTTGCCAGTCATCTTTGAGCAACGGGGTTACTCGTAGCGATGAAACCAGTCTCTCGTAAGCGTACGAGTAATGTCGGTCCAAGCCGCTTCAATCCAACAATACCGCGGAATCAAGAAAAGACTAAGGAGGGCAGCAAAACGCACATCACCGCCCACAAAAACTTTTGTGTTCTACTCGAGAAGACATCTACGCATGAACCTAGCTCATGATGCCACTGTTGGGGAACATCGCATGGGAAACAAAAAATTTCCTACGCGCACGAAGACCTATCATGGTGATGTCCATCTACGAGAGGGGATGTGTGATCTACGTACCCTTGTGGACCGTACAGCAGGAGTGTTAGTGAACGCGGTTGATGTAGTGGAACGTCCTCACGTCCCTCGATCCGCCCCGCGAACCGTCCCGCGATCAATCCCACGATCTAGTGTCGAACGGACAACACCTCCGCGTTCAGCACACGTACAGCTCGACGATGATCTTGGCCTTCTTGATCCAGCAAGAGAGACGGAGAGGTAGAAGAGTTCTTTGGCAGCGTGATGGTGCTCCGGAGGTTGGTGATGATCTCGTCTGAGCAGGGCTCCGCCCGAGCTCCGCAGAAACACGGTCTAGAGGTAAAACCGTGGAGATATGTGGTCGGGCTGCCATGGCAAAGTTGTGTCAAATCAGCCCTAAAACCTCGGTATATATAGGGGGAACAGGGGGAGCCTTGCCTTGGGGTCCAAGGACCCCTAAGGGATTCGGCCGAGCCAAGGGGGGCAGCCCTCCCCTTCCAAACCGAGTCCAACTAGGTTTGGAAGGAGGAGTCCTTCCCCCTTTTCCCACCTCCTCTTTTTTTTCTTTTCTCTTTGATTTTCTTCTTATGGCGCATAGGGCTCTTTTGGTCTGTCCCACCAGCCCACTAAGGGCTGGTGCACCACCCCCAATGCCTATGGGCTTCCCCGGGGTGGGTTGCCCCCCCCCCCGGTGAACTTCCGGAACCCATTCGTCATTCCCGGTACATTCCCGGTAACTCCGAAAACCTTCCGGTAATCAAATGAGGTCATCCTATATATCAATCTTCATTTCCGGACCATTCCAGAAACCCTCGTGATGTCCGTGATCTCATCCGGGACTCCGAACAACATTCGGTAACCAACCATATAACTCAAATACGCATAAAACAATGTCGAACCTTAAGTGTGCAGAACCTGCGGGTTCGAGAACTATGTAGACATGACCCGAGAGACTCCTCGGTCAATATCCAATAGCGGGACCTGGATGCCTATATTGGATCCTACATATTCTACGAAGATCTTATCGTTTGAACCTCAGTGCCAAGGATTCATATAATCCCGTATGTCATTCCCTTTGTCCTTCGGTATGTTACTTGCCCGAGATTCGATCGTCAGTATCCGTATGCCTATTTCAATCTCGTTTACCGGTAAGTCTCTTTACTCGTTCCGTAATACAAGATCCCGCAACTTACACTAAGTCACATTGCTTGCAAGGCTTGTGTGTGATGTTGTATTACCGAGTGGGCCCCGAGATACCTCTCCGTCACACGGAGTGACAAATCCCAGTCTCGATCCATACTAACTCAACGAACACCTTCGGAGATACCTGTAGAGCATCTTTATAGTCACCCAGTTACGTTGCGACGTTTGATACACACAAAGTATTCCTCCGGTGTTAGTGAGTTATATGATCTCATGGTCATAAGAACAAATACTTGACACGCAGAAAACAATAGCAACAAAATGACACGATCAACATGCTACGTCTATTAGTTTGGGTCTAGTCCATCATGTGATTCTCCTAATGACGTGATCCAGTTATCAAGCAACAACACCTTGTTCATAATCAGAAGACACTGACTATCTTTGATCAACTGGCTAGCCAACTAGAGGCTTGCTAGGGACAGTGTTTTGTCTATGCATCCACACATGTAAATGACTCTTCATTCAATACAATTATAGCATGGATAATAAACGATTATCTTGATACAGGAATTATAATAATAACTATATTTATTATTGCCTCTAGGGCATAATTTCAACATGTTGATACCCACACATGATTTTTTTTCCTATGTACATATACCCACACATAATTCTTTTTAATTTTACGTATGTACGTTGCATGCCTATACTCACACATGATTTATTTTGTTCGTACATGGACCTAAGACATCATACCCGCATACCCTTTTCCAATACATGCATGGTTTGGAGATGTACACAAAACTGATATACTTTGTCACTGATATACTTTGAACAATACATGCATGGTTTGGAGATGTATATCAGTTTTGTGTCACATGTCATTTCCTTGTCGCTACATAACCTTTTCACAATCAATCTTCCAATACTTAAATTAAAAGGGTATGCACAAATCAGGCTATTGAAGTTAATATTTAAATTATGTGAAATGATGATACCATGCCAAGTTTCAGCCTTTTCACAGTTAATTTGTAGCGCTTTTCAATTTCAGGGTCATTTAGCTCAAAAAATCATTAAATGCATGGAAAATAGCAAATGAGGTGAGAAAGGGTTAACAAATTACGAGGTGACTTTGAATGATGCATATTGAGGGCACAAAATGTCTGGAGTTGAAATAAGATTAAGAAATAAAATGCCTTTGTAAGAGATGAGTATTCGTGCGGAACCCTGATACTTCGAAAGACATAGTCCAGTTTGAACACGAAGTGCATCTTGTTTTTGTCGTAACCCTTCCAACTTTTTAGTACGTGCTATGTGGGTGAAATGATGATATCATGCCAAGTTTTAGCCTTTTCGGAGTTCATATGTAGCGCTTTTCAATTTCAGGGTCATTTAGCTAAAAAATCGTTAATGCACGGAAAATAGCAAATGAGGTGAAAAAGGATTGAACATTTATGAGGTGACTTTGAATGATGCATATTGATAGCACAAAAAGTCTAGAGTTGAATTAAGATTAAAAAAATAAACTGCCTTTGTAAGAGATGAGTATTCGTCCGGAACCCTGATACTTCGAAAGAGACAGTCCAGTTTTTACACGAAATGCATCCTGTTTTTGTCGTAACCTTTCCAACTTTTAAGCACATGCTACGTGGGCGAAATTGTGATAACATGCCAAGTTTCAGCCTTTTCAGAGTTCATTTATAGAGCATTCCAATTTTAGGGTCATTTTGTTCAAAAACAAATCATTAAATGCATGGAAAATAGCGAATGAGGTGAGAAAGGGTTGGAAAATTATGAGGTGACTTTGAATGATGCATATTGACAGCACAAAAAGTCTGCAGTTGAAATAAGATTAAAAAAATGAAATGCCTTTGTAAGAGATGAGTATTCATGTGGAACCCTGATACTTCGAAAGAGATAGTCGAGTTAGCTACATAATGTTTCTTCGCGTTTCAAATGCAAAAACACACACATATATACCCGGAAACTCACTAAGAAGAAAGGGATGACAGTGAAAGTCGGTCACATTCAAGATTGGGATATCGGGGTATAAAACTTTTTCTTCGCGTGTGTCCCTTTGCGCCGTAACCATGGACAATCTTCATCATTTAACAGGATGCTTGGGTTAGTCTTCACTCTGAAGGGAGGAATTTCGTGAAACTTTTCATAATCTTGTGACATGTCTGCCTTGTCCTCCACTCCCACGATGTATATTTTCCCTGAAAGAACTATGTGGCGCTTTGGCTCATCGTATGATGTATTCGCTTCCTTACCTTTTCTCTTTCTCAGCTTGGTAGACATGTCCTTCACATAGAAAACTTGCGCCACATCATTGGCTAGGACGAATGGTTCATTTGTGTACCCAAGATTGTTGAGATCCGCTGTTGTCATTCCATACCGCGGGTCTTTCTTTACCCCGCCTCCTTTTGAGATTGACCCATTTGCACCGAAACAAAGGGACCTTCAAATTGTTTCCATAGTCAAGTTCCCATATCTCCTCTATGTAACCATAATATGTGTCCTTTGTCCTATTGTTGGTGTTTGCTGCATCAAAGCGGACACCACTGTTTTGGTTGGTGCTCCTTTTATCTTGGGTCATCGTGTAAAATGTATTCCCATTTATCTCATACCCATTGAAAGTCGATATAGTCGAAGATGGTGACTTGGCCAGCAAGTACAGGTCATCTCCAACTTCAGGGTCATGCATGACACGTGTTTGCAACCAATCGTCGAATAACGACATGTGTGTACGTTTGATCCAGGGATCAGACTACTTCGGGTTCTTGGAGCGTGCAATATCCATATGTTCCTCGATATACGGAGCCACCAAGGTGAAATTTTGAAGAACTGTGTAGTGTGCTTCCGCCTAAGAATGCACGTCCGTACATATTACTGAATCCTTTCCCAGCGTGCCTTTTCCACCTAGTTTGCCCTCATGACGTGATTCGGGAAGACCAATCGACTTAATATTAGGAATAAAGTCAACACAAAACTCAATGACCTCCTGTGTTTCGTGGCCCTTGGAGATGCTTCCTTCTGGCCTAGCACGGTTGTGAACATATTTCTTTAAGACTCTAGTGAACCTCTCGAAGGGTAACATATTGTGTAGAAATACAGGGCCCAGAATGGCAATCTCTTCAACTAGGTGAACTAGGACGTGTGTCATGATATTGAAGAAGGATGGTGGGAACACCAACTCGAAACTGACAAGACATTGCACCAAATCATTCTGTAACCTTGGTAGGATTTCTGAATTGATTACTTTCTGAGAGATTGCATTGAGGAATGCACATAGCTTCACAATGGATGATCGGACATTTTTCGGTAGAAGCCCCCTCAATGCAACCGGAAGCAATTGCGTCATAATAACGTGGCAGTCATCAGACTTTAGGTTCTGGAATATTTTTTCTCTGCCATATTTATTATTCCCTTTATATTCGACGAGTAGCCAGACGGGGCCTTCATACTAAGCAGGCATTCAAAGAAGATTTCCTTCTCTTCTTTGGTAAGAGCATAGCTTGGAGGACCTTCATACTTCTTTGGATGCATGCCATCTTTTTCGTGCATACGTTGCTGGTCCTCCCGTGCCTCCGGTGTACCTTTTGTCTTCCCATACATGCACAAGAAGACTAGCAGGTTCACGCAAAGATTCTTCGTCACATGCATCACGTCTAGTGTAGAGCGGACCTCTAGGACTTTCCAATAAGATAGGTCGCAAAATATAGATTTCTTCTTCCACATGGGTGCGTGTCCGTCAACGTCATTCGGAACCCATTGTCCGTCGGGACCCTTTCCAAAAATTACTTTTAAATCCTTCACCATATGAAGTATATGATCACTAGTACGATGGTCAGGCTTCTTCCGTTGATCTGCCTCACCTTTGAAATGCTTGCCTTCTTTTCTTAAGAGATGCTTGATCGGAAGAAATCGACGATGTCCTAGGTACACATTCTTCTTACATTTATCCAAATATATACTTACGGTATCATCTAAATAATGCGTGCATGCGTGATATCCCTTGTTTGTCTCTCCTGAAAGGTTACTAAGAGCATGCCAATCATTGATGGTTACAAACAACAACGCTCGTAGGTCAAATTCATGTTGTTTGTGCTCATCTCACACACGTACACCTTTGATATCCCACAACTATATAAGTTCTTCAACTAATGGCCTCGGGTACACAACATTGTTGTTGTCAGGTTGCTTGGGGCCTTGGATGAGCACAAACATCATAATGAACTTTTGCTTCATGCACAACCAAGGAGGAAGGTTATATATACATAGAGTCACGGGCCAGGTGCTATGATTGCTGCTCTGCTCCCCAAAAGGACTAATTCCATCTACACTTAAACCAAACCAATAGCTCCTTGGGTCATCTGCAAAGTCCGGCCACTCTCTCTCGATTTTCCTCCACTACGACCCATCTACGGGTACTCTCAACTTCCCGTCTTTCTTACGCTCGTCTTTGTGCCATCGCATAAACTTGGCATGTTCTTTGTTCTGGAACAAACGTTTCAACCGTGGTATTGTAGGAGCATACTAGATCACCTTGGCAGGAATTCCTTTCTTGGAGTGCTGGACCTCAACATCGTCACCAGGGTCATCACGGCCGATCTTATAGTGCTCGGCACCGTGGTACAGGATGCAGTCATTAGGGCATGCATGTATCTTCTGCACCTCTAATCCTAGCGGGCAAATAGTCTTCTTTGCTTCGTACTGTAACGCCCAAGATGCAATTCTATCCTCAATTTGGCACGGGGGCCTCGTTAGGGATAGAAGTGCATCTCGTCGTTTCGCAAGAATGGATATCGTTACAAGTACATGTAATGAAAAGATGAGATACATAAAATTGGCTTACACTCGCCACAAGCTACATCAGAGTCACAACAGTACAATACATAAATATCACGAAGAAGAGCAGGGTCCGACTACAGACGAAAACAAACGAGAAAAGAGAACGACGTCCCTCCTTGCTATCCCAGGCTGCCGGCCTGGAACCCATCCTAGATCGATGATGAAGAAGAAGAAGAAGCAACTCCAAATGAACAATCAATGCGCTCGCATCAAGTAACCTTTACCTGTACCTGCAACTGGTGTTGTAGTAATCTGTGAGCCACAGAGGACTCAGCAATCTCATTTCCAAAGGTATCAAGACTAGCAAAGCTTAATAGGTGAGGTATGATTAAGTGGTGAGGCTGCAGCAAGCGACTAAGCATATGTGAGGTGTCTAACTTACGAGTACAAGAATAAAGAGGGGGATGATCTACGCATAGCGGACGTGAACTAATAATGATCAAACGAATGATTCTGAACACCTACCTACGTCAGACATAACCCCACCGTGTCCTCAATCGGAGAATGAACTCATGAAAGAGACAGTCACAGTTACGCACTCAGTTGGCATATTTTAATTAAGTTAACTTCAAGTTGTCTAAAACCAGTGTTAAACAAAGTTCCCACGTTGCCACATAACCGCGGGCACGGCTTTCCGAAAAGATTTAACCCTGCATGGGTGCTCCAACTAGTCCATCACAAATTACCACAAGCCGCATAGAAATCCTCGATCACGACACTCGCGATCTCGTCGGATTCCTTAGTGGAAAACCACAACTCTGAGATTACCCAAAGCATCACCGGAATCCCGATGCACAAGATATCTCGTAAAAGGTAAAACTAATCCAGCAAGGCCACCCGGTGTGTCGACGAACCCGATAGGAGCCGCGTATCTCGTTCTCAGGACACACCGTCTATGCATAGTGGACGGTAGCCAAAGGCACGAGTTGCCCCGAGGTGGCACCGCCAACTGCTAGGTGGGTGGACCAACACTAATGCGGAGCACTGGCCCGGAGGTTGATTAAATTTCGTCGGGTTAATTACTCCCTATGTGGTTCATTAGTTATTAGGCAAATGTAAAACCAATGTTGGGCCTTGCCAGACCAGCTTTAAACTAAAACGAATTATCAAGGGGGTCCCCATAACAACCCCGATCGTGTTAGGAGCGCTCAATTATGGAACATAACACCGGT
This sequence comes from Hordeum vulgare subsp. vulgare, assembly GCF_904849725.1. Taxonomy (NCBI): domain Eukaryota; kingdom Viridiplantae; phylum Streptophyta; class Magnoliopsida; order Poales; family Poaceae; genus Hordeum; species Hordeum vulgare. Next base: position 425,237,823 of record NC_058523.1, on the reverse strand, counting down.
AGCCGAAACTAAGGGGGCAAAGGTGGAACAAAACACCAGGCTAGAAAGGCCGAGCCTTCCACCTTTTACCAAGTATATAGGTGCATTAAATTAAATATCAATTAATAGGGTGATATAACAAGGAACCCATGTTGTCACATGGAAGCAACTGCACCTGCAACTAGCAACGCTAACACATGGTTAAGCAAGCGGTAACATAGCCAATCAGTGTTTGCTAGGTTGTGAACAGGTTGAAGGTTTTCATGGCATTGTTGAGAGGCTGATATTTAACATGTGGTAGGCAATGAGACATAGCGACAGAAACGATAATACTAGCATGGCAATGATAGTAATGGTATTTGGGGAAATGGTCATCTTGCCTGAGATCCCGCTTGGAAGAAGAACCACTCTGTCAAGCAGATGAACTGATGTAGTCGAAAGGGTCCTCACAATCTGACACGCTTGCGGAACTCTATCGAGACGGAGAAACTGGAAACAAGAATCAACACACGAAATTCACCACACGATGCACAACACATATGATGCGTGAACGGATGAAAATATGCAAGACATGGCATGTCAATTCACAACACTCAAACACTACACATTAAGTGAAGTTCAATATGCAACGAGTTGCATATTGACGAAACTCCACATACGAATTATTTAGTTCTATCCCGATTGGATACACGGCAATATTAAATGTGGTTAAACATGGCACGAGGTGAAGCATGTGAGTCTACATGTCATACTAGTCGGTTAACACGCGGAACATTGAATGGAGCTACGGTTACAAGAAACATGCAACACACGATAGTATGCCATGTATGCGACATGCATGCAAGTTCATAACAACATTGGCAAGAAGAATATGAAGCATGTGTTACCACGGCGAACGGAAGGGAACCATGGTGGCAAAACGGAAACGATGCCACGGCAACGTTCCGGTCACGATAGCTCGATAAGATATCGATGCTAACGAATTGGGAGCGTGTGCGTGTCATGCCAAATAAATGATGGGGTGATCCCGATTACCGGGTTCTGATGTGTCGGGGGACGCAAAATAGGGACAACATGCTAATAATGTGGCATCTACGAAACATACATCATGACAATGCAAACAGCAATACATGCCTCGAAACTAATAAGATCACACAAGAAAAATAAAATATGCATGAGCCGAATTGCAACATAGTGCAGCGGCCCAGATTTGGATCAAGCTGGAATGGTTGAGGGTGCGTGCACAATTAAAACAGAAAAAAAACAATAATAAAAACAAATTTGAGGCTCCTGGGATTTGAACCCAATATCTTCGGGTTGAAACTTGCAGCACCAGCCATCAAGCTAGGGACACATCTTGTGACCAAATGGCCTCAGGCGTTATAAAACACAATGAGAGTTAATCCTCAGGCTGAGGCGAAAATGCAAAATAAAATATGCATGAGCCGAATTGCAACATAGTGCAGCGGCCCAGATTTGGATCAAGCTGGAATGGTTGAGGGTGCGTGCACAATTAAAACAGAAAAAAAAACAATAATAAAAACAAATTTGAGGTTCCTGGGATTTGAACCCAGTATCTTCGGGTTGAAACTTGCAGCACCAGCCATCAAGCTAGGGACACATCTTGTGACCAAATGGCCTCGGGCGTTATAAAACACAATGAGAGTTAATCCTCAGGGTGAGGCGAAAATGCAAAATAAAAGTGCAGCCGAGGGGTTTTGATCCCTGGCTGCTCAGTAAATACCTGACATGCTATCCACTGCGCTATGGTTGAGCTTATTATGCATAGGGAGTTTTAATCGATATGAAACATATTGTAGCGCTGAACTGAACAAAAATGCAACAGAATTGTGAAATGAAAAAGGTGTGCGCACTTTGACTTGATCCCGGGTCTCCCAGTTTGCAATGCAGCACGCTGACCAGTGGGCTACAAGCAGACAGTGATACAAAAGTGAGTTCGCTGATGATGAAACAAACCCCGATGATTACCTGACGAAACTGAACGTCGAACAGCTCTGTAGCAGGTCGGGGATGCACGGGATGCCATGGCGGGATCGGCTTGGGGATGAGGTCCGGAGGCGCGGGAATGGCGGGGTTCGATAGATCTAACACCGGGGGTTCCATTCCCGGCGACGAGGAGGCTTGGGGCGGCACTGACGGGGAGATCGGGCGACCGGCTGCAGCTCCTCTCAATGGTGGGGTGGTGCTGCACCTGTTGGACACGAGAGGGAAACAGAGAGTTGAGAGAGAGTTAGGAGAGAAAGGGAGGAGGAGGAAGGAGAGCTGGAAGGAGATGGGGATGGGAGAGTTTCTGGCCTGGAGCGGCTCCTGGAGGCGCGGGGTCACCGACTCCGACCTCCGGCGAGGCACGAGGCGGCGGGGTCGCGAGGCTCATGCACGAATGGATCAGAACGAGGCACATGAGGCAGCTCGGGTGGGCTCGCTTGCTGCAGAAGGAGCCATTCCTGCGAGCTACACCAGTGCAGAGCAGCGCGCTCGCGCGGGCGGACGCGACCAGGTGCACAGGGGAAGGAGGAGCTCGATCCTCCACACGGTGGTACTGCTGCTTGCAGAAGGCCGACGAGGGAACAAGCTTAATGTGGCGCGAAAGCTTCAAGCTCGGCCATGGAGGTCAACAGCGGGGCTGGTGGCTTCGCTTGGCAGGGCAAGGAGGCGACCAGGGGGCGGCGCACTGATTGGATCCGGGGATCCCAATGTGGGAGATGGGACAAAGGGGTGGCAGTGATACGTCCATTTTGCATCATGCTTTCATGTTGATATTTACCGTTTTATGGACTTTGTGGAACCATACTTATGCCTTTTCTCTCTTATTTTGCAAGGTTTATTTGAAGAGGGAGAATACCGGCAGCTGGAATTCTGGACTTCAAAAGGAGCAAGTCTGAGTCCTCTATTCTGCGCAACTCCAAATGCCCTGAAAATCAACGTGGATTTTTTTGGGAATACATAAAAAATACTGGGCGAAAGAAGTGTCAGAGGGGAGCAACCAGGGGCCCACAAGTCTGGTTGTCGTGGCCTACCCCCCCTGGTCGCGGCAACTGGGCTTGTGGGCACCCTGGTGGCCCACTGCCCCCCCCCCTCTTTTGCTATATGAAGGGTTTCGTCCGGAAAAAAATATGGGTGGAGCTTTTTCGTGGATTCTCTGCCGCCATGACGTGGAACTTGAGCAGATCCAATCTAGAGCTTCGGCAGGACGATCCTGCTGGGGAAACTTCCCTCCCGAAGGGGGAAATCGTCGCCTTCGTCATCACCAACATTCCTCTCGTCGGAGGGGAGGCATCTCCATCAACATCTTCATCAGCACCATCTCCTCTCCAAACCCTAGTTCATCTCTTGTAACCAATCTCCGTCTCGCGACTCCGATTGGTACTTGTAAGATTGCTAGCAGTGTTGATTACTCTTTGTAGTTGATGCTAGTTCGATTACTTGGTGGAAGAGTTTATGTTCATATCCTTGATGCTATTCATTACACCTATGATCATGATTGTGATTATGCTTTGTGAGTAGTTACTTTTGTTCCTGAGGACATGGGATAAGTCATGCTAATAATAGTCATGTGAATTTGGTATTCGTTCGGTATTTTGATATGTTGTATGTTGTTTTTCCTCTAGTGGTGTTATGTGAACGTCGACTACATAACACTTCACCATATTTGGGCCTAGAGGAAGGCATTGGGAAGTAGTAAGTAGATGATGGGTTGCTAGAGTGATAGAAGCTTAAACCCCAGTCTATGCGTTGCTTCGTAAGGGCCTGATATGGATCCACTAGTTTAGTGCTATGGTTAGACGTTGTCTTAATTCTTCTTTCGTAGTTGCGGATGCTTGCGAGAGGGGTTAATCATAAGTGGGATGCTTGTCCAAGTAAGGGTAGTACCCAAACGCCGGTCCACCCACATATCAAACTATCAAAGTAACGAACGTGAATCATATGAACATGATGAAACTAGCATGACAGAAATTCCCATGTGTCCTCGGGAGCGTTTTTCCTCTTATAAGACTTTGTTCAGGCTTGTCACTTGCTACAAAAGGGATTGGTCCACTTTCTGCACCATTGCTACTACTTGTTACTTGTTACTTTTCGCTTGCTACGTTTCACCTCACTACACCATCACTTGTTACTGCTACTTTCAGTCCTTGCAGTTATTACCTTGCTGAAAATCGTTTATCAGAGCCTTCTCCTCCTCGTTGGGTTCGACACTCTTACTTATCGAAAGGACTACGATTGATCCCCTATACTTGTGGGTCATCAAGACTCTTTTCTGGCGCCGTTGCCGGGGAGGGAAGTGCCTCTGGTAAGTGGAATTTGGTAAGGAAACATTTATATACCGTGCTGAAATTTATTGTCACTATGGAAACTGTTCCTCTGAGAAGTTTGTTCGGGATATATTCACCACGAACGGAAGCACGAGGAGTTGTTCCTCAACCTCAGGTACCTACTGCAAATATCTTTTATGAAATTCCTTCGGGTATTGTAGCGACCCGACTCAAAACGAGTCAAGCCTCTGTGTATCTGTGCCATCCCTGGATCAGTATGCTGGCACACATAGTACATCAATGTATATATCAAAGTGCAATCACATGTAAATAGCGTAAAACTGATATATACCTTAAATATCTCAGCGGAAGCAGTCAAGGGAGTGGAGTCCCAATAAACACCAACGGCAAGTTGAGTGTAGACTGTAACCCTGAAACGTACTCTTACTCGTTGAAGAAAAATATCTGCAACATAAGACGTTGCAGCCGTGTAGGTCAGCATATTGAATATGCCGGCAAGTCACATATGAGAGGGGGTAAAATATCATCTATACTATATGCATATATGGCAGGTGGTGTTGTAAGTTTTAGCGTAAAGAAAATTTTCTCCTACAACAAGAGAGGGGCTAAAAGCAAAATATTACTACGTAGTTGGTCGTTAATGAGATGGTTCCACCAACCAGTTCTCACACCCAAGTTATCAATATTACCCACATCAAATATATATAATGGTGTTGAGAATTCCAGATAACTTCAGTTCCTTTGGCTCAAGTTGTCCATGACCGTGGACACGGCTAATCGATTAGGTTTGAGTACTCTGCAGAGTTTTGCACACGTTCCCACAAGATTTGATCGCCTCCGTGTATGTCCTCGCACTTCAGGGTGTTTGAAGACCGGATGATCAAAACATGGTCTTTCAACGGGTCCCTCTGAATCCCTGTCGGTGCCCATCCAATCCTACCGTTCTTCTACATCTGCTAGCACCGCCTGTCCAGAGAAGCCACGTTGTCCAACCAAGCCAGAGCCCATAATGACTTGTGGCTGTGCAGGTAAGCCTTGGGTCTTGAAAATATCCGTTCGTCTCTTTGAGCTTGGGTGAAGCTTTCCGCAAGATGTCATGGCCGTCTCCAGCATCCCGGGTCATCCACTGGTTTCTCCAGGGAGCCGACCAACCGTCCTTCACCCAGAGTTGCATTGCATCACGAGGTCTTGAAAAGTCTTGACTTAACCGGTCTTGGTTATTAAATTATTCTCGCATCACTCGTGATAAACTCTCAACCAGAATCCCGTCTACTCAAGCATAGCAATATGAAATTTGTCGTCCCGGGCCAAGTAACGGGGTTGTTGGGTGCCTACCACATGACACTACAATATGTAACCATAATTTCCAAGTACCTACTCAGCATGCAATTGGGCATAGGATGGTAGAACTACGATGCATAAAACATAGGTGATACATGATCAAATGACTTGCCTGGTATTACTTGATGAAGATAGTCGCTCTCAAAATCCTGATAATTCTACTCGCCACACTCCGAGCAATCTATCATAAATGAATAGCATTCAATAAACATTCATGCCAAAAAGGAAGAACCAAGAGAACATAAGAACAAAGCATGTCTTGGTGCAAAATAACAACGTACTAAGGTTTAATAAAAAGGTCCTAAGTGTGTTGTAAAGTGAAGGTGCATGAATGAGATCAAAAGAGGTAATGGACGATGAACTATTGCTACATAAGCTCGACTTGCATACACTATGGGAGATGATAAAAAATATTGGGAGAACGACATGAATGTTATTTGACAAATAGTATAAGACATACGAATTTATTTGTAGAAAGAATTTCTTGAAATGGAGCACTACAACACAAGTTATAGCAAATTGAAGTATGAATTAATTTTGCATTCAAAAGGTCAAGAGAAGTTGAACTGAAGTACGATGGTTACGTACAAAAATATATGACATGAGTGTTTAGGGGTAAAAGGAATCAATTGAAAAGGTGGTACGATTTGCAAGATAAGATCAAATGAATGTTCGAATGCAAATTTGAATCGCTCAAATTTGTAAGGTTCAAAGGTCGAAACTAATGATGCTACTAGATATAGGACATCAATATGAGCGTGTAGAAAAAAGAATTACTAGATTTGAACTAGCGGATCAAAAGATACAAACACTTCAATATAACATTGAATCGGCTTAGAACGATGTGAACACTTTTGGGCACTAATAGATAAATCTGATTTCATCAAAATTATAAGTTGAAAAGTTAAAACTAATGATACAAACGGAAAGATTACTTTTATACGAATCCGACGCAATTGAATTCATCTAAAACGGAGCTACGGATAAAAAGATATGATCAAAAGAAGTTTGAATATGAATATGAACAAATTTTGAAATTTGAAAATTTCAAAAAGTTGATATGATAGGTTCACAGGATAGGTGGGATCAAGACGAAACTCTAGGCGTTGGTTTCATCTAATTCGGATAAACGAGTAAAAAGTTATGGCTATTTGAAAAATCAGGGCCAAGCTGTTTTACGGAATAAAAGTGCTACGTCTAATGTGGAAATACGAAGACTAATTAATATATCTAATTACTCTACCGTATACTAGTGTAGGAATACTAGTCTAGAAATAATAAACTACGGGAGTATAAAAAAATACGAAGAGAAATACCTTGAGAATGCAGAGTAAGAATTAATTCCAATGAGGAGGCGACTTCGAGAAATCCCACCGAACAGAAGAGAATATTTTTCTTTAATAAACCTAGTCAAACCAAAAGATTGATTTAACCCGAAATAGATGATTTTTGAATGCTCCTATGGGTCTATATTTATAAGTGGAAAGAAGGTCTAATGGTCAATAGCTAGGCAATGTGGGACTAAACATATAGGTAAGAGGAGAAAAGGAGGGACCAAATGGCCATGGGCCAAGTAATTTCGGTCAGCCCATAGGCAAGCTCGGATGAACAGTGTTTCCTCGTGAATAGTGTCTTTTTTTTTATTTTTTTCAAAATAAACAGCGAAAACAAATATAAACGAAATTAAGAGAATATTTTATATAGGCATATTATATATCAAAATTTTCAGAATAAAATCTCGTACAACATGAACATTTTATTTTTCACGAAATAAAAACTTTATAAATTTTTTTAAAAAAATTCAATAAAATCCAAATTTTGTCTTTAAATTTTTGGCACTATTTTTCTTCTCACTTTTCTTTTTTTTTGGGGGGGTGTCATGTTACCTCCTCTCTTTCTTGCTTGGCAAGTATATTGTGAGGAAAAAAAATTGTGGTTGAAATCTTGTGCCAAAAATAAAATTCAAATCAAAAACCAAAGGAAAAAAAATCAAATGCCACATTCATTCAAATTATTTATAGTTGAAGAAGTCATGTTATCTTCTCTCTCTGATTTTTAATGGATGAATTTGAATTCAAAAGAAAATGGGAAAGTCATTTTATTCCCTCTCATTCAAAAGTTTTAAAAAAGTTTCAAATTCCACTCAAGTTTCAATCACTCAAACAAACAAACTCTCAATCTAATAATTATATTAACATTCCAAAATTTATAATTTTGGGATGTTACACGTATGCTTGAGAAGCTGTTGGCTAATCCTTTTACAGGAGATGGATCATCACATCCAGACTTGCATCTAATCTATGTAGATGAAGTTTGTGGTTTATTTAAGCTTGCAGGTTTGCCCGAGGATGAGGTAAAGGAGAAAGTCTTTCCTTTATCTTTGAAGGATAAGGCGTTGACATGCTATAGGGTATGTGATGATACTCGATCATGGGACTACAATCGGTTGAAATTGGTATTTCATCAAAAGTTTTATCCTATGCATTTAGTACATCGTGATCGGAATTATATTTATAACTTTTGGCCTCGTGACATGGAAAGCATAGCTCAAACTTGGGGAGGCTTAAATCAATGCTATATCCATGCCCCAATCATGAGCTCTCGAGAGAAATTATCACTCAAAACTTTTATGCTCGGCTTTCTCATGAAGATCGTACCATGCTTGACACTTTTTGTACCGGTTCTTTTATGAAGAAGGATATTGACCACAAGTGGAATTTATTGGAAAGAATCAAACATAACTCTGAATATTGGGAGCTTGAAGAAGGTAAGGAGTCAGGTATGAATTTCCAGTTTGATTGCGTTAAATCTTTTGTTGAAACAAACACTTCTAGAGATTTTAGCGCTAAGTATGGACTTGACTCTGAGATAGTAGCTTCTCTATGTGAATCTTTTGCTGCTCATGTTGATCTTCCCAAAGAGAAGTGGTTTAAGTATCATCCTCCTGTAAAAGTCAACATAGTTAAACCCAATCTAGTTGAAAAGAAAGTCATTGCCTTTAGTGATCCTATTGTTCCTTGTGCGTACACTCAGAAACCACCTTACCCTGCTAGGAAAAAGGATTATTCTAAAGCTCCAACTATGATACGTAGGGGTTACATTAGACCACTTGCACCCCCTGAGGAAATTAGAGTTGAACCTAGTGTTGCTATTATCAAAGATCTCTTAGCCGAAGACATAGATGGGCATGTTATCAAATTCTGTGAGGACTCCGCTAGAATAGCTAAACCTCACGCGAAAGACAAATACGGACATGTAGTTGGCCTGCCCGTTGTTTCTGTCAAGATAGGAGATCACTGTTATCATGGTTTATGTGATATGGGTGCTAGTGTTAGTGCAATACCCCGGTCCCTATATGATGAAATCAAAGATGAGATTGCACCTGCTGAGTTAGAACCCATTGATTTCACTATTACGCTAGCTAATAGAGACACTATCTGCCCCCTGGGAATTGTGAGAGACGTAGAAGTCCTGTGTGGTAAGACGAAGTATCCTACTGATTTCCTCGTCCTTGCTACTGCACAAGATAGCTTCTGCCCCATCATATTTGGTAGACCCTTTCTCAACACTGTCAATGCTCACATTGATTGCATTAAACAGACTGTCACTGTTAGTTTCGAGGGTGTGTCATGAATTTAACTTCTCCAAGTTTGGAAGACAACCCCATGAAAAAGAGTCGTCTGGTAGGGATGAAATCATTGCTATTGCCTCTATTGTCGTACCTCCTACGGATCCATTAGAGCAATATCTGCTTGAGCATGAAAATGATATGCATATGGATGAAAGAGATGAGATAGATAAAATTGTTTTAGAACAATATCCTATTCTCAAGAATAATCTGCCTGTTGAACTGCTTGGGGATCCTCCCCCACCAAAGGGTGATCCTGTGTTCGAGCTAAAACAGTTACCAGATACTCTTAAGTATGCCTATCTTGATAAGAAGGAGATATATCCTGTTATTATTAGTGCTCATCTCTCGAATCGCGAAGAGAAGAAGTTACTAAAAACTTTGAGGAAGCACCGTGCTGCTATTGGATATACTCTTGATGATCTAAAAGGTATTAGTCTCACTCTATGTCAGCACAAGATTAAAACCGATCCTGATTCTAAACCAGTTGCTGATCATCAACGGAGACGAAATCTGAGGATGAAAGTGGTCGTGAGAAAACAAATATTAAAGCTTCTTGAAGCAGGAATCATCTATCCTGTTGCTCATAGTGATTGGCTAAGTCCAGTACATTACGTACCTAAGAAGGGAGGTTTCACCGTCGTTCCTAATGATAAGAATGAACTAATCCCACAGACGATTATTACTGGCTATAGGATGGTGATAGACTTCCGAAAACTGAAGAAGGCAACCATGAAAGACCATTATCCTTTGCAGTTTATCGACCAAATGCTAGAAAGGCTATCTAAACTCACACACTTCTGCTTTCTAGACGGTTATTCAGGTTTCTCGCAAATACCTGTTGCACAATCTGATCAGGAGAAAACCACTTTCACCTGCCCCTTCGGTACCTTTGCTTATAGACGTATGCCTTTTGGCTTGTGCAATGCACCTGCCACCTTTCAAAGATGTATGATGGGTATATTCTCTGACTTTTGTGAAAAGATTGTTGAGGTTTTCATGGATGATTTCTCCGTTTACGGTTCTTCCTTTGATGATTGCCTCAACAACCTTGATCGTGTCTTACAGAGATGCAAAGATACCAACCTCGTCTTGAACTGGGAGAAGTGCCACTTCATGGTTAATGAAGGCATCATCTTAGGACACAAAATCTCTGAGAAAGGCATTGAAGTTGATAAGGCTAAGGTAGATGCAATTGAGAAAATGCCTTGCCCCACAAATATCAGAGGTATACGAAGTTTCCTAGGTCATGCTGGTTTCTATAGAAGGTTCATTAAAGACTTCTCTAAGATTTCTAGGCCTCTTACCAACCTCTTGCAGAAGGATGTTCCTTTTGTTTTTGATGAGGATTCTGAGGAAGCTTTCAAAATACTTAAGAAGGCCTTAATAACCGCACCTATTGTTCAACCACCTGATTGGAACTTGCCCTTTGAAATCATGTGCGATGCTAGTGATTATGCCGTTGGTGTTGTACTAGGACAAAGAGTTGACAAGAAGTTGAATGTCATTCACTACGCCAGTAAAACTCTAGACAGTGCCCAAAGAAACTATGCCACTACGGAGAAGGAGTTTTTAGCAGTCGTGTTTGCATGTGAAAACTTCAGATCTTATATAGTTGACTCCAAAGTCACTATTCACTCTGATAATGCTGCTATTAAGTACCTCATGGAGAAGAAGGACGCTAAGCCTAGGCTAATCAGATGGGTTCTCCTGCTACAGGAATTTGATTTGCATGTTGTTGACCGAAAGGGTGCTGATAACCCTGTAGCAGATAACTTGTCTAGGCTAGAGAATGTCCTTGATGACCCACGACCTATTGATGACAGTTTTCCTGATGAGCAATTGAATGTCATCCGCACTTCACATAGTGCACTGTGGTATGCTGATTACGCAAACTATATCGTAGCCAAATACATACCACCCAGTTTCACCTACCAGCAAAAGAAGAAATTCTTCTTTGATTTGAGACACTACTTTTGGGATGATCCTCACATTTATAAGGAAGGAGTAGATGGTGTTATTAGACATTGTGTGCCTGAACATGAACAGGGACAGATCCTGCAGAAGTGTCATTCTGAGGCCTACGGAGGACACCATGCTGGAGACAGAACTGCTCATAAGGTATTGTAATCAGGTTTCTATTGGCCCACTCTCTTCAAGGATGCCCATAAGTTTGTCTTGTCTTGTGACGAATGCCAAAGAATAGGGAATATCAGTAAGCGTCAGGAAATGCCTATGAACTATTCACTTGTCATTGAACCATTTGATGTGTGGGGCTTTGATTATATGGGACCTTTCCCGAGTTCCAATGGGTATACTCACATCTTAGTTGCTGTGGATTATGTCACTAAGTGGGTAGAGGCTATCCCCACTAAAATTGTTGATCACCACACCTCTATTAAGATGCTTAAAGAAGTCATTTTCCCAAGATTTGGAGTCCCTAGATAGATCAAATTGATCTTACAAAAGACCGTCAATACGTCTCGAAAGAATTGGTCTAGCAAACTTGATGATGCACTATGGGCTTATAGGACTGCTTATAATAATCCCATGGGCATGTCTCCGTATAAAATGGTTTATGGTAAGGCCTGTCATTTACCCCTTGAGTTGGAACACAAAGCTTATTGGGCAATCAAAGAGCTCAACTTCGATTTCAAACTTGTCGGTGAGAAGCGGTTGTTTGATATCAGCTCATTAGATGAATGGAGGGCCCAGGCATATGAGAATGCCAAGTTTTTCAAGGAAAAGGTTAAGAGATGGCACAATAAAAGAATACAAAAATAAGAGTTCAATGTAGGTGATTATGTCATGTTATACAATTCTCGTTTAAGATTCTTCGCGGGCAAGCTTCTCTCTAAATGGGAAGGTCCCTACGTTGTCGAGGAACTATATCGTTCCGGTGCCATCAAAATCAATAACACGAAAGGTAATTTTCCTAGGGTGGTAAACGGGCAAATAATCAAGCATTACATCTCTGGTACTCCCATAAATGTTGAGACCAATATCATCAGTATCATAACTCCTGAGGAGTACATAAAGGATGTTTATCAGCATGTTTCAGACCCTGAAAATGAAGAGGTATCTGTTTCGGTAAGTAATTGGACTCCGAAACTTTTCCAATAGGAAATTTTCTCCGCTTTGGAATTTATGGAAAATTAGAAAAATAAAAAGCAGTCCGGAGAGGGCACGAGGCGGCCACAAGCTTGGTTTTCGCGGCCTCCCCTGGCCGCGGCAACATGGCTTGTGGGCACCTCGTGTGCCTCCCGGACTCCGTTTTCTTGCGGAGCACTCCTTCTGGTCCAGAAAAAATCATTATATATACGCCCGAGGGTTTTGATCTCTGTATCGCGCAGTTTTCCTCTGCTTTCGTTTCGAGCTTGTTTCTGTCGCAGATCTAGACCATCATGACTTCCCCAAAAACTCCTAAGGACAAGATCTTTGAGAAGGTCATCAATCCCTACCTCACGGAAGTGCTGAAACACCCTCAATCTATTAAGATGAGTGAGGGGATGTTGCACATCTGTGATGTTGAGGGGCCTAAGAAGACCGAAAGTGTGGAAACGAGGCTCGAAGCAATGGAGCAACAAGTCTTCAAGTGCCAAGGTATAGTGGAGCGTGGACTCAACGCCAACCACATGATGATCACGGAGTTCACCAGCAATCACAAGATGGATGCCATTGACATTGGGAAGAACCTCTCCAGGCTCTATGATAGGGTTGATCAACTCCAAGGCCAGATCTATGACCTGCAGAACCAAAACTGTAAGTATGAGTATAGATTCAAATCGATACGGTTGGCTGCAGATTTGAGGATTCCGGCGACTCGTTCATCCTGCCATGATGGAGCACCTATGCCTTGGAACATGGAGGATCAGACTACTTCAACAACACCACCACCATCACCACCAAAGGAAGACAACTAAGCATTGGTATGGGCAACTCCCTTGGCTTATGCCAAGCTTGGGGGAGTTACCCTGGTATCGTATAACCTTTATATCTTTTGCTTTTACCTTTGTTTTAGTTCTTTCCTTTTCAGTTTTATTTCTTCTCTTAGTGGAATAAGTCTTTAGTGTTTAGTTTGAGTCTTTTGCCTTGTGTCTCCCCCAATGTATTTGAGCTTGGGAGCTATATAATAAAGAGTATCTTAGTCAAGGGCTTTGTTTTGTGCCGTGATCAAAAGTATGAAAAGAACGATAGCATGAAAGATCATGATATGATCCTATGGAAAGTGATAGCTTCACATATAACAAGTATGATGATTGAAACTTGTTGAGAGTAGATCAACATAGACCTCAGTCATTGTTGCAATCAATAAGGAAAGAGAGCTTCACATATAAATATATCATCTTAGACACTTTCTATAATTGTGAGTGCTCACCAAACTATTACATGCTTAGAAGTAGATGTTGGTCATGGAAGACAACATAATGAATTGAGTTCCAAACAATGTTATATGATTAGAGATCCCTTAGCATGTGACGATTGCTTCCACCTCATATTAGCCAAAACTCCCGCACCAAGTAGAGATACTACTTGTGCATCCATAAACCTTCAACCCGTTTTTGCCATGAGTGTCCACCATACCTACCTATGGATTGAATAAGATCCCTCAAGTAAGTTGTCATCGGTGCAAGCAATAAAAATTGCTCTCTAATATATATGATCTATTAGTGTGTGTAAATAAGCTTTGTACGAACTTGTGATGAGGAAGACATAAAAGCGACAGACTGAATAATAAAGTTCTTTATCACAAGAGGCAATATAAAGTGGCGTTCCTCCGCACTAAGAGGACACGCATCCAAACCTCAAAAGCGCATGACAACCTCTGCTTCCCTGTGCGAAGGGCCTATGTTGTACTTTACCTTTTTCCCTTGTAAGAGTCATGGTGATCTTCACCAATTCCTTATTTAGCCTTTTTCTTGATGAACGTCATATGCTTGGGAAAGATCTATATTCATATATCAACTTGGAGCTGAGTACTTATGCTTTATTATTGTTGACTTTGCCCTTGAGGTAAATGGTTGGGAGGCAAAATTATAAGCCCCTATCTTTCTCTGTGTCCAACTGAAACTTTGATATCATGAGTACCACGTGAGTGTAACAATTTTGGGAAACAAAAGAGATGATTGAGTATGTGGATTTGCCTTACAAGCTCTTATTTGACTCTTTTTGATGTTATGATAAATTGCAATTGCTTCAATGACTATGGACTGTTGTTGGCTACTTCTCGATAAGGGTTTTGTTTCATACTTTGCTTTGTGAAGGAACTGTTACTTTCCCATAAGAATCTCTATGGTGTATTGTTGTCCTATGTGTGATCATGATGCCCTCATGTCTGTATTATGTTTTATCGACACCTTCATCCCTAAACATGTGGATATATTTATGGATCTTGGTTTTCGCTTGAGGACAAGCGAGGTCTAAGCTTGGGGGAGTTGATATGTCCATTTTGCATCATGCTTTCATGTTGATATTTATCGCTTTATGGACTGTTATTATACTTCATGGAACCATACTTATGCCTTTTCTCTCTTATTTTGCAAGGTTTATTTGAAGAGGGAGAATACCGGCAGCTGGAATTCTGGACTAGAAAAGGAGCAAGTCTGAGTCCTCTATTCTGCGCAACTCCAAATGCCCTGAAAATCAACGTGGATTTTTTGGGAATATATAAAAAATACTGGGCGAAAGAAGTGTCAGAGGGGAGCAACCAGGGGCCCACAAGCCTGGTTGCCGCGACCTACCCCCCTGTCCGCGGCAACAGGGCTTGTGGGCACCCTGGTGGCCCACTACCCCCCCCCCCCCCTCTTTTGATATATGAAGGGTTTCGTCCGGAAAAAAATCAGGGTGGAGCTTTTTCCTGGATTCTCCGCCACCACGAGGCGGAAATTGAGCATATCCAATCTAGAGCTCCGGCACGACAATCCTGCCGGGGAAACCTCCCTCCCGGAGGGGGAAATCGTCGCCTTCGTCATCACCAACACTCCTCTCGTCGGAGGGGAAGCATCTCCATCAACATCTTCATCAGCACCATCTCCTCTCCAAACCCTGGTTCATCTCTTGTAACCAATCTCCGTCTCGCGACTCCGATTGGTACTTGTAAGGTTGCTAGTAGTGTTGATTACTCTTTGTAGTTGATGCTAGTTGGATTACTTGGTGGAAGAGTTTATGTTCAGATCCTTGATGCTATTCATTACACCTCTGATCATGATTATGATTATGCTTTGTGAGTAGTTACTTTTTTCCTGAGGACATGGGATAAGTCATGCTAATAATAGTCATGTGAATTTGGTATTCTTCGGTATTTTGATATGTTGTATGTTGTTTTTCCTCTAGTGGTGTTATGTGAACGTCGACTACATAACACTTCACCATATTTGGGCCTAGAGGAAGGCATTGGGGAGTAGTAAGTAGATTATGGGTTACTAGAGTGACAGAAGCTTAAACCCCAGCCTATGCGTTGCTTCGTAAGGGGCTGATTTGGATCCACTAGTTTAATGCTATGGTTAGACGTTGTCTTAATTCTTCTTTCGTAGTTGTGGATTCTTGCGAGAGGGGTTAATCATAAGTGGGATGCTTGTCCAAGTAATGGCAGTACCCAAGCGCCGGTCCACCCACATATCAAACTATCAAAGTAACGAACGCGAATCATACGAACATGATGAAACTAGCATGACAGAAATTCTGTGTCTCCTCGGCACCGTTTTTCCTCTTATAAGACTTTGTTCAGGCTTGTCCCTTGCTACAAAAGGGATTGGGCCACTTGCTGCACCGTTGCTACTACTTGTTACTTGTTACTTTTCGCTTGCTACGTTTCACCTCACTACACCATCACTTGTTACCGCTACTTTCAGTGCTTGCAGTTATTACCTTGCTGAAAACCGTTTATCAGAGCCTTCTCCTCCTCGTTGGGTTCGACACTCTTACTCATCGAAAGGACTACAATTGATTCCCTATACTTGTGGATCATCAGGCGGCGACGGTTGGGACAGGCTCCTAGTTTTTAGGGTTAGGCTAGGTTTAGGTTAGGTGGTTTATATATATAGCTAGTGGACAAGGTTTAGGCTCATCTCGATCGTCCCATCGTAATCGAATGGTCGGGGTTAAACAGAGTAGGGTTCAATGGACAAACCGATGATGATTTGCGGTAAAACGGGGTTGGTCCGGATCAACCAGTCACGACCGCCCGATTCGGGTCCGGGGGAAGTTTCAGACTAGGTTGCGGGCAGGTCGGTGCAGTGTGCAGAAGGACTAGGCGGAGATGAGAGGGAAAACGGGCAACCCGGCAACAGAGTTTTACAACACCGAAACATCCAACGATAACCGAATGCGATGCCGCTACGGTCGACCGTTCGGGTACCAGACGGACTCCGATTGCGACGAAATTTGGCAGGCGGCCTACCTACATTAAAATAAGACCGCACGCCGAGTTTCCACCCAATCAGAGAAAGTTTTACACACGCTTTTAAAAACAGGATTTAAACGATGTCGCGGGCGCGTGCGTGTGTGGTCAGGCTGAAAACGGGCAACGACGAGAACGGAGAGAACCGACAACTAATAACGGATGCAAGTTTTGAAAACTGGCGGCAACGAGATGCCGATGCAATGCTGATGATGCAATGATTATGCGACAATACACGAACCACATGACAAGAAAGAATAAAAGGGGAATCTTCTAGAGCGTCGGTCCCGGCTTGTCACACGTACGTACTGTCGGGAAATTCGTTCTCCTTTGGAAGCATTTTCTTTAACAATTTCAGCAAATTTTCGAAACCCTTGTCAGATACACCATTCTATGCCTTCCATTGCAGCAATTCCAGTGTGGTACTTCTTGTCATCTTCGCAATTTGGGTAAAACAATTTCTTATGATCCTCTAACATGCTCTACAACTTCAGCTTCTCCTTTTCACCTGCACAGTTTCTCTTTGCATCAGCAATGGCCCGACCAAGATCATCAACAGGCTCATCTGGTGCCTCTACTTCAGCTTCTTCCCCCATTGTAGTACCATCGTATTCAGGGAACGGAAGATAGCCGTCATCATCCTCTTCTTCATTCTCTTCCATTAGAACCCCTCTTTTTCCGTGATTGGTCCAACGGTAATAGTCGGACATGAAACCGGGCGTACACAGGTGGACGTGAATGACTCTTGACTTAGAGTAAGTTTTATCATTCTTACAGACAGCACAAGGACAACACATAAAACCATCCCGGTGGTTTGCCTCCGTACGCAGAAAACTGTGCAAGCCATTAATGAACTGGGGAGAGCGTCGGTCATCGTACATCCATTGCCGGTTCATCTTCATTACACAAGACTGAAAATACCAAATTAATACAAGTTCACACATAAGGTTCATACACACTTATTCTCATAAAACTACATAGAAGAGTTTCTTGCTAAAGCATTTAAATGCAACAACAAATGTGATCAAGATCGCAACTAATGTAACAATTGATCCAACAACATAGTGATACCAAGCCTCTTTATGAAGGCATATTTTCTAATCCTTCTAATCTTCAAGCGCATTGCATCCATCTTGATCTTGTGATCATCGACGACATCGGCAACATACAACTGCAATTTCATCTTCTCATTTTCAATTAATTTCAATTTTTCTTTCAAATACTCATTTTTTCAACAAAATTTAACTTGTCGACAAGAGGGTCGGTTGCAATTTCCACTTCACACACCTCCTATATAAAAATATCTATGTCAACTTGATGGGAATAATTGTCATATAAACGAGAAATGCAACAAATAGTTATAAAAGAGAATATACCACATCCGAATCATAAACCGGACGAGGGCCGACGGGGACGGATATCAAGACCATGACACTATGTATAACAAAATCATACAAGTAAGAAAACTATCTAAATCATACAAAAATAAGATTTTTTGGAATAAATAGGATAAGAACAAGAGGATCACCAAGGTGGTGCGGGCGGCGAGACGGTGTGGGCGATCGACGGTGGTTAGGACGGAGACGTGAAGGCACTAAGTAAACTGTTGGAAATATGCCCTAGAGGCAATAATAAAATAGTTATTATTATATTTCCTATTTCAAGATAATCGTTTATTATCCATGCTATAATTGTATTGAATGAAAGCATAGATTCATGTGTGGATATATAGACAAAACAATATCCCTATAAAGCCTCTAGTTGGCTAGCCAGTTAATCAAGGATGGTTAAGGTTTTCTGACCATACGCAAGTGTTGTCACTTGATAACTGGATCACATCATTAGGAGAATCATGTGATGGACTAGACCCAAACTATGAACGTAGCATGTGATCATGTCATTTTATTGCTATTGTTTTTTGCGTGTCAAGTATTCATTCCTATGACCATGAGATCATGTAACTCATTGACACCGGAGGAATACCTTGTGTGTATCAAACGTCACAACGTTACTGGGTGAATATAAAGGTGCTCTACAGGTATCTCCAAAGGTGTCCGTTGACTTAGCATGGATCAAGACTGGGATTTGTCACTCCGTGTGACGGAGAGGTATCTCGGGGCCCACTCGATAATACGACATCACAAACAAGCCTTGCAAGCAATGTGACTCAAGTGTAGGTCACGTGATCTTGTATTACGGAAGGAGTAAAGATACTTACCGGTAACGAGATTGAAATAGGTATACGGTTACCGATGATCGAATCTCGGGCCAGTAACATACCGAAGGACAAAGGGAATGACATACGGGATTATATGAATCCTTGGCACAGAGGTTCAACCAATAAGATCTTCGTAGAATATGTAGGATCCAATATGGACATCCAGGTCCCGCTATTGGATATTGGCCGAGTGTCTCAGGTCATGTCTACATAGTTCTCGAACCCGCAGGGTCTGCACACTTAAGGTTCAATGATGTTTTAGTATAGTTGAGTTATATGTGTGGTTACCAAATGTTGTTCAGAGTCTTGTATGAGATCACGGACGTCACGAGGGTTTCCGGAATGGTCCAGAAACGAAGATTGATATATAGGATGGTTTCATTTGGTCACTGGAAAGTTTCGGGCATTACCGGCAGTGTACCGGGAGTGACGAATGGGTTCCGGGTATTAACCGGGAGGGGCCCACCCACCTGGGAGTGAGCCTAATGACCCTAGGGTGGCGCACCAGCCCTTAATGGGCTGGTGAGGCCAGCCCAATAGAGCCATGGCACCACAAGTGGAAAATACCAAAAGAAAAGAAAAAACAAGGAAAGAGGGAGGTGGGAAGGAAGGAGGGGACTCCTTCTCCGAAAATGAATTGGGGTGGGAGTCCACCTCGTCCCACTCGGCCGGCGCCCTTAGGGGTCCCTTGAGCCCCAAGGCTAGCCCCTCCCCTCCTCCTATATATATTGGCGGTTTAGGGCTTTTTGAGACACAACTTTGCCACGTGCAACTCAAACCTATACCACGTAGTTCTTCCTCTAGATCGGATTTCTGCGGAGCTCAGATGGAGCCCTGCAGGAGTAGATCATCACCACCACCAGAGCACCGTCACACTGCCGGAGAACTCATCTACTTCTCCGTCTCTCTTGCTGGATCAAGAAGGCCGAGATCGTCATCGAGCTATACATGTGCTGAACGCGGAGGTTCTCTCCGTTCAGCGCTAGATCGGAATGGATCATGGGACGGATCGTGGGATGATGGTGATTTTAACCACAAAGTTGTACCACTACATCAACCGCGTTTCTTAACACTTCCTACTTAGAGATCTACAAGGTTATGTGGATCTAATCTCCTCTCGTAGATGAACATCACCATGATAGGTCTTCGTGTGCGTAGGAATTTTTTTGTTTCCCATGCAACATTCCCCAACAGTGGCATCATGAGCTAGGTTCATGCGTAGACGTTATATCGAGTAGAACACAAAAGGTTTTGTGGGCATTGATGTTCGATTTGCTTCCCTACTTATTCTTTTCTCGATTCGGCAGTATTGTTGGATTGAAGCGGCCCAGACCGACATTACTCGTACGCTTACGAGAGACTGGTTTCATCGACTGACATGCGACTCGTTGCATAAAGATGACTCGCGGGTGTCGGTTTCTTCAAGTTTAGTTGAGTTGGATTTGACCAAGGCGGTCCTTGGAGAGAGGTTAAATAGCAATTTGCACATCTCCGTTGTGGTTTTTGCGTAAGTACGATGCGATAATACTAGGTACCCATAGCAACCACGTAAAATATGCAACAACAAATTAGAGGACGTCTAACTTGTTTTTGCAGGGTATGCTTGTGATGTGATATGGCCAAAGACATGATGTGATATATTGGATGTATGAGATGATCATGTTGTAATAGTTAATATTGACTTGCACGTCGATGCTACGGCAACTGGCAGGAGCCATAGGGTTGTCTTTAAACTAACGTTTGTGTTTGCAGATGCGTTTACTATATCGCTAGGTCATAGCTTTAGTAGTAATAGCATAGATAGCACGACAGCCTTGATGGCGACACGATGATGGAGATCATGATGATGGATATCATGGTGTAGCGCCGGTGACAAGAAGATCATGCCGATGCTTTGGTGATGGAGATCAAGAAGCACAAGATCATGGCCATATCATGTCACTTATGAATTGCATGTGATGTTAATCCTTTTATGCACCTTATTTGCTTAGAACGACGGTAGCATTATAAGGTGATCTCTCACTAAAATTTCAAGATGAAATTGTGTTCTCCCCGACTGTGCACCGTTGTGACAGTTCGTCGTTTCGAGACACCACGTGATGATTGGGTGTGATAGACTCAACGTTCACAAACAACGGGTGCAAAATAGTTGTACACGCGGAACACTCGGGTTAAACTTGACGAGCCTAGCATGTGCAGATATGACCTCGGAACACAAGAGACCGAAAGGTCAAGCATGAATCATATAGTTGATATGATTAGCATAGAGGTGCTTACCACTGAATCTATACTCAACTCACGTGATGATCGGACTTGAGTTAGTGGATTTGGATCATGTACCACTCAAATGACTAGAGATATGTACTTTTTGAGAGGGAGTTTAATAAGTAAATTGATTAGTTAAACTCTAATTATCTTGAACATAGTCTAAGTCCACTTTGTGATATTTTATGTTGTAGATCAATGGCTCACGCAGTAGCAACCCTGAATTTCAATACGTTCCTAGAGAAAGCTAAGTTCAAAGATGATGGAAGCAACTTTGTAGACAGGGCACGTAATCTTAGGCTCATCCTACAAGCTGGGAAAAATAATTATGTCCTTGATGTTGCGCTAGGAGATGAACCACCCGCTACGTCTGACCAAGATGTTTCGAACGCTTGGCAATCATGTAAGGAAGACTACTCAATAGTTCAATGTGCAGTCTTGTATGGCTTAGAACCAGGACTTCAACGTCACTTTGTGAGTCATGGAGCATATGAGACGTTCCAGGAGTTGAAGTTCATCTTTCAGAAGAACGCCCGGATCGAGAGGTCTGAGACCTGTGATAAATTCTATGCTTGCAAGATGGAGGAGAATTTGTCTGTCAGTGAACATGTGCTCAAAATATTTGGGTACTCAAACCGTCTAGCTGAGCTGGGGATTGAAATCCCGCAAGAAGCTATCACTGACAGAATTCTTCAATCACTGTCACCTAGCTATAAGAGCTTTGTGTTGAACTATAACATGCAAGGGATGAACAAGTCACCCGACGAGTTATTCGCGATGCTGAAAGTCGGAGAGTCAGAACTCCGGAAAGAACATCAAATGTTGATGGTCAATAAGACCACTGGTTTCAAGAGAAACGACAAAGGCAAGAAGGGTAACTCCAAGCAGAGCGACAAGCCTAGTGCCAATCCAACGAAGAAACCCAAGGCTGGACCTAAGCCGAAAACAGAGTGTTATTATTGCAAGGGAATGGATCACTGGAAGCGCAACTGCCCCAAGTATTTGGCTGATAAGAAGGCGGCCAAAGAGAAATCAGGTATATTTGATATGCATGTTATTGATGTGTACTTAACCAACTCTCGTAGTAGTGCGTGGGTATTTGATACCGGTTATGTTGCTCATATTTGCAACTCGAAGCAGGAACTGCGGAATAAACGAAGGCTGGCGAAGGATTAAGTGACGATGCGCGTGGGAAATGGTTCCAAGGTTGATGCAATCGCCATCGACACAGTCTCACTTCAATTACCATGAGGATTAGTTATGAACTTAAATAATTTTGATTTAGTGTCTGCATTAAGCATGAACATTATATCTGGATCTTGTTTATTGCGAGAGGGTTACTCGTTTAAGTCAGAGAATAATGGTTGTTCTATTTCTATGAGTAATATCTTTTATGGTCATGCACCCAATGTGAGAGGATTGTTCATATTGAATCTTGATAGTGAAGCTACACATATACATAACATTGAGACCAAAAGATGTAGAGTTAACAATGATAGCGCCATGTTTTTATGGCACTGCCGCTTAGGTCATATTGGTGTAAAGCGCATGAAGAAACTCCATTGCGATGGGCTTTTGGAGTCACTTGATTTTGAATCACTTGACACGTGCGAACCATGCCTCATGGGCAAGATGACTAAGACTCCGTTCTCCGGAACAATGGAGCGTGCAAGTGACTTGTTGGAGATCATACATACGATGTGTGTGGTCCGATGAGTGTGGAGGCGCGTGGTGGATATCGTTATTTTCTCACCTTCACTGACAATTTGAGTAGACATGGATATATCTACAGGATGAAGCACAAGTCTGAAACGTTTGAAAAAGTTCAAGCAATTTCAGAGTGAAGTTGAAAATCATCGTAACAAGAAGATCAAGTTCCTACGTTCTGATCATGAGGGTGAGTATCTGAGTTTCGAGTTTGGTGCTCACTTAAGACAATGTGGAATCATTTCACAGTTGACACCGCCTGGAACACCACAGCGTAATGGTGTGTCCGAACGTCGTAATTGTACTTTGTTAGAAATGGTGCGATCTATGATGTCTCTTATCGATTTGCCCTTATCATTTTGGGGTTATGCATTAGAGACAACTGCATTCACTTTAAATAGGGCACCATCAAAATCCGTTGAGACGACACCATACGAACTATGGCATGGCAAGAGGCCAAAGTTGTCATTTCTTAAAGTTTGGGGATGTGATGCTTATGTCAAAAAGCTTTAGCCTGAAAATCTGGAATCCAAAGCGGAAAAGTGCGTCTTCATAGGTTACCCAAAGGAGATAGTTGGGTACACCTTCTATCTCAAATCCGAGGGCAAAGTATTTGTTGCTAAGAACGGAGCTTTTCTTGAGAAGGAGTTTCTCTCGAAAGAATTGAGTGGGAGGAAGATAGAACTTGATGAGGTTGTCGAACCTCTAATCCCTCTAGATGGTGGCGCAGGGCAAGGTGAAACTTATGTCGAAGCGACGCCGGTTGAGGAGGAAGTTAATGATGATGATCATGAAACTTCTGATCAAGTTCCCATCGGACCTCGCAGGTCGACAAGATCACGTACTGCTCCTGCGTGGTACGGTAATCTTGTCTTATCAATTATGTTGTTAGAAAACAATGAACTTGCTAATTATGAAGAAGCAATGGTGGGCCCGGATTCCAACAAATGGCTGGAGGCTATGAAGTCCGAGATAGGATCTATGTATGAAAACAAAGTGTGGACCTTGGAAGTATTACCTCAAGGCCGCAAGGCTATTCAGAACAAATGGATCTTCAAGAAGAAGACATACGTAGACGGTAATGTGACCGTTTATAAAGCTCGACTTGTGGCAAAGGGTTTTTTCACAAGTTCAAGGAGTTGACTACGATGGGACATTCTCACCGGTAGTGATGCTTAAGTCCGTCCGAATCATGTTAGCAATAGCTGCAATTTTAGATTATGAAATCTGGCAGATGGATGTCAAAACGACGTTCCTTAACGGTTTTCTTAAGGAAGAGTTGTATATGATGCAACCCGAAGGTTTTGTTGATCCAGAGAATGCTAACAAAGTATGCAAGCTCCATCGATCCATTTATGGACTGGTGCAAGCATCTCAGAGTTGGAATAAGCGCTTTGATGAAGTTTGGGTTTATACAAGTTGTTGGAAAATCTTGTATTTACAAGAAAGTGAGTGGGAGCTCTGTGGCGTTTCTAATATTATATGTAGATGACATATTGCTGATTGGAAACAATGTGGAGTTTTTCGAGAGCGTAAAAGATTACTTAAACAAGTGTTTCTCAATGAAGGACCTAGCAGAAGCTGCTTACATTCTAGGCATTAAGATCTATAGGGATAGATCGAGACACTTGATAGGACTTTCACAAAGCACGTACCTTGATAAAGTTTTGAAGAAGTTCAAAATGGAACAGTCCAAGAAGGGGTTCTTGCAAGTATTACAAGGTATAAAATTGAGTAAGACTCGGTGTCCAGTAACTGCGGAAGATAGAGAAAGGATGAGTATCGTCCCATATGCTTCAGCCATAGGGTCTATCATGTATGCAATGTTGTGCACTAGACCGAACGTCAGCCTGGCAATAAGTATGGAAGGCAGGTTTCAAAGTAATCCAGGAATGGATCACTTGACGGCGATCAAGAATATTCTGAAGTACTTGAAAAGGACTAAGGAAATGTTTCTCGTTTATGGAGGTGACGAAGAGCTCGTCGTAAAGGGTTACGTCGACGCAAGCTTTGACATTGATCCGGATGACTCTAAGTCTCAAACTGGATACATATTTATTCTTAATGGGGGTGCGCTAAGCTGGTGCAGTTTCAAGCAAAGCGTCGTAGCAAATTCTACAAGTGAAGCACAGTACATGGCTGCCTCGGAGGCAGCTAAGGAGAGTGTATGGATGAAGCAGTTCATGACGGATCTTAGAGTTGTGTCGAGCGCACTAAATCCAATAACTCTGCTCTGTGACAACACTGGTGCCATAGCTTTAGCAAAGAAACCAAGGTTTCACAAGAAGACCAGACACATCAAATGACGCTTCAACCTCATCCGCGACTACGTCGAAGGAGATGATGTAAATATTTGCAAAGTGCACATGGATCTGAATGTAGCAGATCCGTTGACTAAACCTCTTCCACGGGCAAAACATGATCAACACCAGAACTGTATGGGTGTTAGATTCATTACAATGTAAATCACATAGCGATTTGAGGACTAGATTATTGAATCTAGTGCAAGTGGGAGACTATTGGAAATAGGCCCCAGAGGCAATGATAAAATAGTTATTATATTTCATGTTTCAAGATAATCGTTTATTATCCATGCTCTAATTGTATTGAATGAAAGCATATATACATGTGTGGATATATAGACAAAACAATGTCCCTAGCAAGCTTCTAGTTGGCTAGCCAGTTGATCAAGGATGGTTAAGTTTTTCTAACCATACGCAAGTGTTGTCACTTGATAACTGGATCACATCATTAGGAGAATCATGTGATGGACTAGACCCAAACTATGACCGTAGCATGTGACCGTGTCATTTTATTGCTATTGTTTTCTGCATGTCAAGTGTTCATTCCTATGACCATGAGATCATGTAACTCACTCACACCGAAGGAATACCTTGTGTGTATCAAACGTCACAACATTACCGGGTGACTATAAAGGTTCTCTACAGATATCTCCGAAGGTGTCCGTTGAGTTAGCATGGATCAAGACTGGGATTTGTCACTCCGTGTGACGGAGAGGTATCTCGGGGCCCACTCGGTAATACGACATCACAAACAAGCCTTGCAAGCAATGTGACTCAAGTGTAGGTCACGGGATCTTGTATTACGGAATGAGTAAAGAGACTTACCGGTAACGAGATTGAAATAGGTATATGGATACCGACGATCGAATCTCGGGCAAGTAACATACCGAAGGACAAAGGGAATGACATACGGGATTATTTGAATCCTTGGCAGAGAGTTTCAACCGACAAAATCTTCGTAGAATATGTAGGATCCAATATGGACATCCAGGTCCCGCTATTGGATATTGACCGAGGAGTGTCTCAGGTCATGTCTACATAGTTCTCGAACCCGCAGGGTCTGCACACTTAAGGTTCGATGATATTTTAGTATAGTTGAGTTATATGTGTGGTTACCGAATGTTGTTCAGAGTCCCGGATGAGATCACAGACGTCACGAGGGTTTCCAGAATGGTCCGGAAATGAAGATTGATATATAGGATGGTTTCATTTGGTTGCCGGAAAGTTTCAGGCATTACCGACAGTGTACCGGAAGTGATGAATGGGTTCCGGGTATTCACCGGGAGGGGCCCACCCACCCGGGAGTGAGCCAAGTGACCCTAGGGTGGTGCACGAGCCCTTAGTGGGCTGGTGAGGCCAGCCCAATAGGGCCATGGCGCCACAAGTGGAAAAGACCAAAAGAAAAGAAAAAACAAGGAAAGACGGAGGTGGGAAGGAAGGAGGGGACTCCTTCTCCCAAACCGAATTGGGGTGGGAGTCCACATCCTCCCACTCGGCCGGCGCCCTTGGGGCTCCCTTGAGCCCCAAGGCTAGCCCCTCCCCTCCTCCTATATATATTGGTGGTTTAGGGCTTTTTGAGACATAACTTTGCCACGTGCAACTCAAACCTATACCACGTAGTTCTTCCTCTAGATCGGATTTTTGCGGAGCTCGGGCGAAGCCCTGCATGAGTAGATCATCACCACCACCGGAGCGCCGTCGCGTTGCTAGAGAACTCATCTACTTCTCCGACTCTCTTGCTGGATCAAGAAGGCCTAGATCGTCATTGAGTTGTACGTGTGCTGAACGCGGAGGTGTCATCCATTCGGCGCTAGATCGGAACGGATCGTGGGACGACAGTGATTTGAATCACGAATCTGTACCACTACATCAACCGCGTTTCTTAACGCTTCCCACTTAGCGATCTACAAGGGTATGCGGATCTAATCTCCTCTCGTAGATGAACATCACCATGATAGGTCTTCGTGTGCGTAGGATTTTTTTTGTTTCCCATGCAACGTTCCCCAACATAAACCGCACCTACACATATTCAATCTAAGAAGTTAATCTGAGCTCATATTGCATATAAATCAAATAAACTCCCACATAATTACTCCCAAACTAAAACCCACAAATCACTATATAATTATGGAGCATTTAGCAATGAGAGATGAAAGGACAAAGTTGCTAACCTTTGTGAACACTTGGATTGGATGGGGTGCCTCAAATCTTGACACATATGTGGAAAAATGGAGGATGAACTCAAGCAAGGCAAGAAAATAGAGGAGAGAAAGGGGAAAACAAAGAGCTTCGGCTCGGGTCGGACGAAGCAGTATATATAGGGATACTTTTAGTCCCGGTTGGTGAAACATTCCGGGACTAAAAACCTATATCTGGTGATACCAAACCGGGACTAAAAACCTATATCTAGTCCCGGTTTGTATTACCAACCGGGACTAATGGCCCTCGCAGGGACCCCAGCCTGACAAAACCCTGCCACCATTTCTTTAGTCCCGGTTGGTAACACAAACCGGGACTAGAGGTTCCTAATAAACCAGGACTAAAAGCATTCCTCATGAACCAGGACTAATGGTCACATTAGTCCCGGTTCAAGAGCAAACCGAGACTAATAATCCAAACGTAAATCCTGTTTTCTACTAGTGTAAGAGCATCCACACACACTGTTTACAAATCCGGGCCCTCAAACGCTCGCAGACGTGTCCGCGGGTACTGACCGGTCAGTCCTTTAATCTCTCCGTCCACATTTGAGTCTTTCATATTAGATCTCATAGATTCATACAAAGCATGCAAAATAAAATCATATGTACTATGTATCACCCTGGTCTTTGTCGCGGGAGATGTCCTTGGGCTCATCCTTGTCGGCGAGCACCTGTGCCGCAGCTCGCGCCGCCTTCGCCGCAGCCCCTGCCGTCTCCATCTCCTCCCGCCGACGACGTCTCGCCTGTGGAGCCGACTTCGAGCAGATGGAGTTGAGGATGGTGTGGTGCTCCATGCACAGATCCGCATCACGAGTGTCCCTCTCGTCCTCCTTCGGCTACGGCTCCTCCCCCTCCTCAAGCTTCGACTCCTCCTCCTCCTGCTCCTCTTCCTCCTCCTTCAGATCACTACATCCGGAGGTAGCCACACGACGATCTGGGCTTCCCACCTCGCCCAGACCTGCAGCCGGTGCTCCGGCGTAAGAAAGTGGTGACGGCGAGGGGGCATGGCATTGCCGGAGAGCGTGGGAGGCGGGCTCGGGTGGTGGTGCATGGAGGGAGAAGGTGGATGTGCTAGGGTCGGGGGACGCCGTGTGGCTTAAATAGCCGGATTTTGCCTCAAGTGGTGAGTTGGAACGACACCACGCGACTTTCACAACACAGCGACACCGAGACGTTCGTCAGACCGTCGGGTTAACGAGCATATCTGCGTGGGACCTTATCGTGAGGCCGACGTGATGGGCGTGTCCAAGGGTCATATTCGCCTCATATTTGAGTTGGATATAAGGGATATTGGTCAGTCTGGACGTTTGATGCCGTTAAAATTGTCCGTGTGGATCAAAATTTTGTGATGAGTAAGGCTGGTTGTAATGGGAAGTATCATATAGTAGTATCATGCATATGATACTAGTGTATGATACTACACCCGTAATGCATAGTATCATATGTTAGTATCATACTAGGATATATATTTTATTGCCATGCATGATACATAATAGCACAACATTTAATATGATACGATATCATAATACGATACTCAACTCTCTTTTTCTTCATTTAATTCGATGCCACCTCATTAAAATTGCCTAGTTGGCATGCATGATACTACCTACTCGGAGTATGATACTACTACCATTACGACCAGCCTAATCGGATGGTCTTTGTTTGAGAGTGATATAAATGATCCGGCTATAAATGCTCTCACACCCTATATACTACCTCCTTTCCGTTTTATAAGTCTTACGCGTATCCCTAGGTTGACAAATAGGTCATCGTAATACAAGTTATATATCACAAAAAATATGTCATTAGAAACTTCAGACCGTCTACTTTTTAATGGTATAATTTTTAAACTATACAACTTATTTTATCTTGGTTAAATTATAAATATAGGAATACATACAAGCCTTATAATCAGGAATATTTTTGTTTTTGACAGCTCATAGGTTATACAGACTACTCACTGGGCTGGAGCTCCATCAGTCTATCGCCACTGACGCACTGACGCATGGTTTCCAAACCCCACTTAAAACCTTCGTGTTCAAGCGGAAGGCCCCAAACCCGTTGCGCTTCTCCCACAAGCAGCGTATCCCAGAAGACACGCCCATCGCGCCGCTTTGCGCCGCACCGCACCGCTCCCAAGATGGCACGGCACGCCAAGACGGACTCCGACGTGACGAGCCTGGCGCCGTCCTCGCCGCCGCGTTCCCCGCGCCGCCCGGCGTACTACGTCCACAGCCCCGCCGCCTCCCACCCGGACGTCGCGGCCTCCGGCGGCGGCGGCGGAGGCGCCGGCGCCGCGGCCGACAAGATGTCGCTCGCCGGCTCCACCCCGGCCGAGTCCCCGCTGCACTACCACTTCCACCACTCGGGCGCCGCGATGCACCACTCCCGCGAGTCCTCCACCGGCCGCCTCCTCTTCTCCGACCAGCTCCGCTCGGGCGGCGCAGCGGGGGCCGTGCCCTGGCGCCGCCTCGGGCACGGCAGCGGCGCCGGGAGCGTCGGGGACGACGACGAAGAGGAGGACGGGGGCCGCCCCGGGTCGCAGTCGCCGTGGAGGTGCTACGCCCTGGCGGCGTTCGCGTTCGTCGCCGTCTTCGCCTTCTTCTTGCTGGTGCTGTGGGGCGCGAGCAAGTCCTACAAGCCCCACGTCGACGTCAAGGTCCGCCGCCCACCCTTCCCCGCAACCCGCTTCCTCCATCGTACTATCAAAGCTCCCACCATTTATCATCTCCTAAAGAAACTCGCCGCCGGCACTCTGCAGATCACGCATTTCAGCCGCCTACTCTTTCTTCCACACAATTTGCACCGTCGTTTGGATTTACTGCTAGCATGCATTTCATTACACTCCACCATCTTTGGCCTCAGTGACCTGAACTGTCACCCACCACCATACGTACTACTACCATTTGCGTCGAATTCGTCCTCTTCTGCTCTGAGGAGTGAGGACAAGGAAGAAGCTGTAGCTTCTGTTTCAAGCGCAATAACTAGAGCGTGATTCCTCCCAACGACCACAACGAAAACTCTGAATTTCAAACCGCGCATTTGGGCACACACCAGCATGCCAGTAGCACTTCGAGGGCAACATGCATACTCGAAACATGCACATCGAGTCGAGCGGATGGACTTTAATTTTTTTTTTCTCACAAGTGCAAGTGCGCCGGTGTTCCTCCTTTGCAGAGCGTGGTGTTCGAGTCGTACCACATCCAGGGCGGGACGGACCGGACGGGCGTGCCCACCAGGATGATGTCGGTCAACGCGACGGTCAGGCTGCGCTTCCGCAACCGGGGCACCTTCTTCGGCCTCCACGTCACCGCCGCGCCCTTCCACCTCTTCTTCGACGACCTCACCGTCGCTACCGGGAACGTACGTATCCACCATTGCATATTTCCATTTGCATCCACAATACATTACCAATAGCAGCTGTCCTGGACTGGAATCCGGAAGGCGATGTGAGCGTGAGCGTTACGTTCCGCGACGCCGCCCAGGCTTAATTAGGCTGTGAATCTGACCCTAGTTATTGCTGTTTACGCGATAAGAACAAAAGGTGACCACATGCCGCTGTTTCCAGATAGCAGTAATCGGAGAGGTTGAGGTTGAATTTGAATGGTTGATAGCTGGCGCACTTGAGCCAGTTTTTTCTTTTCCATTCCAAAAACGTTAGTCGTCTAGTCATGGTCTGTTTGGAGCATACCATGATTAATAATCATTTTCCTCAAATGGACCGTGGATTTTTTTGCAGACGTAGCGTCTACACTTTTCAGCATTCCCATGGTCGAGCAGAGATTCTTTTTCATTTTAAAGGAAAGGAAACCAGTACAAGCGTGCCACTTAGCATGTGGCCTAGGTACCGGAGAAAGCAAACGGGAGAACCCGGCCGCACCTGTTCCCTTCCTATTTGTCGCTGTCCAGATTCGTTTTCGTGGCAGTACACGCCCAAAGCTATATCGTCTTTCATTTTGGTAGTTGTGACTTTGTGACGATGGAGGGCTGTTTGGATTGTGACTATCTTTGTCATATCTTACCATATTATTTTTGTCACACTTGCCACACTTGCCTTACTTGAGTTGCTCAAATTGTTAGCCACACATTGGCTTGCTTAAGTGAATCTTGTCATGTTTTTTGTGCCTATGACATGTGGGGTTTAGTACTCATTAAAAAATGCTTGCCTTAGGTGTGGATAAAACCAAACACTCACTTAACTTGGTCAAACTTGCCTAAGGTAAGTTGTGGCAAAGTGTGGGGTGTGGCTAGGAACCAAACAACCCCTAGGTTACTCCCAATGCTTCAATGCTTCATCTCGTACAGAAAGTTAAACACCTATGCATTAGAAATTTTAGTTGCTAATTTTTTTAATGTGCTTATCATCTCATTTTAACACTGATGCATTGAAAGTAGCCATATATCATCTGCTTCTTCGACAGATCAGACTATGAGATGATTTCTGAACTGGCTAGCCATGCATTGGGCAGTCCTGATCCAGGGCTTGTCAAAGACTTTGTGGTTGTGATTCACACTTCACAAGGAACAAAGGATCTTACCAGCAGGGGACTCAACTACTGTAGCGCTTTTAATTTGTTTTCTTCAAACCGATAGGGAAGTGCACGTGATTAAGTCCAAGTAGTAGTACACTACCCAAGAACGTGAGCAGCCAGCCGCGAGGTGAGACCGGAGCGTTCCTCTTCCTGGCCGCATGGCGTTCACGTGACAAAGTCAGGGAGGCCAAGCCGATACGAACGCACTCCTCTCTCCTCGTGACCAAGGCCGCGGCGTCGTCTGCAGCGAGCGAGTGCTGGTACAGAAGAGGACGAACGACTAGTGTGTCTGCTGCAGCGTGCTCTAGGCCACGCCAGAGTCGCACAGGCTACTGGAGAGGAGAGCACGGCCTGCTACTGCTGCTGCCGCTGGCAAAGAGCCAATGCGAATACGAGACTGTTCAATCTTTCTCACGACGCCTCCAATCCAAAGGACGCCGCGCCTTTACTGCTTTTCTCGGTTTCAGACATCACGCCTTTGGCCTAGTAGTTAATTTGGCAGTGCACTTTTCTGCTCCTGCTGCTCGCGAGGAGGGAATCCTGTGCCGGGCAACAAGATGATGGCCCCCAGTGCGCAGGCAAAAGCCAGCCCCCCATCATGGACTTTTGCTCCGGGTAATTATTAGTACGGTGTTATCCGTGGCAAGTACATTCTTGCTCCTGGTTTCTGGACAAGACGGTAAAAGGCCGCAGCAAAAATTACCTGCAGTCAATCTGCTTACAATTTTCCTTGGGTTTGCAATGCATGACTGACGAAGCGTCCGCGTCGTGTTTGTGGTTTGTGCATGCAGATGAAGGAGTTCTACCAGGCGAGGAAGAGCGGGCGGGTGGTGACGGTGTCCGTGGTGGGGAAGCAGGTCCCGCTCTACGGCGCCGGCGCCAACCTGCACAGCAAGCCCAACAACGGCCGCCTCGGCCCCGCGGTGGTGCCCGTCAGGCTGGCCTTCGTGCTCCGGGCGCGCGCGCACATCCTCGGCCTCCTCCTCCGCTCCAAGTTCTACCGCCGGGGCGTCTGCCGCCTCGACGTCCGCGAGGCCCACCTCGGCAAGCCCGCCCGCGGCGTCGCCGCCGGCTGCGAGTACCACGACGGGAGGTGACGGTAGAGCGTTGGTGCTGTCGATATGGCTATGTTTGGTTGGGTAACGTGGATTGCAACGTCTGAATTTAGGCGTGCGTGGTGAGCTGATGGCTCAGTTAGCTGTAGGGTGTGATAATAACATTCGTATCAAGAAGCACAACCGTCAAACAAAATTCCTGATGTAACGAAGCCAGTGTGTGATTCTGATTCTTGGGACAGCGGGGCTAAAGGCTAGTTTTAACTCGAGTAATGCTACACCTACAAATGTTTACTTAAAGATTTTACTCCCTTCGTTCCTAAATATAAGTAGTTTTGAAGATTTCACTAGAAGACTACATACGGATATATATAAACATATTTTAGAATGTAGATTCACTCATTTTGCTTCGCATGTAGTCCACTAGTACAATCTCTAAAAAGACCTATATTTAGGAACGGATGGAGGGGAGAGAAGAGTTAGTTTGAAAGGTTAAATAAACTTTTGTAAGTTTTTGTAGGTCTAGCATTACTCTTTTAACTAAACCACACATCCGAATTCAGAAATCGCATTGGGCAGTTGGAGTTTACCATTTCATCGCCGGCCGCTTCTCCTTGGGGTCTCGGTGGTTGTCCTTGGTTGGCATACACGTTGGCAGTGGGCGGCGTGTCGTCGTTTGTCATGCCGCTGTCTTCGTCGTCGTGGGGTGAGGAGGAGGAGGTGAAGTACCTTCCCGCAAAGTGTCACGCGACGCGGTTCTGCTCCGCCGCGAGCCCCGAGGCTCTCTCCGCCACCAATGCCTTCTGTTGAGCCATCCTTTCAAACTCCTCGAGCGGGCGACGGGGGTGTCGATGCATTTTTGGAACACAAACAACGGGTGTTTAATGAACAATGTGGCTGCTGATTTTGGTCAAGTACTGGCTGTTTGAGCCTAGTGGATGCATTGTTGCTTCATTTTTAATAAAATAGGATAGGGGGAAACCCCTTTCGTTAAAAAAAAATTGTTGAGGAAATCGTTAACTGGTAACTGCTCGGTTGGTTGGTGAGTAGGGAAGATTAATGGGCTAATGGCCAAGTTAATCGGCCATTTAATTCATTAATCGGACGATTTATCAGTTAATCGGCTGCTCGGTGGCCCTGCGAGTAAGGATTAATCGGCAAGTTAACTGGTTAACTGAACGAATTCTTGAACAGGGAAAAAAACAACAACGGGTGTTTGTCTCTGACGACGTGTAGGAGCGTCAGATTGTGTCACGAAGCCCCACGTCGTCATTAGAGGCGATCGCAAAGCCCCACGTCGTCGTTAGAGGCGTGCGTGACCATCTTCGTCTGTCATTCTATGGTTATTGGGTGCATCCGATGGGAGACGGTAGCACTGGATGTTTTCAACCGATATGGATGACGACACACTAATAGTCTAGGTGTTTAGTCATCGTAGCCTATTTCTTTTTGACTTTTCGGTGTTGGCATGTAATCCTTTTTTTGTTAGGACTTATTCAGGTAACTTCTGGATTGTTTTGTTCCGAATTGTGAAATTTAATAAAATGGCTGCATATGCATCATCATGATGCATAGGCCGAGAGAAATCCTCCTTTTCAAAAACAAAAAAAATCTTCGTCTATGATTGTCGTAGCCATGGGATGGACGTTTCTCGCACTAGCACCCATCAACTCCTAGGAGGGCAGATGTTGGCGGTGCAAGGCACATTAGCTCGCCCTATTGCCTCATTAGGGATGGCAGGGAGCGCGTAGGGCGGCGTCTGTTTGTCGGGGAGGACGAGCCCGACGATGCCATGGAGGAGTAGCTCTCACCCCGGTTCATCCACGAGCAGTGGAGAGAAATGTGGAGCGCAAGCTCCTCCTTGTACGGCGCGTAGTCGATAGATGAGTCGTCGACCAATGCATTCCGGTTTATCTCGACGGAATTGCTCCTGGCATAATGTAATTAGCGTAATTTACATAATGATAGGTAAAACTAGGCGGTATATATTTAGCAATAATGTAATTATCATAGTCTACATATCAAGGAATACTACGGGAAGCATTTATAACAACTAATTGCCATCAAGAAAATTAACATTAATAGGTAGTGGGTCATCAAAAACATTTTTCATTCTAGAAAAATTATCCGCTACCACGTTTTCATCTTCCTTTCTATCAATAATATGCAAATCAAAATTTTGTAATAAAAGCACTCACCTAATCAGTCTAGGCTTAGCATCTTTATTTTTCATAAGGTTTTTAATAGCAGCATGATCAATGTGAATAGTGACTTTGAAATCAACAATATAAGGTCTAAACTAATCACATGCAAACACAAGTATTAAAAAATCCTTGTCAATAATAGCATAATTTCTTTGAGCATCGTGTGGAGTTTTACTAGCATAATGAATAACATTCAATTTTTTGTTTACTCTTTGCCCTAGAACAACACCAACAACATAATCACTAGCATCACATGTAATTTCAAATGGTAAATTCCAATCAAGTGGTTGAACAATAAGTGTAGAAATTAAGATTTTTTCAAGTATTTCAAAGACTTCTACACAATCATCATAAAAAAACAAATGGAATATATTTTTGAAGAAGATTAGTTAATGGCCTAGATATCTTTGAGAAATATTTAATGAAACACCTGTAGAAACCAACATGATCAAGAAAATTTCTTGTACCTTTAACATCTTTGGGACATGAAATTTTCTATATTGCATCAAACTTAGCTTTGTCTATCTCAATATCTCGTTCAGAAATCTTATGCCCAAGTACTATACCTTCATTCACCATAAAGTGGCACTTCTCCCAATTCAAGAAAAGATTTGTTCCTCACATCTCTGCAAAACTTGATCAAGCAATCGTCAAAAGAAGTCACATAAACGGAAAAGTCATCCATGAACACCTCAACAATTTTTTTTACAAAAGTCAAAGAATATGGCACTCATTCATCTTTGAAAGGTGGCATGTTCATTGCATAAACCAAAAGGCGTACGTCTATAAGCATAAGTTCCAAAAGGGCATGTGAAATTAGTTTCCTCTTGGTCTTCCTTTGACACTGGTATTTGAGAAAAAAATAGAATATCCACAAAAAAAGCAAAAGTGTGTGTGCTTAGATAGTCTTTCTAACATACACGAAGGAATATCATAATAAATATTTTCAGAAAGTTTAGTAGGTTGAGAGCAAAATTTCCATTTCTTGTTGGGATGAAGATACCCCAAACAGTCCCTTCCAAGGGTACTATCCATAGTAACAAGCAACAATAAATTTCAGCACGTACCGAAAATGTTTCCATACCAAAGGTGCCATAAAAGAGTCTTGATGACCCACAAGTATAGGGGATCAATCGTAGTCCTTTCGACAAGTAAAAGTGTCGAACCCAACGAGGATCAGAAGGAAATGATAAGCGGTTTTCAGCAAGGTATTCTCTGCAAGTGTTGCTAGTAACAATGATAGATAGTTTTGTAGCAAGATAATTCATAAAAAGTGACAAGTAACAATAGTAGAAAGTGTGTAGCAAGATAGCCCAATACTTTTTGTAGTAAATGACTGGCATGAAAGTTCTCTTATATGAAGCAAGTCGCTTCCAAGGACACATGGGAATTTCCGTCTAGTCATGTTCATCATGTTGAGTTGATTCACGTCAGTTACTTTGATAATTTGATATGTGGGTGGATCAGTGCTAAGGTGTTGTTCTTACTTGAAAAAGCACCCCACATATCATTACCCCCCCTCACAAGCATCCGCAAATACAAAATAACAATTAAGATAAATCTAACCATAGCATGAAACACATGGATCCAAATCAGCCCCTTATGAAATAACGCATAAACTAGGGTTTAAGCTTTTGTTACTCTAGCAACCCATCATGTATTTATTACTCCACAATGCCCTCCCTTAGCCCATAACATGGTGAAGTGTCGTGTAGTCGACGTTCGCATGACACCACTAAGAGAAACAACAACATACATTGTTGGGTAACGTAGCATAAATTCAAAAAATTTCCTACGCATATTCAGATCTTCCTATGGAGAGACCAGCAACGAGAGAGGGGTGAATGCATCTTCATACCTTTGAAGATCGCGAAGCGGAAGCATTACTAGAACACAGTTGATGGAGTCGTACTCGCGGCGATTCAGATCGCGGTGTGATTCCAATCTAGTGCCGAACTACGGCACCTCCGCGTTCAACACACGTGCAGCCCGGTGACGTCTCCCGCACCTTGATCCAGCAAGGAGGAGGGAGAGATTGAAGAAGATCTCCAGCAGCACGATGGCGTGGTGTCGACGGAGAGACGAGGTCTCCCGGCAGGGCTTCGCCAAGCACCGGCAGGGAGGAGGAGAAAGAAGAGCAGGGCTGCGCCGAGGGAGAGGGAAAACTGTGTCTCCAAAAGCCCAAAAGTGCCCACTATATATAGGGGGAGGGAGGGGCTACGCCCCCTTGAGGGTTTCCCTCTCCTGGGAGGGGAGGCAGCCCTAGATGGGGGGAGGTGCGGCGGCCAAGGGGGGAGGAGGGGTGGCGCACCCTTCTGGTGGGCCTTAGGCCCACGTGCGCTAGGGTTCCCCCCTCTCCCTTCTTCTTGCGCTATGGGCTGAGTGGGGGGCGCACCAGCTCACGTAGGGGCTGTTTCCCTCCCGCACTTGGCCCATCTAGCCTCCCAGGGTCGTTGCACCCTTCCGGTGGATCCCCGGGGCCACCTCCGGTGGTCCCGGTACGTTACCGGTGACGCCCGAAACACTTCCGGTGTCCGAAACCATCCGTCCTATATATCAATCTTTACCTCCAGACCATTTCGAAGCTCCTCATGACGTCCGAGATCTCATCCGGGACTCCAAACAACTTTCGATAACCTCGTATAACAATTCCCTATAACCCTAGCGTCATCGAACCTTAAGTGTGCAGACCCTACGGGTTCGGGAGAGAGGCAGACATGACCGAGACACCTCTCCGACCAATAACCATCAGCGGGGTATGGATACCCACGGTGGATCCCACTTGCTCCACGATGATCTCATCGGATGAACCACGATGTCAAGGATTCAATTAATCCCGTATACAATTCCCTTTGTCTATCGGTATATAACTTGCCTGAGATTCGATCGTCGGTATACCTATTCCTTGTTCAATCTCGTTACCGGTAAGTCTCTTTACTCGTTTCGTAGCACGTCATCGTGCAACTAACTACTTAGTCACATTGAGCTCATGATGATGTTCTACCGAGTGGGCCCGACAGACACTTTCAGAGGTACCCGTAGTGCACCTTTATAGTCACCCAGTTACGTTGTGACGTTTGATACACCCAAAGCACTCCTACGGGATCCGGGAGTTGCACAATCTCATGGTCGAAGGAAAAGACACTTGACATTAGAAAAGCTTTAGCATACGAACAATACGATCTAGTGGTACGCTTAGAATTGGGTCTTGTCCATCACATCATTCTCCCAATGATGTGATCCCGTTATC
This sequence comes from Hordeum vulgare subsp. vulgare, assembly GCF_904849725.1. Classification (NCBI taxonomy): domain Eukaryota; kingdom Viridiplantae; phylum Streptophyta; class Magnoliopsida; order Poales; family Poaceae; genus Hordeum; species Hordeum vulgare. Next base: position 425,199,452 of record NC_058523.1, on the reverse strand, counting down.
AATGACATCTAATGCCCATGACCAGGAAACCATGATCATCTATCGACTAACGAGCTAGCCAACTAGAGGCTTGCTACGGACACATTGTGATCTATTTATTCACACATGTATTACTCTTTCCTGTTAATACAATTATAGCATGAACAATAGACGATTATCATGAACGAGGAAATATGATAATAACCATTTTATTATTGCCTCTAGGGCATATTTCCAACAGTCTCCCACTTGCACTAGAGTCAATAATCTAGTTACATTGTGATGTATCGAACACCCATAGCATTATGGTGTTGATCATGTTTTGCTCGTGGAAGAGGTTTAGTCAACGGGTCTGCAATATTCAGATCCGTGTGTACTTTACAATTCTCTATTACTCCACTCTGGACATGGTCGTGGATGGAGTTGTAGCGGCGTTTGATGTGCTTCGTCTTCCGGTGAAACCTGGGCTCCTTGGCTATGGCAATGGCCCCAGTGTTATCACAGAAGAGTGTCATTAGACCCGACGCGCTTGGAACCACTCCAAGGTCGGTGATGAGCTCCTTCATCCAAATTCCTTCATGAGCTGCTTCTCAAGAAGCTATGTACTCCGCTTCACATGTAGATGCTGCCACGACTTCTTACTTGCTACTGCACCAGCTCACTGCCCCACCATTCAAAACATATACGTATCCGGTCTGTGACTTAGAGTAATCCGGATCTGTGTCGAAGCTAGCGTCGATGTAACCCTTTACGACGAGCTCTTCGTCACCTCCATAAACGAGAAACATTTCCTTAGTCCTTTTCAGGTACTTAAGGATATTCTTGACCGCTGTCAAGTGTTCCATACCGGGATCACTTTGGTACCTCCCTACCAAACTTATGACAAGGTTTATATCAGGTGTGGTACACAACATGGCATACATAAGAGAGCCTACGGCTGAAGCGTAGGGGACATAACTCATCTTCTCTCTATCTGCTGTCGTGGTCGGCGACTGAGTCTTACTCAATCTCATTCCTTGCAAAACTGGCAAGAACCCTTTCTTTGAGTTTTCCATATTGAACTTCTTCAATATCTTGTCAAGGTATGTACTTTGCGAAAGACCTATGAGGCTGAAAGGATTGATATGGTTGACTAGAGGGGGGGGGGGGTGAATAGACAACGACCACTTTTTAATTAATCTTAGCAAGTTAAGGTAAACAACATATGGGTTCACAAATATTACGACAATGAGGTGAACCCTAATGAAGCTAACAACGAGAGTTATTAAGACAAGTAAGATATAGTCAGCAACATAAGCATACACAAAGTAAAGGATAGAGATAACCACAAGTGGAACCGATGGAGACGAGGATGTGTTACCGAAGTTCCTTCCCTTTGACAGGAAGTACGTCTCCGTTGGAGCGGTGTGGAGGCACAATGCTCCCCAATAAGCCACTAAGGCCACCGTATTCTCCTCACACCCTCGCACGATGCAAGGTACCGTGATTCCACTATAGGTGCCCTTGAAGGCGGCAACCGGACCTTTACAAACAAGGTTGGGGGCAAACTCCACACAAAGCTTGGAGGCTCCCAACTAGACCACGAAGCTTCACCACAATGGAATATGGCTTCGAGGTGACCTCAACCGTCTAGGATGCTCAAACACCCAAGAGTAACAAGATCCGCAAGGGATTGGTGGGTGTTGGGGATATTGCTTATTAAGTGACCCGCCTAATATGGGCCGGGTTACTAGTAAGGCGATTCATCCTTTAGGGCTAGTTGGGCCTCAGCCTGGGCGGTTCAAGGTCGCAGGATGGTTATGATTTATGGAAGGTCTCTGGGTTTTGCAAGACGGCGACTCAGAGACCGCGGTGGTCACAATTTGTAAAGAGGAAGGGACTCTTGTAAACCCTAAAGCCTCGACCTCTATATAAAGGCGAGTTTGAAGGGGGATAGATAGGTTAGAAATCATCGAGTGCTAGGTTAGGCGAGTTACGCCTTTCTTGTAATCAAATCCACATCAATACACGCCAAGCAGGACGTAGGCTATTACCTCCACGCGAGGGGCCGAACCTGGGTAACCCGCCGCGTTCCTCCTGTTCAACCCCTTTGAGTCGCCACCAAAGTGCGATGGTTCCCATACTAAGTCCTTTCACGAGGACATCTGCTGTGAAAAAACCACGACAGTTGGCGCCCACCGTGGGGCCTACGCACGGTGGAGTTGAGTTCTCAAAGGGAGACCTACCAGGGTTTGGGAGTTATGCGACGGCGCTCATGACTTGGAGCCGACGCGGCATAGCCTACATCGACAACCAACGATGGGGACCTGAAGCGAATTCTCTCGAATCAGGCTACAGGGTCCCCTTCGGCAAGATCAACGTCTTCATCGGCATGATCGGGTCATCTGTTCCTGAGCCGGACATCTCCTCCGACATCGTCGAGCCGGCCAGGTACGTCCATCCAGTCATAACACGGAAGCTGACCCGCCCGGTCTTTGTGGGGTTCACGCAGGGGTCGGAGGAGCCAGAGCACGCGGCGGCTCAGGAGGTCACCCCGGTCAACTCTGACGACGAATCATCCATGGGCGATTCTGTTTCCATCCAGTCCCTCCTCGGAGACGGTCTCGGAGGCTTGTCATTGGCCATGGATCCGGAAATCCTCGATCGAACCCGCCGCCAGATCGCCATCTACATGGCCGGGGCGACTCAACCCGCACAGAACCCCGCCGGAGGCGATGGAACCGGCGGGACATCCAGAAGTGCGTCAGCAGTCCTGGTGGATTTAGCGGCGGAAATCACGAGACTAATGTCAACCCCCCTCACGCCAGAGAACCAAGGAGAGATAAACGCAGAGTTAGCAAAGCTGAGAGAGGCGGTGGCAAAGGCCCATCAGGATGCTGAGACGGAGTCCGCCAGGATGGAAACTCGACAAGCCCAGATCACGGCCGAAGGGATGCGATTGAACACCGACAACTGGCGACTTGAAAGACAGCAGCGCGCGTCTGACGCCGTCCATCAGCGGAGACACCAGGGTCGCCTGCCCCATGACCTCAACCCGACTCGCCTGTTCGACACTCCCCAAACACCCGGGATGGGAGCCGCCCCAGCAGGAGGACCGGGCCGCCCTCCTAACCCGCCGATTCAGCCGACTGAGGGTCAAGTTCCTCGTTTCCGTACCCCTCGAGGCCACTTCTCCAACCCGGTGGATAACGTGCTTGCCGCAACTCGCCATCTGGAGTCTCTTCCGATCCACGGCAACACCCCAGCTGAGATTGAAGCAAGGAACGCCATCGAGATGTTGAAAACGGCGATGGTCCAAAACGCGCAGTTCTCGCACAGCCCCGAGAGATTGCACTCCACCCCCCAGGCGAGCTATACCAGGAGTAGGCTGGAGGATCAGCCAGCCGTAAACAGTGCCCCGCTACACTTCCCGCAGGACAACCCGCCCGAGCGGAACCCGCCGGGCAGAGATCCACCCAACATTCAAGAGGCTCAGACTCCCCTCGCGGGGACCGGAGGGCGAGTTGGGGTGCCCTGCTTGTCCCTAGCCCTTCGAAACGAAAGGATGCCCAAGGATTTCAAAGGACCAAGAAAGGTGCCTAATTACACACCAGATCTCGAACCAACATCATGAGTCGAGGGCTATGAGATCGCCATGGACATGCTCGATGTAAACGAGGCGGTTTGCGCCAGATACTTCACCATGATGCTCGAGGGGTCGGCGCGCACTTGGTTGAAAAACTTACCCCCCAATTCTATCCAGTCCTGGGCCGAGCTAAAAGAGCGTTTCATCAAAAACTTCCGGGGAACCTGCAAACGGCCGATGACGATCGTCGACTTACAACACTGCATACAACGCCCGGACGAGTCGGCGCACCATTGGTCGCGGCGAGTCGCGGAAATTATCCATTCATCGGACGGCATCACAGCAGCGCAAGCTGTGCTTATCCTCGAGCACAACTGCCACTATGAACCGCTGGTCCAGAAATTGGGGCGACTCAAACGGAAAGTTCAGGATATGGGCGAACTGATGGACACCCTCACTAGGTACGCCGAGGCCGATGATACCAAGGATCCCGGCGAGGATGGTAAGGGTAACTCGCCCAAGAAGGGCGACTCGACCAAAAACCACACCCGCCACCAAGGCCGCAACCGTCACAACCAGGGGACCAACGGCAAGTGTAGGTCACAAGAGGAGCCCTTGGATTTAGTTGCCAACACCAACGCCAGCGACGGCAAAAAGAAGAATCGAGGCTTCAGTGGGAAAAGGCCGCGTAATTATGAAGAGCTACTCAAAGGCCCTTGCCCGCACCACGCCACGGCCGACGGCCCGGCGGGCCACTCGTGGGAGAACTGTTTCGTGATGCGAGAATTTCGGGCCGAGGCAATCAAGAAGAGCCAAAGCAAAGATCCGAACCGTCGCCAGGACCAACTCGCCGCGCCCAACCAAAGGCACAACCCCTTCGGCGGCTTTCCCGAACAGGAGGCTCAGGGAGGCCCGCACCCGGGCGGCGGCCAGTACCCGGTGCACCACCAGCGGCGGTACAACCCGCCGGGAGTTTTCCAGCAGCCGCCCCCACAGGGGGCTCCACAGGACCAGGATGACAACGGGGGCTTCCGCAGCAATCCCAAACAGCTAAGTAATGGGCAGTACCATGTCTTCACCACTAATGCTTGCAGGCGTGATAGAAAGGTAAATCACCGGGCGTATAGCGTAACTGAGCCGGCGATTCCCAGGTATCTCCATTGGTCCGAGCAGACCATATCGTGGAGCAGAGAGGATCACCCGCCAAGAATAGATAACCCGGGCGACCTAGCATTAGTCGTGGCTCCCCAAGTGGGGGGTTACACCTTGTCAAAGGTATTAATGGATGGTGGAAGCAGCATTAATATCCTGTACTTCGACACCTTTCGGAGGATGAATCTATCGGAAAAAGACTTGATGCCTTCAACCACGGTTTTCCATGGCATTGTCCCGGGCAAGTCGGCTTACCCATAGGCCGGGTCAGGCTCTCAGTGGCATTTTGGACTGCGCAGAATTACAGGTCGGAATCCCTAATCTTCGAGGTGGTCAAACTAAAAAGCCCATACCACGCGCTATTCGGGCGACCGGCTTACGCCCGCTTCATGGCCCGCCCGTGCTACGTCTACCTCAAACTAAAAATGCCGGGTCCCAAAGGACCCATCACGATCGATGGAGATAGAAGAATCGCAAAGGAGTGCGAGGAAGGGGACGCGGCTTATGCAGAGGTCGCTTGTGCGGCGGAAGAGCTCAGACACCATCGGGCCAATGTTGACCCGGTAGACATGTCACCACTCAAGAAGCCGACTACAGATTCTGAGTCGCCCCTCAAATTCAAGCCGACGAAGGATACTAAGACAATCGACTTCATTCCTGGCGATTCATCCAAGCAGTTCACCATTGGGACGGGTCTGGATCCCAAATAGGAAAGCGCGCTCATCGAATTCATCCGTGAGAATCGGGACATCTTCGCATGGAAACCCTCTGACATGCCGGGTGTTCCGAGAGAATTCGCTGAGCACCATCTTAATATTGACCCAAAATGCAAACCTGTCCAGCAATACCTTCGCAGGTTTAACGAGGAGCGACGGAAGGCGATTGGAGAGGAAGTCGCCCGTCTTTTAGCCGCCGGGTTCATCGTGGAAGTCTTTCATCCCAAATGGCTGGCTAACCCGGTGTTAGTACTCAAGAAGAATGGCACGTTCCGTATGTGTATTGACTATACGGACCTCAACAGAGCTTGTCTCAAGGATCCTTTCGCTCTTCCCCGCATCGACCAAATCATTGACTCGGTGGCGGGATGCGAACGATTGTGCTTTTTGGACGCCTATTCAGGTTATCATCAGATTAAAATGGCTGTGGAAGATCAGGAGAAGACGGCCTTCATAAACCCCTTCGGGGCCTTTTGCTATGTGTCCATGCCGTTCGGGCTCAAGAGCGCAGGGGCGACTTATCAACGCTGCATCCAGAATTGTCTTCATAACCAAATCGGCCGCAACGTCCATGCTTATGTTGACGACATTGTGATCAAGACCCGCCGGGAGGAAACACTTCTGGAAGACCTTAAGGAAACCTTTGACAATTTACGGGTATATCAGATGAAGCTAAATCCTACCAAGTGCGTTTTCGGCGTTCCTGCGGGAAAACTACTGGGTTTCTTGGTGTCGGAGCGTGGCATCGAGGCTAACCCGGACAAAATTGAAGCGGTTACTTCCCTCGGCAAGCCGACGAATGTTAATCAGGTTCAGCGATTGGCGGGTCGCATTGCGGCCCTAAGTCGTTTCGTGAGCCGCCTCGGAGAAAAGGCGATTCCTCTTTATCAATTGTTGAGGAAATCCGACCGATTCGTATGGACAGAGGAGGTAGACGAGGCGTTTCAGGCCTTGAAGCATCAATTGGTTAACCCGCCGGTCCTGGCAGCCCCAACCGAAAAGGAGCCTATGCTCCTGTATATCGCTGCGAATTCCAAAGCGGTCAGCGTGGCTGTGGTCGTCGAAAGAAAGGAGGAAGGAAAGGAATACCCGGTGCAACGCCCGGTGTACTTTATCAGTGAGGTGTTAACTCCTTCCAAACAGCGATACCCACATTGGCAGAAACTGGTCTATGGGGTGTTCATGGCGAGTCGAAAGCTTAAACATTATTTCCAGGAGCACCCGATCACCGTGGTCAGTTCCGCGCCCCTCGGTGACGTCATCCAAAATCGGGAGGCAACAGGGCGAATCGCCAAATGGGCAATAGAGCTTGGGTCGCATCACATACAATATGCCCCCCGCACGGCCATCAAGTCCCAGGCACTAGTTGATTTCGTTAACGATTGGACGGAGCTACAGGCTCCGGAAGATCGGCCTAACCTTACCTATTGGACTATTTACTTTGATGGATCCATGCAGTTGGAGGGCTCGGGGGCTGGTGTGGTGTTGATATCCCCTCAAGGAGATAAGTTCTGCTATGTTCTCCGCCTCATGTTCCCCTGCACGAATAATGCGGCGGAATATGAAGCTCTGCTTCACGGTTTGCGACTGGCAAAAGAGATGAACCTAACCCGAGTCAGATGCTTTGGGGATTCAGATTTGGTGGCGCAACAGGTTTCGGGTACCTGGGACTCTCGGGATCCTATGATGGCGGCTTACAGGCGAGCTGTATCTGACGTGGCGGGTTATTTTCATGGGTACCAGGTTGATCATGTTGATCGGCGACTCAATGAACTAGCTGATGCCCTCTCGCGACTCGGGTCACAGAGAAAGCCGGTCCCCCCTAATGTTTTCTTGGATGTCTTGCACAAACCGTCTGTGACTGTACCCACGGAGGAGGAATTGGCGGTACCAGATCCCGAGTCTCAGCTTGTGGCGGCTCTCCATGCCACTCCGGATTGGGCTCTTCCGTACCTGGCTTATCTCGCTCATGGCGAGTTACCCACCGACGAAGTTTTGGCTCGCCAGATCGTTCGACGTAGCAAGTCCATGGTCATCATTAATGGCGAGCTATATAAACGAAGTGCTTCAGGGGTCTTTCAGCGGTGCGTTTCTTCCGAGGAAGGATGCGTAATCCTAAATGACATCCATTCTGGAGACTGCGGGCATCACGCCGGGTCACGTTCTTTGGTATCAAAAGCTTTTCGACATGGTTTCTTCTGGTTGACGGCTCATGCAGATGCAGAAGATATAGTACGGCGGTGTGAGGGGTGCCAACGATATGGGAGACAGGCTCATGTGCCGGCTCAAGAATTGAGGATGATTCCCATTACTTGGCCTTTCGCGGTCTGGGGGCTAGACATGGTCGGTCCCTTTAAGATGTCCTCTAACAAGAAAACTCACTTATTGGTGGCGGTTGATAAGTTCACTAAATGGGTTGAGGCGGAACCTGTTGGAGCTTGCGATGCGGAGACTGCGGTCAAATTTCTGAAAAAGCTGATTTTCCGTTTTGGATATCCACACAGTATTATCACGGACAATGGTACTAACTTGTCCCAAGGAGCGATGCTGGATTTCTGTCGCCGTGAACATATCCGGCTTGATATTTCTGCAGTTGCTCACCCCCAGTCGAACGGGCAAGCAGAGCGGGCGAATCAGGAAGTCCTACGAGGGATTAAACCTCGCCTCATGGTTCCCCTGGAAAGGACCCCAGGGTGTTGGGTTGAAGAACTACCTTCGGTATTATGGAGCATCCGGACCACCCCGAATCGGTCCACGGGGTTCACCCCTTTCTTTTTGGTCTATGGAGCAGAAGCTGTCCTTCCTACCGACATAAGACATGATTCTCTTAGAGTCACCGCATATGTGGAGCAAGATAACGAGTTGGCGCGTCAGGACTCCTTGGATGCCTTGGAAGAGGCGCGTGACTTAGCGGCGGCTCGTTCGGCCATCTATCAGCAAGATCTGCGGCGTTATCATAGTCGCCGGGTTAAGAGTCGGGCTTTCCAGGAGGGCGACTTGGTACTTCATCTGATACAAGATCGGGCAGGCATGCACAAGCTCTCGCCCCCTTGGGAAGGGCCCTTCGTCGTCAGCAAGAACCTCCGCAATGGCTCTTACTACTTGATGGATCTTCGGCCTGATCGACCGACTACAGAGGCTGAGTCAACTCGCCCTTGGAATATTGCCCATTTGCGGCCTTACTACACTTGAGTTCTTAAAAACTCCATGCTTTGTAAGTTTTTCAGTTTCATTATGAAGTAATAAAATGTTCCCCGACTTGGGGGCTTCTTCCTTAAAAAGAGCAATTTGTGTCATCCTGTTGCGACCTTATGAGCCGACAGAACATGCATTTAGGGTGGGTGCACGAGCTTTCTGACTCGCCTCCCCCTGTCGCGATCGTATGAGCCGACGGAACCTGCATTTAGGGTGGGTGCACGAGCTTTCTGACTCGCCTCCCCCTGTCGCGACCGTATGAGCCGACGAAACCTGCATTTAGGGTGGGTGCACGAGCTTTCTGACTCGCCTCCCCCTGTCGCGACCGTATGAGCCGACGAAACCTGCATTTAGGGTGGGTGCACGAGCTTTCTGACTTGCCTCCCCCTGTCGCGACCGTATGAGCCGACGAAACCTGCATTTAGGGTGGGTGCACGAGCTTTCTGACTCGCCTCCCCCTGTCGCGACCGTATGAGCCGACGAAACCTGCATTTAGGGTGGGTGCACGAGCTTTCTGACTCGCCCCCCCCTGTCGCGACCGTATGAGCCGATGAAACATGCATTTAGGGTGGGTGCACGAGCTTTCTGACTCGCCTCCCCCTGTCGCGACCGTATGAGCCGACGAAACCTGCATTTAGGGTGGGTGCACGAGCTTTCTGACTCGCCTCCCCCTGTCGCGACCGTACGAGCCGACGAAACCTGCATTTAGGGTGGGTGCACGAGCTTTCTGACTCGCCCACCCCCCGTCGCGACCGTATGAGCCGACGAAACCTGCATTTAGGGTGGGTGCACGAGCTTTCTGACTCGCCTCCCCCTGTCGTGACCGTATGAGCCGACGAAACCTGCATTTAGGGTGGGTGCACGAGCTTTCTGACTCGCCTCCCCCTGTCGCGACCGTATGAGCCGACGAAACCTGCATTTAGGGTGGGTGCACGAGCTTTCTGACTCGCCTCCCCCTGTCGCGACCGTATGAGCCGACGAAACCTGCATTTAGGGTGGGTGCACGAGCTTTCTGACTCGCCTCTCCCTGTCGCGACCGTATGAGTCGACAAAACCTGCATTTAGGGTGGGTGCACGAGCTTTCTGACTCGCCTCCCCCTGTCGCGACCGTATGAGCCGACGAAACCTGCATTTAGGGTGGGTGCACGAGCTTTCTGACTCGCCTCCCCCGGTCGCGACCGTATGAGCCGAGTCAGTAACTCGTGTTATGGTTTAATCTTGGAGATTTTTATCCTTTCTGCATGTTTGCTGAAACTATTTGTAGTTCTTTTGTTTTCACAGATAATGTGTTCGAGGTTTCATCCTTGGCGGATTAAGCATTGCAGAAGATTCTTATAAGGGCGGACCAAATATTTCAAACCGCCTCAAAGGCGGTATAAGGGTTTTTCTTGCAGAAGATGTCATCAAAAGGTAGTACTGACTATTACATGGCTCGCGGGCCAAATTCAAAGAAGAGTCTACTCCGCTAAGTCCTGGCGTGAGCTCTGACCAGCTTCGATTTGTAAATAGCCCAAGACCCAATTGCATCTGGACAAAGAAGCAAAATCGTCTTCATCGGTCAAGATTGATGCCAGGTCTGCTTCCCAGTCGAAGGGATTCTTGGGTCGCCGAGGAATTAGGTTGGTCACCACGAAGGTTGGCGGGCTGATTTTCTTATTCTTACCGTCATAAGCCGCCTGATACTTCGTTAAATCAAGACTGGCGGCGAGTTGAGTTGCAGCCAACCGAGAATCCTTGACAACTTTCTGATAATCCTCTTCCACGAATTCCGAGCCATCGTCTTTGAGCTGAGGGAAGCCGGCGGCTACTTCTTCCAAATTAATCTCCGGAGCATACGCTAAGCAGCGACTCAGGGCCGTCAGGACGCCTTTCCGGGCGGCTGACCGAGTTAACTCGCCAACCTGGGGAGGAAGTGTGGACAGACATCCAAGTACTTTCTTGATGGATGTAATCGGCTCTTTTGCGCCCATTACAGCTTTGACGGTCAACACACTGCCTGTGTACAGTTGCTCTGTCAGCGTATAGATCGCCTTCAGCATCAACACAGTCTTCTTGCAGGTTGGCGACTCTTGGACCTGGAATTTGATAAACCGGTAACTTAACGTCAGAAGTTTGGCCCAAAGGAGGGGATAAGGTTGGAGATCTAGGTAAGGCTTACCAAAGATGGCTTGCGTCATGTTAGAGATATGACGTTTTAAGCCGGACAACTCCTGTTGGACAGTCGCCAGCTTTGCTTTAGCTTTTTCTGCTCTCTTCAAAGCCGCGTTTTGGTCAGCTTGAGTTTTTTCTAACTCGGCTTTGAGCTTTTCCAGTTCAACCAGAGCCAATTTATATTTATCTTCCGACTCAGTTCGGGCATCTTGTTGATCAGCCAAGTTTTTCCTTAAGTCGCCCAGCGCTAATTCGGTCTGGGCAAGGTTTTCCTATTTAAAAAAAAAGAGTTTAAAACAAAGACAAGTCTCAGAATTATTGCAAGGCAATACCCCTGACACTTGGGGGCTAATGTATAATTTCTCAAGGGAAATTATACAGAAATCGAGACCCGGCTCATCATTTTACTGATGACCCGGGCCTTGGGGGTTACTGGTCGCGAAGCTTTTTAAAGACCCGGCTCATCTTTTACTGATGACCCGACCCTTGGGGGTTACTAGGAATAATATAGAGTATAAAGTGTACCTCATGTTTGTCGTTTAACATCTTCAGCAGATTCTTCTCCATCTCATAGCTCGCTTCCAGGCGACTTGCGAAGCCAGAACAGAGTTCTTTAAACTCCAGATTTGCATAGTCGGAAAGCTTCGCCTTGGAGAGCCCAGACTCGGGGATTGCTTGAGAGGAGGATGCTACGTGTTTGGACAGAACTGTCGCCGCCGGCTTGGAAAATCCAGAACCAGTAATGGCTATAGCATCTGGGTCATCCGCTGTTGCCAATATGTTTGGCGATCCAGGGGCGTCCGCTTTTCCTTTCGGCGACTCAGGAAGATCCACTTGAATTGCCGGCTCAGCGTGACCCGGATCCTCTTGAGTCGGAGTTGATTTCCTTGGAAGTTCGGAAGTTGCGTCAGGGATTGATCCACTGGTTTTCCTTTTTTTGGCTTGTGCCCTAACCAGAGGAGATAAACGTGTTAAGGAATTGAAAAAGATCATTATTCTCAAAAAGTCAAGGCCAAAGACTTACCCCGGAACTCGAATCATTGGTGGAAGTGTTGACATTGCTGAGTCGCCGGAAGAAGGGGGAGAATTCTGCAGGAATTATACATTAATAATGCAGGCGGGTTGCAGATGTAATCCAAAGCAGCAAGGACAATGGTTGTTCTTATATAAAAAAGGGGTACCTCGCTTGGTTTTCTTTTGTTTGTGGCTGGCAAGCCAGATATTAGATCGCCGGAGTGACTTCGTGTCTTCCGGTTTGAGGCGTGCTGTGTTCTCTTCCATAAGAAATTTGGGTCCAAATGGGCATCTGGATGTGAGAAGGGGACTTTCCCACATATTCGTCGGGCCGGCTTAGGCGGGGAAGGAGATGAATCAGAGGAAACAGAAATTACCTCGACGGAGTCCTCTTGGCTTTCGTTATCTTCATTCTGTTACAAGAAGAAAGAGAGATATGAATAAGAGGTCAAAAGTAATAAGTGGCGAGTAAAAAGGGGACGGATTTGTACCTCTGAAAGTGCGTCGCCGGCTTGAGATTCGTCGACTTCAGATGGCTCGGCCGCAGCAGATTTACCTTTGCCCTTGTTTTTCTTGGAGGGCGGCTTAGCAGTCTTCATGGCTTGTTTTTTGGGTCTCCTAGACCAGAACTTGTCGCCTTTCTGGAAAAGATATATGGCATGAAGTTATAATGACAATAAAACAGAAGGAACAAAAATCAAGGGCGGGTCAGCTTTGATTACCTTGCGCGCCGGGTTGATCTTGCAGAAGGGCTTAAGGCCGATTTGGCCGCACTTTCCTGCGGGCTCGCCGGTCAGTTTTTTTATGATGGCGATGATGTCTTTCTCCGTTAATGCTGTGTGAAATTAGCATTGGGAATGGTCCAAAGTGCCGTCAAATTCACACATTAGACCATCTCGGCGGCTCAGAGGAAGAATCCGCCATTCGACCCAGCAGCGGATCAGGTCAACCCCGGTAAGACCATTGTTCGTCAGGGATCTCAGTTCAGACAAAATTGGGATGAACTCCGACTCTTCTTCCTCGGTGAGCTTGTCGGGGAGCTTGAAGTTAACTGGAAGGCGGGTTGGCCTGTAGCCCAGAAGTTTGTTTTCACCAGCGGGGGACGTTTCTTTACAATAAAACCAAGATTCACCCCAGCCCTTGGGATGGCTAGGCATGGTGAGTGAAGGAAACGGACTGTCCCTACGGCGCTGGACGTTGACACCGCCGAGTTCCAAACTGGGGCCATTGTGGAATTCCGTCTGGCGATTCAAATGGAAAAAGTGCCAGAATAGGGGAACGGAAGGCTCGATCCGCAGATAAGCTTCGCAAAGGACTTGGAACTGACTCAAGTTGCTTATGGAATTGGGTCCCAAATTCTGGAGTCGGACATTCATGAAGGTCAAAGCGTCCCTAAGAAATTTAGATCCGGGCGGCTTAAAGCCCCGTTCCAAGTGTTCCACAAAGACTACTATTTCCCCTTCTTTGGGGTTGGGGAGATCTTCTCCCAACCCGGTGCGCCATCCAATGACATCTTGAGGATCCAGACAGCCGGCTTTCACGTAATTAGCTAGAACAGCGTCATCAACTTTGGTAGGAAGCCAATCGCTCTTGAAAACGGCACCCATGCTACAAATAGGTAGAAGTATGGTATTACATGTCTCGAACATCTACTGTGTGAGTCAGGATCAGTTCATATTAACCCGCCAGACTAAGGGGCCGGGTTGGGTTGATGTGGCGATTTGTCAAAGCAGGGCTATTTCCAAAGGCAATATTACTGTGGATAGTAAGGTCTACTCGTTCTGAAGCACTAAGGGGGGGACGAAGGTTACAAACAGTTTTTTACAAACAGTGAATGAGGAATGGATCTGCCGAACAGATATAGGACCTACGAATACGGCTGAGCATGAACGATATATTATCAGCTAATGCCCCTCGTTTGGAGAAGGTATTGTATTCAGAAAATCGCAAGAACAACGAATGGTTAAAATTATTCGAAGCACTGGCTACCCTAGCGGCACTCGGGCTCATGGATTCGAGGGAGATAAACGACTACGAGCGGAAAGCTTCAAAGCTACGGCCATGGCAAAGATACGAGCAAAGAATGAACCTACTCCTAAGAGGGGGAACGAGGACCTAACCTGATGCTCTCGGTCGAAGAAGACCGGCGGTGACGAAGATTGCCGGGGAAGCGTGGGGGTCCCGACGAACGGCGAGGTTGTCGGTGATGGCGGACGGATTGACCAAGGTGCGAAGCTCGACGACGGCGATGGCTTGCGGGCGGCGCTGGAGCTCCTCGAACGGGGGCGGAGGTTGCGGCCGGCGGCGAAACCCTCGGGAAGCGGTGCGGTTTTCTGTTGCGATAATGGGGGGGGGGACTGATGGGACTGGTAGGTGGCCAGTGTCAGCCCTGTCCCTTCCGCCTATTTATCAAGACGGGCGCTGGAATCGAGGCGCCATGAGCGGGAACCGTTTGGGAATAAAAGATTCGCCATGATGACGTCCGAAAATTTTGGGATAATGATGCACTAAAAGATCCGTTGGGATTGTGTTAAATTTCCCGAAAATCGAGGGCTAAGGAAAGTGCTGACGGGAAATGCATTGGCGGCTCAAAGACTTTTTCCGGTACCAGTTGGCGAGTTAAAATTTCTGGCGTATGGAGGAACACAAAGGAGTGAATCACCTTCAACTAAAACAGAAGCATTGGCATGAATATTCAAGTCAATTTGGGGCCTAATGTTGGGGATATTGCTTATTAAGTGACCCGCCCAATATGGGCCGGGTTACTAGTAAGGCGATTCATCCTTTAGGGCTAGTTGGGCCTCAGCCTGGGCGGTTCAAGGTCGCAGGATGGTTATGATTTATGGAAGGTCTCTGGGTTTTGCAAGACGGCGAATCAGAGACCGCGGTGGTCACGATTTTTAAAGAGGAAGGGACTCTTGTAAACCCTAAAGCCTCGACCTCTATATAAAGGCAAGTTTGAAGGGGGATAGATAGGTTAGAAATCATCGAGTGCTAGGTTAGGCGAGTTACGCCTTTCTTGTAATCAAATCCACATCAATACACGCCAAGCAGGACGTAGGCTATTACCTCCACGCGAGGGGCCGAACCTGGGTAACCCGCCGCGTTCCTCCTGTTCAACCCCTTTGAGTCGCCACCAAAGTGCGATGGTTCCCATACTAAGTCCTTTCACGAGGACATCTGCTGTGACAAAACCACGACAGTGGGGGAATCAACTTTTCTCTTGGTGGAAGTGTGGATCTAGGCCTTCTCAACCAATCCCTAAAGAATCAACAAGTTTGATTGGCTAGGGAGAGAGATCGGGCACTTTTGAGCTTAGGGAGCAACAATGGAGCTTGGGGAGGTAAGAGATAAGGTTCCACAGCTAGAAGAACCCTTTATATAGTGGGGGAAAATCCAACCGTTTTCCCACACTCTGCCCGAGCTCCAGGGGTACTACCGCTGGCTGCAGCGGTACTACCGCTGGACCCCTATTAGTGCAAAGATACTACCACCGCCAAGAAAGTCTTCGCAAAAAGGTCCGTCCACGAACAACCGCTAGGCAGGCGGTACAAAGCTCCTGGAGCGGTACTACCGCTGACCAGGGGTCGTACTACCGCCACCTAGCGGTACTACCGCTAGGGCTAGCGGTACTACCGCCTGGCCCAGCGGTACTACCGCTGGGGGACCATTTTGCAAAGAGGAAAGAAACACAGAGGCGGGGGCCGCCCCAAAAGATGCATGTAAGGGAAAATGTGTGAAGTGTGCGCGTGCAAATATTGATTCCACCCAAACCTTTCCACTACGGTTCCCCTCTTAATAGTACGGCTTTCCTATGACTCAAATAAAGAGAATCGTAGAGAACGCCGAGCTTTTGTTCCATGAACGAGGGGGCGAGACGTCTTGTGCCGTTGACGTGTGTTATATGAAACCTTAACACACACGGTTAGTCCTTTACGGTACTGTCATCAATCACCAAAATTACTTAGGCATAAACTATCCCCCAACAATCTCCCCCTTTTTGGTGGATTGATGACAATACCGGATTTGCACAGAGAGAAAAATGAGAACAAAAAGATATAGATATATGACAATACGGGGCATATGACTCACATCATATGATGGAAATAAATCCCACATAAGTTCATGTCTCACAAACGATAGCAAACTAGAAGCAAACCAAGTTCGAAGCAAAACACGAAAGAAAGCAAAGTTCGACTCTGAAAGCAAATCCAGCTCCTACACTCTCTCCCCCTTTGGCACAAGACACCAAAAAGGGGCACACCTAACGCCACAGGTGGTTACTCCTCATCCTCAGCATCGCCAGACTCGTCGGTACCCTCCGGATCGTCCTGCTCCTCCTCTTCCTCCTCATCGCCAGACCACTGGTACCCTTGAGCTTGCATCCAAGTAGCCTCTGGAGTGATGTCGTCCTCTGATCCGCTGGAGATGTCAACATCAAGAGTCCTTAGGACACGTTTGTGCCTCTGGCGGCTCTCCTTCTAAGCCACGTGCGTCTGGTACTGACCCTTAGCCTGCATACAGAATAGGGTCTTCATCTTATCCTGCAGTTTGATGGCCCAAGATGGCATGGCAGAAGAGCGGGACTGAGAGGCGGTTCCTCTGTCAGTAGCAGTCTCTGTGTCAGTATCCATGTGCTGAGAGGAAGTTGATGGGTTGGCCCATTTATCCTTGACGCGAAGCTTGACAGGGTCGTGCACAATGTAGTCAGCCTGAATGTATAGCTCCTCCTGCGGATAGGTATCTTGCCACTTCTGACTGATATAAGCGAACAGATAGGGCCCGTAGATGGGAACCTTGTGCATCATGATGCAGTTCCAGAGCTCCGTGAACATCACATCAGAGATATCAAGAGGGGCAGACTCCTTAGTAATAGCCTCCTCACAGAGCAGCAACATCTCAGCCAGAGAGCCATGAACCTCGTCGAAGTTGCCAATGCGAGGAAAGAGGGTGTTGCGGAAGATCCGATGCATGATGTCCAGATGCTTGCGGAGCACACCCTTCTTCACATAGAGTTGTTGCAATCTGTCCTTGGGGGGGGGCCTATCAGTGGGAGCTGCAACACGAGGACGCGACCCAAGTGGAGTGTGAGCTCCCTGGAACTCAACCTTGAAGAATGCCATGAATTCACGCCAGGTACCGGTCATCTTCTGAGTCCCAGTCATCCACACCATAGAGAGCTCGTCATCCGGTGAGAAGTGGACCGTGACATAGAACTGGGCAACAACATTGGGGTCAAAATCTGTCTTGAAAGTGATGATGTCCTTGATGCCCAGTTTGTCAATCAGAGAAAGGGCATCACCAAAATAGTCCAGGTTCCGCTGAAGATGAGCTAGGTCAATCCACTGAATGGGGACAAAGTTCTTCTTGAAATGCATGACAATATCACGGTAGATCCTGCAGTGATCCCGTGTCCAAACATGGTCAACATTCTTGATCACAGCCTTCTCTTGGAGATAATGGTTTTGAGTGCGGAACCACAGAAAGTCCTTGGGGGGCATTGTGCGGACATTGATCCCCTTGTCCTTGTGCGCGGTCTTCTTGAAGGCCTGCTTTTTGGGTTGCAAACCTGAAGTAGCGGAACCCTCTGGAGCCTCTGGGTTGCGATAATGCTTTGACTGCGTGTCCCGTGAGGGGTTCGAACGGCGAGCACCACCTGTGACACAAAACACACAGCGAAAATAAGCGACAAAAAGAGTCAAGGCAATGAACTAGGAAAGGCAGAAAAGTAAACACTCATTGCCAAGCACATGAGAAGAATGCATAGTGAATCCTCCTGGCGGTAGTACCGCTACCTCTCGCGGTAGTGCCGCTGGGGTCCTAGCAGTAGTACCGCTACCCGGGCGGTAGTACCGCTGGGGTTTGATTTTCAGATCTGACAGATAAAATAGACCCCATGGATATGGCTACACGAATTTTACGAGGGGCATGGGCTGTGTATGAACACTAAGAACTCCACCACAACCCTACACACATGAGGATCACAAGTACCACCGAAATAAGTACATGCCTAGGCACGAGAGAGCAAGTTTTAGATCTAATCCAAACATAGTTCAAGTGCTTGATCTAAAACATGTAAATCCTAGGGCATGGCAAAATAAACAACAAAGATTCATAGGACCTATACTCCCATCAAATATCTCCTTTCATGCCATCCAAGAACAAGGCACAAGATCACAGACATGAATCCAAACCACCAATGCTCCTAACCCTAGAACAAGAACATCAACCAAGAGAAGAAGGAGAGGAGCTTTACCGGGATTCATGGCCTTTGGAGGAGGAAGGAGAAGTGGAGCAAACCCTCCAATCCAACGGAGAGAAGGAGCTCCACGAACAGAGATCAAAACAGGGGGATTTCGGTGTTGGGGAGGGAGGAGCCGCGAGGAAGAAGAAAGAGCCAGGGAAAAACGGGCTCCCCCTCCTTTATATAGCCCAAGGGGTACGGGCCAGCGGTACTACCGCTGTGGACCTGGCGGTAGTACCGCTACCTGGCGGTAGTACCGCTGGATGCAGCGGTAGTACCGCTGAGGTCCTCGCGGTAGTACCACTCCCCCTTGAGACAGCCCAAAAAATTTCCTAGCAAGTTGTGTTAGATGGGAATCCTGGCGGTAGTACCGCTATCCCTAGTGGTAGTACCGCTGGGGTCCTGGCGGTAGTACCGCTACCCCTGGCGGTAGTACCGCTGGGGTCCTGGTGGTAGTACCGCTACCCCTGGCGGTAGTACCGCTGCAAATGACACAACGCGGCCTAGGACAAGAGAAGAACTTGGGCAAATGACAAGTAAGTGAAGAAGGAAGATAGCACCAGAAATAAGTACTGACTTGTCATTTTATATCCTTTCTTCTATATGAAAGAAAGGTGGGGGGGGGGGGGGCGGTGGCCGAGGCCACCTATGTTTGAGTCAATGATATGACACCGCGAAGAATTATCCTTGGGTTCATGACCAATGCTCGTCTTTGAAGCACAAGTGCCATTTGACAATGGCTAAAGTGAAAGACTAGATTGATTTATGCATAATGGGCGGAGGGAAAGTTCATTGAGAGAACAACACTCCCCCTATGTCCATGCCTACATCTAGACCAAGATGGAATGCAAAGTGAGGTGCAACATGCCTAGCCTTAATCCACATTACTTGAATCAATGATATTTATCTCATGCCTTAACTCCCGGAACCTTGCTTCATCTAGAGGCTTAGTGAAAATATCTGCAAGCTGCTCTTCAGTGTGGACGAAGTGAACCTCAATATCACCTAGCTTGATATGTTCACGAATGAAGTGATGGCGAATATCAATGTGTTTGGTTTTGCTATGTTGCACTGGGTTGAGGGAAATCTTGATAGCACTTTGAATGTCACATAGAAGAGGCACTTTGTCACAAGTGACACCATAATCCTTTAAAGTTTTCCTCATCCATAGCAATTGTGCACAACAACTTGCAGCTGCCACATACTCAGCTTCGGTGGATGATAAAGAGACGCAATTCTGCTTCTTTGACGACCAACTTACCAATGAGCGACCAAGGAATTGGCATCCTCCAGACGTTGACTTCCTCTCCACACAATCTCCTGCCCAATCTGAGTCAGAATAGCCAACTAGATTGAAGTTTGCTCCTTTGGGATACCAAAGGCCAAAGTTTGGGGTATGAGCCAAATATCGAAAGATTCGCTTAACAGCCATGTAATGACTTTCTTTTGGTGCGGATTGAAACCGTGCACATATCCCTACACTCGACATAATATCCGGTCTAGATGCACAAAGGTAAAGGAGGGATCCAATCATGGAGCGATATACCTTTTGATCCACTGCTTTACCATTGGGATCACTGTCAAGTTTGCATCTTGTTGGCATGGGGAACTTGACCGGTTTGACATCTTCCAGCTCGAACCGTTTGAGCATGTCTTGAGTGTACTTGCTTGTTTGATGAATGTCCCTTCTAGACCTTGTTTAATTTCGAACCCGAGGAAGAACTTCAACTCTCCCATCATGGACATCTCAAACTTCTCAGTCATTAGTGCAGCAAATTCTTCATTGAAGGAAATGTTAGGAGAGCCAAATATAATATCATCAACATATAGTTGGCATATGAACAAATCCCCTTTAACCCTCTTAGTAAAAAGAGTGGGATCTATCTTCCCAATTTCAAACCCACGATCTTGTAACAACTCAGTAAGATACTCATACCACGCGCGTGGGGCTTGTTTAAGGCCATAGAGTGCCTTATTAAGTCTGTACACATGATTGGGGAGCTTGGGATGTTCGAATCCCGGGGGTTGTTTGACATAGACCAACTCATTTAAAGGACCATTAAGAAAGGCACTTTTCACATCCATTTTTTGTAATTTGAAGTTATGATGAGAAGCAAATGCAAGCAACATGCGAATAGATTCTAGACGAGCAACAGGGGCAAAGGTTTCACCGTAGTCGATACCCTCGACTTGGGAGTAGCCTTGAGCCACCAATCTTCCCTTGTTTCGAATCACAATCCCATTGGCATCTTGCTTGTTCTTGAATATCCATTTGGTCCCGATGACATTATGTTCCTCTGTTGGCCTAGGCACTAAATCCCAGACTTGGTTGCGCTCGAAGTTGTTAAGTTCTTCGTGCATGGCCATAAGCCAATCCTCATCATCGAGCGCTTCCTGTACCTGTTGAGGTTCACAATACGAAACAAACGCGTGATGCTCACAATAATTCCAAATCTGTTGATGGGTGGATACTCCCCTTTTTAAACTGCCAAGTACATTCTTCATAAGATGTGACTTGACTCTCAGCTTGTTCGCAATCTTGGCTGCTCGACGCTCCAAGAGTTCTTCATTAGATAAAGGGGGAGCATCGACTTGTTTACTTTGCTTGCCCTTGCATCTTGAGCCAGCTGTTGGTGCTGCAGGAGGGAATTGTGAGACAGTCTCCTGATCATCTTGTCCTTCGACTTGAGCAGGTTCACTAGTTTGTTCTTGTATTTGTGGTTTCTCTTGATCTTGATCTTGTGTTTCTACTTGGTCTGGATCTCGGGGTTGCACTTGATCTTGATCATGAGCAGGTTCAGAGTCTTGGGGTAGTGCTTGAATATCCTGAGACACATCATCATTGTTGGGCAATTTATCTTGACCTTGAGCTTGTTTATTTTGTTGAGAGTCTTCTCTTTGTTCATCGGAAGCGTGTGGGACTTGTGGAGGTGATGGCTCCACTTGAGTAGAGCATTATCCTTCTCCTTCGGCCACAAGGGGTTCCTCAATGGGGAGTATTTGACCAATTCCCATTCTTCTTATGGACTGGGGAGGAATTTCATCACCTACATCACACAGACCACTTTGCTCCACTTGGGAGCCATTATTTTCATCAAACTCTACGTTACACGTCTCCTCAATTAGTCCAGTGGACTTGTTGAGGACACGGTAAGCATGAGAGTTTGTAGCATAACCAACAAAGATACCCTCATGTGCTCTAGAATCAAATTTAGCTAACCGTGCACCTTTCTTGAGAATGAAACACTTACAACTGAATACCCGGAAGTACTTGAGATTGGGTTTGTTTCCAGTTAGAATCTCATACGGAGTCTTGTTCAAGCCTTTGCGGATATAGAGCCGATTGGATGCATGACATGCTGTGTTGATGGCCTCTGCCCAGAAGTTATATGGAGATTTGAATTCTGCCATCATTGTCCTTGCAGCGTCTATCAAGGTCCGGTTCTTCCTTTCTGCCACGCCGTTTTGTTGAGGGGTATATGGTGCAGAGTATTGGTGTTTTATTCCCTCATCACCTAGAAACTCATCCAAGGTGTAGTTCTTGAACTCGATGCCGTTGTCACTTCTAATCATCAAGATCTTTGCTTCATGTTGACGTTGTGCTTCATTAGCAAAGTTGATGACCGTTTGTTGAGTCTCACTCTTCTTTTTAAAGAAATATACCCAGGTATATCTTGAGTAGTCGTCAACAATCACTAAGCAATACTTTCTGCCTCCAAGACAATCAAATGATGGAGGACCAAACAGATCCATATGGGGAAGTTCCAATGGCCTCTTAGTGTAGATAAGAGTCGTTGGACGATGAGCAGTTTCATGAATCTTTCCTTCAATGCAGGCACTTCAAACACGATCTTTAGCAAAACTCACATTTGTTAGTCCACGAATATGGTCCCCTGTTAGAAGGCTTTGCAAAGATCTCATATTGACATGAGCTAAACGGCGATGCCAAAGCCAGCCCACATCAGCTTTAGCCATTAAACATGCCGCAGTCTTAGTGGGTTGCTTTGAGAAGTTCACCACATAAATACCATTTTCGACATATCCAACATAGGCTACTTTAAGAGTCTTGCTCCTCAGGAGGACCACAGTATCAACATTAAAGAAAGTGGAAAAACCCATAATTGCGAGTTGACGAACCGAAAGTAAATTGTAGGCAAGTGACTCAACAAGCATGACCTTCTCAATAGATAAATCTTGAGAGACGACCACCTTACCAAATCCCAATACCTTTGAAGAGGATGCATCGGCGAATTGGACATGGGTGGGCATAGATGGAGAAGGATGCACATCCACCACTAAGTCCTTGCTTCCGGTCATATGATTTGTTGCTCCACTATCGAGCAACCATGACACCCCACCGGAAGCAAACTCCTGCAATAGATCAAGGCTTGGTTTTAGGTACCCATTTTTTAATGGGTCCTTTCATGTTAGATACAAGGGTCTTAGGAACCCAGATAGCCCATTCAATATCCTCATCGTAGGAACCAACAAATCTGGCATAAACATGCCCATCACTAGCACAACATAAGACATAAGAAGAATTGAGTTTGCCGGCTGTGTTAGTAGGAATGGTTTTGCCCTTCTTGAGGTTTCCATAGTCCACCTTGTTCCTGTTCACCTTATGAGTCCCCTCATCCTCTTTGACAAAGATGTCCATGAGGGTGGGAGATCGTTTGTTCCTGTTCCTCCTTTTACCTTTTGACTTGGAGGTAAGTCCAAGTCCCTCCTTTCCTACAACACCCTTTTGAGCGCTCAAGAGGTCGTTTAGACTCTTCTCACCTTGTATGCATGCCACAAGGCCCTTCTCAAGTTTCTCCTTTAACTTGGCATTTTCCTCCACAAGATGTGCATGCTCACAACAGGGGTTAGTTGCACAAGCATTATCAATTAACACAAAGGGAGGGCAAGTAGAGATCTCCTTGGTAAGATTTGCTTGGAGTTGATCATGAGACTCTTTTAGAGAGAAATGAGCACCTTTCAAGACCTTGTGGGCCTTGTCAAGTGTGTCAAACTCCTCTTTGAGTCTGTCATGGCCAACCTCAAGAGCATACTTTTCAGACTTAAGCATACGAGTAAGAACAACATCATGATCTAGTTTCTTTTGCATTTTAGCGCAGTCATCGTTATATGACTCCTCAAGAGCCAAACGAAGAGTGCGCTCCTTTTCTAGAGCATTAGATAATTCGGCAATTTCATCGGCATAGTCACGACTGTGTCCCTGAAGCTCGGAGATGGTCTCCTCATGAGACTCAATGAGGTCAGTGGCCTCACCCAGTTGTTCCAAGAGAGCAACAAAGTGCTTCTTGGGTTCTCCCTTAATAGTGCACAGAAACTTGTCAAGATCATGCTCATTAAGTTCCCCAACATCACTATCTTCAACACAATTTAACAATGAAGGGGCGGAAGTAATGTTGGTCTTAATGATGGGAGTTACCTGATTGATACCTTTTGCCTTGAGGAACTTGGTGATGTGGTTCTCGTTGGGGGCGTTGAAGAGAGACACCTTCTGGGGAGGTGTAGTAGCAATAGCAACAGTTGCCGTTGCCACTGTATCATCATCATCATCATCGGAAGGGTACTCTTCAAGGTCCACCATCCCTTTTGGGTGAGGTTTCTTCACAAAGTTGTTCTTGATTGGAAATGATTTGGTTTTGTCTTCGCGAATGAGCTTGCCTCCGTTGTCTTCCCTTTTCTCATAGGGACATTCGGCCACGAAGTGACTCACGTTACCACAGTTATAACATGTCCTTACTCGTTGTTTGGGTTTGAATCCACTCGAGTTGTTCTTGGTGAAGGAGGGTCTTGAGTTCCTCTTGTTGCCCCAGAATTGCCTTGATGCAAGAGCCATGTGCTCATGATAGGCATACTTTGTGTCTTCAGGGCAACCCTCCTCTTCCTCATCTTCTTCTTCTTCTTCAAGCATTGCTTTTGCTTTCAACGCAAGGTTGGGTGAAGTTGTCTTTGATCGAAAACGAGCAAGTGCAGTGTCGGCTGTTTCGTTCATGATTGACATTGCAATGAATTCATCCAACACCTCACTGGAAGACAAGGAGTGGAAGTCTGGCCACTGACGAATGACAGATGACATGGCTTTGTTGAAAGGCATGATGGCTTTAAGGAACTTGCGCTTGACCCATATATCATCCACATCCTTGCTCCCATGATCCTTGAGTGCCACAGCAATAGCAGTCACCCTCCGATAGAGATCACGAGGGTCCTCGTCTTCCTTCATCACAAACTCATCGGCCTTATCAAGTATCACTTCATAGTTGGATCGTTGAATGCTTGAGCTTCCCTTGTACAACACTATAATATGCTCCCAACAATCCTTGGCCAAAGTT
Organism: Hordeum vulgare subsp. vulgare; assembly: GCF_904849725.1. Classification (NCBI taxonomy): domain Eukaryota; kingdom Viridiplantae; phylum Streptophyta; class Magnoliopsida; order Poales; family Poaceae; genus Hordeum; species Hordeum vulgare. Next base: position 425,175,095 of record NC_058523.1, on the reverse strand, counting down.
AAGGGACGCAAGTGAGGAAGATCTTCAGGTGGCACTGCAGACTGGAGGATAAACAAAGTGGAGTGATTGTATTGATTGTCTGCATCTTCTCTTGGAGTGAGGTTGCTTGGATCATGGGGATAATATCCTTGCTCGATGATTCTCCACAAGTTTGTTGAGCTGTGATTCAAATGATACTTAATAGAAAATACCCAGTTAGCAAAGTCACCTTTCACAAGCTTAGGAGGAGGACCAACAGGATTAAGACGTGGTGCGGGAACGGATCCTCCATAGACCATGGGGGGTGGAATTGAGGCATATGTTCCAGTCCCATCCTTTTCATGAGATGAGGAAGGTCGCATACCTTTAGCCGCTTCCTTAGAGTAGTTGGCCTCCGAATCGGTGACGGTGGGTTTAACCACTATAGCCGGTTCGGGTGAACTTTTAAATCCCTCAATTAACTCTTTAAGCATGGTCTTGACTTCGTTCGTCAAGGACGTCTTGAGAGCGTCCATAGCCGTATTCAAGTCGTCCCTTGTGACGGAAGTCAAGTCCATGGCTTCGGGTTGCCCATGGTTAATTCCCTCTGCGCCTTCCATACTCTTCGGGTGGTTAAACCCTTAATAAAGAGACGTGGCTCTGATACCAATTGAAAGGATCGATATGGTTGACTAGAGGGGGGGGGGTGAATAGACAACAACCACTTTTTAATTAATCTTAGCAAGTTAAGGTAAACAACATATGGGTTCACAAATATTACAACAATGAGGTGAACCCTAATGAAGCTAACAACGAGAGTTATTAAGACAAGTAAGATATAGTCAGCAACATAAGCATACACAAAGTAAAGGATAGAGATAACCACAAGTGGAACCGATGGAGACGAGGATGTGTTACCGAAGTTCCTGCCCTTTGACAGGAAGTACGTCTCCGTTGGAGCGGTGTGGAGGCACAATGCTCCCCAATAAGCCACTAAGGCCACCGTATTCTCCTCACGCCCTCGCACGATGCAAGGTACCGTGATTCCACTATAGGTGCCCTTGAAGGCGGCAACCGGACCTTTACAAACAAGGTTGGGGCAAACTCCACACAAAGCTTGGAGGCTCCCAACTAGACCACGAAGCTTCACCACAATGGAATATGGCTTCGAGGTGACCTCAACCGTCTAGGATGCTCAAACACACAAGAGTAACAAGATCCGCAAGGGATTGGTGGGGGAATCAACTTTTCTCTTGGCGGAAGTGTGGATCTAGGCCTTCTCAACCAATCCCTAAAGAATCAACAAGTTTGATTGGCTAGGGAGAGAGATCGGGCACTTTTGAGCTTAGGGAGCAACAATGGAGCTTGGGGAGGTAAGAGATAAGGTTCCACAGCTAGAAGAACCCTTTATATAGTGGGGGGAAATCCAACCGTTTTCCCACACTCTGCCCGAGCTCCAGCGGTACTACCGCTGGCTGCAGCAGTACTACCGCTGGCACTCCAGCGGTACTACCGCTGGGCCCCTGGTAGTGCAAAGACACTACCACCGCCAAGAAAGTCTTCGCAAAAAGGTCCGTCCACGAACAACCGCTAGGCAGGCGGTACAAAGCTCCTGGAGCGGTACTACCGCTGACCAGGGGCGGTACTACCGCCACCTAGCGGTACTACCGTTGGCTCCAGCGGTACTACCGCTAGGGCTAGCGGTACTACCGCTAGGGCCAGCGGTACTACCGCCTGGCCCAGCGGTACTACCGTTGGAGGACCATTTTGCAAAGAGGAAAGAAACACAGAGGCGGGGGCCTCCCCAAAGATGCATGTAAGGGAAAATGTGTGAAGTGTGCGCGTGCAAAGATTGATTCCACCCAAACCTTTCCACTACGGTTCCCCTCTTAATAGTACGGCTTTCCTATGACTCAAATAAAGAGAATTGTAGAGAACGCCGAGCTTCTGTTCCATGAACGAGGGGCGAGACATCTTGTGCCGTTGACGTGTGTTATCTGAAACCTTAACACACACGGTTAGTCCTTTACGGCACTGTCATCAATCACCAAAATTACTTAGGCATAAACTATGCCCCAACAGAGGCGTCTCGATCTATCTCTATAGATCTTGATGCCTAATATGTATGCAGCTTCTCCAAGGTCCTTCATTGAAAAACTCTTGTTCAAATAGGCCTTTATGCTCTCCAACATCTCTATATCATTCCCCATCAATAATATGTCATCCACATACAGTATGAGGAAAGCTACAGAGCTCCCACTCACTTTCTTGTACAGACAGGCTTCTCCGTAAACCTGTATGAACCCAAACGCTTTAATCGCCTCATTAAAGCGAATGTTCCAACTCCGAGATGCTTGCACTAGCCCATAGATGGAGCGCTGGAGCTTGCACACTTTGTTAGCACCCTTAGGGTCGACAAAACCTTCTGGTTGCATCATATACAACTCTTCCTTAAGGTTCCCGTTAAGGAACGCTGTTTTGTCGTCCATTTGCCAAATTTCATAATCATAAAAGGCGGCAATTGCTAACATGATTCGAACTGATTTTAGCTTCGCTAAGGGAAAGAAAGTCTCTTCGTAGTCAATCCCTTGAATTTGTCGAAAACCCTTTGCGACAAGTCGAGCTTTGTAAACGGTTACATTACCGTTCGCATCAGTCTTCTTCTTGAAGATCCATTTATTTTCTATGGCTTGCTCGTCATCGGGCAAGTCCACCAAAGTCCATACTTTGTTCTCATACATGGATCCTATCTCGGATTTCATAGCTTCAAGCCATTTGTTGGAATCCGGGCCCGCCATCGCTTCTTCATAGTTCGAAGGTTCACCGTTGTCTAATAACATGATTTCTATTTCAAGGTTGCCGTACCACTCTGGTGCGGAGCATACCCTTGTGGACCTTCGCGGCTCAGTAGTAACTTGATCCGAAGCTTCATGATCATTATCATTAACTTCCTCTTCAGTTGGTGTAGGCGCCACAGGAACAACTTCCCGCGCTGCGCTACTTTCCTGTTCGAGAGGGGGTGTAATTACCTCATCAAGTTCTACCTTCCTCCCACTTACTTCTTTCGAGAGAAACTCTTTCTCTAGAAAGGATCCGTTCTTGGCAACAAAGGTTTTACCTTCGGATCTAAGATAAAAGGTATACCCAATAGTTTCCTTAGGGTATCCTATGAATACGCATTTCTCCGCTTTGGGTTCGAGCTTTTCTGGTTGAAGTTTCTTCACATAAGCATCGCAGCCCCAAACTTTAAGAAACGACAACTTAGGTTTCTTGCCAAACCATAGTTCATACGGTGTCGTCTCAACGGATTTAGACGGTGCCCTATTTAAAGTGAATGCTGCAGTTTCTAATGCGTATCCCCAAAATGATAGCGGTAAGTCGGTAAGAGACATCATAGATCATACCATATCTAATAAAGTGCGATTACGACGTTCAGACACTCCGTTGCATTGCGGTGTGCCAGGCGGCGTCAGTTGTGAAACGATTCCACACTTCCTTAGGTGTGTGCCAAACTCGTGACTCAAATATTCTCCTCCACGATCAGATCGTAGACACTTAATTTTTCTGTCACGTTGATTCTCGACCTCACTCTGAAATTCCTTGAAATTTTCAAATGTCTCAGATTTGTGCTTCATCAAGTAGATATACCCATACCTACTCAAATCATCGGTGAGAGTGAGAACATAACGATAGCCACCTCGAGCTTCAACGTTCATTGGACCACACACATCAGTATGTATTATTTCCAATAAGTCGGTTGCTCTCTCCATTATTCCTGAGAATGGAGTCTTAGTCATCTTGCCCATGAGGCACGGTTCGCATGTGTCAAATGATTCAAAGTCAAGAGACTCTAATAGTCCATTAGTATGGAGCTTCTTCATGCGCTTAACGCCGATATGACCAAGGCGGTAGTGCAAACAAGTATGTGGGACTATCATTATCAACTTTACATCTTTTGGTACTCACACTATGAATATGCGTAACATCACGATCGAGATTCATCAAGAATAAACCATTCACCAGCGGAGCATGACCATAAAACATATCACTCATATAAATAGAACAACCATTATTCTCTGACTTAAATGAGTAGTCGTCTCGCATTAAGCAAGACCCTGATACAATATTCATGCTCAAAGCTGATACTAAATAACAATTATTAAGGTTTAAAACTAATCCCGACGGTAGATGTAGAGGTAGCGTGCCGACGACGATCACATCGACCTTGGAGCTATTCCCGACGCGCATCGTCACCTCGTCCTTGGCCAATCTCCGCTTATTCCGCAGTTCCTGCTTTGAGTTGCAAATGTGAGCAATAGCACCGGTATCAAATACCCAGGAGCTACTACGAGCGCTGGTAAGGTACACATCAATAACATGTATATCACATATACCTTTAACGTTGCTGGCCTTCTTGTCCCCTAAGTATTTGGTGCAGTTCCGCTTCCAGTGACCCTTTCCCTTGCAATAGAAGCACTCAGTCTCAGGCTTGGGTCCATTCTTTTTCTTCTTCCCGGCATCTGGCTTACCGGGCGCGGCAACGGCTTTGCCGTCTTTCTTGAAGTTCTTCTTACCCTTGCCCTTCTTGAAACTAGTGGTCTTGTTGACCATCAACAATTGATGCTCTCTCTTGATTTCTACTTCTGCAGACTTGAGCATCGAGTACAACTCGGAATGGTCTTCTCCATCCCTTGCATGTTGTAATTCAGCACAAAACCTTTGTAGCTTGGTGGGAGAGACTGGAGGATTCTGTCAATTATAGCATCATCCGGAAGTTCGACTCCAAGTGAAGTCAGACGATCGTGTAACCCAGACATTTTGAGTATGTGCTCACTGACAGAACTGTTCTCCTCCATCTTACAACTAAAGAACTTGTCGGAGACTTCATATATCTCGACACACGCATGAGCTTGAAAAACTAGCTTCAGCTCTTGGAACATCTCATATGCACCGTGTTGCTCAAAATGCCTTTGGAGCCCCGTTTCTAAATTGTATAACATGCCACACCTAACCAGAGAGTAGTCATCACTCCGTGTTTGCCAGACATTCAGAATGTCCTGGGCTGCTGCGGGAGCGGGAGGGTCACCTAGCGGCGCATCAAGGACATAAGCCTTTTTAGCTGCTTCAAGGATGAGCTTCAAGTTGCGAACCCAGTCCACATAGTTGCTACCATCATCTTTCAACTTGTTTTTCTCTAGGAATGCGTTGAAATTGAGGTTGACGTTGGCCATCTACAATATTTATAAATACAACTTTTAGACTAAGTTCATGACAATTAAGTTCGTTTAACCAAATTAAGTACGAACTCCCACTTAAATCGACATCCCTCTAGTCATCTAAGTGATACATGATCCATGTTGACTAACCCGTTTCCGATCATCACGTGAGACGGATTAGTCACCATGGTGAGCAACTTCATGCTAATCGTATTCAACCATACGACTCATGTTCGACCTTTTGGTCTCTTGTATTCGAGGTCATGTCTGTACATGCTAAGCTCGTCGAGTCAACCTAGGTGTTTCGCGTGTGTAAATCTGGCTTACACCCGTTGTATGCGAACGTTAGAATCTATCACACCCGATCATCACGTGGTGCTTCGAGACAACGATCCTTCGCAACGGTGCACACTCAGGGGAATACGTTCTCGAAATTTTAAGAGGGATCATCTTATTATGCTACCGTCGTTCTAAGCAATAAGATGAAAAACATGATAAACATCACAATGCAATCATATAGTGACATGATATGGCAAATATCATCTTTGCTCTTTCGATCTCCATCTTCAGGCATCGCATGATCATCATTGTCACCGGCGTGACACCATGATCTCCATCATCATGATCTCCATCATCGTGTCTTCGTGAAGTTGTCACGCCAACTACTACTATCACTACTACTATAGCTAACCGTTAGCAATGAAGTAAAAGTAGTAAGCACATGGCGTTGCATCTCATACAATAAATTAAGACAACTCCTATGGCTCCTGCCGGTTGTCATACTCATCGACATGCAAGTCGTGAAACCTATTACAATAACATGATCATCTCATACATCATACATGCAACATCACAACTTTGGCCATATCACATCACATGTCAAACCCTCCAAAAACAAGTTAGACGTCCTCTAATTGTTGTTGCAAGTTTTACGTGGCTGATTTGGGTTTCTAGCAAGAACGCTTTCTTACCTACGTGACAGCCACAACGATGATATGCCAAAGCTATTTACCCTTCATAAGGACCCTTTTCATCAAATCCAATCCAACTAGAGTAGGAGAGACATACACCCGCTAGCCACCTTTATGCACGGTGTGCATGTCTGCCGGTGGAACCAGTCTCACGTAAGCGTACGTGTAATGTCGGTCCGGGCCGCTTCATCCCACAATACCGCCGGAAAAGAATAAGAATAGTAGCGGCAAGCAATTGACAAATCATCGCCCACAACCTTTTGTGTTCTACTCGTGCATAGAATCTACGCATAGAAAACCTGGCTCGGATGCCACTGTTGGGTAACGTAGCATAAATTCAAAAAAAGTTCCTACGCATATTCAGCTCTTCCTATGGAGAGACCAGCAACGAGAGAGGGGTGAGTGCATCTTCATACCTTTGAAGATTGCTAAGCGGAAGAGTTACTAGAACACGGTTGATGGAGTCGTACTCGTGGCGATTCAGATCACGGTGTGATTCCGATCTAGTGCCGAACTACGACACCTCCGCGTTCAACACACGTGCAACCCGGTGATGTCTCCCGCACCTTGATCCAGCAAGGAGGAGGGAGAGGTTGGGGAAGATCTCCAGCAGCACGACGGCATGGTGTCGATGGAGAGACGAGGTCTCCCGGCAGGGCTTCGCCAAGTACCGACAGGGAGGAGGAGAAACAAGAGGAGGGCTGCGCCGAGGGAGAGGGAAATCCGTGTCTCCAAAAGCCCAAAAGTGCCCACTATATATAGGGGGAGGGAGGGGCTGCGCCCCCTTGAGGGTTTCCTTCTCCTGGGAGGGACGGCATCCCTAGATGGGGGGAGGTGCGGCGGCCAAGGGGGGGAGGGGTGGCGCACCCTTCTGGTGGGCCTTAGGCCCACCTGCGCTAGGGTCCCCCCCTCTCCCTTCTTCTTGTGCTATGTGCTGAGTGGGGGGGGGGGGGGGGCGCACCAGCCCACGTAGGGGCTGGTTCCCTCCCGCACTTGGCCCATCTAGCCTCCCGGGGTCGTTGCCCCCTTTCGGTGGACCCCCGGGGCCACCTCCGGTGGTCCCGGTGGTCCCGGTACGTTACCGGTGACGCCCGAAACACTTCCGATGTCCGTAACCATCCGTCCTATATATCAATCTTTACCTCCGGGCCATTCCGGAGCTCCTCGTGATGTCCGGGATCTCATCTGGGACTTCTAACAACTTTCGATAACCTCGTATAACAATTCCCTATAACCCTAGCGCCATCGAACCTTAAGTGTGTAGACCCTACGGGTTCGGGAGACAGGCAGACATGACCGAGACACCTCTCCGACCAATAACCATCAGCGGGGTCTGGATACCCATGGTGGCTCCCACTTGCTCCACGATGATCTCATAGGATGAACCACGATGTTAAGGATTCAATTAATCCTGTATATAATTCCCTTTGTCTGTCAGTATAGAACTTGCCCGAGATTCGATCGTCGGTATACCTATACCTTGTTCAATCTCGTTACCGGTAAGTCGCTTTACTCGTTCCGTAGCACGTCATCGTGTGACTAACTCCTTTAGTCACATTGAGCTCATGATGATGTTCTACCGAGTGGTCCTAGAGATACCTCTCCGTCACACAGAGTGACAAATCCTGATCTCGATTCGTACCAACCCAACAGACACTTTCAGAGGTACCCATAGTGCACCTTTATAGTCACCCAGTTACGTTGTAACATTTGATACACCCAAAGCACTCCTACGGCATCCGGGAGTTGCACAATCTCACGGTCGAAGGAAAAGACACTTGACATTAGAAAAGCTTAAGCATACGAATAATACGATCTAGTGCTACGCTTAGAATTGGGTCTTGTCCATCACATCATTCTCCCAATGATGTGATCCCGTTATCAATGACATCTAATGCCCATGACCAGGAAACCACGATCATCTATTGACTAACGAGCTAGCCAACTAGAGGCTTGCTAGGGACACATTGTGATCTATTTATTCACACATGTATTACTGTTTCCTGTTAATACAATTATAGCATGCACAATAGACGATTATCATGAACGAGGAAATATGATAATAACCATTTTATTATTGCCTCTAGGGCATATTTCCAACATACATATCATCAAAATATCGAACGAATACCAACTTCCCATGATTACTTATAGCAAGACTTATCCCATGTTCTGAGGATCAGAAGTAACCACTCACAAAATATTACCATGTTCAAGATTAGAGGTGTAATAATTATGAATAAGGATGTGAACATATTATCTTCCACCAAATAAGCCAACTAGCATCAACTACAAGATGTAATCAACACTACTAGTAACCCACAAGTACCAAGCTGAGATTTTGAGACAAAAATTGAATACAAGATATGGACTTGGGTTTGAGATGAGATGGTGTTGGTGAAGATGTTCATGAAGATTGGCCCTCACATGAACGAGGAAGCGTTGGTGATTACAATGGCTTTGATTTCCCCTCCCAGAGGGATGTTTCCCTGGTAGAATCACACTAACGGAGAGCAAAAGGGCCTCTACCTAGGTTTCCGCCTTGAGACGACGATGCTTTATCTCGAAAGTATCTTCTTAATTTTTTCCTAGGTCAAAACTGATCTTATAGCAGAAGAGGGAGGCGAGGGCACGTGGGAGGTGGTCCCAAGCCATGAGGGCACGCTCAAAGGGGTGGGAGCGCCTTGTTGGCTTGGCACCAACAACTGCCCCCTATGGTAGAATTTTGATCCATATATTCACACATATTCCATAAAAATTCCTCATGAAGTTTGAAGTCATTTGGAGTCTAGTGAATTTTGAACCTTTTTCTTAGTTTTCAAGTCGAGAATTCCAGTTCCCCGCAATTTCCCTCTTTGTGATGTACCTTGTAAATTCAGAGAGAAAAGGCATAAGAAATGTATAATAAAGTGGAATAATGACCAATAATAACATAAATATCAATAGGAAATTATGATGCAAAATGGATGTATCACACAACAGTGCAATGGTGATGGACTGAACGAAGATAATGAAGTTCTTTAGCCCAAACTTTGGCAACCTCAATCTTTCCGCATCCCTGCTCTCACACATACTTGGAGTAAGCATCTTCTGCCGCCTGCCTAGTTTTAAACCCTCTGTGGCTGCCGTCATTATACCCTGAAACTTTTTTGTTACAAGCTTCCCATGAACTGTAAACTCCAGGAACCCTCCCTTCGAACATGGCATACCACTTGACCCAGCAAGAAATGGAGCATAAGAGCACAAGTAATCAAGCAATGAAGCACATAAGAAATGGAGCATAAGAGCATTAGTAAGCATGCATGATCATACCGCATAACAAGTTCAACCTACCACTATACTGGTGTCATCCTACCACCACATCCAAAAGAGGATGTAATCCTACCACTGCAACTTCGTGATCACCGTGCGGATCACCATGAGGGGTTAGTATATACCACTTCACCAAAATATACAGACCACAAGATTGTTTCAAGACCTAAGTACATAAAATATACATTGTCATCCTCATCGTCATCATGGAGGGTCATGCATGCAGTCGCCACCAGCAGAAGCAACACCAATAGTAGTGCTTGCCCAGCCAGGTCCTCCGCGAGAGCACCGTGCGATCATCTCCCATGGAAACAAACCCGACACCCTGGGCTTTGTTGTCAACGAGGTGGCTGATAGCCACCATGAGAGCCTCTGGGATGAAGCTAACTTGCTCCATGATGGCGTCGTAGAGCTCAGGGTGGACGTTGACCGTCTTGCTCTGCGTGATGGTAATGGCCACCTCCTTCACTGCCCGAGTTATGCTGCCCAAGACGGTCAACTCCTCCTTCATGAAGCATGCACACTTCCTCTTCCTATCAAGCACAAGAACATGTTGACCTTCCTTCTCAGGAGCATCAATGTTGATGGTGTCTCACTCTTGGGTGTCTGGATAGTCAGGCATTGGCGGCATCGATGGCATTGGCGAGCCCATGGCATGCTTGCCGGTAGCGATCCCGAAGGAGAAGATCTGCTGCATCTGGTGGTAGTTCTGCATAGGTGTGTTGAGGAACTCTGTGTCCTTGGGATGATCCTAAGAAAGAAACGGGATAGAGTGGTGGTTAGTTAGTATGTCCATGGTTCATATGAGATGATTAGTTAGAATGGCATGGTTTGTGAGCTAACCATGATGTGGCCTTGGTAGTGCTGTGCCTCCAACATGATCGTGCAGGTCTCCTCATCCCATGAAGCACCGCTCAGATCTCTTATCTTGGACAAGATGATCCACCTTGTTCTCCACTTCCTCAGGTGGTTGTAGACCTGAGTCGAGGTGACCTCCATGTCCATAAAACTCGAAGACTTGCTTTGCCATAGAGTTCAATTGCACCTCCTTGAACCCCTTGCGAGTCCTCACTCCACTAGGTATGATCTCACACATCTTGTTAAGCACAAAAGTGGAGAGGAACGACCGCCATTTCATGTTGCATCCCCTCCCATCCTTCTTATCCTTTCTGGCTGCCTTTTGAGTAGCCACATGATATACAACATTGGGCCGAGCCAGCACACATGGAGGAACCGTAGGCCGGAACTCGAAAACCTCTGAATCAAGAGGCATCTAGTTGATGTTAGCCTATGAGTGCTCGACGTAGGACGTCGGGAACTAGCTCTCGGATGACACGATGGCGAGACTAAACTCTTGTGTGCTCATCTCCTATAAACGTAAGCGTCATCAACAACACAACACACCACACATCGACAATATGAACTAGTTGTCTGTAAACATGGACAACACACTATACATTGACAACATAGACTACCTGTAAAACATGCACACATGTATGATCTAGTTAAAGACAACACTAATCATGGACACATATGGATGATCTTGTTCAACACTTGCACACTAACATACCATACATCTAAGCATACCACCAATCCATCCTTGAACATCTAAGCATACTATGAATCCATTCATGAACATCAAAGCATACTACATATCCATCCATAATCATCCAAGCATACTACCAATCCATCCACGAACATCCATGGAAGCAATCACGGAAACAACCCCTAGCATGCTTCAAATCCATCCCTACTAGCTACTACAACATCACAATCAAATAGATCGGACGATCTAACCCCAAGCCATCGCCAGATCTAGATAATACTAGTAGAGGATATGGGATCATCGAACTTATAAACGCCATAAGAGGAGCTGCAGTAGAGGTGCGACACGAAGGAGAAGAAGCAGAGTGGATATGGCGCCATAGCCAATCGGTCGCGAGGGTAGTTGCGCCGCTTACCTCTTCGTCGAGGTGGATCCAAGACAGAGTGAAATCTTGAGAGGGAGGGGGATTGTGACGAAAGTTTTGATGCGCCAGTCACCCTAGCTATATAGGGCGACCGCAAATCGGCGGGCACTAACGCGATTTCGTCCTACCGCTTTTTCGGAGACACGCCATCGCTCCCGCCATCTCCTTGCCCTAGCTATGCAGCGCGCCGTTCCCCTCCCCTGCATCGCCCCAGCCTGACTTGCTTGAAACTGCTGATTCGACCATTCCTAGTGGGCCTGGCTGAGGATTTCTTTAAGGTTCATGCGGGCCAAGATTTGTATGCGAGGCAGGCAACCTAACAGGCCATTATCTCCCCCACTGGCCTGGTTAAGGGTACTCCAGGTAACCAAACACGTCCTTGGCATTTGCAATAGTTAATGTCATGAAAGGAAGGTGTATTTGCATGGAGGGGGCGATTCATTCTCCCGAAAACACTACACAACATCACAAGTCCGGCGTGTTTCTCCAGCAATCTACATGGCTTTTAACTTGTGTAAGCCACACTTCCGCTATCGAGTGCTTCTTTTGTATTCAGACGAGTTGTTATATTCACACACTTCCTCTACTCGGATCGTCGAGCTGCTATTGACGAGACCATGATGCCCCACCAACTTTGTTTGTGTGCAAGATGGACCCATTTGTGGCATCCTTCCTTGGTGGCGAAAGATTCAAAAACTTTAGAGAACGACCAGCCGAGGGCACCATAGGGGGCATGCTTTTTCTCTCGAATGAAGACTCCATCAAGGTGGGCAATGTTACTATTGATTTTTTGCATCTCCACTAAAATCACCTTTGTCAATATCATCACTTCCTTCAAGCACACATGAGTTTATGGACCTACCAAAACCCACCTTAAGGACGTGTTTTTCCAAGGGCTCAAGAACCTTAATCCTCAACAAGGTACGAGATGGCTTGTAACTAGTGATTTCAACCAAGTTTATCGTGCATGTGACAAGAACCGCTCAAATGTTGACCGTGGCCACTTGATGCGCTTCCAAGACACCCTCAACTCCTATGAGTTAAACCACCTACAAAATCGAAAATTTATGTGAAGTAATGAATAGAACAATCGGACTTTGAGAAAGTTCGATAGCTTTTTTTGTAGTGAAGATTGTGAAGTCAATTTTGGCTCTCACATCTAGCATGCTCTTTTGTCTTCACTCTCTGATCATTGCCCTTTCCTCCTCGCTTAGCGACAAGGGTCTGAAGCGACCCAAGACCTTCTGTTTCAAATATTTTTGGATCAAAATGCCTAACTTGAAGAAAACTGCCTAGGATGCCTAGAATGAAGGATTGAGCCATACCGTTTCACAAGCTGGAAAGAACAAGTTAGAGCCTCCGGACCTGGAGAAAATCTGCCTTTTATAATCATAAAATCCAACTCCATATGGACCTTGAGACCATCCCCTGACTGGACATTGCGCAAGAGCAGAGGCCGCTCAGCTTTGGCGAGTGGAATCTTAGGAAGGAGCTTAAAAATTTAGTTGTGTCCTTGGTTGTGATCAAACGAGCTTGGAAGAGGCCATGCCGGCGAATTACCTTGCTCAAAAAGGGGTATGGAAATACCATTTTTTCCATCTCGCATCAAAGAAGAAAGAATTTTATTCACCGCCTTAAGCACACTAATAGTTGGATCACGAACCATGACGAGAAGAAAGATAGTGTTCAAAATCACTTTTATAAAAACATTGGTAAGGGTCCTTCTCATTCCAAGAACTTTAATTGGGCCTGCATCCCATAGTCGCCTTGTGCTCTCTCATATTTTGGTGCCTTATTCACTGAGGAGGTTCATGTAGCAAATCAATGATCTTCCGGGCAATAAGGCCCCACGTTTGGATCGTTTCTTTGGGTCTCTTTTCAAAGAGTGTTGGGACATCATCAAGCCAGAAAATTATGCAAGTGATCAACAATTTTTCAACTCTCGATGTTTCCAACCTCCATTGGTTCAACTCAGCTAACATTACCCTTATCCTGAGAAAAGATGGAGCCCGGGACATTACCAAGTTTAGGCCCATAAACCTAATTCATGTTGTTGCAAAGATCATTGCTAAGAAGGTGACCACTCGCATTGCTCCTCACATGTCCAACCTCGTTTCCAATATGCAAAATGCGTTCATCAAGAATATGAGTATCCATAATAACTTTATGTATGTCCACAACTTGGCTTGTCACTTCCACTAAAAGAAAACTCCAACCTTGCCGTTCAAGCTCGACATCAAGAAAGCCTTCAACTCGGGTAAATGGGATTACTTGATGGATTTATTAAGTCGCCATCATTTCCTAAGTCGGTTTCGAGATGGATCTCAACTCTTCTCTCCATGGCGTCCTCTAGAATTATGCCGAGTAGTGTTTCTTGTGACCCAATTATGCATGGGTGTGGAATTCAGGAGGGGGTCCTCTCCCTTCCTGCCTTTTGTCATTGCCATTGACCCGCTCCATCACATCCTCACCAAGTCTACTAATCAATGGAAGCTCCATCCTCTCTACGTCCGCGCTGCCTGGGCATCCTTGTATGCTGACAATGCGGCCATCTTTGTTGTGCCGATCAAGGAAGATATCCATTTTATTGCCTTGACTCTCAACTCCTTTGAAGATGTGACCGGTTCGGTCACCAACTGCAAAATATCCTAGTGGTGCCATTCATTGTGACAATATCGACCTTAATGACATCCCGCATGCCTTCCCAACTGTCTCGACCTTATTCCCCATGGGATATCTTGGTCTTCCTGTGTTGGTATGAGGCTCAAGCGCACTCCCTTTCAATATTTAGAGAACAAGGTGGCGGGTAAACTTCCGGCCTTTTCGGCTATGCATGTGGGTACTCCAGGACGCTTGTCTTGGTCAAAGCCACCCTCACGGCCATTGCCATTTACCACCTCGCGCCTCTTGATCTCCTATTGAAGTAAGGAAGAATATTGATAGCCTGAGACTTGCCTATCTGTGGGCGGGAGTGGGCAGCGACAAGTGTAAGGTTAACTTGGACCTCGTGTGCAAGCCCAAGATCTATGGTGTATTGGGAGTGCTCAACATTGAGATATTTGTGACTGTCCTTCGGTTGCGTTGTCTATGGTACGTGTGGGTTTACCCAACCAAGAATTGGGCAGGTTTTGGAGCACCTTATAGTGAGAGTGACATAGATCTTTTTGCAGCAGCCAAGCATGCAGAGATCTTTTTGCAGCAGCCAAGTGTGTTTCCATCGGAGATGGTAAAAATGCTTAATTATGGGAATCAACGTGGCGTAATGGTCTCTGACCCAAAGACATCATGCCTAAGGACTTCGAGATATAAAAAAAGAAGACGTGCGTGGTCAGCAAGGCTCTTGACAACACTTTTTGGGACGTAAGATCGGTGCCCAGCAGGGGCTAACCTTGTCTCGTATCCATGAGTTAACTGCCCCTTGGGAGATGCTTGCGGGTACTACCCTCAGCCAAGATAGATGTGACACGATCCTAAAAAACAATACACAATGTCCTTGGCTACATGGCACACTTTGCCGGGCTCACCTTTTGTCCTATGACTACTACGATTTTCTTTGCCTTGTTAATCATGCGTGGACGGCTGATCGGTTGCAACGACGGGGATGGCGAAACTGCGGCTTTGCCCTCTCTACAAGCAAGTATAGGAATCTGCTGCTCACACGCTATTCCAATATAGGTTCACAATCCGAATTTGGAACGAGATTTGTATTTGGCTAGGAATCCACAATTCCTCGCCATTGGCTTGGCGGCATGAAGACTCAGTTAAGGCTTGGTGGCACAAGGCGGTGAATGGTGGAGGTTCGATCCGGAAGGCCATCGTCTCTTTGATTATGCCTATCTCGTGGGAAATTTGAAGAGAGCGAAACACGAGAATTTTTTGCACCACTGCAGCCCCGACGGACATTGTCATCGCGAAAATCAAGGAGGAAGCCCATCTTGGGGCGTTGGCAGGAGCCAAGCACTTGAGTATTATTATGTTATTGGAGAGCCCCTTTTATGTTTCCTTTTGCCGCTCTATGGCTTAGTCTAAACCTTCTCGTTAATTAATGAAAACGGCAAGTCTTTTGCAATGCTTAAAAAAAGTAGTTGTATTTACATATTTCTACCTCTGTATGTAGAAAAAGTAGTTGTATTTACATATTACTACCTCTGTATGTACATAACAAACGGAGGGAGTACTTTGCAATTCATCCACCATACATTCTCCATTCAGGAACAGCGCTGCGCCAACTCTGAATGCTAAGTGCTTACCCATTCACTCCCTTTCTGAAGCAAGCTACGTACAGTTAACTATTCCGGTGAGCTATCTACTGGTAGGACAGTGTTTACACCAGGCAAAACTTGCATGTCACTACCCAATTCGACATCTGCAGCGTTCATATAATAGAGAAAGGTGCTTTTGCATGTCGACGGTCATTCATTCTCCTGGAAGCATGACTCTTAATCAGGGTGTTGTGTATGTCATGCTTGCTCATGCTGCACAAGGCTCACTTTCTCGCTAACTCCACATCTCGCCGCGCGCATCCTAATGCTGATGACAAAAGCAATGAGCTGCAAAAAAAAAAAATGTCACCAAACCTTTAGTAACATGTGGCAAATAAATTTCGAATTGAACAGAATTCAGAAAGCTGTTCCACTGTACGCCTACCGTACAAAAACCAGCAACCATAATGCTGAAGCCTTTGAAGTTGAACGGCGTTGTTTCCGAAAGGAACCATGCTGACACAAGAAAACAAGATGATTGATTTTAATTCTATACCATTAGGGAAACCAAGACTGAAAAAACTTGCATCCCATAGTTTATGTGTCCATACCTGTCAAGGGAGTAAAGACAAGTGGAGCTAATATGCTGGCAAAAGAACTAATTCCAGATATGCACCCTTGAGCAATTCCCTGGAAGGGGACACCAAACAATTTTTTTGATGAGCAAAGTCACAGGTGTAAAATGTTGGGTAATAAAAGACAAACATCAGCAACTACTCAAGTTACCTGCTCATTTGATCCAACACTTTTTGATACATTGGTCCTTATCTACAGAAGTTGAAAAGATCAATAAAGTTTCTTTTGAACTTCTCGGAAGGAAGTGAAGGCGAAAAGGTGAGCAAAATATGGCTTACAGATGGGTGAACAAAAGCACTCAAAATTATAAACGCTGCAGCAAAGTAAGGTACCTGTGAGATAATTGCGGTAACGTTAGAGAACATAAAGTAGAAATACACTATCGCACCGCTGCACTACGCCTGCTTATTTCGCTGTGTCAACACAGCAACAGATAAATGCACGAAAATATGGAAGCAGTTGCAAAGGCCATAGGAAGTACCCAGTACGACCATGCGATGCCATACAGGAAAACCTGCAAAATATTTGGCAATTATTCAACGATCAAAACCGCAGTATGCTAAAGACTTCAGCAAGTAACTGAAACGATTAGATAAAGGGCTCTTACATGAGTGCATCCTCCTAACAGCCCAACAATAAGTAGCATCTCCTCACCAACAATTGGGGCAAATATTGGCATTACTGTTAACTGCAAAGGTGTCACAGGAAGTCAAATAAAAGGTAAAATGCATATAAGAATGTGAATAAGTTCTCTAGCAGCCTTGATTTTTTTTAATAGGAAAAACAGCTACGGAGCCTTGACATGGGTAGAAATTCAAGGCTGCAAGCTAGTCTGCAGTTACAATGGTATTGGCACCTGTGAGATCATTCCCGCAGCACCGGCAATCAGCATTAGATTAGCAAACTCGTCTTTGCTGTAACCAAACTGCGCTTTCAGGTAGTACTGCAAATGCAAATAAGTCAAAAATTAAACCGTGTTCCTTTTTTGAAGGGAAACTGTGATTTCAGGTAGCACAAGTGTATTACAGATAAGAGAAAAAACAGATACTCTGTTGCAATTATCAGATCAAGAAGTAAACAATTATGGGTTCCCTTAGTGAAAATTCTTGCCAAAATAGTGTGCTAATGATTAAAAGACTGAATTATAACAGTGCAATAGAGGGCACTGTGAATATTTGTTTTTTCTCTTGTGAAATATTTCTTGAACAAGACTTCTGAATTTTGATCCTTGCAGTTCAAATTCCAAATAATGGTCAACTTGGACATGAGAGAGTAAGAAATGCATACTAGTAATGCAGTCTGGAGACCGTGTTCACCGAGGCTGTAAAAGAAAGTAATCATGGCCGCCGTTGACAAGGTCAAACTGCAAGGAACAGTAACCACACATCAACAAACACTAGTCATGATTCTTCAGTGAGAACTGAGATGTGAGAGGTGCTATCTTACAGGATTACTCTGATTGAGGATTTGAGGTGGACAAAATTGTTAGCCCGGCTCAAAAAAAAAGTGGACAAAATTGTACTAGTACTACGTAGTAATATCCGAACGTTGGTGCAGATGCTGTGGTAAGTTTTTGAACGGGACCACTCCATATTCAGTTACTTTCAGAGCGGAAACACGCAGCAGAAACCTCACCTGCCAGTGAGGAGCGCGACCATGTCGGACGGCGACGGCAGCACGCCCTTGTAAGGCGGAAGCCTCGGCGACAGCTCTTCATCGGAGGAAGCGGAAGACGAAGCCGCAGAGGAGCAGGACGAGTCTTGGAGCAGGGAATCGCAGGCATCGTCATCGAAGGAGACAGCGGCGCCGGAATCCGGGACGAACGCCCTGAGGTAGATTGCTCCCGCGGTCCCGACGGCCGCGGCGACCTGGAAGGTGGAGGAGGTGGCGAGGAACCGCGCCGTGAGGGTCCCCGAGAGGAAGCCGGCCGCCGACACGCCTGAAAGGAGCCCGAACGCCGCCGCTCGCCGTTTGGTCCCTACGTGGTCCGCCTGCGCCACAAAATTCGCCTGGTCAGTCAGCGGTCACGAACTAGCGGCTGACCCCCACGCTTGTGTTGCAATGACACGTGGGCCGGTCAGCTAGTTTCTCGTTGGTTCTACTATTTTATTTTTGTAATACCAAGCACATCCTTTCTGTATCCTGCGGTTATTACACCGATATACAGTATATCTGGTGTTACCGTAAAAAAGTGATACTGTAGTAGATTGGTACTCCGTATTAATTTACCACGTAAGCAAGCGAGAGGCAGTGGATGCTGCCCTCGCAGAAGATCCCGGCGAGGATCTTCACCACGTAGTAGACGTAGAAGTACACCGCCGATCGGTTGCACGCCAGTATAACTGCCAAAGCAAAACAAGGAATGATCATTGATCACATACCCGCTCCACATTAACCTCGCCAACGAAAACGAATAATCACGCATACAGAGGGGCAAAATGGCGACGGTCACCGGCAGCGTCATCAGCGCCTTCCGGCCGTACTTGTCCGACAAATTCCCGACGATCGGAGTCACCACCAGAGCCCCCAGCCCCGTGATCTGCATACGCATATATACGTACGTGCCAATGTAAAGAAAAAAAAGGAGTAGAAACATAAGAAGGCGGAGGCAAATGCGTGGTGAGATTGCGCGCTCACGGCGTTCTGGAAGCCGCTGAGGTAGATGGCGACGGAGCACTCGTCGCGGCCGGGGCAGACGGCCTCCATGGTCACGTCGGTGATCGCCGGGAGCACCATGAAGGAGGAGAAGTGGAAGAGGAATGCCACCACGAACAAGTGCCCCAGCCCCACTAGGTCCTTCATCTCCTACGCGGCCGCCGTCTCCTACCGCCTCAAAACCTGTATATTTTCTGGCGGCGGCTTGCGATCACGTCGATCGTTCCGGGGAACGGGGAGGGGGTGCCTTATAAACCCCACTCATGGCGCGCGACGACAAAACAAATGCGATGCTTCAAGTAAGAGCTACCGTGGCTCTTTCTTGCTTAGGGTGGTAGGCCGCCTGACAGATCCTATCACTAACGGCGACGCTCCCATTTTCGCCAAGCTAGCCCGAACGGACGGGACAGTCCTGTAACCGCGCCTCCGGCTGTTACGGCCTGTGTACGATCTGCCGAGAGCACGCCATACCACCGGGCTGGGCTAGTGGCTAGTGGTGTTGCTGCTTGCGACCGCGACAGGGTGACAGCGCGCGAGAGGGAGGGGGAAAAAATAGCCGCGCTCCGGTGGCTTGCTTCTACGCATGGGCAGCGTCGTCGGACGGAGCAGTCAGCAGCAGTGCGTGCTTTGGAGTGCACTCCACCCTACTTTCGACTGGGTGATTGGATCTTGGGTGTGGCTTGCGGGGTTGGGACTCCTCTTGGAAGGGTCTATCTAATCCGGTTTATGCTCTGTTGGCGTTGCGGGTCTCGCATCCTCTGTGAAAAGCTGCTTATCGATGTGCCCAGATCATGGGCCGCAGTTGGCTCCTTGTGCGGTTATGATCGGTTGCACACGTACGACGGGCTTGATTGATGTGGTACTTCCCTAGGATGTTTGCTTCGCCGGTGGGGGAAGCCCCCTCCCCCTTGTGGTGTGGTGTGCTGCGCTTGCTGAATGCTGATACGATTTGATGTCGCATCGAGAGTGGCCGGTGAGGCGGTTTTTTCTTCAGTCAGCGAGCTTGTGCTGATTGGTTCTGCAGCAAGGCTGCAACCGTGATTCATGTACGGGACCAGGTGCAGTCCGGATCGACATAGATCATAGGTTTTGCAGTTAGATATGAAAGTTGCTTTGTTTGCACTTCTTGTTTACATGTTTAAAGAAAAATCAGAACAACCCCTCGTAGGCTTGACTACAATATGCTTGAGCTCGAGGACATGACTATATTCACTGGTACTAGCCCTATTAAGGCATATACAATGGTGTTATCTTAGAAGTGCCATATAGGATAAATGATGAAGTGGAGGACAGAGAATTCGGAAAAAAGATGTGCCTTCTTTTATTTAAGAGAAGATAAGAGGTGATCTTTTAGCACAATATGTCTCATCATGTTTTTAGAAATAGCTAATTATAGAAGATAAGGCTAAGAGATGATTCATTATAGACTCTTTTTTTGTCATCCCTAAATTACATGCAAGACTTAAGATAAGACTATCTTATTAATCATTGTACATGTCCTTAACAAATCCTAACTCCGAAGATAGGGTGACCCTGTAATGGCAAGCTGCGGTTTCGGCGGTGAGTATTTTGGATCAAATCATACTACCTTGATCTTGCAACAACAAAAGATAGTCCATCACCCGAAATGACAACTCCCATGGCAATCTGTTTTTTTTTGAATTGCATGGTAATCTGCTTTTTTTGAACTGCATGGTAATCTGCTTTAACGAAATCGTGAAACGCCTGGTTTCAGAGAGGCTCTCCTCTCCCCCCTCCCCCTCCCGCTGTCCTCTCCCCCGTCGCACCTACTGTCCTCGCGGTGGCGACCAGCTCCTCCCCTACCACATCTTCGGCATACTCCTCCCCTGCCACATCTTCGGCTTCGCCGTCTCCCCCCTCCACCCCCGCTCCCCTTTGCCGGACTTGGGTGGCTCCGGCGGCGGCACATGTGCTGGTTGCTGTGCCCTTTCCCCTCGGCTAGTTGGTAGCCGCTTTTTGGGCTTTGGAGATCGCCAATGATGCCTCCGAGTCGGACGACGACCTTCCTCACCGTGCAGCGGCGCAGGCGGGGACTGCGAGGGCGTGATGACCCACAAGTATAGGAGATCAATCGTAGTGCTTTCGATAAGTAAGAGTGTCGAACCCAACGAGGAGCAGAAGGATCTGACAAGTGGTTTTCAGCAAGGTAAAATCTGCAAGCACTGAAATTGTCGGTAATCCCTTTTGTAGCAAGGGACAAGCCTGGACAAAGTCTTATAGGAGGGAAAACGCTCCCGAGGACACACGGGAATTTCTGTCATGCTAGTTTTCATCATGTTCATATGATTCCCGTTCGTTACTTTGATAGTATGATATGTGGGTGGACCGGCGCTTGGGTACTGCCCTTACTTGGACAAGCATTCCACTTATGATTAACCCCTCTCGCAAGCATCCGCAACTACGAAAGAAGAATTAAGACAAAGTCTAACCATAGCATTAAACTAGTGGATCCAAATCAGCCCCTTACGAAGCAACACATAAACTAGGGTTAAGCTTCTGTCACTCTAGCAACCCATCATCTACTTTCTACTTCCCAATGCCTTCCTCTAGGCCCAAATAATGGCAAAGTGTTATGTAGTCGACGTTCACATAACACCACTAGAGGAAAAACAACATGCAACATATCAAATTACCGAACGAATACCAAATTCACATGACTACTATTAGCATGACTTATCCCATGTCCTCAGGAACAAAAGTAACTACTCACAAAGCATAATCATGTTCATGACCAGAGAGGTAATGAGTAACATCAAGGATCTGAACATAAACTCTTCCACCAAGTAATCCAACTAGCATCAACTACAAAGAGTAATCAACACTACCAGCAACCTTACAAGTACCAATCGGAGTCGTGAGACGGAGATTGGTTACAAGTGATGAACTAGGGTTTGGAGATGAGATGGTGCTGATGAAGATGTTGATGGTGACGAGTCCCCTCCGATGAGAGGAGTGTTGGTGATGACAATGGCGATGATTTCCTCCTCCGGGAGGGAAGTTTCCCGGAAGGATCGTCCTGCCGGAGCTCTAGATTGGTTCTGCTCAAGTTCCGCCTCGTGGCGGCGGCGAATCCACGAAAAAGCTTCCTTCTATTTTTTCCTGGACGAAACCCTCCATATAGCAAAAGAGGGGGCCCAGCGGGCCAGTGTGCTCCCCACAAGCCCCCATGGCGCGGCCTAGGGGGTGGCCGCGCCGTGCAGGCTTGTGGGCACCCCCTGGTGCCCCTCCGGCACTTCTTCGGCCCATTATTTTTTATAATTCCCGAAAAAAATCCTCATTGATTTTTACGGCTTTTGGAGTTGCGCAGAATAGGTATCTCAAACTTGCTCCACTTTCAGGCCAGAATTCCAGCTGCCGACATTCTCCCTCTTCATGTAAACCTTGCAAAATAAGAGAGAAAATGCATAAGTATTGTACCGTGAAGTGAAATAACAACCCAAAAAGCGAGAAATATCAACATGAAAGCATGATGCAAAATGGACGTATCAACTCCCCAAGCTTAGACCTCGCTTGTCCTCAAGCGAAAGCCTAGCTCAATAAATATGTCCACATGTTTAGGGAGAGAGGTGTGGACAAAACAAGATACAAACATGCATGCATCATGATCATGATCATGATCAGAACAGAAATACCAACATATAATCTCTCATGCTAAAGTGATAATTCCTTCACAAAGTAAAGCATGGAT
Source organism: Hordeum vulgare subsp. vulgare (assembly GCF_904849725.1). Classification (NCBI taxonomy): domain Eukaryota; kingdom Viridiplantae; phylum Streptophyta; class Magnoliopsida; order Poales; family Poaceae; genus Hordeum; species Hordeum vulgare. The sequence continues at coordinate 425,152,466 of NC_058523.1, read as the reverse complement.
CAAGAACCTTACCGAGAAGTAACAACCGATAGCCTTTAGTCATTGAAGCAATTGCGATTTATCACAGCATCAGAAAGAGTCAAATAAGAGCTTGTAAAGCAAATCCACATACTCAATCATTCTTTCGTTCTCTACAATTTCTACAACTCACGTGGAACTCATGAGATCAAAGTTTCAGCTGGACACAGAGAAAGATAGGGGCTTATAGTTTTGCCTCCCAACTGCTTACCTCAAGGGTAATGTCAACAATAATAATTCATGAATACTTACCTCCAAGTTGACATATGAATATAGATCTTTCCCAAGCATATGACGTTAGCCAAGATAAAGGCGAAATAGGGAATTGGTGAAGATCACCATGACTCTTTCAAGGGCAAAAAGTAAAGGTACAAGATAGGCCCTTCACAGAGGGAAGCAGAGGTTGTCATGCGCTTTTGAGGTTTGGATGCGTGTCCTCTTAGTGTAGAGGAACATCACTTTATATTGCCTCCTGTGATAAAGAACTTTATTATGCAGTCTGTTGCTTTTATGTCTTCCTCATCACAGGTTCGCACAAAGCTTATTTTCCACACACTAATAGATCATACATATTAGAGAGCAATTTTTATTGCTTGCACCGATGACAACTTACTTGAGGGATCTTATTCAATCCATAGGTAGGTATGGTGGACTCACATGGCAAAACTGGGTTCATGGTTTATGGATGCACAAGTAGTATCTCTACTTAGTGCGGGAGGTTTGGCTAATGTGAGGTGGAAGCAATCATCACATGCTAAGGGACCTCTAATCATATAACATTGTTCGGAGCCAAGCAAACACAATTCATTATGTTGTCTTCCTTGTCCAACATCTACTTCTAGGCATGCAATAGTTTAGTGAGTGTTCACAATCATAGATGGTGTCAGAGATGATATATTTATATGTGAACCTCTCCTTCTTTATCACTTCCTATTAATTGCAACCATGACCAAGGTCTACGTTTGTCTACCCTCAACAAGTTTTAATCCTCATTCTTTTTATATGCGATGCCATCACTTCCCATAAGATCATTAGATGATCTTTCATGCTTTTGTTCTTTTCTCACTCTATTGATCATGGCAAGAGGCAAAGCCCTTCAACTAAGACACTCTTTATTATATGGCTCACGAGCTCGAATACATCGGGGGTGACACAAAGCAAAACTAAAGACTAAAACACTAAGACTTTTAATCTACTAGAGAAAGAGAAAACTGAAAAGGAAAACTAAAACAAAGGTAAAGGCAAAAGATGTGATGGTGATACGATACCGGGGAAACTCCCCCAAGCTTGGCACAAGCCAAGGGGATTGCCCATACCCATGTTTTGTTGTCTTCATTTGGTGGTGATGGTGGAGGAGTTGTTGCAATCTTTGACTCCAAGAGGGCCATTAATATTTGATTTGTACCTTGGAGATCTGCGATATGTTTTTCCAGCAAAACAACTTCACGAGTGAGACAAGTATTGCGAGCACGGGTTGTTTCACAAAACCTCAAGAGTTCAATCAAGGATGGAGACAGTAGGTGGAGGTAGGGTTGGAGGAAATCCACTTCCTCAACTTCTTCCCTGTTGAGCACAGATTGCACTTCGTCCCACGCCTGATTCCTCTCCTTGGTTTTGCCCTTGGTTTCTTTAGGTAGCCTTTCCTTAGCCTCCATGACCTCCATCCTTTTCATATCAGCACTTACTTCTCCATAAACTTGAGGGAGATTGTTCTCCCCCACAGATTCCTGAGACGACATCTTGCTCTAAATCTGCGGCAGAAAACAAGCTCGAAACGAAAAACAGAGGAAATCTGCGTGATGCAGGGGTCAGACCAAACGGGAGTATATATAATGATTTTTTCCAGACTAGAAGGAGTACCATGCACGAAAACAGAGTCCGGGAGGCGCACGAGGTGGCCACAAGCCCTCCCGGCGCGGCCAGGGGGTGGGCCCGCGCCGGGCAGGCTTGTCGCCTCCTCGCGCACTTTCACGACTACTTCCAATTTTTTTATTTTTTCAAAAATTCCAAAACGGAGAAAATTTCCTACTCGGAAAGTTTTGGACTCTGTTTTCTTACCGAATCACATACCTCTTCGTTTTCGGAGTCTGAAACAGGCTGATAAATATCCCTTAGGTATTTTTCCGGAGTTATGGTATTGATAATATTGCTTTCAACATTTATGGGAGTACCTGAGATATAATGCTTGATTCTCTGCCCATTTACAACTCTCGGACAATTACCTTCCGTGTTGTTGATCTTGATAACACTGGAACGATATACTTCCTCAACAACATAGGGACCTTCCCATTTAGAGAGAAGCTTGCCTGCAAAGAATCTTAAACGAGAGTTATATAGCAAGACATAATCACCTACATTGAACTCACGCTTTTGTATCCTCTTATCATGCCACCTCTTAACCTTTTCTTTGAACAACTTGGCATTCTCATATGCCCGAGTTCTCCATTCATCAAGCGAGCTAATATCAAATAACCTCTTCTCACCAGCAAGTTTGAAATCAAAGTTGAGCTCTTTGATTGCCCAATAAGCTTTATGCTCTAGCTCAAGAGGTAAATGACATGCTTTACCGTACACCATTTTGTACGGAGACATGCCCATGGGATTCTTATAGGCAGTTCTATAAGCCCATAGTGCATCATCGAGCTTCTTAGACCAATTCTTTCTAGACCTGTTGACAGTCTTTTGCAGAATTAGTTTAATCTCTCTGTTGCTTAGCTCTACTTGACCACTGGACTGAGGGTGGTAGGGAGACACAATTCTATGGTTGACATCGTACTTAGCAAGCGTTTTACGGAAAGCACCATGAATGAAATGTGAACCACCATCGGTCATTAGATATCTAGGGACTCCAAATCTAGGGAAAATAACTTCTTTAAGCATCCTGATAGAAGTGTTGTGATCAACACTACTAGTGGGGATAGCTTTTACCCACTTAGTGACGTAATCAACAACAACTAGGATTTGAGTATACCCGTTGGATTTTGGAAAAGGTCCCATATGATCAAAGCCCCAAACATCAAATGGTTCAATGACAAGTGAATAGTTCATAGGCATTTCCTGATGTTTGCTAATATTACCTATTCTTTGACATTCGTCACAAGACAAGACAAACTTACGGGCATCCTTGAAGAGAGTGGGCCAATAGAAACCTGATTGCAATACCTTGTGTGCAGTTCTATCTCCCGCATGGTGTCCTCCGTAGGCCTCGGAGTGACAGTTCGGTAGGATCTGTCCCTGTTCATGTTCAGGTACACAACGTCTAATAACACCATCTACTCCTTCCTTATAAAGGTGAGGATCATCCCAAAAGTAATGTCTCAAGTCAAAGAAGAATTTCTTCTTTTGCTGGTAAGTGAAACTAGGTGGTATGTATTTGGCAACGATATAGTTTGCATAATCAGCATACCACGGTGCACTACGTGAAGCATTGATGACACTCAATTGCTCATCGGGAAAGCTATCATCAATAGGTTGTGGGTCATCAAGAACATTCTCCAACCTAGACAAGTTATCTGCTACTCGGTTATCATCACCCTTTCTGTCAACAATGTGCAAATCAAATTCTTGTAGCAAGAGAACCCATCTGATAAGTCTAGGTTTAGCGTCCTTCTTCTCCATGAGGTACTTAATAGCAACATGATCAGTGTGAATAGTGAATTTGGAATCAACTATGTAAGACCTGAACTTTTCACATGCAAACACGACTGCTAAAAATTCCTTCTCCGTAGTAGCATAGTTTCTCTGGGCACTTCTAGAGTATTACTAGCGTAGTGAATAATATTCAACTTCTTATCGACTCTTTGCCCTAGAACAGCACCAACAGCATAATCACTAGCGTCACACATGATTTCAAAAGGTAAGTTCCAATCAGGTGGTTGAACAATAGGTGCAGTTATCAAAGCCCTCTTAAGTATTTCGAAGGATTCCTCACAATCATCGTCAAAAACAAAAGGAATATCCTGTTGCAAGAGATTGGTAAGAGGCCTAGAAATCTTAGAGAAGTCTTTAATGAACCTTCTATAGAAACCAGCATGACCAAGGAAACTTGTTATACCTTTGATATCTGTGGGGTATGGCATTTTCTCGATTGCATCAACCTTAGCCTTATCGACTTCAATACCTCTTTCAGAAATTTTATGTCCTAAGACGATGCCTTCATTAACCATAAAGTGGCACTTCTCCCAATTCAAGACAAGATTGGTGTCTTTACATCTCTGCATGACTCGATCAAGGTTGCTAAGGCAATCATCAAAAGAAGACCCGTAAACGGAGAAGTCATCCATGAAAACCTGAACAATCTTTTCACAAAAGTCAGAGAATATAGCCATCATACATCTTTGAAAGGTGGCAGGTGCATTACATAAGCCAAAAGGCATACATCTATAAGCAAAGGTACCGAAAGGGCAGGTGAAAGTAGTTTTCTCGTGATCAGATTGTGCAACTGGTATTTGGGAGAAACCAGAATAACCGTCTAGAAAGCAGAAGTGTGTGTGTTTAGACAACCTTTCTAGCATTTGGTCGATAAAAGGCAAAGGGTAATGATCTTTCCTAGTGGCTTTATTTAATTTCCTCAAACCGATCACTATCCTATAGCCAGTAATAATCCTCTGTGGGATCAATTCATCCTTATCATTAGGGACAACGGTAATGCCTCCCTTCTTAGGAAGGCAATGCACCGGACTCACCCAATCACTATGAGCAATAGGATATATAATACCTGCTTCCAGGAGCTTTAGTATTTCTTTTCTTACTACCTCTTTCATCTTAGGATTGAATCTCCTTTGATGATCAGCAACTGGTTTGGAGTCAGGATCAGTTTTGATCTTGTGCTGGCATAGAGTGGGACTAATGCCCTTAAGATCATCAAGAGTATATCCAATAGCAGCACAGTGCTTCCTCAGAGTTTTTAGTAACTTCTTTTCTTCATGCTCCGAGAGGCTAGCACTAATAATAACATGATATATCTCTCTTTCATCAAGATAAGCATACTTAAGAGTATCAGGCAACTGTTTAAGCTTGAACACGGGATCACCCTTTGGTGGGGGTGGATCCCCAAGCAGTTCAACGGGCAAGTTATTCTTAAAAATAGGATATTGTTCTAAGACAACTCTATCTATTTCATCCCTTTCATCCATATGCATATCATTTTCATGCTCAAGCAAGTATTGCTCTAAGGGATCAGTAGGAGGCACGGCAATAGAAGCTAAGGCAATAGTTTCATCCCTACTAGGCAACTCTTTTTCATGAGGTTGTCTACGAAACTTGGAGAAATTGAACTCATGTGACACACCTTCAAAGCCAACAATGACAGTTTGCTTCTCACAATTAATATGAGCATTGACGGTATTGAGGAAGGGTCTGCCAAATATGATGGGACAAAAGCTATCTTGTGCGGTAGCAAGAACGAGGAAATCAGTAGGATACTTCGTTTTACCACACAAGACTTCAACATCCCTAACAATTCCCACACGGAAAATAGTATCTCTATTGGCAAGCTGAATAGTGACATCAATAGGCTCTATCTCAACAGGTGCAATCTCGTCTTTAATTTCATCATATAAGGATTGAGGTATTGCACTAACACTAGCACCCACGTCACATAAACCATGATAGAAATGATCTCCTATCTTAACAGAAACCACAGGCGTGCCAACAACATGCCTATGTTTGTCTCTAACGTGAGGTTTAGCAATTCTAGCAGCATCTTCACAGAAATGAATATTATGTCCCTCAACATCGTCGGGCAGAAGATCTTTGATAATAGCAATGTTAGGTTCAACTCTAATTTGATCAAGGGGTGTAGGTGTTCTAATGTTGCCTCTACATATCACAGTTGAAGCTTTAGAATGATCCTTTATCCTAACAGGGAAAGGTGGTTTCTCAATGTAAGCACTGGGAACAACAGGATCATTATAGGCAATGACTCTCCCTTCAACTGGAATGTTTTTAAATACATTGACTTCTAAAGGAGGATGATATTTAAACCACTTCTCTTTGGGGAGATCAATATGGGCAGCAAAGGATTCACACAATGAAGCTACTATCTCAGAGTCAAGTCCATACTTAGCGCTAAAGTCACAAAAAGTATTTGTCTCAACAAAGGATTTAACGCAATCAAACGTGAAATTCATAACTGACTCCTTACCTTCTTCAAGCTCCCAATCTTCAGAGTTGTGTTTAATTCTATCCAATAAATTCCATTTGAAGTCAATATCTCTCTTCATAAAACAACCGATACAAGAAGTGTCAAGCATGGTGCGATCTTCATGAGAAAGCCGAGCATAGAAGTTCTGAATGATAATTTCTCTCGAGAGCTCATGATTGGGGCATGAATATAGCATTGATTTAAGTCTCCCCCAAGCTTGAGCGATGCTTTCTCTGTCATGAGGCCAAAAATTATAAATATAATTCCGATCACGATGTACTAAATGCATAGGATAAAACTTTTGATGAAATTCCAATTTCAACCGATTGCAGTCCCATGATCCAGTATCATCACATAGCCTATACCATGTCAACGCCTTATCCTTCAAAGATAAAGGAAATACCTTCTTCTTGACCTCATCCTCGGGAAAACCTGCAAGCTTAAATAAACCACAAACTTCATCTACATAGATTAGATGCAAGTCTAGATGTGATGTTCCATCTCCTGTAAAAGGATTAGCCAGCAGTTTCTCAAGCATACCCGAAGGAAATTCAAAGCAAATATTTTCAGTAGGTGCAACAGGTTGAGGGGCAACTCTTTATGCTTCCGTTCGAGGTGAAGATACCCCGAACAGGCCCCTCAAAGGATTAGTATCCATAGTGACAAGTGACAATAAATTTCAGCACACTATATGAATGTTTCCTTACCAAGTTCCACTTACCAAAGGCGCTTCACTCCCCGGCAACGACGCGAGAAAAGAGTCTTGATGACCCACAAGTATAGGGGATCAATCATAGTACTTTCGATAAGTAAGAGTGTCGAACCCAATGAGGAGCAGAAGGATCTGACAAGTGGTTTTCAGCAAGGTAAAAATCTGCAAGCACTGAAATTGTCGGTAACAGGTGATTGTGTGGTGAGATGATTCATAGCGAGCAACAAGTAACAAAAGTAACAAAGGTGCAACAAAGTGGCCCAATCCCTTTTGTAGCAAGGGGCAACCCTGGACAAAGTCTTATAGGAGGAAAAACGCTCCCGAGTGTTGGAACATATATCTCCATATGTGGTTTTGGTACTTGATGACAGTTCCTATGGACTAATGGTTGCCTTAAGTTACATTTAAAGGATTTGTCCATAGGCACTTCTTGAAGTCCATCTGTTGGGTTCAAGGAGTTTATATGATGACCAAGATGGTATTCAAGGTATTATCCAAAGAATGGTCATAGAGACACATGGTTGATCAAGATCTCAGATAAAGAGTAAAACAAGATGATCAACACACAAAGCGTACAATATGTACCGAGAGGGATCAAGTGATCCCATGGTATGGTAAGCATTGTCCATTACGTGTTTGTGTACTAACCCATGGTCTTCGTGAGAGTTCTATGTGGGGGTTAGGTGTGTTTACATGGGCTTGCGTCAAAGGGAAGATCTCATACAACCCATGGAGTATGACGTCAAGTTGTGATCATCATCAATGGTTGATCAAGATCTCAGACAAAGAGTAAATCAAGATGATCACACACAAAGCGTACAAGATGTATTGAGAGGGATCAAGTGATCCCATGGTATGGTAAGCATTGTCCATTACGTGTTTGTGTACTAACCCATGGTGTTCGTGAGAGTTCTATGTGGGGGTTAGGTGTGTTTCCATGGGCTTGCGTCAAAGGGAAGATCTCATACAACCCATGGAGTATGACGTCAAGTTGTGATCGTCATCAAGATTGCGATGTGCAAGTTCAAGTGGATCAGCAAGAAGATAGCATGCTTGAAGCCTGCCGTCCATTGTGGTGGCAATGGACTTGTGAAGATATGCTGAAGAGTGGCTCACCCATAGTGAGTATGGGGGAGCAATCAACTAGTCTTCATCAAGCCAACACAATCAAGAAAGGTGGTCCATCTTGAGTAAGCCAAGATCATCATCATCTAGCTCAAGAGGATGAGGTGCAAGGTATAGGTTTGCCCTTGATAGGTTTTATGGTTAGGATAGATTGCTGTTCTATCAAGGGGGGCTCTCAAGTGAGTAGCTTGATCGTATCGTTCGTTGAGAGCTCAAACCATTTGCATCCTTGCATCATACTTCTTGGTTCTTGTTTGGTGTTTCTCTTTGTGAGTTTTAGAGCTTATGGTCATCTTCGTGACAAGCTCGAGTTCATCGAAAACGGAGTCCATATGCATCTACTATGATGTTTTCGATGTTGGAGATTTTGCCGGTTCTTCATTCATAGAGATCTCACATCTCTATATCTTTGGCATATTCATAACCGCATGGTCGCTGTTTGGATAGCCCTTGTCGTCCTGAATCCAACAAGCTTGGGTTTGCTCGATTCGGAGCTCGTATGCGAAAGTTATGGCTGTTTCAGTGGCGAGCGGTAGTACCGCCGGACCTAGCGGTAGTACCGCTGGACCTAGCGGTAGTACCGCTAGAGTTGGCGGTAGTACCGCTGGCCCTAGCCGTAGTACCGCTGGCTCGCGGTAGTACCGCCCCTGGTCAGCGGTAGTACCGTTCCAGGAGCTTAGTACCGCCTGCCTAGCGGTTGTTCGTGGACGGACCTTTTTGCGAAGACTTTCTTGGCGGTGGTAGTGCCGTTGCACTACCAGGGGCCCAGCGGTAGTACCGCTAGCTGGCGGTAGTACCGCTGGAGTGCCAGCGGTAGTACCGCTGGAGCTCGGGCAGAAAGTGGGGGTAACGGTCTGATTCCTTCCCCCACTATATAAAGGGGGTCTTCTTCCCCCTTGGTCTTATCCATCCGTTGAGCTCTTGTTCTATCTCCATTGTTGACATTCTTAGAGCTTGATTACTCTCAATCCCTCCAATGATTCTTGCTTGTTCTTGAGGGAAAAGAGAGAGGAGATCTAGATCCACATCTCCACCAATCACTTTCTCCTCTATGTGAGGGGAACCCCTTGGATCTTGATCTTGGAGTTCTTTGTGAGCTCCTTGTTCTTCCTCTCATATTTCTCCATAGCTTTTGTTGTTGTGGAGGGATTTGAGTGTGAGGGACTTGACCACTTCATGTGTTCTTGCCATTGCATTAGTTGCATCAGTTTGAGTTCTCCACGGTGATACGTGGAAGTGAGAAGTTGAGAAGCTTACTACCTTTGGTACTTAGTACCCTTGATATTGTTCTTCGTGGATGCTTTGGCGTCCTAGAAGCTTGGTGGTGTCTCGGAGCTCAATCAGTGTGGTGTGAAGCTCCGGGGTCTCCAATTAGGTTGTGGAGATTGCCCCGAGCAATTTGTACGGGTACCGGTAACCGCCCCCAAGGGTTGCCACGTGTACGGGTTCGGTGACCGCCCCCAAGGGTTGCCATTTGTACGGGTTCGGTGACCGCCCTCAAGGGTCCCTTAGTGGAATCACGGCATCTTGCATTGTGCGAGGGCGTGAGGAGATTACGGTGGCCTTAGTGGCATCTTGGGGAGCATTGTGCCTCCACACCGCTCTAACGGAGATTAGCATCCGCAAGGGTGTGAACTTCGGGATACATCATCGTCTCCCCGTGCCTCGGTTATCTCTTACCCGAACCCTTTACTTATGCGCTTTACTTTGTGATAGACATATTGTTTATTGTAATATATCTTGCTATCACTTAGTTGTTTATCTTGCTTAGCATAAGTTGTTGGTGCACATAGGTGAGCCTAGTTGTTTGTAGGTTTTGTGCTTGACATATTAAACGTTAGTTTTATTCCGCATTTGTTCAAGCCTAAACCTTAACTATTTTAAAGCGCCTATTCACCCCCGCCCTCTAGGCGACATCCACGTCCTTTTCACCGAGGACACACGGGAATTTCTGTCATGCTAGTTTTCATCATGTTCATATGATCCACGTTCGTTACTTTGATAGTTTGATATGTGGGTGGACTGGCTCTTGGGTACTGCCCTTACTTGGACAAGCATCCCACTTATGATTAACCCCTCTGGCAAGCATCCTCAACTACGAAAGAAGAATTAAGACAAAGTCTAACCATAGCATTAAACTAGTGGATCCAAATCAGCCCCTTACGAAGCAACACATAAACTAGGGTTTAAGCTTCTGTCACTCTAGCAACCCATCAGCTACTTACTACTTACCAATGCCTTCCTCTAGGCCCAAATAATGGTGAAGTGTTATGTAGTCGACGTTCACATAACACCACTAGAGGAAAAACAACATGCAACATATCAAATTACCGAACGAATACCAAATTCACATGACTACTATTAGCATGACTTATCCCATGTCCCGAGGAACAAAAGTAACTACTCACAAAGCATAATCATGTTCATGACCAGATATGTAATGAGTAGCATCAACGATCTGAACACAAACTCTTCCACCAAGTAATCCAACTAGCATCAACTACAAAGAGTAATCAACACTACTAGCAACCTTACAAGTACCAATCGGAGTCGCGAGACGGAGATTGGTTACAAGTGATGAACTAGGGTTTGGAGATGAGATGGTGCTGATGAAGATGTTGATGGTGACGAGTCCCCTGCGATGAGAGGAGTGTTGGTGATGATGATGGCAACGATTTCCCCCTCCGGGAGGGAAGTTTCCCCGGCAAGATCGTCTTGCCGGAGCTCTCGATTGGTTCTGCTCAAGTTCCGCCTCTTGGCGGCGGCGAATCCACGAAAAAGCTCCTCCTGATTTTTTTTCCGGACGAAACCCTTCATATAGAAGAAGAGGGGGGCCAGAGGGCCAGCTGGGTGCCCACAAGCCCCGTAGGCGCGGCCAGGGGGGTGGCCGCGCCTAGCAGGCTTGTGGCCACCTGCTGGCGCTTCTCTGGCACTTCTTCGGCCCAGTATTTTTTATAATTCCCGGAAAAATTCTCGTTGGTTTTGATGGCGTTTGGAGTTGCGCAGAATAGTTATCTCAAACTTGCTCCACTTTCAGGCCAGAATTCCAGCCACCGGCATTCTCCCTCTTCATGTAAACCTTGCAAAATAAGAGAGAAAAGGCATAAGTATTGTACCGTGAAGTGAAATAACAGCCCAAAAAATGATAAATATCAACATGAAAGCATGATGCAAAATGGACGTATCAGGGCGCCGCCCTGCGGCCGCTAGTTCGTGCCCGCAAGGGAGCTCTGGTAAGTTTCGGCTTCCCTCTCCGGCCCGCAGCGTGCTGGCTGCCCCTCCTACTGCATCTCTGGTGATGCCGGTGCCGGCGTGCTCCCTTTCCCCGTCCTCTGGTACTCGGAGCGTCCTGCGTCCCTCCCCGTCCCCGCTGGCGGCGCCGCCATTGGCGAAGCGACCAACATTGCGGCTAGCTGCGACGGATTGGGGCGCGACCTAACCCCAACCCTAACCACTCCATCCGTGTCTCGTTTGGATCGTGATGCTTCTCGGGCCCAGGTGGCAAGTGGGCCGTGCTCGGGTGGGCGGCCCACTTTGCCTCACCTTTCTTCTCTCACGATCTTCCCTCCGCTCCCTGGGGTGGGCCCGAGGTTTGTTTGGCCTGCGCTGCCCCTCCCTAAGACTCGTTCGACCCTTCTGGCCTGCCAGGCCACGGATGGTACCGCCTCCTCGGGATATATTTGGGTCCGCAAAGGCTCTCTTCCCCTATTTCTAGAGTTTCCTGCCTCCGCTGCGGACGTGCGCACGAGACGCTTCCCCATCAGGATCTTCCAAAGATCTTGCCCTCCACCTCCCCTGTCCCTCTCTTTTCTGGAGGTTCTCGCCATGGATAAGTCCAGGGGCTCCTCCAGTGAGACAATCTCCGATAGCAAGCGCCGACAGGATGACTCTTCGGCTGTTGGGGCGGATCTAGAGTATGAAGCTTCGCTCTGCTCTCAGCTGTAGGAGGAGCACACGGGTCGTGAGCACGCGGCTCGTGACCGCGGGGCGTGGGCTGCGGGTCCCGAGTGGCTGCAGCGCGACGAGCGGGAACGGTCCCTCGGCGGTTCTAGCTCTGTGGCAGCAGGCTCGGCATGTGTCGCGGCGCCGGTGGTGGATCCGTGGGAGGCGGTGGCTGCGGGGGGGGGGGGGGGGGGGGAGGCGGGGTGCGTTACATTCCTTCCTTGGCCTCCGCCTTTGCCTCGTGGACAGGCTCCACCTTCTTGCACTCGAGCGCATGGCTCGGGCTTCGGGAATGGGCCGCGTCCTCCACCTCCTCGCAACAACTTCCAGGGCCCCCTCCTCGGCAGTTCAAACAACGTCGCCTCCCATCTTCTACCTGTGGCTCTGCTCCCCTGGCAACGGGGACGGGATTCTTCCTCCGCCACCTCCTCTTCCCTCCCGCCCCCAACCTTTCCGCCGTCACCGAGTCCTCCCTGACGTGCTTCGTGTGCCATCAGCCTGGACACTTTCAGTCTAGATGCCTCAACCCTACCTTGTGCCTCATCTGCAGATCTGAGGGCCATCTCACTGTGGATTGTCGCAACCGCATCAAGGCCCCTTCCTTTGTGCATTTTGGTCTAGGGCTTTCGGGTTGCTCCTTCTTCGCCCTAGATGGCATTGCTCCGCGCGTCCCCACCGCTCCATCTCTCTCTAATGCGACTGTCATCTCGGTCCAGGATCAAAAGGTTACTCCTCAGGTCCTGCTGGAGGGTTTGCGGGTTTGGAATGTGAATGGCTGGGACTGGCAGGTGAACCAATTGTCTGACTTCGAGTTTGCGGTGGTGTTTCCGTCCTCTAAGAGTCTAAGGACGATCTCTTCTTGCACTAGCTTCACCCTCCCTCTGAACAATCTGGTGGTTTCTGTCAAAGCTGTGGCTAATGGAGTCAAATCGGTGGGCCAACTGTTTGAAGTGTGGGTCTTGGTGGAAGACGTGCCTGCTGAGCTCAGATCGGCAACTTTCCTCATTGCCTTTGGCACTTTGATAGGTAAACCGACTGAAGTTGATGAGGATTCCCTGGCCAGGTTGGGTAGGATCCGGCTGAAGTTATTGTGTGTTGACCCGGTCTGTCTGCGGGGCTCGGTGGATGTGTTTCCTTCGGCTGATGGGATTCGGCGGCGCGTCCGTCTCGAGGGTGTTGATGGTTCTCAGGGGCCTCCCCCCTCCTAACCCACCCCATCCTCCTCTGATAAACCTGGGGACGGTTCGGCTGGAGGGGGGGGGGGGTGGACCCGAGCGGTGGCTCGGATGCCCGGTTCACCTAGTCTGAATGGAACCGTCTCAGCCCGAAGGTGCAAGATGTCCTCAAGGAGAACGCCCCAAGGACGGTGGTATGCAGAAGGAATCTATGCCAGATGTCGCGGTCAATGTGATTGTGGCTCTAACGGCCACCCCTCTCTCTGATGTTTGCTCTAACATGCTTGTTAGGCCCCTCTCTCCTTCCACGTCAAGCATTGAAGACCTGGCTGCTTCTCCTGTTCCCTATGTGATGGCCCTGGTGTGTACTAAGAAGAAGTCTGCGATCCGGAAGTTCTCTGCCAAAAGCTGTGCTGGTGTGGGGTCCAAGGCGTCGGCGATGGGATTGTGCCGCCGACTGGACGACGACCTGTGGGCGGTGTTGGGATCTCCGTCCAAGGCGGAACCGACCTCTCTTCCGGCTCCCTCTCCTTCTGGCTTCATCCGCACGCCCACCTCCATTGCCAGCAAGGGCAGAAGGGTGCGTGACTCTGGGGAATCTGTGGCGGTCGTGCAGAGCGTCGGGCGGCGACCAAAGATCCTCCGGCCTCAGGTATCACTTGTTCCCCCTCCCCCCTCCCTCATCTCCTATTAGGCTAGTTCTACCTTCTGTGTCCGACGATCACCTATTGCATGTTCTTGAGGATGTAGGGGTGTCATTCGATGCTGGTTGTGGGTCACCGTGTGCGGTTCTGTCTATGATTCACGCTAATGAGATGGCTTAGGCGGCCATTACAAAGGCCAAAGACAAGGTAGCGGCGAATGGGATCGCTGCTACCTCGGGGGGTGCGGATGCGGGCGTTACTGGTAGTGGCCAGCATCCCCTTCCACCTTCTAAACAGGCTTTATCTAAACGTGCCAAATCCTGTGCCGCCCCGTCCAGGTCGAGCCTCCGTATTAAAAACCTCTCCTTCAAATGAGAGCCCTTTTTTGGAATATTAGGGGTTTCGGTGCTAGGGGCGCCGAGACCAAATTAGGGATGTGGTGCGAGGTGAGAACATTGACATCATAGTGCTTGTTGAAACTTTTAAGAGTTCCTTCCTCCCCACTGAACTCTCCGCAGTAGCAGGGATGGACATGTTTGATTGGAACTACATCCCATCTTCGGGTCACTCATGGGGAATTCTTCTGGGCTCCAAGCGCGAGACATTTGAATTTGTGGCTTTTGATCATGGTTTTTTTTGGGCAAGTACGGTGGTACACCATCAGAGTTTGAATTTCTTAATGGAAGTCATGGTGGTGTACGGTCCTGCTCATCATTCCTTATCTTACCTTTTCCTGGATGAGATTGCGATCAAGATTGAGACATGTACTCTTCCCCTGCTGGTAGGAGGGGACCTCAACTTACTCCGATCTCCTGCAGATAAGAGTTCTTGTAACTTTTCTTGGCCTCTGGCCGATGCTTTTAACGCCTTCAGCCGGGATTGTACTCTTCACGAGCTCCCTAGGGTGGGAGCCCATTTCACCTGGACAAACCGGCAATCTATGTCAATCCGGTCGATGCTGGACAGAGCTTTCATGTGTCCTAATAGGGACTCCGTCTTCCCTCGCGCCTCCCTAAAGGTCAAACCCATTGTGGGTTCCGACCATGCACCCTTCATCCTCGATGCAGGTCTGGATGGACCTGTTACCTCCTCACGCTTTTAGTTTGACGCTTCTTGGTTGCTTGTGGAGGGGTTTTAGGATTTATTAGCTACTAGGATCTCTGCGATGCTTTCTTCCCTCTGTCGTTCCTTTGGGCCAATGGATGACTGGCACAAATGCTCTTACAGCACACGCAAATTCTTGTGGGGCTGGTCGCACAAAAGTGCAGCGGAGGCTCGCCAGGAGAAATGTTCTCTGGAAGCCCAGCTGGCGCGTTTGGACGCGCAAGCTGATGGCCCGGGTCTATCTGAGAGGGAGTGGGGCTCACGCTACAGTATTGAAGAAGCGATTATGCTTCTGCATCGTCAATCTAAGACTTATTGGCACCAAAGGGGCATGTTGAACTGGACTCTAAAAGGTGATGCTCCCACTGCCTATTTCTTTGCGATCGCAAATGGGAGGAGATGGAGATGTGCTTTACATAGCCTCATCATTAATGGGGTAAAATTTTCTAATCCCGCGCTCATTCAAGCGCACATGGTCGACTTCTTCTCGTCCCTTTACGCGGCTGGGCCAAAGTCTGGTCTATCCATCTCCTCGTCTCTCTGGGATCCTCAGTCTAGAATCTCCTCTGATGAGAACAATGTTCTTCTCCTCCCTCTGTGTGATGAGGACATCTGGGATGCTATCAACTCGGCTAACCCTAACGCCGCTTCTGGCCTAGACGGTTTCTCCATTCCCTTCTCCAAAACCTTCTAGCCTCAGCTTAAATACCTTGTGTGCCGGATCTTCCAAGGTTTTTTCCTAGGGACTGTTGATGTCGCCCGTCTTAATTATGCGGTCATCTCCCTTATCCCCAAGGTCAAAGGCGCGGAGTTGATCTCTCAATTTGGACCAATTGCCCTTATCAATAACATGGCGAAATTTCCTACAAAAGGGCTTTGCCACGCGGCTGTCTCCTGTTGTGCACCGTATGTTAAGTCCGTTTCAATCTGCCTTTGTTAATGGATGGTTTATTCTTGATGGGATTCTCAATCTCCATGAGATCGTTCATGACCTTAAATCTCGTAATCCGAAGGTGGTTATCCTCAAGTTAGACTTTGAGAAAGCTTATGGCTCGGTAAGCTGGCCTTTCCTGAGACAGGCTTTGTTTGCCAAAGGTTTCGACGGGGCTTACGTGCATCGGCTCATGTAGTTGGTTTCAGGCGGTCATACAATAGTTTCCGTCAATGGTCAGATTAGCAAGTTCTTTGCCAATGGTAGGGGCCTGAGGAAAGGGGACCCGACGTCCCCGATCTTGTTTAATTTTGTTGCTGATGCCTTCTCTCGGATTGTCTCTAGAGCTGCTGCCTCGGGTCACATCTGGGCGGTCTCTTCTCATCTCTTACCTCTTGGGGTCACTCACCTCCAGTATGCGGATGATACCATTATCATGGTAGAACTTAATGACGCCTGCATTGCCCACCTTAAGTTCATCTTGCTCTGCTTTGAGGCCTTGTCGGGGCTCAAAAATAATTTTGCGAAGAGTGAGGTTATTACTACTGGGGTTGATGAGGCTGAGGCTCTACATGTTGCGCATCTACTTAATTGTAGTAGGGGCTCCTTTCATTTTAAATACTTGTGCCTCCCAATTGCTCCGGAGAAGCTGTGTGCCAAGGAGTTCGCGCTGGTGGTTACCAAGTTTGGTAACAGAGTGCTGTCGTGGAGGGGAAGATATAATACTTCCGCTAGCAAAGTGGCCTTGACCAATGCATGTCTCTCCTCCCTCCCTATGTTCATTATAGGCTTTTACCTTCTCTCGGCGGGTACACATGCTGGTTTGACAAGCATAGAGGTTCCTTCTACTGGAACTCTGCTGACAATAAGTGTAACTACAGGCTGGTGAAATGGAGTACGATTTGTAAACCTAAGAACATGGGCGGGCTGGGCCTTATTAATACTGCCGTGATGAACAAATGCCTTCTGATCAAATGGTGGTGGAAAATTATGTCCCCAGGCCAGAATTCTCTTTGGCATTATATTCTTAAGGCTAAATACTTTCCTTCCTCGAATCCTATGTTTGCCCCCCCTAGGGGGGATCGCAGTTCTGGAAAGATCTCATCAGGCTTCGACCCCTTTTCAAAGGGAACGTTAAGTTTCAAGTGGGCAACAACGCGTCGACGCAGTTCTGGATGGACTAGTGGTGTGGGGATTCCACCCTTGCCGTGGCCTTCCCTAGCCTATTCTCCTTTTCTCGGAACCCTGAGATTTCCATCGCTCAGCTGACGACTCAGAATTGGGACCTAGCTTTCCGACGCACCTTGTCTCCCGAAGAGTTGGGTCAATGGCAACGTCTTGCTGCCCTGTTCCCCTCACTCTCGGAGGCGGAGGATACTGTGATTTGGCCACATGCCGCCTCGGGCCGCTTCTCGATTAAATCCTTGTATTCTAAACTTGTGGATGGCTCGCGTACAACTAAGTTTACTTAGATCTGGAGGGCGTTAATCCCTCCCAAGATTAAGATCTTCATGTGGCAAGTTGTCAGGGGCCGCTTGCCAGTGATGGATCGGATTAGGAAATGTAATGGCCCGGGTTCGGATCAATGTATTTTGTGCAATGCGTTGGAAGACTCCAACCGCATTTTCTTTAACTGTGTCCTGGACAAACTGGTCTGGTCCTGCCTGCGTTCCTGGTTGCGTGTCTCATGGGACCCGTCATCCTTCTCTGACCTCCGAACCCTCGTCACCCCGCTGGTTGGCCCTACCAAGCATTTATTCTGGATCGGGCTATGTGTCGTATGTTGGACCTTGTGGACTACGAGGAACAAGTTTACCATTGAACATGTCTTACCTGCTAAACCTTCTGATTGCTTATTTAAAACTTGCTTGTTCCTGCAGCAGTGGAGATTATTGATTAAATCTGAAGACAAAGACAACCTCGACCTTCTAATTGCTAAGTTTCGGGCCTAGGCTTTTATCCTCTCGCGACAGGTGCCTGGTGCGTCCTCTTGAGTTGGGTTTCACTGGGTGACGGTTCCTTGCTTGTCCGACATACGTGCCGTCGTTTGGCCCGTGTGCCATGTACCCGATACTTTGTTCCCAGTTTGTCCTTGGGAGGCCGTTGGATCTTTGTTGTCTTTGACATTGTTACTCTGCCTGGTGGCTTTATTTATAAAGTCAGGCTCATGCCTTCTCTATGAAAAATAATAGCATCTTCAATAGATGCCCTATAATAAGGTTTTGCAATTAGATATGAAAGTTGCTTTGTTTGCACCTCTTGTTTACATGTTTAAAAAAATCCAAATGATAATGCCCAAATGTGTGGCAATTTTGCAACTCCCCACACGCGTGGATCTTAGTCTAGTCAAATCTGCATGAATCTTGACACATTTTGATAGTTTTTGTGTGCCACGTAGGAAGGGATTGATGAGTGGGCGTTTAGCAGTTCGTCCGAACGCCCATTTCATGCATGCAAATCGGTGACTTTTTTTCGTTTCTAAGATGGATCGGAGACTTGGTGAGTCGTGCTCGTGTGGGGACATCTTGAAGGAAAAAAAATCATGTGGGATGTGCGAGGGAGAGATCGAGCGAAAACTAAGGGTGGTGGGGATTGAGCGTGGTTGAGCCATCACGACATTCGATCCCCTTTAATAATAGAGATATAGAAAATGCATTCTACCACCTAAAAGTAGTTATAGCAACTCCAACTCGGCGACCCAAACGGACACTAATTTTATCCTTTTCTGTCCGTTTGGGTCGCGTGTCCGCGCGTTTGTGTCTGCTTTTTTATTTGGGTCGTAGATGCACCCAATGGGGACAGGTGCATTTTGGTGAGCTGTGTGGATTGTCGAGTGTACGGCCTGCTACCTCTTGCGCTTGCGTTGGTTTTTTCCCTTGAAGTGGAAAGGGTGATGCATCATAGTAGCAGTAAGTATTTCCCTCAGTTTGAGAACCAAGGTATCAATCCAGTAGGAGTATCAAGATGAGGCACCAATGTATCTGCGCAAAAACAGCAAACTTGCACCCCAACGCTACAAAGGGGTTGTCAATCCCTTCACGATTGATTTCAAGGTGAGATCTGAAGGCGGAAAGTGCAACAAAGTAAAAGTGTAGGGCTGAAAATATGATGTGAAGTAGACCCGTGGGCCATAGTGTTCACTAGAGGCTTCTCTCAAAATAGCAAATATTATGGTGGGTGAACGAATTACTGTCGAGCAATTGATAGAACCACACAAAGTCATGACGACATCTAAGGCAATGATCATACATATAGGCATCACGTTCGAAACAATTAGACCGATACTTTCTGCATCTACTACTATTACTCCACACATCGACAGCTATCCACCATGCATCTAGTGTATTGAGTTCATGACGAACAGAATAACGCCTTAAGCAAGATGACATGATGTAGAGGGATAAATTCATGCAATATATATAAACCCCATCTTTTTACCCTTGATGGCAACAACACGATGCGTGCCTCGCTACCCCTTATGTCACTGGGTGAGGTCACCGTACGGTATGAACCCAAAACCAAGCACTTCTCCCATTGCAAGGATCATAGATCAAGTTGGTCAAACAAAACCCACAACTCGAAGAGAATTACAAGGATATGAAATCATGCATATAAGAGATCAGAAGACACTCAAATAATACTCATAGATAATCTGATCATAAATCCACAATTCACCGGATCTCGACAAACACACTTCAAAACAAGATTACATCAGATAGATCTCCATGAAGATCATGGAGAACTTTGTATTGAAGATCCAAGAGAGAGAAGAAGCCATCTAGCTACTAGCTATGGACCCGAAGGTCTATGATGAACTACTCACGCATCATCGGAGAGGCAATGGTGTTAATGAAGAAGCCCTCCGTATCTGAATCCCCCCTCCGGCAGGGCACCGGAACGTGCCCCAGATGGGATCTTGCGGAGACAGAAGCTTGCGGCGGCGGAAAAGTATTTTTGTGGATCTCTCTCGTGGTTTTGGATTTTTGGGGATTTATAGGCGGAAGAAGTAGGGCAGAGGAGCCATAGGGGCCCACAAGCCTGCTATGCGCGGGCCCCCCTGGCCGCACCTAGGGGGCTTGTGGCCTCCCCTGGTGCCCTCTGCCTTGGTTCTCAAGCTCTGTGCGTATCTTCTGTTCCGGAAAAAAATTCTTTTCGGAGGTTTTATTCCGTTTGGACTCCGTTTAATATTCTCCTCTGAAAAGAGTCAAAAACACAGAAAAAACAGGAACTGGCACTTGGCACTGAGTTAATAAGTTAGTCCCAAAAAAGATATAAAAGGCATACAAAACATCCAAAGTTTGACAAGATAATAGCATGGAACCATCAAAAATTATAGATACGTTGGAGACATATCACAGACCTGTTCGACGATGCTGTGGGGTGGGTACCGCAATATCCGACGACGGCTTGCTGCCGGCTGGCAGGCTGAACTACGACTTTAGTTGTCCCGACCCGCGGTTGGTGGGCTCGCACGGGCGCCGCTTTGCGGCCGACCCGGACATGCCGTCGGACGTCAGCAATGATGACGACGAGACAGCGAGGGCTCGTCCCAGCCATCGCCCATCTCGTTGCCGACCATCTTCAAGATCTACGAAATCACCAACCCCTGCCGCGGCAATAAGCTCAACTGCCCCTTGAGCAGCGCGTCACCGTTCATGTATCCGCCTCCCTCGGTGCCACCGTCGAGGGCGGACGCAGTTGGTGGCGAGGGAGCGGCCGACGACACATTTTATGGCAAGGGAGCGGTGCTTCTAGTGACGATGGAGTGACGCAGTCACTGGTTTGTGGGTCCACTATGGACACGAGCGGACAAGAGCAAACGACGGGGACGTCCGTTTTTGTCCACCGCGGACCCATTTGTGACTAAAATTTGGGTTCAGTTTGGGTGTGGACGGGTAACAAACGGGCAACAAGCAGACACTTTGTCCGTTTGGGTCGCCCCCTTGGGCCAAGTTTTCTGTCCGGATGACCCAAACAAACAAAATTGGTAAATGGGTTGGAGTTGCTCTTACCCCACATGTCTCATATACTATCATGTGGTAGTATATGTACTCCTTTACCTTTACAAGTATGTTGATATACTATGTACTTCCTTCGTTCCTAAATATAAGTCTTTTTAGAGGTTTCACTAATAGACTACATATGGATGTATATAGACATACTTTAAAGTGTACATTCACTCATTTTTCTCCGTATGTAGACCCCTAGTGAAATACCTTAAAAGACTTATATTTAGGAACAGAGGGAGTATAAGATAGTTCAGAGTGAGTTACATGAAAAATTTGCAACTTGACCCATGATTTTTATTATATTTATGTAATACATATATGTTTGTACTAAAAAAGAGCACACTCAAAATACGGGACATACTACCAAAAAAATAGTATATATACTCCCTAAACATTCTTATATACTACTCCCTCCGTCCCAAAATAAGTGTCTCAACTTTATACTAGCTCTAGTACAAAATTGTACTAAGCTTGAGACACTTATTTTGAGACGGAGGGAGTACATATTATGCGTATATACTCTCCAATTTAAAAAATACTACATACAACATACAAACTAAAATGATGTTAACTACCATCGGGTATTAGGAAATATTTATGCTATATATATATATTTAAAAAATATTAAAAAAACACGTATATACTCTCCAATTTAAAATATATTTATCCCTATATATATGATGAACGGAGAGAAAGCGATGGCGATCAGTACGCCGGAGATAACAACCAATTAAACTAATAAATATAATTAAAACGGTTAGCAAGCGGGTTGGGTTTCCAGATATCCTAACCCGTTAAACTTCTTTGGCCAGGTAACAAAAAAGTACGTTCGGTGGATCTAATCAGGGGAGATCAACGGTGGATTCTTGGAACAATGTTATGGGAACTAGGTCCTTGGCAAATGTAGGGGCACCGCCCGGCCATACGGCTTGGGGTCCGGTGACTATCTTTGTCCCGTACACCTCTAGGGCTTTAGCCACTTTATTATACTCCCTCCATTTTTAAATATAAGTCTTTTTAGAGGTTTTCATAGGAGACTACATATAGATGTATATAAACATACTTTAGAATATAGATTCACTAATTTTGCTCCGTATATAGTCTCTTAATGAAATATCTAAAAAGACTTATATTTAGGAACAAAGGGAGTAGTTTCTAGGAGCGAAAACTACTAAGAATATAGAGAAATTGAGAAATGAAAAAGCCTTAATCTCCTTCGACGAGACAACATTTGGCGAGAGATTACATGCATGAGAGGTGAGGGCAGCTATTAAATCATGGCCACATGTCTCCACTAGAACTTGAGTCATACACCACTCTTGTGCATCATGTAAAGCAGGATAACATGTCACCACTTCTGCATGTAAGAGCATCTCTAGCAGACCCCGTATAATGCCGACCCGCAAAAGCCGTTTACAGTTTGCGAAAAACAGGTTTTGCGGGCCTCGCGAGTGCGGACAGAGGCACACCCCCCAAAACGGACCCATATAAAAGCATATTCGCAGAATATGCTATTATATGGGTCGTCAATGTGGGGTGTGCTCGGGTGCCACCACATCGACCCGCAAACCGGAAAACCACACAATAAAACATAATTGGAATTTGACAGCGATTCCGGCAAATGAATTTGAATTTAAACAATAAATCATAGTTCGAGTGCGAAATGAGAGCATAGTTTAAAAGACAAACGCAAAAGGACTTCATGCATCCGGGCCGTTCTTCAATCTACACCATCAAGTTCATCGCCGCCCCCGAATCCATCGCTTGCACTTGTTCCTACTCTGTCACCGAAATCATCAGTTCCATTGTAACATGCAAGTATCCCCCTCTTCAAGATTTCTCTCCTTGTCATATCATGCCATTCTTTTTTGATTCTGTCCATGTCATTGCGGTTCAAAGTCATGATCTTATTCTCTTCGGCAAGAAGGTTGGCCATGGTTTTGTTCTCAGCAGCACGTGCTTTTCTCTCCTCAACTTCCTTGAGAAATTTCCACCTCTCTTGCTTCTCTCGTGCCTTCTTCTCGGCCAACTCTGTCTTTGCATCCAAAGACTTCGCTAGCAATACCTCATTTGATTGCAGCATCGAATCTATCTTGTCCCACAAGGTCGATGCTTCGCGTTCCCTTTTGATCTTCTCCTTTTCTTTTTGTCACCATCGGGCTTGTTCAAGTTTATTTGGCCATCATCATCTTAATCTTCATCCATGTCCTTAAGTGAATCTCTCTTTGGTGGGGATTCTCTGTCAATCAATGCCCAATTATCGCAGTTTTTGAGAAATTCCCAACAATGCTCTAGTTTAAAAAATCTGCCTTCGGAAGCATCCATGTCTTTGTACCATTTATGGGCAACTTTTTCCTACACAATAAAAACAAATTCAAACTAATGGAACCATTTTACATTATGCAAACTAATGGAACCATTTGACTACAATCAACTCACATAGTCGGATTTGACGGTTCCACTTGGAGGAGCATTGTGAACTTGTTCCAAGCAAGCTGCCCAATGGCTACAAGTCGGCTTGATCACGTCCCAACAACCTTGGAGTGACCGAAAGGTCTGTGTTGTCCTGTTGGGATACTTGGCCATTTATTGGAAGTACTGATCTTCAATTCTTTGCCAATACTTCTTGGCTGTTTGAGAAACACTCGTGCAAGGATCCATAGACACCGCACTCCAAGCCTTGATCAACATTTGATCTTCCAAGATCATGTAGTCCTTTGATCTCACGCTTTTTTCCTTGCGATTGCTGATACATCCCCTCATCTAACTGTTGGGGAACGTTGCATGGCAAACAAAAAATTTCCTACTCACACGAAGACCTATCATGGTGATGATCATCTACGAGAGGGAGATCGGATCCACATACCCTTGTAGATCGCTAAGCGGAAGCGTTAATAAACGTGGTTGATGTAGTGGTACGTCTTCACGATCCGTCCCACGAATCGTCCCACGATCCATCCCGATCAAGTGCCGAACGGACGGCACCTCCGCGTTCCGCACACGTACAACTCGATGACGATCTCCACCTTCTTGATCCAGAAAGAGGGGGCAGAGATGTAGATGAGTTCTCCAGCACGGCGGTGTGGTGGTGGTGGTGATGCTATTCCAACAGGGCTTCGCCTAAGCACCACTGAAACTAGAGGAGAAACAGATCTAGATAGAGAGGACAACACGTGGCTGTTTTCTGTTGTGTCTAAAACCCTCAAAACCCTTAGTATATATAGGAGGAGAGGAGGGAGAGAGCTGCGCCCTAGGGCAGCCCTTTCTTCCCTTGCGGAAGGGAGAGAGGAGGAGTCCTACTCCAATCCTATTTGGAGTAGAATTCCTCCTTCCCACTTGGAAATTCTTTCCACCTTGTGTTTTTTCCTTCTCAAACCTTATGGGACTTAGTGGGAACTTATTCCAGCTCACTAGGGGCTGGTTTATATCTTCCCACAGCCCATGAGGCCCCTTGGGGCGTGACACCCCTCCTGATGGTCCGCGGCACCCCTCCCGACACTCCCCGTACACTACCAATGAGCCCGAAACTTTTCCGGTGACCAAAATAGGACATCCTATATATTAATCGTTACCTCGGACGATTTCGAAGCTCCTCATGACATCCAGGATCTCATCCGGGACTCCGAACAACCTTTAGTCACCAACACCTATAACTCAACTATACCGAAACATCACCGAACCTTAAGTGTGCAGACCCTGCGGGTTCGAGAACATGACCTGAGACACTCTCCGATCAATAACTAATAGCGGGACCTGGATGTCCATATTGGCTCCCACATATTCTATGAAGATCTCTATCGGTTGAACCTCTATGTCAAGGATTCGGTTAATCTTGTATGATGTTCCCTCCATCCTTCGGTATGTTACTTGCCCGAGATTCGATCGTCGATATCTCTATACCTAGTTCAATCTCGTTATCAGCAAGTCTCATTACTCGTTCCATAATACAAGATCCCGTGACTAACTCCTTAGTCACATTGCTTGCAAGTCTTATTGTGATGTTGTATTACCGAGTGGGCCCCGAGATACCTCTCCGTCACACAGAGTGACAAATCCCAGTCTTGATCCATGCCAACTCCACAGACACCTTTGGAGATACCTATAGAGCACCTTTATAGTCACCCAGTTACGTTGCGACGTTTGATAACACACAAGGTATTCCTTCGGTGTCCGGGAGTTGCATGATCTCATGGTCATAGGAACAAATACATTGACATGCATAAAACCGTAGCAATAAACTGACACGATCATATGCTACGTTTATAGTTTGGGTCTTGTCCATCACATCATTCTCCTGATGATGTGATCCTGTTATCAAGTGACAACACTTGCCTATGGCCAGGAAACCTTGAACATCTTTGATCAACGAGCTAGTCAACTAGAGGCTCACTAGGGATAGTGTGTTGTCTATGTATCCACACATGTATTTGAGTTTCCAATCAATACAATTCTAGCATGGATAATAAACGATTATCATGAACAAGGAAATATAATAATAACTAATTTATTATTGCCTCTACGGCATATTTCCAACAGTTCCCACTTACACTAGAGTCAATAATCTAGTTCACATCACTGTGTGATTGTAATGAATCTAACACCCTTACAGTTCTGGGGTTCGATCATGTCTTGCTTGTGAGAGAGGTTTTTAGTCAACGGATCTGAACCTTTCAGATATGTGCGTGCTTTATGAATCTCTATGTCATCCTATAGATGCTGCTAATACGTGCCATTTGGAACTATTCCAAATGACTGCTCCACTATACGAATCCGGTTTACTACTTAGAGTTATTTGGATTAGTGTCAAAGCTTGCATCGACGTAACCCTTTACGACGAACTCTTTAATCACCGTCATAATCGAGAAAATTCCTTAGTCCACTAGTTACTAAGGATAACTTTTTACCATTGTCTAGTAATCCATTCCCGGATCACTTCTGTACCCCTTGACAGATTCATGGCAAGGCACACATCAGGTGCGGTACACAACATAGCATACTATAGAGCCTACGACTAAGGCATAGGGGATGACCTTCGTCCTTTCTCTTTCTTCTGCCGTGGTCGGGCTTTGAATCTTACTCAAATTCACATCTTACAACACAGCCAAGAACTCCTTCTTTGCTGATATATTTTGAACTACTTCAAAAACTTGTCAATGCATGCATTTCATTGAAAGTTTTATTAAGCTCTTAACCTATTTCTATAGATCTTGATGCTCAATGTTCAAGTAGCTTAATCCAGGTCTTCCTTTAAAAACCTCCTTCCAAACAACCATTTATGCTTTCCAGAAATTCTATATTATTTCCTATCAACAATATGTCAACCACATATACTTATCAGAAATTCTATAGTGCTCCCACTCACTTCTTTGGAAATACAAGTTTCTCATAAACTTTGTATAGCAAAAAACTTTGATCATCTTATGAAAGTGTATATTCCAACTCCGAGATGCTTGCTCCAGTTCACATAAGGATTGTTGGAGCTTGCTTACTTTTTAGCAACCTTAGGATTGACAAAACCTTCTGATTGTATCACATACAACCTTTCCTCAAGGAAACTGTCGAGGAAACAATGTTTTGACATCCTATGTGCAATATTTATAAATAATGCAGCAACTGCTAACACTCGTTGGGGCGTGGTGGGACCTTGGGGCATGGTGGGCATTTTGATTCCTTATTGTGCATCCAATAAACCCACGTGGACCCCTTGGGGCGTGGTGGGCCCACCCAGCGGGCCCCCGGAACCCATTCGTCACTCCCGGTACAATGTCGGCAATACCCGAAAACTTTCCAGAATCCAAACACCAACTTCCTATATATCAATCTTTGTTTCTGGACCATTCCGGAAACCCTCATGACGTCCACGATCTCATCCAGGACTCCAAACAACCTTCGGTCACCAAAACATATAACTCAACTATACTAAAACACCATCGAACCTTAAGTGTGCACACCCTGCGGGTTCGAGAACTATGTAGACATGACCCGAGACACTCCTTGGTCAATATCCAATAGCGGGACCTGGATGCCCATATTGGATCCTACATATTCTACGAAGATCTTATCGGTTGAACCTCTATGCCAAGGTTTCATATAATCCCGTATGTCATTCCCTTTGTCCTTCGGTATGTTACTTGCCCGAGATTCGATCATCGGTATCCTTATACCTATTTCAATCTCATTACCGGCAAGTCCCTTTACTCGTTCCGTAATGCAAGATCCCGTGACTTACACTTAGTCACATTGCTTTCAAGGCTTGTTTGTGATGTTGTATTACCGAGTGGGCCTCGAGATACCTCTCCGTCACACGGAGTGACAAATCCCAGTCTTGATCCATACTAACTCAACAGATACCTTCCGAGATACCTGTAGAGCACCTTTATAGTCACCCAGTTACGTTGTGATGTTTGATACACACAAGGTATTCCTCCGGTGCCAGTGAGTTATATGATCTCATGGTCATAGGAATAAATACTTGGCACGCAGAAAACAGTAGCAACAAAATGACACGATCACATGCTATGTTAATAATTTGGGTCTTGTCCATCACATGATTCTCCTAATGATGTGATCCCGTTATCAAGTGACAACACTTGTCCATGGTTAGGAAACCTTGACCATCTTTGATCAACGAGCTAGTCAACTAGAGGCTTACTTGGGACAGTGTTTTTTCTATGTATCAACACATGTATTTGTGTTTCCAATCAATACAATTATAGCATGGATAATAAATGATTATCATGAACAAAGAAATATAATAATAACTAATTTATTATTTCCTCTAGGGCATATTTCCAACACGAACTTCTCCACCTCGTCTTCACCACTATGGTCATGAATGCCATCCTCTAATTCATTGTAATCGAAACCGCCGATCGGGGCTTGTTTGATGTCGACTGCGTTGGTGGCCAACAAGTGCACGAACTCGGTAGCGGCATTGTTCGAACCACGTTTACATCGAGTGAAAGCACATCACGATGGGCGAATAATCGAAGGCAAAAATAAGTGAGAGAAGTTGCATACCTTCCGGCCCTTTCATCGAACACCTCGCATGCGGTGGAAACATCTCCGGACAGGATTGCGTGTGCGCGACCTCCACGATGACGGGATCTACCGGGTGGAAGGCTTCAATGATGGCGAAGAATGCAGGGGAAGAAGGTACGAAGCATGCGGTGGGCCGGGCAATGACTGCCGAGGAGGGGGAGCCAGGGGAACAACACAGAAATTTCCCTCACGCAAAATCTCGTTACGGATAAGGGGTGACCTCGGGTCGGCCTCCCATCCCATGAATATGAAGGTTGACGGTGAAATTTTTTCGCGCCCCACAAAAAATTTACGGGCCGGACGCGTTTGTGGGTTCTGGTCTGGTAGCATTTTTTGTCCGGGCCCGTATTTTTGGGGTTATTTTGTGGGTCGGGGCATTATAAGTGGTTTGCTAGAGATCCTCTAACATGTTCTGAAGAAAGTTGAGCCTCTCGACGCCCGCTCCCACCGCTTCCCCTGATAAGTCTCTGATTATAATCCACATCCTCGAGATCTCACTCTGGTTTGGTAAGAACCATCGACGCTTATCTTTAGTATATGATTTAATGGAGGCTTCCATATGACGCTCGGGTGTATATATGATTTTATTTTATTTTATCATTTACCTATTCACTATGCACTATGCTTGCGTTCACACTTCATAAATTATGCACTATGCTAGCATTCACATTTCATAAATTATTTCTTTTATCATTTACCAACTCAAGGATGAGCAAGAATTAAGATAGGGGATGCTGCTACATCTCCAGCGTATTGATAATTTATTAAGTATTCCTGTCATATTTACCCATGTTTATAATAATTTGTATAGTTTTGTTGCACTTTATATGATTTGATTGGAACTAATCCAGAGTGACGAAGTTTTCAGCAAAATTATTCTGGTGTTGTTTTTGTGCAGAAAATAAAAGTTTTCAAAATTGAACGAAACTTTTTTGATGATTTCTTATGGAAGGAAAGGGACCGAGGAGGCTTCGGAGGAGTACCCGAAGACCCAAAGGGGCCCACAAGGCATCATGGCTCCCCCAGGGGGTGGTCGTGCGTTGTTATCCTGTGGGCCCCGTGTGGCACATCTGCGCTTGATTCCAACGCTAAAAATTCTTATATATTCGGAAACCCACGAAAGTTAACCTAGAACTTCTGCTCCGTTGCGGCAAGCCTCTGTTCCGAAGCGATCTCGTCTAGAGCCCTGTTCCGGCTCCCTATTGGAGGGGAAAATCATCACTGGAGGTTATCTGCATCATCCTAGTGGTCTCCATGACGAGGAGGGAGTAGTTCACCCTCGGGGCTGAGGGTATCTACCAGTAGTTATGTGTTTGATCTCTCTGTGTCTTGTGTTCTTGAGATGGCATGATCTTTATGTATCACGGGCTTTGTTAATATAGTTGGATCATATGATGTTATTCTCTTACTATCTTGATCTGATGAATTGAGTCTTTCCTTTTGTGATTTTATTATGTTGGATTGTATTTGAGAACACTTGATATATGTCTTGCATGTGGATACGTGTAGTAACAATGGAGTATGCTATTGAGTCACTTGATATATGTTATGGTCATCAACTTGCCGATTCCCATGACACTGGGGTGATCTATGCACATAGGTTGATGCACATTTTTGTCCTACCTTCTCCGTTAGAAATCTTGGGGGTACTCTTTGAAGTGTTTTGTGTTAGATTGAATATAATGAATCTGAAATTGTTTGATGCATATCGAATAATCAACTCAAAGATACTTGTGGGGACATTGGAGTAGACATTAGAGTTGGTTGATGCATATCATAGGTGTTATTCTAGTACGAACTCTAGGGTTGTTCGTGACACTTATAGGGATGGATCAATAGATTGATCCGGAAGGATAACTTTGAGGTAGTTTTTCTACCTACAATAATTTTATCTTATGTTCTCCTCTAGATAGAAACTTTGTGATTCTTTATCGCACGTTGAGTGACGGTTATATGATTCAGTTATGTTAGCACTGTTGAGAGGTTGCACTAGTGAAAGCATGAACCCTAGGCCTGGTTTCCAAGAATTGATGTAATGTTTTGCTCGCTATTTATTACTTGTTACCTTGTTGTTTTTATATTTTCACAATACAAAAACCTATTTCTATCATCCATATTGCACTTGTATCACCATCTCTTCACCAATCTATTTCACCTATACAATTTACCATTGTATTGGGTGTGTTGGGGACACAAGAGATTTCTTGTATTTGATTGTGGGGTTTTTTGAGAGAGACCATCTTCATCATACACCTCCCGCGGGTTGATAAACCTTAGGTCTTGCACTTTAGGAAAATTTCTTGTTGTCCTACAAAAATCTTCACTTGGAGGCTCAACAACATCTACAAAAATAAAGTTGTGTAGTGGACATCAACGAGTCATCTACAAACAATAAATGGTTAAAACTTGGGGCATCACGACAAAACTGAACTCATTCAAACTCCCCATTAGCTTCATCATCATCCAGGAAGCAAGAGAAAGCTTCTACACAAATCAGAAAGAGGTAGGGGTGATAGGATCCCCCCGTCGTAGGACTTTAGTTGGGGTAATTTTCTCAATTATGGTACCAATGAAATTGAATCTATATCCGGTTTACATGACACACTTCATGATGGCGCTGATCCAGCTCTCGGCAAACCCCAATTTATTCATCACCCCCTCCAAAAAATGTCACTCCACTCGATCATATGCATCGATCATGTCCAACTTGAGTGCAGGATATCCCACACCTCCACTTCTCCTATTCTGCATAAAGTGGGTGACCTCATAAGACAACAAAATGTTATCTATGATCAAACTCCCACGAACAAATGCACTCTAATTAGGGGCAAATATATCTAGCAAAATCACCTTAATACGATTAACAAAAACCTTTGAGATCACTTTGTACACAATGTTACACAAACTAATTGGTCGAAGATCTTTCATCCTTTCTAGTTTCTTATCTTGGGAATAAGAACAACACAAGTATCATTCCATGATGATGTGATTTGGCTACCTGTGAGAAAATTGAGCACCTCTTACGAAACCCTCTGTGACACCGTTTCCCAATTATTGTTGACAAACATCGCAGTCATACCATCAATTCTTGGAACCTTAAGTCCCCCGATGCTATCTAGGTCATAATTTACATCCTCAATCGTGAATTCTCTTGTGAGAAAGTCATTCGTGGCAGGAGAGAGCCGCATTGGTACCCAGTCCAGCATCTCCTCCATGTGTGTGTTTTCGTGTGAAGTGAAGATAGAATGAAAATAATTAGTAATCATTGCTGCCTTATTTGCCTCCTGCTCCACCACCCTTCCATCTTCAGCTTTGATCTTTTCAATTCGATTTGTTTTCTTTCTCAATGCCTCATAGTATTGTGTATTCCTATCTCCTTTCTGCGTCCGATTGGCATTGACCTATTGCTTGTAATACCCATCCCGCTCGTGCTCAAGCTTCTCCAATTTATATTTCAAAAGTTACTCATGGTTAATTTATATTTTAAAAGATGGTCATGGTCAAGATCCTATAATATTTGAAATGAAATGGCGGAGAACTAGATCTTATATCCGTGCAATTCCTAAACAACGCTTAAGGTGGTCGTTCCTTGGGTGTATGCAAATCACTACACCACAACACTTGATCGGGGGAAGTTAACTCTCAGGAGAAGTATCTGAACACGGGCATAACAACTATTGGTACAACTACTACTACTGGTACAAGTATGCTAGGGCAAGCAAACTGCCGGCACAACACTACACGCGGGGGCAAACGGTGTGCATGCACACTTGGGTGCACCATATTTGCGAGAAGTTTACTACGACACAAAATTTGTGGGGGTTTGATACGTCCATTTTGTATCATGTTTTCCTACTGTTATTTATGTTATTTTATTGTATAACAATGCCTTTTTGGAGTAATTCTAATGCCTTTCTCTCATAATATGCAAGGTATACACAAAGGGGGAGAATTCTGGCCGTTGGAAATTTGGACCTAAAAAAGCTACGTCACGCTATCTATTATGCACAACTCCAAATGAGCTGAAACTTTATGAGGAATTTTTATAGAATATTTGAGGAATATTGGAGCAAATAAGTACCAGAGGGGCCCACCAGGTGGGCACAACCCACCTGGGCGAGCCAGGGAGCCCAGGTGCGCCCCGGTGGGTTGTGCTCACCGAGGCCCACCTCTGGTGCCCCTCTTGTGCTATATAACTCATTTTTACCTATAAAAAGGAGGAGAGGACTTTCGGGATGAAGTGCCTCCGTGTCGATGCGGAACTTGGACACGAGCACTTTTGCCCTCCAGCGTAGCAATTCCGCCGGGGGAACTTCCCTCCCGGAGGGGGAAATCATCGGCATCATCATCACCAAAAATTCTCCCATCTTGGGGAGGGCTATGTTCATCAACATCTTAAACAACACCAACTCCTATCAAAACCAAGTTCATCTCTTGTGTTCAATCTTTGTACCGGAACTATAGATTGGTGCTTGTGGGTGATTAGTAGTGTTGATTACATCTTGTTGTTGATTACTATATGGTTTATTTTGTGGAAGATTAGATGTTTAGATCCATTATGATATTTAATACCCCTTTTATCCTGAGCATGATTATCAATTGTGAGTAGTTACTTTTGTTCTTGAGGTCACGGGAGAAATCATGTTGCAAGTAATCATGTGAACTTGATATGTGTTCGATATTTTGATGATATGTATGTTGTGATTCCCTTAGTGGTGTCATGGGAACGTCGACTACATCATACTTCACCATATTTGGGCCTAAGGGAATGCATTGTGGAGTAGTTATTAGATGATGGGTTGCAAGAGTGACAGAAGCTTAAACCCTAGTTTATGCGTTATTCCATAAGGGACCGATTGGATCCGAAAGTTTAATGCTATGGTTAGAATTTATTCATAATACTCTTCTCATAGTTGCGGATTCTTGTGAGAGGTTTAATCATAAGTAGGAGGTTTGTTAAAGTAAGAACATCACCTAAGAACCGGTCCACCCACATACCAAATTATGAGAGTAGCGAACACGAATTAAGCCAACATGATGAAAGTGACTAGATAAAATTCCCGTGTACCCTCAAGAACACTTTGCTTATCATAAGTGACCGTTTTGGCCTGTCCTTTGCCTCAAAATTATTGGGCTACCTTGCTGCACTTTTTTTACTATTATCGTTACTTGCTCGCTACAAATTATCTTGCTATCAAACTACTCCGCTACTTACAATTTTAGCACTTGCAGACATTACCTTGCTGAAAACCACTTGTCATTTCCTTCTGCTCCTCGTTGGGTTCGACACTCTTACTTATCGAAAAGGCTACAATTGTCCCCGTATACTTGTGGGTCATCAAGGTTATTTTCTGGCGCCGTTGCCGTTGATTGAAGCTCTCTTGGTAAGGAAACATCATTACTACATGCTGAAATTTATTGTCACTTGCTACTATGGAAAACAATCCTTTGATGGGTTTGTTTGGGGTATCTTCACCTCGACCAGAACCACAATTAGTCGCCCTTGAACCTATTTCACCTACTGAAAATATTGAATATGAAATTCCTTCGGGTATGGTAGAACAACTGCTAACTAATCCTTATGTAGGAGAAGGAACCGAACATCCTGATATGCACTTGATATATGTCGATGAAATTTGTGGATTGTTTAAGCTTACAGGTTTACCTGGAGATGAAGCTAAGAAGAAGGTTTTCCCTTTATCTTTGAAGGGAAAAACATTGACATGGTATAGGCTATGCGATGATATTGGATCTTGGAACTGGAATCGATTGAAATTGGAATTCCATCAAACAAACTATCCTATGCATCTAGTTCATCGTGATCGGAATTATATATATAATTTTTTGCCTCGTGAAGGAGAAAGTATCGCTCTAGCTTGGGGGAGGCTTACTTCAGTGTTATATTCATGCCCCAATCATGAGCTCTCAAGAGAAATTATTATCTAGAGTTTTTATGCTCGGCTTTCTTGTAATGATCAATCCATGCTCGATACTTCTTGCACTGGTTCTTTTATAAAGAAGACTATTGAATTCCGGTCGGATCTTTTAGAATGAATTAAACGCAACTCTGAAGATTGGGAACTTGACAAAGGTAAAGAGTCAGGTGTTGAACCTAAGTTTGATTGTGTTAAATATTTTATAAATATCGATGCTTTTCAAAAGTTTAGCACTAAATATGGACTTGACTCTGAGATAGTAGTTTCCTTTCGTGAATCTTTTGCTACTCATGTTGATCTCCCTAAGGAGAAGTGGTTTAAATATCAGCCACCTATTAAAGAAGTAATTAAAGAACCAGTAAAAGACAAATAAGAAACTATCATTTACAACATTTATCCAATTGTTCCCACTGCTTATACTGAAAAAACACATTTCCCTGTTAGGATGAAGGAACATACTAAAGCTTCAACTGTGGTTAACAAAAGTTATGTTAGAACACCCAAACCAGCTGAACAAATCAGAGTTGAACCTAGTGTTTCTATGATCAAGTAACTCTTTTTTCACAAACTACTGTAGGGTAATCACCTCACAACCTTTTCTTTTATTCCAAACTAAAGGGAGTATATGTACATGAGAGGATCAGAATATACAAAATGGGTGAGGGGGTGTAGATGTACAAACCTCATGGAGGTAGGAAGGAAATCCATTTAAGGAGATCTTCCTTAAATCTAGCCTTAATCCTATAAGCTAAAAGGGATATATCATAATTAAAGTACTCTTGGTCGATAATATCGATGGGCATGTTATTTACTTCTGTGATGAAGCTTCTAGAATTGCCAAACCGGATAAAAAAGATAAACATAGACCAGTTGTTGGCATGCTTGTTGTCTCAGTTAAGATAGGAGATCACTGTTATCATGGGTTATGTGACCTAGGGGCTAGTGTGAGTGCTATTCCTTTTTCCTCATATGAAGAAATTAAGAATGAAATAGCACGTGCTGAAATAGAAGACATAGTTGTTACTATTAAACTTGGCAATAGAGATACTATATCACCAATTGGGATTCTCACAAATGTTGAAGTCTTTTGTGGGAAGATAAAATACCCTACTGATTTTCTTGTTCTTGGCTCCCCACAAGATGACTTTTGTCCCATTATCTTTGGTAGACCTTTCTTGAACATCGTCAATGCCAAAATAGATTGTAAGAAACAAACTGTCGGTGTTAGCTTTGGTGATGAATCTCACGAATTTAACTTTTCCAAGTTTAGTAGACAAACGCATAAGAAAGATTTGCCAAGTAAGGATGAAATTATTGGTCTTGTTTCTACTGATGCACCTCCTATCGATCCTTTAGAACAATATTTGCTAGACCATGAAAATGATTTTCATATGCGTGAAAGAAATGAAATAGATATAATCTTTTACGAACAACAACCTCTGCTTAAACACAATTTGCCTATTGAAACTCTAGGAGGCCCCCTCCACCTAAAGGTGATCCTGTGTTTGAATTAAAACAATTGCCAGACACTTTGAAATATTCTTATCTTGATGAGAAAAAGATATATCCTGTTATTATTAGTGCTAACCTTTCAAAACATGAAGAAGAAAGATTATTGAAACTTCTAAGGAAGCACCGAGCTGCTATTGGATATAGTCTTCATGATCTTAAGGGCTTTAGTACCACTCTATGTCAGCACAAGATTAATATAGAACCTGATGCTAAACCTGTTGTTGATCACCAACGTCGGTAAATTCGAAGATGAAAGAAGTGGTAAGAACGGAAATATTGAAACTTCTGGAAGCAGGTATAATCTATCTTACAACTGATAGTAGATGGATAAATCATGTTCATTGTGTCCCTAATAAGGGAGGTATTACTGTTGTTCCTAATGATAAGAATGAACTTATTCCTCAAAGAATTGTCACAGGCTATAGAATGGTAATTGATTTTAGAAAATTAAACAAAGCAACGAGAAAAGATCATTACCCTCTTCCTTTTATTGATCAAATGTTAGAAAGACTATATAAGCACATACATTTTTTGCTTTCTTGATGGATATTCTCGTTTTTCACAAATACCTGTTTCACAACCTGATCAAGAAAAGACCACTTTTACTTGTCCTTTTGGAACTTATGCTTATAGACGTATGCCTTTTGGTTTATGTAATGCACCTACTACCCTTCAAAGATGTATGACTGCTATATTCTCCGATTTGTGTGAAAAGATTGTTGAGATTTTCATGGATGACTTTTCTATTTATGGGAAGTTTTTGATGATTGTTTAAGCAATCTTGATCGAGTTTTGCAGAGATGTGAACAAAAAAATCTTGTATTGAATTGGGAGAAGTGCAACTTTATGGTTCACGAAGTTATTGTTTTGGGCCATAAAATTTCTGAAAGAGGCTTTGAGGTGGACAAAGCCAGGGTTGATGCAATTGAGAAAATGACATGTCCTAAAGATATCAAAGGTATTCGTCGTTTCCTTGGTCATGCTAGTTTCAATAGGAGGTTTATCAAAGACTTTTCTAAAATTTCTAGGCCTCTTACAAATATTTTGCAAAAGGATATTCCTTTTGTGTTTGATGATGATTGTTTGGAAGCCTTCGAAACACTAAAGAAAGCCTTAATTACTTCACCTCTTGTTCAACCACCTGATTGGAACTTGCCTTTTGAGATTATGTGTGATGCTAGTGATTATGTTGTTGGTGATGTTCTAGGACAAAGAGTTGATAAGAAATTGAATGTTATCCATTATGCTAGTAAAACTCTGGACAGTGCTCAACAAAATTATGCTACTACTAAAAAAGAATTCTTAGCAGTAGTGTTTGCTTGTGATAAATTCAGATCTTACATTGTTGATTCTGAAGTTATTGCTCACACAGATCATGCTGCTATTAAATATCTTATGGAAAATACAGATGCTAAAGCTAGACTCATTAGGTGGGTTCTTCTGTTACAAGAATTTGATTTGCATATCACTAATAGGAAACGAGGAGAGAACCCCATAGCTGATAACTTGTCTAGTCTTGAAAATATTCTTGGACCCACAACCAATTAATGATAGCTTTCCTGATGAACAATTAGCTGCAATAAATGTTTCTAATAGTACACTTGGTATGCTGATTATGCTAATTATATTGATGCTAAATACATACCACCTAGCTTCACATACCAACAAAAGAAAAAAATATATTCTATGATTTAAGACATTACTTTTGGGATGACCCACATCTTTATAAAGAAGGATTAGACGGTATTGTTAGATGTTGTGTACCTGAGCATGAATAGGAACAAATCCTACGGAAATGTCACTCCGAAGCTTATGGAGGGCATCACGTAGGAGACAGAGCCGCTCATAAGGTATTGCAATCTGGTTTTTATTGGCCTACTCTTCTTAAGGATGCCTGTAAGTTTGTCTTATCTTGTGATGAATGTCAAAGAATAGGTAATATCGGTAAGCGTCAAGAAATGCCTATGAATTATTCACTTGCTGTTGAACCATTTGATGTTTGGGGATTTGATTTCATGGGACCTTTTCCTTCCTCTATGTCACATCCCTGACACCTTAAGCAAGTTAGTCTTGTGCTCATGTCTTCTTTGCATTTTCATCTAAGAATTTTTCAACAAGTTCAAAGAAAGAGGTGAAGGAAAACTCAAAACCCTAGCCACTACTTTAAATAAAGGAGATCTCAAACTAGTTAAAATCAATGAACCCAAAATGGCCTCAAGAAATGTTCAAACTTTCTGATAGATCATGAAAGTAAATGAGCATTGGAGAAAACTATTTTCTTGACACTTTAAGCATTTTAAATAAATGCAAAAAGCTACTGGTTTCAAGTTTTAAATTTGAAAACAGAAACTTTAAATTTTCAAAAATGTTGAAAACTTTGGAAATAGTTGGAAATATTCCAACAAATATTCTAGAGTGTTTAACATAGCTTTTGCAATTTATTTGGGAGTTGAAATAAATAGAAAATCAGTGAAATATCAAAACAGAAATAAAAACAGAAAGAAAAAGGAAAAGAGGTTACCTGTCGCTCACCTGGCCCGGCCCATCCGAGCTCCTGTCGTCTTCCTCCCCGCCAGTGGGCAGCAGGAGGTGGCCGCCGCGTTCTCCGGCACGGCCACGCACCTGTGCGCCTGCCTGGCCGCCGCCTCGCGCTGGCAAGGCCGGGGATAAGCTCCCCGAGCCCGTGCCTATCCATTCCCAGCGTCAGTTCTCCCCCTCCTCTCGGATCTCTCCTCCCCCTTCTGCTGCCATTGGAGCCGAGCAAAGCTCGAGCTGCCCGTGCCCCTAGCCATAGGATCCTCTTGCTGAGCACGCCGTTAGCTCCGCCTCGTCGGTCTGGTCCTCCTTGCAGAAGCCGAAGCCACCCCGAGCCCTGCAACGCCCACGGCACCGTCGTCTTCAACCTTCGGCCGCCGGCGAGCTCTGCTCGATTCGTCGCCCCCAGGCCTTCCCCGAGCCGTCTAAGCCCCGCTCTGCACTCCCTGTGAGCATGCGGTCTTTTCCCCTAAGCTCTCCCCGTCGATCCCCTCCTCTAAGCTAAGTTCCATTGGACCCCGACGAGGACCGCCGCTGCAGCTCGTCGCCGGTAACCCTCCGGTGAAGTGTTGGTCCGTCTGAGGCTACCAATAGCCTCAGGACGTCGTGTAGATGCGTTAGGTGCCCAACCCTGAGCGTTTTGACCCCGTATCCGATGGCTTCGACGATGGCCGACCTTGGTCGCCGCCAAGCTCGTCGCCGGCGATGATCCCGGCCACCCCAGCCCCTGGGGCTTGTTCCATCGTGCGCGCCATCGAGTGGCCGTTCCTCCCATGGTCTTAACCGTGCATTTGGCCCGCTGTGCGCCATTTCCGAGCCCTCCCGACGTTCTGGTGCTCGCCGGAGGCTCCCCGCCGGCGAGGACGACCTCGCCACCGGTGGATCTCGGCTGGCCGGAGCCACTGACTGGTGGGGTCAGCCTCTGGCAAGATTAGAAATAATAAAAATAATTCAGTAAAAATAATAAGACACTGACATGTGGGTCCAATGGGTTTAATTAACTAAATAAGATTAATCCTAATCTAAAATTGACCAGAGAGACCGACCAGTGGGTCCCACTGGTCAGGTTTGACTTTCAACGGCCAGTTGGACCTGCTGATATCATGCTGATGCAATAAAAGTATTTCCGAGTATAAAAATAATTCGAGAAATGTTTAAAACTTCAAAAATTCATAGAAATTAATCTGTAACTCCAATGAAAATAATTTATATATGAAAAAGTATCAGAAAAATTCAAGGAATCTGAATATGCTATTTTTAATCATGTTTGAAAAAGTTACAGAACCCAAACATGTAGATTAATGATTAAGCCAATTCTTATAAATACTTTATAAATGGAATTTGGAAAATATTCAAATTTCATTATGAATGACATGATCACACACTGTCCTAATTACAAATCAGTACCCTAACATGACATCTCATGCATGTTAACATCAAGTTGATCTGAGCATCAGGTCGAATCAATTAAATCGGTATTCGAGAATACCTCGTTTGAATTGATTTTTGAATGTGATTCAAATCAACTTCAAACCTAATACATGTTGATTATAATAATATATCACCTTGCATTCTCATGCCATGTTCATGCATCATCTTGTTTGCATATGATTGTTATTGATTGTTGCCATTCATTTCGGTAGGCTCCGCACCCCCGGATTCCACCGAATATCCGTCTGACGGATATTGTCCCTCCTCTGAGCAACAAGGCAAGCAACCATTTTTGATCATCCCGATAAATCCCATGTTCTTGCTCCTGCACTTATTTATTGCATTAGGATCAAATGCTTCAACTGCTTTTGCCACGATTAGTTGAACCCACTTCCTTTGCATGACCTAACCTTGTCACAGTAAATAGCCGAACCTTGCAACCTAGCATACCTGGTAGTTGCTTGAGCCTTGATGTGCCTTATCCTGCTATGCATTCTATGCTTAGAGTTGTGTATGGTCTGTCATCTGGGAGATGAACAGAATTGTGAGAATGTGTTCGGTAAGCAAAGGTTGTGTGTTGAACTTGATTTGGTAAAGGTACCGGTGAAAGGCTGTGTAGGAGTACATGGCGGGTTGTTTCATTGGAACCGTCCTTAGGATCTGAGTTCCGTGTATGTAATCCAAGACTAGATACTACCACATGCTGGGCCCTGAAATATGACCCCGCTCGACTTATTAATCACTTAGTACTCGGTCCAGGAGTTGCAAGTAGTTTCTGGTGTTTATAGTAATGCTGGAGGCCGTGCATGGTGCTGACCTGAGAGGTGGGCTGTGATGCGGTAGGCAGTGGCACGGTGTACCAAGTGGCACCCGGATGGTGGGCTTGCGAACCCTGCGCACATTGTTTGAGGCCGTGGCGGAAACCTCGGCCGGACTTCCGTACGGGTTACTCTCAGATAGGCGATAAACCTGGACTAGGTACTAGTGTCGTTAAGGGTAGTGGCCGACACCCTCGCTGGGCTTCCGCTTGAAGGTTGCCGAGGTGCATGACGTGCACATGGCGATAAGTGGCGAGAGCGTGTGTGACGAAGTACACCCCTGCAGGGTTATGATCTATTCGAATAGCCGCGTCCGCGGATATGGACTACTTGGAGACATATGTTGTTCATAGATAACTTCAATGGCTACTCATGAAGTTGCCAAGATAAGCGTGAGTGTCGTGGACGGCATTTCCGTATGGAGACGGAATGATTCCACGATAGTGTATTGATGTGGTGTTAGTGGACTCGTGTGCGAGAAATCAAGTTGTCAAAATTATTTGAAAATGCAAGTTGTCTAGCCACGAGTTAAATGCTGGCTTTCCGCACGAAACCCCACAATACCTTTTTGATACCTTGCATGAGTAGTTAGTTATCCTAAAGTCTTGCTGAGTACCTTCGTACTCATGTTTTCTTAATAAATGTTGCAGAGGTTGCTAATGACCCTAATGAAGGGTTCTTCGTAGACATCGACGACGACGAGTAGCTGGTGTCCCAGCTACGATCTGGCCCTACGTTAGATCTATAGTATAGTCAGGCCATGTGCCTTCTAGTTGCCCTGTCTGTACTCAGACAGATTAAACTCTTCCGCTGGCTTGTAACTGAATGACTGCTATTATGGGTCGTGAGACCCTTAATGTGTAATATTATGTGTGTGGCTCTTCCGAGCCTCTTAAATAAAGGTTGTATGTTTATGGTTATGTTGTGATGCCATCGATGTATCTATACATATCGGTATGCCATGCGTACGTGTGTCGTACTTGATATGTATGGGGTTCGATTACTTAGTCGTGAACTTTAGTAGCACTCCTTACAAGGAAATGCCCCTTTGTGATCCAATGAGCCTTGGTAGTTCGCTACTGCTCCGGACACATTGGTTGACCGGCATGTGTCCTTCTTAGCTGCTGTGTCTGTCCCCTTTGGGGAAATGTCACGCGATGTAATGGAGTCCTTGTAGCTTGGTACGACTCGTCTACGTTCGCTGATGACCGACACCTGCTTTGTTGGGTCATGTATGCCTGTCCTTGTGCGGTACTGCCACTTTGGTTTATGACTAGACATGTCGATTCGGGTTCTTTGACATTGGAATGCTAGCGACACTATTGCATACGTGAGTCAAAAGACGCAAACGGTCCCGGCTAAGGTAAGGCTGCAGCCGTGGAGTTAACCGTGCGTGAGACCGCAAAGGGATGCGATGTGTTACAGGCTGGATTCCTATGGCTTAGGATCGGGGTCCCGACACCGTTGGTATCAGAGCCTGACTGACTGTAGGATTACTAAGCCAAACTGGTCGAAGTTGAGTCTAGAATTGCTTTAGTTATATATAAGGGAATTGTTTGTGGAAGGGAACGTAAGACTCTTGTTCTCTTCTCAAGTTATTCTATTCTGGTCATCCTCGTCTTTTCTGCGGGAATTAAGGACTAGGTTACTCATCTTCTTCTAGGCTCGTGTTTCTGATCGGTAGATTATAGGACTACGGGTCAAGAGATATTGGGTTTCTGTCATTCCTAGGAAAAAGGAAGTAAGTTTGATGATCAGAGAGTTGAATTTGATAGTTGAGTGGTTACGCTATTCCATTTTGGGGTTGTCTCAAAATTTGTTTTTGAGCAATTACAGCCGTTATGCTTCCCAATTTTGCATTCAGAGCTCTAATGCTTTTGCATTACTCTCTATTTACAGATGCCTGGCCGTCCTTCTCGTCAGGTGGTACGTCTGACCAGGTGCATTGATGTACCGGGTCATACGGCCATGCTGGTCAGGGTGATGTCGTTGTGCGGTTACCGCTGGTACCCCGAGTACACAGTGGAGGAACAGTACCGAGACTTCAACCAGAGCCAGTACATCTGCACTGTTAGGGTATATCCAGACTACCCTAGAGCTGAGAAGCCAATCCATTGGTCCTATGGGTTGGGAGTCACTGTTGACATGGCAGTACAAGATGCTGCCTATTCAATGCTGACCATTATGAGAGCGAGACATGCACTGCTGTAGAATTCAGAGTTCTGCTATGTTCCGGCCTCTCAGCCTGGTGAAGAGGGATACCTCAGTGGAGTCTATTTTGATTCTTCTATGGAGGATCCACTACTGCAGTCCACTGTTGAGATGCTAGAGAACAGAGACAGGGATGCTCGTGCTCTCCGCATGGAGGTTTATGCTACCCGTGCCCATCTGTGGACGGCTTTGACGCAGCTGGCACCGGTAGTCCAGACAGGGTATGGAGATATGGAGATGTTGAACCCTGTTAGGACCCATCTTCCGGCCCACGTTGACTGGCCAGCTATAGAGGAGTCACACCTCTGCCGGGACCCCTCTTACCACCAGTCAGGGGACCAAGGCCACATCCGTGTCCTTATGGATCCCAGGGATCTCAGGCTAGAGTGTTTCCTGATCCGCAGGTTGAGCTTCCAGGTCATGGAGGCAATCTCTATGAGGTGTTTTTTGCAGATGCCTGAGCAGTGAGGGGAAGGATAGTATGGTAGTAGCCGTATGTTCACAGTCCTGCGTGACTTGTGAAGTATGCCGGTGATGTGAAATGAATTCCGGAGGCCTAGATAAATAATGTATAGGAAGCTTGTAAGCCTCTGATGAGTAGTTTCATAATTTCAGTAGTTGCTCTTCTGTTAAGGTTGTACTGAACTATGTATGGGTGTGTATGAACCATGGTGTATATATAGCAGTTGCTTGTTACCATGCTATTCGGATATTCATTTCCGCATTCCGTGTGTTCAGTACATTCTTAATCCATAGCTAGTATTGATATGTTATTGGTCTAAGCTGTGAGTTTGTTTGTCAGGATGGTGTTCACCAGGTTGAACCGTGCCCCTGCTCATGAGAAAGGCGAGGGTAGTCAAGCGTCGCAGGAAGACCTGCCTCACCCGCCTTCTCTCGTGGAAGTGATGCTTGAGGCAGAGAGAAACAAAAGGGAGACCAATCGACTGCTAGAGCGTATTGAGAAGAATACGGCTCGTGAGCCTAGGAATGCTGCAGTGTCCCTTAATGACTTTGTGAAGTTGAATCCTCCAAAGTTTCATCATTCTGTAGATCCCCTCGACGCTGATGATTGGTTGTGCAACATCTCACGCAAGATTCGCTCTGCGAATGTGTCTGAGGCCGACAAGGTGACCTTTGCGGCGTATTTCCTGGAAGGACCCGCCAATCTGTGGTGGGAGAACTTTGAGGCTATGCTTCCTGCTGAACCAGCAGCCCCATGGACAGACTTTAGTGCAGCCTTCCGTCTGCACCATATTGTAGATGGCCTGATGGACAGAAAGAGAGAGGAGTTCTGTGCCTTCACTCAGGGCAAGTTGTTTGTGGATGCCTATAGCCGCGAGTTCAGTAATCTCGCCCGCTATGCAACAGAGGAGGTGTCTACTGACGCCAAGAAGCAAGCAAGATTCCGTAAGGGTCTAAGCCCTGAGCTCCGTCGTGATCTGCACCTCCATGAGTGTGCAAGCTTTCAAGCCCTGGTCAACAAAGCGATCAGTGCCGAGACTGGTCATACTGACTTCGAAGCCACAAGGAAGCACTCCCGTGACTTTGGCTCGTCTTCTGGTTCCCCGTTTCCAAAATGTAGGTTGTGGGTTCCAAACAGTTCTCTGCCGCCAAGATATACTCCGAGGCCATCCTACGTGGCGCCTCAGACGAATTAGGCCAACCCTCCAGCAAAAGCTTATGGTGGTCCAGCTAGCAATGCTGCACCACGTGCCAATCAAGTGATATGCTACAAGTGTGGAGAACCCGAGCATTACTCCCGTGAGTGTCCTCAGAATGTGGGTGCCAAGCAACCTGGAAAGTCCGTCGGGCAAGCCAAGTCGGGCAAAGCTTACTATGTGAAGCCAACTCCTGCACGTGGTCGTGTGAACTATGTGTCAGCAGAAGAAGCTGCAGAGGATCCCGACGTCATGTTGGGTACGCTTCTTGTTAATCATCACCCAGCGTCCGTTCTCTTTGACACTGGGTCTTCTCATTCCTTCATTTTAGAAAGTTATGCACAGTTGCATAACATGTCTTTTTGTGATATGCCAATTCCATTGGTTGTCCAAACTCCTGGTAGTAAATGGCAAACCTCTAGGATAACCTATGACAATGAAATTCTAGTAGACAGGCTAGTTTTTCTAGCCTCATTGATAGCCTTGAAATCTTCGGATATTAATA
Organism: Hordeum vulgare subsp. vulgare; assembly: GCF_904849725.1. NCBI lineage: Eukaryota > Viridiplantae > Streptophyta > Magnoliopsida > Poales > Poaceae > Hordeum > Hordeum vulgare. Next base: position 425,108,014 of record NC_058523.1, on the reverse strand, counting down.
TCATCTTGGGCATGGACTGGATGTCAGCTCACTATGCCAAGATTGATACTCATTCTAGAAATGTCCGGCTTACCCATCCCTCGGGTGAGATGGTAAATGTCTCTACTCGAGTTGCCAAATGCCAACTCTATTCCTTGAATGCCAACCCTCTTCCGGAACTTGAAGACATTCCGGTAGTCCGTGACTTCCCGGATGTTTTTCCAGAGGAACTGCCAGGAATTCCACCTGACAGAGATGTAGAGTTCGTGATAGATCTTGTTCCGGGAACTGTCCCAATAGCCAGAAGACCATATAAGATGGCACCCCTGGAGCTAGCCGAACTTAAGAAGCAACTAGATGAGGCCTTGAACAAAGGTTTCATTCGTCCTTGCTCTTCACCTTGGGCTTGTCCCGTCCTCTTCGTCAAGAAGAAAGACGGAACGGATCGGATGGTTGTAGATTACCGACCAGTTAATCTGGTCACCATAAAGAACAAGTATCCGCTCCCCAGGATCAACGACCTGTACGATCAGCTCGCTGGATCCCCAGTCTTCTCCAAAATGGATTTGAGGTTGGGATACCATCAAATCAAGATCAAGAACGGGGACATTCCAAAAACGGCTTTTGTTACTCGTTATGGCCAATACAAGTACACCGTCACGTCCTTCGGTTTAACCAATGCCCCAGCCACCTTCTCTCGACTGATGAATTCAATCTTCATGGAGTATTTGGATAAATTCGTCGTGGTATACCTCGATGATATTCTCATCTACTCGAAGAACGAACAAGAACATGCCGAGCACCTAAGGCTGGTATTGATGAAACTTCGAGAGCATCGCCTTTATGCCAAGTTTTCAAAATGTGAATTCTGGTTACCAGAAGTGACCTATCTAGGACACGTAATCTCTGGTAAGGGTATTGCTGTCAATCCCGAGAGAGTTCAAGCTGTCCTTGATTGGACTCAACCTGAATCGGTTAAGCAAGTTAGGAGTTTTCTTGGTCTAGCGAGCTATTGTCACCGCTTCGTCGAGAATTTCTCCAAGGTTGCAAAGCCTCTAACTGAACTCCTCAAGAAAGATAAAAAGTTTGAGTGGACACCACAGTGTGAGCATAGTTTTCAGGAACTGAAAAGACCCCTAACTTCCGCACCTGTGTTGCTACCGCCAGATTTTTCTAAGGACTTTGTTATCTACTGCGACGCCTCGCGACAAGGATTAGGTTGCATTCTCATGCAAGATCGTCATGTGATCGCATACGCATCTCGACAGTTGCGTCCACATGAGGATAATTATCCCACACATGACCTTGAGCTTGCAGCTGTGGTCCATGCACTAAAAACCTGGCGACATTACCTTCTGGGTAATCGTTGCGAAATATTCACTGATCACCAAAGTCTGAAATATATCTTCACCTAGCCGGATTTGAATCTCAGGCAAAGACGGTGGGTTGAGTTGATCTCGGATTACGACTTAGGGATAACTTACACCCCGGGGAAGGCCAATGTTATGGCCGATGCACTAAGTCGTAAATCTTATTGTAACAATTTGATGCTACAAGAAGGTCAACCATATCTCTATGAGGACTTTCGGAAGTTGAATCTTCATATTGTTCCTCAAGGATTCCTTTCTACACTGGTGGCGAAGCCTACTCTTAAGGATAAAATTATAGCTGGCCAAAAGCGTGACAAGGGTATATCACGGATCAAGGATAATATTTTTAGCGAAAACACTAAAGAATTTTCCATGAACGATCAAGGTGTTGTGTTCTTCCAGAATCGTCTAGTGGTTCCTAAGAACCCACATCTAAGGCAGTTAATCCTTAAGGAGGCTCATGATTCTCCTCTCACCATTCATCCTGGTAGTACTAAGATGTATCAGGACCTACGCCAGAGGTTCTGGTGGACTAGGATGAAGAGAGAAATTGCTGAGTTCGTTGCTAACTGCGACGTTTGTCGTCGAGTTAAGGCAGAACATCAAAGGCCTGCTGGCACCCTTCAATCTCTAGCTATTCCTGAATGGAAATGGGATAAAGTTAGCATGGATTTCATTACCGGATTTCCCAAGACCAAGAAAGGAAATAATGTTATCTTTGTGGTCATTGACCGTCTTTCCAAAGTGGCTCATTTTCTTCCTGTTCGTGAGAGTATAACAGCTAGCCAGCTAGCAAAGTTATATATCTCCCGAATAGTGTCTCTTCATGGTGTTCCCCTGGAGATTAACTCGGACCGTGGGAGTATCTTTACTTCTCGCTTCTGGGAAAGTTTTCAGAATGCCATGGGGACCCACTTATCTTTTAGCACTGCTTTCCATCCCCAATCAAGTGGTCAAGTAGAAAGAGTGAATCAAATCCTAGAAGATATGCTCCGAGCTTGTGTTATATCATTCCGTATGAATTGGGAAAAGTGCCTTCCATTCGACGAATTCGCTTATAACAATAGTTATCAATCAAGACTGGGCAAAGCCCCTTTTGAAGTTCTCTATGGACGAAGATGTCGAACACCTCTTAATTGGTCAGAAACCGGAGAGAGGCAACTCTTTGGCCCGGATATGATCCAGGATGCAGAAGAGCAGGTTCGCATTATTCGTGAAAAGTTGAAAACAGCCCAGTCTCGTCAAAAGAGCCAATATGATCGTCACCATAAGGCTGTGACCTTTGAAGTTGACGAGAAGGCTTACCTTCGGGTTACACCTTTGAAGGGTACCCATCGATTCGGTATCAAGGGCAAATTGGCTCCTCGTTACATTGGTCCTTTTCGCATTCTTGCCAAACGAGGAGAAGTTGCCTACCAGTTGGAACTTCCTCCACATCTTTCCAAGGTTCATGATGTATTCCACGTCTCGCAACTCAGGCGTTGCTTTTCGGATCCCATCCGTGAAGTGGACCACGAAACGCTTGATCTCCAAGATAACCTTTCATCCCGAGAATACCCCGTGCGTATTCTTGATCAAGCTGAGCGTAGCACTCGACGTCGAAACCTCAAGTTTCTTAAAGTTCAATGGTCAAATCATTCTAAAAAGGAGGCAACTTGGGAAAGAGAGGATCGTCTCCGACTTGAGTATCCTGCGTTATTCCCGACGACTTCTAAATCTCGGGACGAGATTCTTTTGAGTGGGGGTGAGTTGTCACATCCCTGACACCTTAAGCAAGTTAGTGTTGTGCTCATGTCTTCTTTGCATTTGCATCTAAGAATTTTTCAACAAGATCAAAGAAAGAGGTGAAGGAAAACTCAAAACCCTAGCCACTACTTTAAATAAAGGAGATCTCAAACTAGTTAAAATCAATGAACCCAAAATGGCCTCAAGAAATGTTCAAACTTTCTGATAGATCATGAAAGTAAATGAGCATTGGAGAAAACTATTTTCTTGACACTTTAAGCATTTTAAATAAATGCAAAAAGCTACTGGTTTCAAGTTTTAAATTTGAAAACAGAAACTTTAAATTTTCAAAAATGTTGAAAACTTTGGAAATAGTTGGAAATATTCCAACAAATATTCTAGAGTGTTTAACATAGCTTTTGCAATTTATTTGGGAGTTGAAATAAATAGAAAATCAGTGAAATATCAAAACAGAAATAAAAACAGAAAGAAAAAGGAAAAGAGGTTACGTGTCGCTCACCTGGCCCGGACCATCCCTCCACGCCAGTGGGCAGCAGGAGGTGGCCGCCGCGTTGTCCGGCGCGGCCACGCACCTGTGCGCCTGCCTGGCCGCCGCCTCGCGCTGGCAAGGCCAGGGATAAGCTCCCCGAGCCCGTGCCTATCCATTCCCAGCGTCAGTTCTCCCCCTCCTCTCGGATCTCTCCTCCCCCTTCTGCCGCCATTGGAGCCGAGCAAAGCTCGAGCTGCTCGTGCCCCTAGCCATAGGATCCTCTTGCTGAGCATGCCGTTAGCTCCGCCTCGTCGGTCTGGTCCTCCCTGCAGAAGCCGAAGCCACCCCGAGCCCTGCAACGCCCATGGCACCGTCGTCTTCAACCTTCGGCCGCCGGCGAGCTCTGCTCGATTCGTCGCCCCCAGGCCTTTCCCGAGCCGTCTAAGCCCCGATCTGCACTCCCTGTGAGCATGCGGTCTTTTCCCCTAAGCTCTCCCCGTCGATCCCCTCCTCTAGGCTAAGTTCCATTGGACCCCGACGAGGACCGCCGCTGCAGCTCGTCGCCGGTAACCCTCCGGTGAAGTGCTGGTCCATCTGAGGCTTCCAATAGCCTCAGGACGTCGTGTAGATGCGTTAGGTGCCCAGCCCTGAGCGTTTTGACCCCGTATCCGATGGCTTCGACGATGGCCGAACTTGGTCGCCGCCAAGCTCGTCGCCGGCGATGATCCCGGCCACCCCAGCCCCTGGGGCTTGTTCCATCGTGCGCGCCATCGAGTGGTCGTTCCTCCCATGGTCTCAGCCGTGCGTTTGGCCCTCTGTGCGCCATTTCCGAGCCCTCCCGACGTTCTGGTGCTCGCCGGAGGCTCCCCGCCGGCGAGGACGACCTCGCCGCCGGTGGATCTCGGCTGGCCGGAGCCACTGACTGGTGGGGTCAGCCTCTGGCAAGATTAGAAATAATAAAAATAATTCAGTAAAAATAATAAGACACTGACATGTGGGTCCAGTGGGTTTAATTAACTAAATAGGATTAATCCTAATCTAAAATTGACCAGAGAGACCGACCAGTGGGTCCCACTGGTCAGGTTTGACTTTCAACGGCCAGTTGGAACTGCTGATGTCATGCTGATGCAATAAAAGTATTTCCGAGTATAAAAATAATTCGAGAAATGTTTAAAACTTCAAAAATTCATAGAAATTAATCTGTAACTCCAATGAAAATAATTTATATATGAAAAAGTATCAGAAAAATTCAAGGAATCTGAATATGCTATTTTTAATCATGTTTGAAAAAGTTACAGAACCCAAACATGTAGATTAATGATTAAGCCAATTCTTATAAATACTTTATAAATGGAATTTGGAAAATATTCAAATTTCATTATGAATGACATGATCACACACTGTCCTAATTACAAATCAGTACCCTAACATGACATCTCATGCATGTTAACATCAAGTTGATCTGAGCATCAGGTCGAATCAATTAAATCGGTATTCGAGAATACCTCGTTTGAATTGATTTTTGAATGTGATTCAAATCAACTTCAAACCTAATACATGTTGATTATAATAATATATCACCTTGCATTCTCATGCCATGTTCATGCATCATCTTGTTTGCATATGATTGTTATTGATTGTTGCCATTCATTTCGGTAGGCTCCGCACCCCCGGATTCCACCGAATATCCGTCTGACGGATATTGTCCCTCCTCTGAGCAACAAGGCAAGCAACCATTTTTGATCATCCCGATAAATCCCATGTTCTTGGTCCTGCACTTATTTATTGCATTAGGATCAAATGCTTCAACTGCTTTTGCCACGATTAGTTGAACCCACTTCCTTTGCATGACCTAACCTTGTCACAGTAAATAGCCGAACCTTGCAACCTAGCATACCTGGTAGTTGCTTGAGCCTTGATGTGCCTTATCCTGCTATGCATGCTATGCTTAGAGTTGTGTATGGTCTGTCATCTGGGAGATGAACAAAATTGTGAGAATGTGTTCGGTAAGCAAAGGTTGTGTGTTGAACCTGATTTGGTAAAGGTACCGGTGAAAGGCTGTGTAGGAGTACATGGCGGGTTGTTTCATTGGAACCGTCCTTAGGATCTGAGTTCCGTGTATGTAATCCAAGACTAGATACTACCACATTCTGGGCCCTGAAATATGACCGCGCTCGACTTATTAATCGCTTAGTACTCGGTCCAGGAGTTGCAAGTAGTTTCTGGTGTTTATAGTAATGCTGGAGGCCGTGCATGGTGCTGACCTGAGAGGTGGGCTGTGATGCGGTAGGCAGTGGCACGGTGTACCAAGTGGCACCCGGATGGTGGGCTTGGGAACCCTGCGCACATCGTTTGAGGCCGTGGCGGAAACCTCGGCCGGACTTCCGTACGGGTTACTCTCAGATAGGCGATAAACCTGGACTAGGTACTAGTGTGGTTAACGGTCGTGGCCGACTCCCTCGCTGGGCTTCCGCTTGAAGGTTGCCGAGGTGCATGACGTGCACATGGCGATAAGTGGCGAGAGCGTGTGTGACGAAGTACACCCCTGCAGGGTTATGATCTATTTGAATAGCCGCGTCCGCGGATATGGAATACTTGGAGACATATGTTGTTCATAGATAACTTCAATGGCTACTCATGAAATTGCCAAGATAAGCGTGAGTGTCGTGGACGGCATTTCCGTATGGAGAGGGAATGATTCCACGATAGTGTATTGATGTGGTGTTACTGGACTCGTGTGCGAGAAATCAAGTTGTCAAAATTATTTAAAAATGCAAGTTGTCTAGCCACGAGTTAAATGCTGGCTTTCCACATGAAACCCCACAATACCTTTTTGATACCTTGCATGAGTAGTTAGTTATCCTGAAGTCTTGCTGAGTACCTTCGTACTCATGTTTGCTAAATAAATGTTGCAGAGGTTGCTAATGACCCTAATGAAGGGTTCTTCGTAGACATCGACGACGACGAGTAGCTGGTGTCCCAGCTACGATCTAGCCCTACATTGGATATGTAGTATAGTCAGGCCATGTGCCTTCTAGTTGCCCTGTCTCTACTCAGACAAATTAAACTCTTCCGCTGGCTTGTAACTGAATGACTGCTATTATGGGTCGTGAGACCCTTAATGTGTAATATTATGTGTGTGTCTCTTCCGAGCCTCTTAAATAAAGGTTGTATGTTTATGGTTATGTTGTGATGCCATCGATGTATCTATACATATCGGTATGCCATGCGTACGTGTGTCGTACTTCATATGTATGGGGTTCGATTACTTAGTCATGAACTTTAGTAGCACTCCTTACAAGGAAATGCCCCTTTGTGATCCAATGAGCCTTGGTAGTTCGCTACTGCTCCGGACACATTGGTTGACCGGCATGTGTCCTTCTTAGCTGCTGTGTCTGTCCCCTTTGGGGAAATGTCATGCGATGTAATGGAGTCCTTGTAGCTTGCTACGACTCGTCTACATTCGCTGATGACCGACACCTGCTTTGTTGGGTCATGTATGCCTGTCCTTGTGCGGTACTGCCACTTTGGTTTATGACTAGACATGTCGATCCGGGTTCTTTGACATTGGAATGCTAGCGACACTATTGCATACGTGAGTCAAAAGACGCAAACGGTCCCGGCTAAGGTAAGGCTGCAGCCGTGGAGTTAACCGTGCGTGAGACCGCAAAGGGATGCGATGTGTTACAGGCTGGATTCCTATGGCTTAGGATCGGGGTCCCAACACTCTAATGAGTACACACATATTTTGGTTGTTGTTGATTATGTTACTAAGTGGGTAGAAGTTATTCCAACTAGTAGTGTTGATCACAACACCTCTATTAAAATGCTTAAGGAAGTTATTTCCCCAAGGTTTGGAGTCCCTAGATATTTAATGAGTGATGGTGGTTCACACTTTGTTCATGGAGCTTTCTGTAAAATGCTTATTAATATGATGTTAACCATAGAATTGCATCACCTTATCATCCTCAGTCTAGTGGTCAAGTTGAACTTAGCAATAGAGAAAGAAAACTAATCTTACAAAAGACTGTCAATAGGTCCCGGAAGAATTGGTCTAAGAAATTAGATGATCCACTTTGGGCTTTTAGAATAACGTATAAAAATCCTATGGGTATGTCTCCTTATAAAATGGTTTATGGAAAAGCTTGTCCTTTGCCTCTTGAGTTAGAACATAAAGCATATTGGGCAATCAAAGAACTCAACTATGATTTCAAACTTGCTGGTGAAAAGAGGTTATTTGATATTAGCTCATTAGATGATTGGAGAACCCAAGCTTATGAAAATGCAAATTTATTTAAAGAAAAAGTTAAAATATGGCATGACTAAAAATTCCAAAAGCGTGAGTTCAAAGTTGGAGAATATGTTCTTTTGTACAACTCTCGTTTGAGATTCTTTGCAGGAAAACTCCTCTGCAAATGGGAAGGACCGTATGTTATCGAGGAGGTCTATCGATCCGGAGCTATCAAAATAAATAATGCCAAAGGTACTAACCCAAAGGTTGTCAATGGTCAACGAATAAAACATTATATCTCAGGTACGGCCATTAATATTGAAAGCAATATTATCCAAACTATGACACTGGAAGAACACATAAAAGAAACCTTCCGGAACACTCCAGAATCGTGAAAAATGGAGGTACGTGATATGGTAAGTAAATGGACTCCGAAAAAACCACAAAAATAATTTTTGCCACGTTTGAAATACTTCGTTTTTTAGGCAAATAAGAAACTTCCAGGAAAGTGACCCTGGTGGGGACGATACACCAGGTCACGCCTGGCTTGTCAGGCGTGCCTCGGTGGGTTGTGCCCACCTCGGGTACTTTTCGGACTCCGTTTTTCTTCCGTTCTGCTTGTTCCTCAAGATAAAAAATATGTATATACTCCCCGAACCCGTTGACCTCCGTATCGTGGAGAAATCTCCTGTTTTCTTTTCTTGCTGTTTTCTGTCAGACCCAATCCACCATGGCTGCTTCAAGCTCCTCCAAGGACAAGTTCTTCGACAACGTCATCAACCCATATCTACGGGAAGTGATGCAGCACTCTCAAGCAATCCAGATGCGCGATGGGTGCTGCACATCCGCAATGTGCAACAACCCAAGGGGACTGGATCCGTGGAGGCCAGGCTAGAAGCTATGGAGTAGGAAGTCTTCCGCTGCAAGGGGGTTGTGGAACGTGGGCTCAATGCCAATCACCTCATGATCGTGGACTACACGCGTGATCTCAAGGTGGATGGAAAGTCCATGAAGTACATCATCTTCTCCCTCAACGAGCAAATCAACTTCCTCCATAGCCAGATCCACGACCTTCAAAGCCAAGTCTTTGAATATGAGGCAATGTTTAAAGGTATGAGTTTGGCTGCTGGTTGCAGGATCCGAGAGACTCACTCTTCCTCTTATGATGGTGAGCCTCTACCATGGAAACAAGAGGACAAGATTGCTTCTAATTCATCACCACCACCTCCTTTTTCATCACCAAAAGAAAATTGAGTATCGGGTATGGGTACTCCCCTTAGCTTTTGCCAAGCTTGGGGGAGGTGCCCCGGTATCGTATCATCTCCACTATCTTTTGCCTTTACTTTTCTTAGTTCAATCCATGTTATCTTTTTCTTTAGATGAATAAAAGTTTAGTTCTATCCTTTCTTTCCAATAATTTGCTTAGTTATCAATCTATGAAATCGTGTGCGAGATATATAATAAAGTTTAGTTTGAGTTTTGCCTTCTTTACTTTCTTGTTTCAATAAAAAGAAAGGAAATAAATGAAAAAGATCATAGGCTAATCTTATGGTAAGTGGTGACATTACCCAAGGAAAAGTATAAGTAGAAAATTTTATTGTAGATTGACAAGCATAGCATTGGTCAATGATGCAACTCATGAAAGAATTAATAAGGGAAGAGAAGATTCACATGCAAATATACTATCCTGGAAATCTTTTGTGATTGTGAGCACCCATCAAAATATTATATGCCAAAATTGTTGACGTTGGACAAGTAAGACAACATAATGAATTATGTTTGTTCATATTCACATAGAAGTTATATTGTCATGGATCCTTCAACATGTGGTGCTTGCCCCTATATTTGCTAGCCAAAAACTCCACACTAAGGAGATATACTACTTGTGCATCCAAAACCCTTAAACCCAAATCTTGTTTGAAAGTCCACCATACCTACCTATGGATTGAGTAACATCCTTAAAGTAAGTTGTCATCGGTGCAAAAAGGGCAATAAAAATTGCTTCTAAAAGTGTAAGATCATTTAGTGTAAGGGAAAATTGAGCGTTGTACGAACTTGTGATGGTGAAGAATAAAAGCGACAGACTGCATAATAAAGGTTTCCATCACAAGGGTCAATATAACGTGACGTTATCTTGCACTAAGGGGTTGAGCGTACAAATGAAAGTGCACGACAACCTCTGCTTCCCTCTGCGAAGGGCCTATCTTTTACTTTTATGTATTTACTTTCATGCAAGAGTCAAAGTTTTTATCTCTATTCCTTTTTATTTTCTCCTTTGGCAAGCATCATGTGGTGATGAAAGATCTAGGCACATATATCAAGTTGAATATGGGTAGCATGAGTTATTATTGTTGACATCACCCTTGAGGTGAATTCGTCGGGAGGCGAAACTATAAGCTCCTATCTTTCTATGTGTCCGGTTGAAACGTTTTTCTCATGTGTACGTGGTGAATGTTAGAAATCATAGAAGACTAAATGATGGTTGAGTATGTGGACTTGCCTAAAGGCTCCGATATGTGACCCTTCCCGAAAAGATGATGAATTGTAGTTGCAAAGTTGACTGAGAACATAGTTTGTTGGTTTCCAATAGAGTTTATGCTTTATACTTTGATGTTGTGATGAATTGTCACTTGTTCATGAGAAGCCTATGATAATTTTTTTATGTTAAAGTTTGTTGCTGTTATAATAAGTTACATGATGCTCCTTTGTCCGTATTTTTGTTTTTATCGACACCTCTCTCTCTAAGCATGTGGACATGTTTCTCGATTTCGGTTTTCGCTTGAGGACAAGCAAGGTCAAAGCTTGGGGGAGTTGATATGTCCATTTTGCATCATGTTTTCCTACTGTTATTTATGTTGTTCTATTGTATAATAATGCTTTTTGGAATAATTGTAATGCCTTTTCTCTCATAATATGGAAGGTATACACAAAGGGGAGAATTCTGGCAGCTGGAAATCTGGACCTGAAAAAGCTACGTCACGCTACCTATTCTGCACAACTACAAATAAGCTGAAACTTTATGAGGAATTTTTATAAAATATTTGAGGAATATTGGAGCAAATAAGTACTAGAGGGGCCCCACCAACTGGGCACAACCCACCTGGGCGAACCAGGGAGCCCAGGTGCGCCCCGGTGGGTTGTGCTCACACAGGCCCAGCTCTGCTGCCCTCTTTGTTGGAAATATGCCCTAGAGGCAATAAAAAATTAGTTATTATTATATTTCCTTGTTCATAATAATCATTTATTATCCATGCTAGAATTGTATTGATTGGGAACTCAAATACATGTGTGGATACATAGACAACACACTGTCCCTGGTGAGCCTCTAGTTGACTAGTTCGTTGATCAAAGATGGTCCAGGTTTCCTGGCCATAGGCAAGTGTTGTCACTTGATAACAGGATCACATCATTAGGAGAATGATGTGATGGACAAGACCCAAATTATAAATGTAGCATGTGATCGTGTTATTTTGTTGCTATTGTTTTCTGCGTGTCAAGTATTCATTCCTATGACCATGAGATCACGTAACTTACTGGCACTGGAGGAATAACTTGTGTGTATCAAACGTCGCAATGTAACTGGGTGACTATAAAGGTGCTCTACAGGTATCTCCGAAGGTGTCCGTTGAGTTAGCATGGATCAAGACTGGGATTTGTCACTCCGTGTGACGGAGAGGTATCTCGGGGCCCACTCGGTAATACAACATCACATATAAGCCTTGCAAGCAATGTGACTCAAGTGTGAGTCACAAGGATCTTCTATTATGGAATGAGTAAAGAGACTTGCCGGTAACGAGATTGAAATAGGTATAGGGATACCGACGATCAAATCTCGGGCAAGTAACATACCGAAGGACAAAGGGAATGTTATACGGGATTATATGAATCCTTGGCACAGAGGTTCAACCAATAAGATCTTCATGGAATATGTAGGATCCAATATGGGCATCCAGGTCCCACTATTGGATATTGACTGAGGAGTGTCTCGGTTCATGTCTACATAGTTCTCGAACCCGCAGGGTTTGCACACTTAAGGTTCGATGGTGTTTTAGTATAGTTGAGTTATATGTGTTGGTGACCGAAGGTTGTTCGGGGTCCCGGATGAGATCACGGACGTCATGAGGGTTTCCGGAATGGTCTGGAAACGGAGATTGATATATAGGAAGTTGGTGTTTGGATTCCAGAAAGTTTTCGGGCATTGCCGATAGTGTACCGGGAGTGACGAATGGGTTCCGGGGGGCCACTGGGTGGGCCCACCATGCCCCAAGGGGTCCACGTGGGTTTATTGGATGTAAAATAAGGTATAATGGGCTGACAAAGTCATCCAAGGAAATCCCATGAGGAAAAAGTTGAAAATTCAAAAGAGGTGGGAAAATAAGGAAGGAATCCTAATCCAAGTGGGATTGGAGAAGGACTCCTCCCTCTCTCCCACTTCGGCCGACCCAAGGAGGATCCTTGGTGTGCCAAGGCTGCCTAGGGCTGTTTGTCCCCTCCTCCTATATATACTAGAGGTTTAGGGCTTTTGAGACACAACTTTGCCACATGCAACTCAAACCTACACCTCGTAGTTCTTCCTCTAGATTAGATTTTTGCGGAGCTCGGGCGGAGACCTACAAGAATAGTTCATCACCAACACCGGCGCGCCATCACGCTGACGGAGAACTCATCTACTTCTACGTCTCTCTTGCTGGATCAAGAAGGCCGAGATCGTCATCGAGCTGTACGTATGCTGAACGCGGAGGTGCCGTCCGTTCGATGCTACATCGGGACAGATCGTGGGACGGATCGAAAGACGGTTTGTGGGACGGATCGAGGGACGTGCAGGCGTTCCACTAGATCAACCGCGTTTCTTAAACGCGTCCTGCTGTGCGATCTACAAGGGTACATAGATCTAATCTCCACTCGTAGATGGACATCACCATGATAGGTCTTCGTGTGCGTAGGAAATTTTTTGTTTCACATGCAATGATCCCCAACACTCTTCTGATATATAAGTCATTTTGACCTACAAAAAAGGAGGAGAGGACTTTCAGGATGAAGCGCCGCCGTCTCGAGGCGGAACTTGGCAGGAGCACTTTTGCCCTTCGGCGGAGCGATTCCATCGGGGGAACTTTCCTCCCGAAGGGGGAAATCATCATCATCATCACCACCAACAACTCTCCCATCTTGGGGAGGGCTATCTTCATCAACATCTTTAATATCACCAACTCCTTTCAAACTCTAGTTCATATCTTGTGTTCAATCTTTGTACCGGAATTTTAGATTGGTGCTTGTGGGTGACTAGTAGTGTTGATTACATCTTGTAGTTGATTACTATATGGTTTATTTGGTGGAAGATTATATGTTCAGTTCCATTATGCTATTTAATAACCCTCTGATCTTGAGCATGATTATCATTTCTGAGTAGTTACTTTTGTTCTTGAGGTCACGGGAAAAATCATGTTGCAAGTAATCATGTGAACTTGATATGTGTTCGATATTTTGATGATATGTATGTTGTGATTCTCTTAGTGTTGTCATGTGAACATCGACTACATGACACTTCACCATATTTGGGCCTAAGGGAATGCATTGTTGAGTAGTTATTAGATGATGGGTTTCGAGAGTGATAGAAGCTTAAACCCTAGTTTATGCGCAATTCCGTAATGGACCGATTGGATCCAAAAGTTTAATGCTATGGTTAGAATTTATTCTTATTACACTTCTCGTAGTTGCGGATGCTTGCAAGAGGGTTAGTCATAAGTAGGAGGTTTGTTCAAGTAAGAACAACACCTAAGCACTGGTCCACCCACATACCAAATTATGAAAATAGCGAACACGAATTAGGCCAACATGATGAAAGTGACTAGATGAAATTCCCGTGTACCCTCAACAACACTTTGCTTACCATAAGAGACCATTTTAGCATGTCCGTTGCCTCAAAAGGATTAGGCTACCTTGCTGCACTTTTGTTACTACCATCATTACTTGCTCGTTACAAATTATCTTGCTATCAAACTACTCCGCTACTTACAAATTTAGCACTTGTAGACATTACCTTGCTGAAAACCACTTGTCATTTCCTTCTGCTCCTCATTGGGTTCGACACTCTTACTTATCGAACATGCTACAATTGACCCCATATACTTGTGGGTCATCAGGGTTAACATTTGGCGCGAGGCCAAAATATTGGATCGAGAGAGCGCGCGTAGTGCGAAAGAAAAGCCCACAAAAATGAAATAAAGCGCGCAAAAAAAAACTACACAACTAGCCCAAGTCGGCCGAAGCCACTTCCATCCAACCCGCCCAAAATGCCACCCCTAGATCGATCCTTGCGCGCGCCGCCGCTGGTCGCCCCAAGTCCCAGCACCGTCGCCGGCATCCCCCGCCAGCGCAACCCCGCCGCTGGCCACCCCCAGATCCCTGCGCTGCCGCCAGCCGCCCCAAATCCCAACGCCGACGCGGGCATCCCCTACCACCGCCCTCAGCCACCCCACTGTCGCACAGCCAACCGACCACCGCTCCCACCAGCTACCCCGCGGCTGCGTCATCGGCCGCCACCCTGTGCAGCCACACACCCACCCCGTCCCAGCCACCCAGCAGCGTCGGTACAAGCCACCCCGCCGCCGCCAACGGCATCGGTACCAGCCGTCCCGCCCCCGACGATTGCCCTCCACCCCGACGGTTCGACCCAAGCAACTCTGCCGACCACCTCCACGGACCGAGCAGTGGAGCAACGAGCACGGGATTGCTCCAACGAACAACTCGCTGCCACCTCTACATCCTTTATGCAGGCAGTGTTGCCTCCTCATCCTCTCTAGGTTGTTTATTTCATCCTTATACAATTCATCCTTATACAATTCATCCTTATACAATTGTTCGGTTGTTTATTTCATCCTTATACAATTGTTCGTTTGTTTATTTCAATATGTGAAGTTGTCAGATGATCAATTTTTTTGTGTTTAGTCGATGCCTCAAAGTTGCAGCTTCTTTTTTTGTGTTTTGCGAAATCAGATTTCTGAACATAACAAGTGCTTTATTTTTATCATATAGATAACTATTTTAGCTTTTGCAGTTCTTGAAATGACATGTTTCAATTAACTATATATTATATTATGCTAGATTGCATTGTTGGTCCGTAATTTAATTCTCCTTGCTTGTACTAGATATGAAATGACATTCATTTTGTCACTAGATTCCCCCCTTAATAGAAGTATACTTTATTTCGTATGTTAGGTAAATATAGTGAATCTGGTCAAGAATGGACAGGAGTTGGATGGATAAAGCCAGAAACACACAAGCATATATTGACAGGGTAGTGAAATTCTTAGAGTTTGCTTTTACTCATTCAGCAAGAGGGAATGCTATATTATGTCCTTGTAGAAAATTCTTGAACTGTTCTTTGTTTGAAGCTAGTGATGTCTACGAACACTTGTTATATTGTGTGTTTAGTAGTGGGTACAAAATATGGATATATCATGGAGGCATCATCATCTCTTGCATGTGATAGTGACCATGATCTGGTCCAACTTGATGATATTCAAGAGGATAATGACCTAGATAATTATGACGAGATGATTATAATGATTCAAGATAAGGCACACATAATTGGGGATTTTAGTGATGGTGGTAGCGGGGAGGATTCATTTCACGAGGATGTAGAGCTTGGGAGCGTTAACCCTCTTTTAGAAAAGAAAAATAAGCATGATGTAGATGCTTTTCGACAATTCATAGATGATGTTCGCGAGGACCTTTATCCAGGGTGCACAACATTTTGCAAGCCAAGCTTCGTTTTTAGGTTACTACATACCAAATGTCTTGAAGATTGGAGTGATAAAGTTTTAACATCATGCTAGAGTTTCTAAAAGAGGCCTTCCCAACAGCAAAGATACCTAGAAACCTTTATGAAGCTAAGAAAATGATAAAATGTCTTGAGATTGGTTATATAAAAAATCATGCATGTGAGCATGATTGCATTCTGTTTTGGAAGGAGCATGCTAATAAGGATATTTGTCCTACATGCAAAACTTCTCGGTGGAAATCTGAAAAGAATATCCTTGATGGGAAACATGTACACAAGGTCCCAAGGAAAGTTCTTCGTTATTTTCCAATAAAGAAGAGTTTGCAATGCTTGTTTGTTTCTCCTAAGAGTGCAACTGATTGCAAATGACACGATGAAGAACGCACAAGAGATGGACTAATAAGTCATATAGCGGATGCATCTTCTTGGAAGGACTTTGATGCCAAATATCTTAAGTTTGCCAAAGATAGTCACAATATGAGGCTGCTTGTAGCAGCCGATGGTTTAAATCCATTTAGGACAATGAATTTATCATATAGTGTTTGGCCCGTTGTAGCAATTCCGTTGAATCTTCCTCTTTGGTTGTGCATGAAGCAACAAAATTTCATCTTATGTTTGCTAATTCCTAGTCCAAAGTCACCTGGGAGAGATGTAGATTTGTTCCTTGAACCACTTATTGATTATTTGACCTCGCTATTTGAGGAGGGTGTTAGAACCTAGGATGCCTCGATCGGTAAACCCTTCAACCTCCATGCTGTTGTATTATCAACGAAATCTGATCTCCCTGGCTTATGCACTTTATCTTGTATTGTAACATCGGGTGAATTTGGTTGTCCATTGTGCGTCTCACAGACTTGCTCTCTTCGGTTGAAGGAAGTTAAGAAATATTGCTATATGAATCAATGAAGGTTTCTTGATCCAAACCATGAATACAGATTTGATGAGGACTCCTTTGATGGTGGTGTGGAGTTAGGGACATCACCTGTACCACTTACCGGAGAGGAAGTTTTGTCCCTCACTGAAAATATGAAGACTGTTTTTGGACCCTTCCAGCAAAACAACCACCAAGAAGCACAAGGTTGGCGAACCACCAATAGTTCAGAAAATAAAATCCATATGGTTTAGGTTACGATACTGGAAAGACTTGCTGCAACCTCATAATCTTGATGCAATGCATATTGAAAAGAATGTATGTGAAAACATAATTAACACACTTTTATGCATGGATAGGAAATCAAAAGATAATTATGGTTCTCGTAAAGATATAGAGCATCTAGGAATAAGGAAAGCTCTCCAAACTGTCCCGGTTGGTGAAGAATTTGATTTGCCTGCTGCACCCTTTGCAATTGTCAATGAAAACAAGAAATTGTTTTGCCAAGTTTTCAAGGGAGCTAGGTTACCTGATGGTTGTGCATCTGATATACGTGGCAATGTCCTTGTGAAGCAAAAAAAAAGATCATTGGGCTGAAGAGCCATGATAATCATATTCTTTTGTAGCAATTGCTTCCGCTAGCTGTTCGGAACACATTGCCAAAGGAAGTCGCCATTGCATTGGCTCGTGTTAGTAGATTCTTAAAGCAAATATATTCTCCTGTCATTTCCATAAGTGATATGGATAAGCTAGAAGGAGAAATAGTTGAGACCTTGTGCATTCTTGAGACCATATTTCTACCATCATTTTTTGATCTTATTGTTCACTTGATGGTTCATCTTCCAACCAAGTGAGCTATGGGGCCCAGTAAAGTACAACACCATGTATCCAATAGAAAGGTCATCCCTAAACCTATTTTCTTGGTATCTTATGGTTTCTTCCCCATCTCCAAAATAATCTGATATATGTTTGGTATATACTATATAGGTATAATATGAAGCTAATGGGATTGGTTCGTACCAAGAGCCATCCCGAGGGGTCAATGGCAGAGGGCTATGTGTTTGATGAGTCCCATACATTATGTTCCCGTTATGACAAGGATGTGAGATTAGATTTAATAGAAAATGCAGAAATGATGCACCCGAGCCCAATGTATCTACTATGCCATTTTCTACCAACAAGGGTCGATTTTTGGCTCGAAAGCATATAGTGACCTTGGATCACAAGCCATGGCTGCACATCGATATGTTTTGTTTAATTATGATAACATAGATTCGTACTTGAGGTATGTTATTTTAAGAACTTTCATCATTTGAGTCTATGAACCATATTTTTCAGAGTGCTGAATTTGCAAACTTAACTCCTGTAGCAAGTATGATGCCTATTTGTCTTCAGTTGGCCATGGAACTATGTTAGAGATTAGTCGCACTCGGCATGAGAAATTCCATGAGTGGTTTAAGTCCCACGTGGAAGAACTAGTTGTGAATGGTGAAGATGTTTCTCAGGAGATTCAAACTTTATCTAATGGGCCCTTCTCAGCTGCACAAAGTCCTATGATGAGGGTAGACCTACGCAAAGCAGTGGGGTTGCTCTTGTATCTCAAATTATGTCCTCCTCATGTGAAGCTAGTGAAAATCTTATGGTCAAAAATAAAATATATTATGGCGTGATAACTGAAATTCTTGAGTTAAATATAACAACAAAGAAAGTATTGTGATTTTCAAATGTGATTGGGTTGACAACCGTTTAGAAGACAAGTGGGTTCAAGTTGATGATTTGGGTGTCACGCATGTGAACTTCAAACATTTAGTCAATTCTGATGAACCTTTCATTTTGGCCTCTCAAGCAATTCAAGTGTACTATGTGGAAGATGATCTTCATAAAGATTGGTGTTTTGTTAGAAGTTTTCCACATCCACGAGATCTTTATGATATGTTTGGAGAGGGAGATGAAGTTTATGACCAACATGATGCACCTAGAGTACCAATCCCTGATCTAGATGCCAATGTAGATCTCAGCGTTGATGTTAGGAATATACCTTGTAGTAGGACAAATATAGATGGAACACTTGTCCGTGCAACTCTTCAAACAAAGTTTGTGTCTATTCTTTCCATTTTTCAGTCACATGCTTACCTACTTCACATCTAATGTACCCTTAATTTTATTTTCAGGAAAAAGAATGGAAAAAGGAAGAGACAAGGACAATGTTCAAGAACCAAAGGAAGAGAGGCTAGCGAGAATTAGAATAAGAAACAACGAGGATTTTGAACGATTTGGTCGCTTTACATTTGCAAATATAAATGAAGAAATTGGCGGCCCAGCTAGTCAGCGAAAAACTAAAAAGAAGAAGGTGATATACCATGCTTTCATTTGGTAGCTTGGTTCATGCTTTGAAGAGTTCATGTTGCAAGTTCAAGGAAACTTTTTACATCATCTTGTTTGTTTATTTGTAGAGCACTGCAGAAAAGCCTATTGTTGAAGTAACTCGAGTCCTTAGGTCCCAATTGACTAGAGATGTTGAAGAGATGCCTTGTGACAACATTCAAGAGCATGAAGGTGGGTAGCTCTAATATCCATGCATATATATTATTAGTTAAATGTATGATAGGTTAGTAAATACTGTCCATGTTTAGACCGTAAGTTGGATCAAGAAACAAAAGGGAAGAAGGGCAAAAAGCGCACTAGAATGCAAAATGTGTATGATAGATTAGGGAGAGTGCCACCAATTGGTGTAGAGTACAATGAAAATGGACAACCAGTTGGGGACAATGCCTCAGAGTTTTCGAACATCATCTCCACACTTGTGAAAAGTAAAATATCTCTTAGGTACACTGATTGGAGAAAGGTTGAAGTTCAGCAAAAAAATCAATTGTGGACAACCTTAAAGGTATACTTGATAACGTGTGCCCATTTACCTAATACATCACCCTTACATTTCATATTTACACATGCTTGATACATTTACATATGCTTGAAAACAGATGTACTATGTTGTGGATGACAAACTTAAGGATTGGGTCATGGGAAGCGCTGCCAAGCAATGGAGGGATTTCAAATCAAAATTGAAGACTTTGTATTTTGATGACAAGACCGATGAGGAACTATAATGTAATGCCCAAGATGCGATCCTATCCTCAATTTGGCACGAGGGCCTCGTCAGGGATAGAAGCGCATCTCGTCGTTTCGCAAGAATGGATATCGTTACAAGTACATGTACTGAAAAAGAAGAGATATAAAGAATTGGCTTACACTCGCCACAAGCTACATCAGAGTCACATCAGTACAATACATAATCATCATGAATAAGAGTAGGGTCCGACTACGGACGAAAACAAACGAGAAAAGAAGAACGACGTCCATCCTTGCTATCCCAGGCTGCCGGCCTGGAATCCATCCTAGATCGATGAAGAAGAAGAAGAAGAAGAAGCAACTCCAAATGTACAATCAATCCGCTCGCGTCAAGTAATCTTTACATGTACCTGCAACTGGTGTTGTAGTAATCTGTGAGCCACAGGGGACCCAACAATCTCATTTCCAAAGGTATCAAGACTAGCAAAGCTTAATGGGTGAGGCAAGGTTAAGTGGTGAGGTTGCAGCAGCGGCTAAGCATATATGTGGTGGCTAAACTTACGAGTACAAGAAATAAGAGGGGGAAGAACTACGCATAGCGGACATGAACTACTGTTGATCATATAAATGATCCTGAACACCTACCTGTGTCAGACATAACCCCACCGTGTCCTCGATCGGAGAAGGAACTCACGAAAGAGACATTCACGGTTACGCACTCAGTTGGCATATTTTAATTAAGTTAACTTCAAGTTATCTAGAACCAGTGTTAAACAAAGTTTCCACGTTGCCACATAACCGCAGGCACGGCTTTCCGAAAGACTTAACCCTGCAGGGGTGCTCCAACTAATCCATCACAAATTACCACAAGCCGCATAGAAATCCTCGATCACGAAGCTCGCGATCTCGTCGGACTCCTTCATGGAAAACCTCAACTCTGAGATTACCCAAAGCTTCACTGGAATCCCGATGCACAAGATATCTCGTCAAAGGTAAAACTAATCCAGGAAGTCCGCCCGGCGTGTCGACGATCCCGATAGGAGCCGCGTATATCGTTCTCAGCACACAATGGATAAGCTACGCGTACGGTGGCTTGATAGAAATCACCCAAGTTTCCCTGGGTTGGCCCCGCACAGTACTCTGTTTTGGACCAGCACCATCAACACTGGCCCTCCCTGTATTATGTAAAATTACTCCTCGGGTTCATGATGCCCTATGCTTTCAATTTTAACAAAATTATTATGTTGGGCAAATGTAGTACCAATGTTGGGCCTTGCCAGACCAGCTTTAGTCTAAAAGGAATTATCAAGGGGATCCCCATAACAACCCCGATCGTGTTAGGAGCGCTCAATTATGGAACATAACACCGGTAGCCGAAACTAAGGGGGCAAAGGTGGAACAAAACACCAGGCTAGAAAGGCCGAGCCTTCCACCTTTTACCAAGTATATAGGTGCGTTAAATTAAATAGCATTTAATAGGGTGATATAACAAGGAACCCATGTTATCACATGGAAGCAACTGCACCTGCAACTAGCAACTCTAACACATGGTAAAGCAAGTGGTAACATAGCCAATCAGTGGTTTGCTAGGTTGTGAACATGTTGAAGGTTTCCATGGCAATGTTGAGAGGCTGATATTTAACATGTGGTAGGCAACAAGACATAATCGATAGAAACGGTAATACTAGCATGTCAATGATAGTAATGGTATCTGGGGAAATGGTCATCTTGCCTAAGATCCCGCTTGGAAGAAGAACGACTCCGTGAAGCACACGAACCGATGTAGTCGAACGGGTCCTCACTTTCCGACACGCTTGCGGAACTCTATCGAGACGAAGGAAGCCGGAAACAGAATCAACACACGATATTCACCACGCATATGCACGACAAGATGCAATCCACATATGATGCATGATCAGCTGAACACATGTGAGTCACGGCATGTCAATCCACAACAACCAAATACTACACATTAAGTGAAGTTTAATATGCAACGAGTTGCATATTGACGAAACTCCACATATGAATTATTTGGTTCACTCTCGATTAGGTACACGGCAATATTAAATGTGGTTAAACATGGCAAGAGGTGAAGCGTAACTAAACTACCTATCTAGGCATTTTAAATTAGGTCGGAAATGACATATAGCATGTCCGAAACGACCTCACATATTAATTTACAATCCTGTCCAGATCTGAACTAACGCGTTTAAATAGTCGTTAAACAGCAAAATAAATTGGTTCACGTGATTCTACGCGTCGTTACAAGCAATTTACACATAGAGAACATCTCCAACGGAGCTACGGTTAAAAAGATACGAGCATCGCAAGATATGATGGCATGAATGCAAAATATGTGCAACGACAGGCACGAGCACTTCAAAACATACAACCAGCAAGATAATATGAAACTACATGAGATTCTAAGAAAGTTCCATATAGGACACGATCAAAACACAGCAACGGATCAACAACTACGAGCTAAACAAGAAATCACTACAATCTGCCAAAATCAGCCACATAGCATTTTCTACACCCCACAACTACGAGCTACAAAAATCCTATATACTCAACCAAGGCATGACACGATAGATGGCAAGAAGCACTACAACATACAACTAGCAACAACTAGCATGGAAGCATGGATCACTAGGAAAACAAGTCACAAAATGGCTTCTCACACACAGTTTCAGACTTAGTGAAAATAACAGTTTATGAAACTGCAGTTTTCGATCTGAAGGCATATTGACAGCAGCAAAACCGTAAGCTACAGGAATCAAAATGACATGAAAATTGACAGCATGCTAGAGAATCCTAAAGTCTACAACTAACTCCATTGAAACCAACATCAAAAGAGCTACATATCACAAGATAAACTCATGCAAAGACATCAACAAAATATAACAGATCTCAGACTTAGAAATATTTCAGCATATCTAAACAACACTATTTCCTATCAAGTAAAGAACAAGCAAACCACACCTAAACATGGATTTCTATTGCAACCAAAATTACCAGGGTCTAGACTAAACATCCAAGGGCATACCTCTTGTTGACAACTCCTTCATATCACGCACGAATAAAATCCCACAAAATAGACAAGAGGGCAACATAGCAAAATATCACGCGCACTAACTTGCTCTAAAACTAAAACTAAATACACAGTTAAATCCTATGGATTTTTCTACCCCGAAAACATATATAACATGAGGGGTTGCACAACAATAATATCACCACACATATATGCGAGATAATGTCCTAAACATGGTATAACAAACTAGCTACGGAATCCTACATGCAAAAATACCAACGACTACTCTAAAATACATGGCAAAGGGGTTCCTAAAACATGAACATTTAATCTACAGAGTTCTAGCAATCCGGACATGCGCAAAAAATAATTGCGGGGCACTTCCCTATTGGGACAGCACGCAAAACTAGGCATTAAGCATGTCAAACTAATTCAAACAATTATGCAAGATGCAAATTCGTAATCTACTCAAAATTCTACATGAGGTACATATCTAAATCATCGCAATCCGACATACGGATTAAAAGTTACGGGCGTTTTAATATATCCCTATTCCCTGAAATAAGTAAATCGCAGGGATAAATTTTAAAAAAAATGCCATGGGCAAATTGGACAACGGGCCGAATCTGGCATTAAGCGCAACATGCTATATGGTGCACATGGCAAGAAAGGGGTTGAGGGGGCGCTCACCTGCCTCTTGGGCCGGCTTGGACGGAGGAGGCCGATGGGCGTGCGCGGGGAGGAGCCGAGCTGGCCTGGCTCGGTGGTGGGCCAGCGCGGGGAGGAGCCGAGCTGGCCTGGCTCGGTGCTGGGCCAGCGGGAGAGGCCGAGGGCGAAGGTTGGAGAGCTGGGCCAGCCACAGAGCAAGGGGAGGCTGCGGCCCACTCACAGGGCGAGGCCCAGGCGCACGAGGCGCTGTCGTTCTCCTCCCGCACGCGCACACGGAGCCGGCGGCGGGAGTTGACCGCGGCGTCTCGTCGGACCGGCGAAGGGCGGGCGCAGGCAGCAGGGGAAACCGGCGGATCCCGCCGGATCCGGCCGTGGGGACTCCGTTCCCGGTGGTGGCGGCTCGAGGCAGCACCGAGGCGAGGAGATCACGAGCTCGGGAC
The DNA here is from genome assembly GCF_904849725.1 of Hordeum vulgare subsp. vulgare. Lineage (NCBI taxonomy): Eukaryota > Viridiplantae > Streptophyta > Magnoliopsida > Poales > Poaceae > Hordeum > Hordeum vulgare. The sequence goes on along the minus strand of NC_058523.1, from coordinate 425,084,359 downwards.
CTCGAGGTCCGGCCATGGCGCTGAGTACCTACGGGAGAGAGAGAGAGAGTACTGAGAGATGGAGGGAGAAGAAGGAGATGAGGAGGAGAGGAGCAGGGTGAGGTGCTCCGGCCTGGTTCCGGTGAGGAAACGGCATCGGCACGCCGGCGCATGCGGGCGAGGCTGCACGGGGCTCCTGCTCGGGATGGGATCGGTTGTCACTGCGGACACCCGGACGTGTCTGGTTTGACCGTGGACATGTCCGGTAGGTGGGGATTTGGGCGAATCTGAGCCCCAGATCTCAGATCTGAAGGCGGAGAAAGGCTATGGAGCTTAGGGCTGCAGGATTTGAAGGGTGTGGGCTAGCAGGTGGGGTTTTCTAGGGGGGTGGCTGCAAAAATGACTAGGGGGGCCCTAGTGAAGTGAGAGAGGTCTCTCCATGGGGTGGTCTTATATAGGGTTGGGCTATGGTGGGGTGGACCTCGTCTGTCCGATCGCGATCCGACGACCACGAACGGATGAAGTGGCTAGGTGGCACTAATGGGCTGTGTAGACGGGCTATGCAGGAGGGAAATCGGCACCCGACAACGAGATTTAAAACACCGAAAGACGTCCGACGATACACCGAATACGGTGCCACTGCGATCGACCGTTCGGGTACCAGACGGACTCCGATTGCGACAAAATCTGACACACGACCTACCTATATTAAAATAAGACCGCACGTCAAATCTCAACCCAATCAAAGAAAGTTTTTCACACACTTTTAAAACAGGGTTTTGACGATACCACGGGCGCGTGCGTGTGTGGTCAGGCTCAGAACGGACAACGACGAGAACCGGCAACTAACAACGGATGCAAGTTTAAAAACTGGCGGCAACGGAGATGTTGATGCAATGCAGATGATGCGCATGATGCGATGATGATGCGACAAATTAAAATAATCACACGACGAAAACAGAATAGAAGGGGAATCTTCTAGAACGTCGGCATCGGGCTGTCACAACTCTCCTACACTACAAGATGATCTCGACCCGAGATCCAAGTATGAAAGGGGGATAGGATGAGAAAGCAAGAGGTAAAACTTAATCGCTTCTTTGACAAACGAGTGAAACCAACGATCCTTGAAGGTTGCAACGTGATGAGGAATGATATGAGAAACAAGCAAGAATTCACGGAAAATTTCGTCAGCACTTCGGTAGGAAATGGGACAAAAAATTCGATAAGATGGGAGAATTAGACAAGATTCATAACAAACAACTAAATAGAACAAGGGAACACCATTATCTTGATAGCACAACATGATTGACCCAAAAGAGCAACATCACAATGCCTCCGGAACAAGAGGATAAAACTAGATCATTGGGAACAAAGACTGAATAAGAGAATGACAACTGCTATCACAAGAATCTTGAAGAACACCTGAGAATGGATTGAAACCTTGATGAACCACCATGAAGGACCTCCGTATACAAATGAATGATGCAAAGATATGAAGGTAGAAAAGAATAAGATTGTGACCTTACCAAGATTTAGATGAAGCCTCACAAGAGATACTTAAAAGAACTTGGAACTCCGGAAAAGAAAGATAAGCACATGGGATAAGAGTTGATATGATGAGCCAGTCCGGAAGAAGAATTCAGATCACTATGAACAAGAATAAGAATTATGTTATGCTTATCCTTCATCAAGTTTAATTTATGACAAGCAACAGATTTAGCATACCACTTATTCTTCTGGAAATGATTGAGGAGATATATGTCACATCCCTGGAACCCTAACCAAAGTATAGCATTGTGCTCATATCTTCTTTGCATTGCATCCAAGAAAATTGCAACAAGATCAAAGCAAGTGGTGAAGCAAAACTCAAAAAACCCTAGACACTTCTCAATTTAAAGGAAATTCCAAACTTGTTAAAATCAATGAACCCAAAATGGCCTCAAGAAAAGTTCAACTTTTCTGATAATTCTTGAAAGCAAATAAGCAGTGAAGAAAACTATTTTCATAACACATTTGGCATTTTATTTAAATGCAAAAAGCCACTGGATTCAAGTTTAAATTTGAATTCAAAAACTTTCATTTTTCAAAAATGTTGAAAACTTCAGGAATGGTTGGATATATTCCAACTAATATTCTCGTGTGTTCAAAATAATTTTATAAACTATTTTGGAGCTGAAATAAATAGCAAATCAAAATAGTTAGTAAATCACAAAACAAAACAAGAAAAAAAGGCAAAACTCCTACCTGTCGCTTACCTGGCCCAGGCCCAGCTCCCGTGTCGTCTTGCTCCTCGGCAGTAGGAGCAGGAGGTGGCCGCCGCGATGCCCGGCGCCTCCACGCAGCTCCCTGCTTGCCTAGACGTCCCGGTGCGCTTGTAAGACGGGGATAACCTCCCCGAGCACGGCCCTATCCATCCCCGCGACCCATTCCTCCCCTCTCCTCTCGGTTGCTCTGTTCCCCACTGCCTCCATTGACAGGAGCTCGAGCTCGAGCTGCCCGTGCCTTTAGCCATAGGATCTCCCCCCCCCCCCCGAGTGCTCCATTCGCTCCGCCTCGACGAGCTGGTCATCCTTGCAGAAGCAGAAGATCCCCCGAGCCCTGCAACGCCCACGGCACCGTCGTCTTCAAGCTTTGGCCACCGGCGAGCTTCCTTCAATTCGTCGCCCATAGCGCCTCCCCGAGCTGTCTAAGCCTTCCACTGCACTCCCCGTGAGCTTGCACTCGTTTTCCCTCTTCTTCCCCTCGGTTTCGTGCCCCCTAGCCACTGGACCGACGAGCACGAGCTCCGGCCGTCGCCTCAGCTCGTCACCGGTGACCTCCGGTCCTTCCCAGTCCTCCCTGTGGCCAGTGTTGGATGAGGCCGAGCCTGGGGATCCTCCCAGTGCTCTCGGCTCTCGATCCCGAGCACTACAGCCATCTCCAGCGACTCTCCGGCAAAGATCCGCCGCGGATCTGGTCGCCGCCGGTCAGTCTCCGGCAGGGGATGACGTGGCCTCGCTAATCCATGTTTAAAACGTTAAGCAGACACTGACCAGTGGGCCCAGGCCTAAGACAAACGCAATCAGGGGCTGGTCAGCGTGGGATTATCCCTGTGAGGCTGACCAATGGGTCCCCCTTGTCGGGTATGACCTGATCAGGTCAGCCGACGGCTGACGCCATGATGACGTGGGCCTGACGCAATAAGTGGATTTTCTGATTTAAAAGAATTCCAGAAAATGCCCAAAACTTCTAAAAATCATAGAAATTAATCTGTAACTCCAATGAAAATAATTTATATATGAAAAAGTATCAGAAAAATCCAAGGAATCTGAATATGCCATTTTCAAACATGTTTGAAAATGTTACTGGACCAAACATGTAGAATAATGAATAGGTTAAATTTAATAAATGCTTTGGAGATGGAATTTGAAAATCATTTGAATTCCACTTCAAATGCTATGATCAAACATTGTTCAATCACAACCAGCAACTTAATATATCATTTCCATGCATGTTAAAAACAAGTTGATCTGAGCATCAGGTGGAATCAATTAAAATGGTATTCGAGAATACCTCGTTTGAAGTGATAATTCAATTTGATTCAAATCAACCTCAAACATAATAAATGATAGCTACATTAGCATACCACCATGCATCTTCATGCCATGCTGATGAAACATTTTGTTGCATATGATTGTTATTGATTGATGCCATTCATGTCGGTAGGCTCCGCCCCTCCGGATTCCTCCGAATATCCGACTGACGAATATTGTCCCTCCTCTGAGCAACAAGGCAAGCAACCATTTTGATCATCCCGATAAATCCCATGTTCTCGCTCCTGCACTTATTTATTGCATTAGGATCTAATGCTTCAAATGCTTTTGCCACGTTAGTTGAACCCACTTCCTTTGCATGACATGTCTTTTTCACAGTAAATAGCTGGACCTTGCAACCTAGCATACCTGGTAGATGCTTGAGCCATGATGTGCCTTATCCTTCTATGCAGGCTATGCTTAGAGTTGTGTATGGTATGTCATCTGGGAGATGAACAAAATTGTGAGAATGTGTTCAGTAAGTAAAGGTTGTGTGTTGAACCTGATTTGGTAAAGGTACCGGTGAAAGGCTATGTAGGAGTACATGGCGGGTTGTTTCATTGGAACCGTCCTTAGGAACTGATTTCCGTGTATGTAATCCAAGACGAGATACTACCACATGTTGGGCCCTAAAATATGACCCCGCTCGACTTATTAATCGCCTAGTACTCGGTCCAGGAGTTCCAAGTAGTTTCTGGTGTTTATAGTCATGCTGGAGGCCGTGCATAGCGCTGACCTAAGAGGTGGGCTGTGATGCGGTAGGCAGTGGCACGGTGTACCAAGTGGCACCCAGATGGTGGGCTTCGGAACCCTGCGCACATCATTTGGGGCCATGGCGGAAACCTCGACCGGACATTCGTGCGGGTTACCCTCAGATAGGCGATAGACCTGGACTAAGTATTAGTGTGGTTAACGGTCGTGGCCGACTCCCTCGCTGGGTTTCCGCTTGAAGGTTGCCGAGGTGCATGACGTGCACATGGCGATAAGTGGCGAGAGCGTGTGTGAAGAAGTACACCCCTGTAGGGTTATGATCTATTCGAATAGCTGCGTCCGCGTATATGAACTACTTGGAGACATATGTTGTTCATAGATAACTTCAATGGCTACTCATAAATTTGTCAAGATAAGCGTGAGTGTCATGGACGGCATTCCCGGATTAAGACAGAGTGATTCCACGATGGAGTTTTTTTATGGTGTTAGTGGACTCGTGTGCGAGAAATCAAGTTGTCAAAAATTATTTTAAAATGCAAGTTGTCTAGCCACGAGTCAAATGCTGGCTTTCCGCATGAACCCCACAATTCCTTATTGATACATTGCATGAGTAGATAGTTATCCTGAAGTCTTGCTCAGTACTCTTGTACTCATGTTTGTTTAAGAATTTGTTGCAGAGGTTGTTAATGACCCTAATGGAGGGTTCTACCTAGACATCGACGACGACGAGTAGCTGGTATCCCAGCTACGATCTGGCCCTCGGGTGGGTCTGTAGTATAGCCAGGCCATGTGCCTTCTAGTTTCATCTGTCTGTACTCGGACAGTTTATCTATTTCCGCTGGCTTGTAACTTGAATGTCTGTTATGATGGATCGTGAGACCCCTACTGTGTAATATTATTTGTGAGGCTCTTCCGAGCCTTTTAAATAAAGCTTGTATGTTTATGGTTATGTTGTGATGCCATCGATGTATCTATACATATTAGTATGCCATGCATACGTGTGTCGTACTTGATATGTATGGGGTTCGATTACCTAGCCATAGGCTTTAGTATCATTCCTTACAGGGAAATGCCCCTTTGTGATCCAACGAGCCATGGTAGTTCGCTACTGCTCCGGACACATTGGTTGACCGGCATGTGTCCTTCTTAGCTGCTATGTCTGTGCCCTTTGGGGAAATGTCACGCAATGTAATGGAGTCCTTGTATCTTGCTACGACTTGTCTACATTCGCTGGTGACCGACACCTGCTTTGCTGGGTCATGTATGCATGTCCCTGTGCGGAACTGCCACTTTGGTTTATGACTAGACATGTTGATCCGGTTTCTTTGTCATTAGATTGCTAGCGACACAATTTCATACGCGAGTCAAAAGGCGCAAACGGTCCCGGCTAAGGTAAGGCTGCAGCCGTGGGGTTAACCGTGCGTGAGACCGCAAAGAGATGCAATGTGTTACAGGTTGGATTCCTATGGCTTAGGATCGGGGTCCTGACAGCGTTGGTATCAGAGCGTGATTGACTGTAGGACTACTAAGCCAAACTGGTCGAAGTTGAGTCTAGAATTGCTTTAGTTATATATAAGGGAATTTTTTGTGGAAGGGAACGTAAGACTCTTGTTCTCTTCTCAAGTTATTCTATTATGGTCATGCTCGTATTTTCTACGGGAATTAAGGACTAGGTTACTCATCTTCTTCTAGGCTCGTGTTTCTGATCGGTAGATTATAAGACTACGGGTCGAGAGATATGTTGGGTTTCTTTTATCCCTAGGAAAAGGAAGTAAGTTTGATGATCAGAGAATTGAACTTGATAGCTGAGTGGTTATGCTATTCTACTTTCTGGGTTGCCTCAAATTTTTTTTTGAGCATTTACAGTCGTTATGCTACCCAATTTTGCATTCAGAGCTCTAATACTTTTGCATTACTCTCTATTTTCAGATGCCTGACCGTCCTTCTCGTCAGGTGGTTCGTCTGACAAGGTTCATTGATGTGCCGGGTCATACGGCCATGCTGATCAGGGTGATGTCGGTGTGCGGTTACCGCTGGTACCCAGAGTACACAGTGGAGGAACAGTACCGAGACTTCAACCAGAGCCAGTATATGTCCACTGTTAGGGTATTTCCAGACTACCCTGGAGCTGAGGAGCCAATCCATTGGTCTTATGGATTGGGAGTCACTGTTGACATGGCAGTACAAGATGCTGCCTATTCAATGCTGACCATTATGAGGGCGAGACATGCACTGCTGCAGAATTCAGAGTTCTGCTATGTTCCTGCCTCTCAGCCAGGTGAAGAAGGATATCTCAGTGGGGTCTACTTTGATTTCTCTATGGAGGATCCGCTACTACAGTCCACTGCTGAGATGCTAGAGAACAGAGACAGGTATGCTCGTGCCCTCCGCATGGAGCTTTATGCTACACGTGCCCGTCTGTGGACGGCTTTCATGCAGCTGGCACCGGTAGCCCAGACAGGGTATGGAGATATGGAGATGCTGAACCCTGTTAGGACCCATCTTTCGGCTCATGTTGACTGGCCCGCTATAGGAGGACTCACCCCTCTTCGGGGACCCCTACTACCACCAGTCAGGGGACCAAGGCCACATCCGTGTCCTTACGGATCCCAGGGATCTCAGTCTAGAGTATTTCCTGATCCGCAGGTTGAGCTTCTAGGCCATGGCGACATTCTTTATGAGATGTTCTATGCGGATGCCTGAACCATGAGTGGAAGGATAGTATGGTACTAGTTGTACTTTCACAGTCCTGTGTGACTTGTGAAGTATGCTTGTGTCGTGAAATGAATTCCGGAGGCATAGATAAATAATGTATAGGAAGCTTGTAAGCCTCTGATGAGTAGTTTCATAACTTCAGTAGTTTGCTCTTCGGTTAAGATTGTACTGAACTATGTAAGGGTGTGTATGAACCATGGTGTATATATAGCAGTTGCTTGTTACCATGTTGTTCGGATATTCATTTCTGCATTCCATGTGTTCAGTGCATTCTTAATCCATAACTAGCATTGATGATGATATTGGTCTAAGCTGTGAGTTTATTTGTCGGGATGGTGTTCACCAGATTGAACCGTGCCCCTGCTCATGAGCACGGCGAGGGTAGTCAAGCGTCGCAGGAAGACCTGCCTCACCCGCCCTCTCTGGTGGAAGTTATGCATGAGGCAGAGAGAAACAAAAGGAAGACCAACCGACTGCTAGAGCATATTGAGCAAAATACGGATCGTCAGCCTAGGAATGCTGGAGTGTCCCTCAATGACTTTGTGAAGCTGAATCCTCCAAAGTTCCATCACTCCGTCGATCCCCTCGACGCTGATGATTGGTTGTGCAGTATTTCACGTAAGATTCTCTGTGCAAATGTTTCTGAGGCCGACAAGGTGACCTTTGCGGCGTATTTTCTGGAAGGACCCGCCAATCTGTGGTGGGAGAACTTTGAGGCTATGCTTCCTGCTGAACCAGCAGCCCCATGGGCAGACTTTAGTGCAGCCTTCCGTCTGCACCATATTGTAGATGGCCTGATGGACAGAAAGAGAGAAGAGTTCTGTGCATTCACCCAAGGAAAGTTGACCGTGGATGCCTATAGCCGCGAGTTCAGTAACCTCGCCCGCTATGCAACAGAGGAGGTGTCTACTGATGCCAAGAAGCAAGCAAGATTCTGTAAAGGTCTGAGCCCTGAGCTTCGTCGTGATTTGTGCCTCCACGAGTGTACAAGCTTCCAAGCCCTGGTCAACAAGGCGATCAGTGCCGAGACTGGTCATACCGACTACGAAGCCACAAAGAAGCACTCCCGTGATTTTGGCTCGTCATCTGGTTCCGCGTTTCCAAAATGCAGGCTGTGGGTTCCAAACAGTTCTCTGCCGCCAAGATACACTCCGAGGCCATCCTACATGGCGCCTCAGACGAATCAGACCAACCCTCCAGCAAAAACCTATGGTGGTCCAGCTAGCAATGTTGCACCACGTGCCAACCAAGCGATCTGTTACAAGTGTCCTCAGAATGTGGGTGCCAAGCAACCCGGAAAGTCCGTCGGGCAAGGCAAGTCGGGCAAAGCTTACTATGTGAAGCCAACTCCTGCACGTGGCCATGTGAACTATGTTTCAGCAGAAGAAGCTGTAGAGGATCCCGACGTCATACTGGGTACGCTCCTTGTTAATCATCACCCGACGTCTGTTCTTTTTGAGACTGGGTCTTCTCATTCCTTCATTTCAGAAAGTTATGCACAGTTGCATAACATGTCTTTCTGTAATATGCCAATTCCATTGGTTGTCCAAACCCCTGGTAGTAAGTGGCAAACCTCTAGGATAACCTATGACAATGAAATTCTAGTAGACAGGCTAGTTTTTCTAGCCTCATTGATAGCCCTGAAATCTTCGGATATTAATATCATCTTGGGTATGGACTAGATGTCAGCTCACTATGCCAAGATTGATACTCATTCCGGAAATGTTCATCTTACCCATCCCTCGGGTGAGATAGTCAATGTCTCTACTCGAGTTGCCAAATGCCAACTCTATTCCCTTAATGCCAACCCTCTTCCGGAACTTGAAGACATTCCGGTAGTCCGTGACTTCCCAGATGTTTTTCCAGAGGAACTGCCAGGAATTCCACCTGACAGAGATGTAGGGTTCATGATAGATCTTGTTCCGGGAACTGTTCCAATAGCCAGAAGACCATATAAGATGGCACCCCTGGAGCTAGCCGAACTTAAGAAGCAACTAGATGAGGCCTTGAATAAATGTTTCATTCGTCCTAGCTCTTCTCCTTGGGCTTGCCCCGTCTTCTTCGTCAAGAAGAAGGATGGAACGGATCGGATGGTTGTAGATTATCGACCAGTGAATCTGGTCACCATAAAGAACAAGTATCCGCTCCCCAGGATCAACGACTTGTATGATCAGCTCGCTGGAGCCTCAGTCTTCTCAGAAATGGATTTGAGGTTGGGATACCATCAAATCAAGATCAAGAACGGGGACATTCCAAAAATGGCTTTTGTCACTCGTTATGGCCAATACGAGTACACCGTCATGTCCTTCGGTTTAACCAATGCCCCAGCCACCTTCTCTCGTTTCATGAATTCAATCTTCATGGAGTATTTGGATAAATTCGTCATGGTATACCTCGATGATATTCTCATCTACTCGAAGAACGAACAAGAACATGCCGAGCATCTAAGGCTGGTATTGATGAAACTTCGAGAGCATCGCCTTTATGCCAAGTTTTCAAAATGTGAATTTTGGTTACCAGAAGTGACCTATCTAGGTCACGTAATCTCTGGTAAGGGTATTGCTCTCAATCCCGAGAGAGTTCAAGCTGTCCTTGATTGGACTCAACCTGAATCGGTTAAGCAAGTTAGGAGTTTTCTTGGTCTAGCGAGCTATTGCCGCCGCTTTGTCGAGAATTTATCCAAGGTTGCAAAGCCTCTAACTGAACTCCTCAAGAAGGATAAAAAGTTCGAGTGGACACCACAGTGTGAGCATAGTTTTCAGGAACTGAAAAGACGCCTGACTTCCGCACTTGTGTTACTACCACCAAATTTTTTTGAGGACTTTGTTATCTATTGCGACGCCTCGCGACAAGGATTAGGTTGCATTCTCATGCAGGATCGTCATGTGATTGCATACGCATCTCGACAGTTGCGTCCACATGAGGATAATTATCCCACACATGATCTTCAGCTTGCAGCTGTAGTCCATGCACTAAAAACCTGGTGACATTACCTTCTTGGTAATCGTTGCGAAATATTCACTGATCACCAAAGTCTGAAATATATTTTCACCCAGCCGGATTTGAATCTCAGGCAAAGACGGTGGGTTGAGTTGATCTCGGTTTACGACTTAGCAATAACTTACACCCTGGGGAAGGCAAATGTTATGGCTGATGCACTAAGTCGTAAATCTTATTGTAACAATCTGATGCTACAACGAGGTCAACCACATCTCTAAGAGGAATTTTGGAAGTTAAATCTTCATATTGTTCCTCAAGGATTCCTTTCTACCCTGGTGGCGAAGCCTACCCTTAAGGATCAAATTATAGCTGGCCAGAAGCGTGATAAGGGTATATCACGGATCAAGGAGAATATTATTAGCGGAAACGCTAATGAATTCTCCATGAATGATCAAGGTGTTGTGTTCTTCCAGAATCGTCTAGCGGTTCCTAAGAATCCACATCTAAGGCAGTTAATCCTTAAGGAGGCTCATGATTCTCCTCTCACCATTCATCCCGGTAGTACTAAGATGTATCAGGACCTACGCCAGAGGTTTTGGTGGACCAGGATGAAGAGAGAAATTGCTGAGTTCGTTGCTAACTGCGACGTTTGTCGTCGAGTTAAGGCGAAACATCAAAGGCCTGCTGGCACCCTTCAACCTTTAGCTATTCCTGAATGGAAATGGGATAAGGTCAGTATGGATTTCATTACCGGATTTCCCAAGACCAAGAAAGGAAATAATGCTATCTTTGTGGTCATTGACCGTCTCTCCAAAGTAGCTCATTTTCTTCCTGTTCGTGAGAGTATAACAACTAGCCAGCTAGCACAGTTATATATCTCTCGAATAGTGTCTCTTCATGGTGTTCCTCTGGAGATTAACTCAGACCGTGGGAGTATCTTTACTTCTCGCTTCTGGGAAAGTTTTCAGAATGCCATGGGGACTCACTTATCTTTTAGCACTGCTTTCCATCCTCAATCAAGTGGTCAAGTAGAAAGAGTGAATCAAATCCTAGAAGATATGCTCTGAGCTTGTGTTATATTGTTCGGTATGAATTGGAGAAGTGCCTTCCATTCGCCGAATTTGCTTATAACAATAGTAGTCAATCAAGCTTGGGCAAAGCCCCTTTTGAAGTTCTCTATGGACGAAGATGTCGAACACCTCTTAATTGGTCAGAAACTGGAGAGAGGCAACTCTTTGGCCCGGATATGATCCAAGATGCAGAAGAGCAGGTTCGCATTATTCGTGAAAAGTTGAAAACAGCCCAGTCTCGTCAAAAGAGCCAATATGATCGTCATCATAAGGTTGTGACCTTTGAAGTTGACGAGAAGGCTTACCTTCGGGTTACACCTTTGAAGGGTACCCATCGATTCGGTATCAAGGGCAAGTTGGCTCCTCATTACATTGGTCCTTTTCGCATTCTTGCCAAACGAGGAGAAGTTGCCTACTAGTTGGAACTTCCTCCACATCTTTCCAAGGTTCATGATGTCTTCCACGTCTCGCAACTTAGGCGTTGCTTTTCGGATACTATCCGTGAAGTGGACCACGAAACGCTTGATCTCCAAGATAACCTTTCATACCGAGAATACCCTGTGCGTATTCTTGATCAAGATGAGTGTACCACTTGAGGTCGAAACCTCAAGTTTCTTAAAGTTCAATCGTCAAATCATTCTGAAAAGGAGGCAACATGGGAAAGACAGGATCATCTCCGACTTGAGTATCCCGCGTTATTCCCGACGACTTCTAAATCTCGGGAGGAGATTCTTTTGAGTGGGGGTGAGTTGTCACATCCGTGGAACCCTAACCAAAGTATAGCATTGTGCTCATATCTTCTTTGCATTGCATCCAAGAAAATTGCAACAAGATCAAAGCAAGTGGTGAAGCAAAACTCAAAAAAACCCTAGCAACTTCTCAATTTAAAGAAAATTCCAAACTTGTTAAAATCAATGAACCCAAAATGGCCTCAAGAAAAGTTTAACTTTTCTGATAATTCTTAAAAGAAAATAAGCAGTGAAGAAAACTATTTTCATAACACATTTGGCATTTTATTTAAATGCAAAAAGCCACTAGATTCAAGTTTTAATTTGAATTCAAAAACTATAAGTTTTCAAAAATGTTGAAAACTTCAGGAATGGTTGGATATATTCCAACTAATATTCTGGTGTGTTCAAAATAATTTTATAAACTATTTTGGAGCTGAAATAAATAGCAAATCAAAATAGTTAGTAAATCACAAAACAAAACAAGAAAAAAAAGGCAAAACTCCTACCTATCGTTTACCTGGCCCAGGCCCAGCTCCCGTGTCGTCTTCCTCCTCGCTAGTAGGAGCAGGAGGTGGCCGCCGCGACGCCCGGCGCCTCCACACAGCTCCCTGCTTGCCTGGACGTCCTGGTGCGCTGGCAAGACAGGGATAACCTCCCCGAGCACGGCCCTATCCATCCCCGCGACCCATTCCTCCCCTCTCCTCTCGGTTGCTCTGTTCCCCACTGCCTCCATTGACAGGAGCTCGAGCTCGAGCTGCCCGTGCCTTTAGCCACAGGATCTCCCCCCCCCCCCCCCCCGAGTGCTCCATTCACTCCGCCTCGACGAGCTGGTCATCCTTGCAGAAGCAGAAGATCCCCCGAGCCCTGCAACGCCCACGGCACCGTCGTCTTCAAGCTTTGGCCACCGGCGAGCTTCCTTCGATTCGTCGCCCATAGCGCCTCCCCGAGCCGTCTAAGCCTTCCACTGCACTCCCCGTGAGCTTGCACTCGTTTTCCCTCTTCTTCCCCTCGGTTTCGTGCCCCCTAGCCACTGGACCGACAAGCACGAGCTCCGGCCGTCGCCTCAGCTCGTCACCGGTGACCTCCGGTCCTTCCCAGCCCTCCCTGTGGCCAGTGTTGGATGAGGCCGAGCCTGGGGATCCTCCTAGTGCTCTCGGCTCTCGATCCCGAGCACTACAGCCATCTCCGGCGACTCTCCGGCAAAGATCCGCCGCGGATCTGGTCGCCACCGGTCAGTCTCCGGCACGGGATGACATGGCCTCGCTAATCCATGTTTAAAACGTTAAGCAGACACTGACCAGTGGGCCCAAGCCTAAGTCAAACGCAATCAGGGGCTGGTCAGCGCGGGATTATCCCTGTGAGGCTGACCAGTGGGTCCCCCCTGTCGGGTTTGACCTCATCAGGTCAGCCGACGGCTGACGCCATGATGACGTGGGCCTGACTCAATAAGTGGATTTTCTGATTTAAAAGAATTCCAGAAAATGCCCAAAACTTCTAAAAATCATAGAAATTAATATGTAACTCCAATGAAAATAATTTATATATGAAAAAGTATCAGAAAAATCCAAGGAATCTGAATATGTCATTTTCAAATATGTTTGAAAATGATAATGGACCAAACATGTAGAATAATGAATAGGTTAAATTTAATAAATGCTTTCGAGATGGAATTTGAAAATCATTTGAATTCCACTTCAAATGCTATGATCAAACATTGTTCAATCACAACGAGCAACTTAACATATCATTTCCATGCATGTTAAAAACAAGTTGATCTGAGCATCAGGTCCAATATATTAAAATGGTATTCGAGAATACCTCGTTTGAAGTGATAATTGAATCTGATTCAAATCAACCTCGAACATAATAAATGATAGCTACATTAGCATACAACCATGCATCTTCATGCCATGCTCATGCATCATTTTGTTGCATATGATTGTTATTGATTGATGTCATTCCTGTCGGTCGGCTCCGCCCCTTCGGATATTCAAATATCCGACTGACGGATATTGTCCCTCCTCTGAGCAACAAGGCAAGCAACCATTTTGATCATCCCGATAAATCCCATGTGTTTGCTCCTGCACTTATTTATTGCATTAGGATCTAATGCTTCAAATGCTTTTGCCATGTTAGTTGAACCCACTTCCTTTGCATGACCTGTCTTTGTCACAGTAAATAGCTGGACCTTGCAACCTAGCATGCATGGTAGATGCTTGAGCCATGATGTGCCTTATCCTGCTATGCATGTTATGCTTAGAGTTGTGTACGGTCTGTCATCTGGGAGATGAACAGAATTGTGAGAATGTGTTCAGTAAGTAAAGGTTGTGTGTTGAACCTGATTTGGTAAAGGTACCGGTGAAAGGCTATGTAGGAGTACATGGCGGGTTGTTTCATTGGAACCGTCCTTAGGAACTGAGTTCCGTGTATGTAATCCAAGACGAGATACTACCACATGCTGGGCCCTGAAATATGACCCCGCTCGACTTATTAATCGCCTAGTACTCGGTCCAGGAGTTGTAGGTAGTTTCTGGTGTTTATAGTCATGCTAGAGGCCGTGCATAGGGCTGACCTGAGAGGTGGGCTATGATGCGGTAGGCAGTAGCACGGTGTACCAAGTGGCACCCGGATGGTGGGCTTGGGAACCCTGCGCACATCATTTGGGGCCGTGGCGAAAACCTCGGCCGGACTTCCGTGCGGGTTACCCTCAGATAGGCAATAGACCTGGACTAAGTATTAGTGTGGTTAACGGTCGTGGCCGACTCCCTCATTGGGCTTCCGCTTGAAGGTTGCCGAGGTGCATGACGTGCACATGGCGATAAGTGGCGAGAGCGTGTGTGAAGAAGTACACCCCTGCAGGGTCATGATCTATTCGAATAGTCACGTCCGCGGATATGGACTACTTGGAGACATATGTTGTTCATAGATAACTTCAATGGCTACTCATAAAATTGTCAAGATAAGCGTGAGTGTCGTGGACGGCATTCCCGTATGGAGACAGAGTGATTCCACGATGGAGTATTGTTGTGGTGTTAGTGGACTCGTGTGCGAGAAATAAAGTTCTCAAAAGTTATTTTAAAATGCAAGTTGTCTAGCCACGAGTCAAATGCTGGCTTTCCGCATGAACCCCACAATTCCTTATTGATACATTGCATGAGTAGATAGTTATCCTAAAGTCTTGCTGAGTACTCTTGTAATCATGTTTGTTTAATAATTTGCCGTAGATGTTATTAATGACCCTAATGGAGGGTTCTACCTAGACATCGACGATGACGAGTAGCTGGTATCCCAGCTACGATCTGGCCCTAGGGTGGGTCTGTAGTATTGCTAAGCCATGTGCCTTCTAGTTTCATCTGTCTGTACTCAGACAACTTATCTACTTCCGCTGGCTTGTAACTTGAATGACTGTTATGATGGGTCGTGAGACCCCTACTGTTTAATATTATGTGTGAGGCTCTTCCGAGCCTTTTAAATAAAGCTTGTATGTTTATGGTTATGTTGTGATGCCATCGATGTATCTATACATATCAGTATGCCATGCGTACGTGTGTCGTACTTGATATGTATGGGGTTCGATTACCTAGCCGTAGGCTTTAGTAGCATTCCTTACAGGGAAATGCCCCTTTGTGATCCAATGAGCCATGGTAGTTTGCTACTGCTCCGGACACATTGGTTGACCGGCATGTGTCCTTCTTAGCTGATGTGCTTGTCCCCTTTGGGGAAATGTCACGCGATGTAATGGAGTCCTTGTAGCTTGCTACGACCCGTCTACATTCGCTGGTGACCGACACCTGCTTTTCTGGGTCATGTATGCCTATCCCTGTGCGGAACTACCACTTTGGTTTATGACTAGACATGTCGATCCGGGTTCTTTGTCATTGGATTGCTAGCGACACAATTGCATACGCGAGTCAAAAGGCGCAAACGGTCCCGGCTAAGGTAAGGCTGCAGCCGTGGGGTTAACCGTGCGTGAGACCGCAAAGAGATGCGATGTTTTACAGGCTGGATTCCTATGGCTTAGGATGGGGGTCCCGACAATATAAGAGCACAAACTCAAGAAGTCTTGAAGGAGACACCGGTGAGAATTAAAATGAATGAGGCAACCAAGCATGAATGGAGATACATGAGAATGAAGAGACCATGGGCCACGTGAGAGAAAACTAGAACAAGGCACCGGATAATCGAGAGACGAACGAAGAGACAACAATGGAGAAGAATTTGAGAATGAAAGCTGCAAGCTCAGAACGAACAAAATCTTCTGGATGATGGCCTTCGGAGGATCGAGAATGAAAACAACTCAGAAAAGCACCGGATAGCAAGAAAGAGATTACTCATGATTGGAAACAATTCAAGATGATGGCACAAAGATGAAAAGATGAATCTTCAAGAGAATGAACCAAGATTTGAGAGAAACACTCCTTCTGTCTTCAAAGCTGAAATGATGAGGAGAACACCACCAAGAATTAGTGAGACACTCCGAAATAATGAAGAATGAAAGGTTGAGCCAACGACAAGAATTAATTCAAATAGATCTTGAAGAAGTAATATGACTGATGGAACTCATTCTGACGTCACATTGAAAAAAGAATTAGAGAACACCGAAAAGATAAGAAGAGCCATATAAGATCGCGGGAAAGAACCTGTGGGTTATGGGCCCACTCGAAGGAATCACCGTTGAAACAATTACTAACAAAGAAAGATATTGCACTGGTACAAATGAAAACTTGATGAGGTTGGCACCTCAAAATAATTGAAAGAATTGAAAACAAGAAACTATTGGGATATCTTCAACACTCCGGATAGAAAAGAGAGGAACGAATAAACAACATAGGCTGATAAGAATTTCCAACATAGGAAAGAATTACAAGGATGAATAGGATATAATGATAATGGATAGCTTGAACTGAATTCACCGAAAAAGATGACAAGAATTAATAAATATGAACACGAAGCTCCTGAGAATCTTTACAACGGATCACCGGATAGGACACGGAAGAAAAGATAGCGGAAGCAACAATGAAAAGAAAACTCTTGGATGAAAATTGAATCACTGAAGAAAAGGGTGGGAGGGCGGGAAAAACAAAGAAAACTTGGGAAAGATGAGACAACTCCGGAAAGAAAAGAGATATTGATCTTGCAAAATTGGAGAGGATATAATTCGCTTGGAGAGAAACACACCGGGTGGAAAAGAATTAACATGACGACTCCGGTTGACAAGAATTGATAAGACAATTGATTGAGCAAAATAATTAGCACTCTCATATGAATATGAGAACACTGCTTAGAAAAGATGTGAAATCACCACTTGACATCAAAGCAACACGAATTACCATACTCCAACAAAACAAAGGGTGAGGCTTACGAAACAAGCCAGAACAAACTCATGAGAGAGATTTCCTTTCGATATTTTCGTGGACAGGACCACACGGGCTCAATCCTTACAGTACCCATCCTGTGCAAGGCAGTGCACACGACATATGAAGCGTCCCCGAGTCGTAGCAAGCTACAAGGACTCTTTAAGACACAACGAGAACTGCTGTAAGACGACCGTGGACAAACGAATCCACTAGATGTCGAACCCCAACCTAACATCATGTATTTGTTGGAAGATTGTCCTATAAGTAACTACTTGAATTCCCACCTATGAACTCCTGAAATATCTGGTCATGCAATCTGGTATATGGATACAAGGAGTAATATTTCACACAACTCCTATGCTAACCCGTCTAGTGTATAACATCCGTCAACACATAACCAGAATCTCGGAACTTCATCTACTACAGACCCTCGTGATCACAACGATACAAAGTATGGCAGTACTCTCGAACAATCTGCACCAGTACTGGGGACATCGGGGTTATCTCGCCACTACTAGTATTGAAGCAATTACGAACATCCTTCGTTCTGAGATACTATGAAATCTGAATGATAACGATGTGCTCGAGAATCCCCTGGAGCTCAACTCCCCGGAAGAAATCAAGTCAGACAGGAGGCACCAAGACAGAACTCCGTCACATCGGCATCATATAGATTCCAAAAATATCCGCGTGATCCTAAAAATTTTTTTTGAGTGAGAAGAGCAGTAGAATTAAAATTCCTAAGTCGTGAACCTCACCAGAGCATAGAAGAGGAGACAAAAAGAAACCTACTCTCTAATATAACTAAGACGCAAAATAGTTTTTCACTAGACTCGACTCGGCCAAGTTCGATCAATCAAGGGGGCTACTAGGTCGGTACTACTCTCATACCAACTTGTAACACCCAAGATGCGATCCTATCCTCAATTTGGCACGAGGGCCTCGTTAGGGATAGAAGCGCATCTCGTCGTTTCGCAAGAATGGATATCGTTACAAGTACATGTACTGGAAAAGAAGAGATATAAAGAATTGGCTTACACTCGCCACAAGCTACATCAGAGTCACATCAGTACAATACATAATCATCATGAATAAGAGCAGGGTCCTACTACGGACGAAAAAAACGAGAAAGAAGAACGACGTCCATCCTTGCTATCCCAGGCTGCCGGCCTCGAACCCATCCTAGATCGATGAAGAAGAAGAAGAAGAAGCAACTCCAAATGTACAATCAATGCGCTCGCGTCAAGTAATCTTTACATGTACCTGCAACTGGTGTTGTAGTAATTTGTGAGCCACAAGGGATCCATCAATCTCATTTCCAAAGGTATCAAGACTAGCAAAGCTTAATGGGTGAGGCAAGGTTAAGTGGTCAGGTTGCAGCAGCGGCTAAGCATATATGTGGTGGCTAAACTTACGAGTACAAGAAATAAGAGGGGGAAGAACTACGCATAGCGGACGTGAACTACTGTTGATCATATAAATGATCCTGAACACCTACCTGCGTCAGACATAACCCCACCGTGTCCTCGATTGGAGAAGGAACTCGCGAAAGAGACATTCACGGTTACACACTCTGTTGGCATATTTTAATTAAGTTAACTTCAAGTTATCTAGAACCAATGTTAAACAAAGTTTCCACGTTGCCACATAACTGCGGGCACGACTTTCCGAAAGATTTAACCCTGCAGGGGTGCTCCAACTAATCCGTCACAAATTACCACAAGACGCATAGAAATCCACGATCACGAAGCTCGCGAACTCGTCGGACTCCTTCGTGGAAAACCTCAACTCTGAGATTACCCAAAGCTTCACCAGAATCCCGATGCACAAGATATCTCGTCAAAGGTAAAACTAATCCAGGAAGGCCGCCCGACGTGTCAACGATCCCGATAGGAGCCGCGTATCTCGTTCTCAGGACACGATGGATAAGCTATGCGTACGGCGGCCTGATAGAAATCACCCAAGTTTCCGTGGGTTGGCCCCACACAGTGCTTTGTTTTGGACCAGCACCATCAGCACTGGCCCTCCCTGTAATATGTAAAATTACTCCTCGGGTTCATGACGCCCTATGCTTTCAGTTTTAACAAAATTATTATGTTGGGAAAATGTAGTACCAATGTTGGGCCTTGCCAGACCAACTTTAATCTAAAACGAATTATCAAGGGGGTCCCCATAACAACCCCGATCGTGTTAGGAGCGCTCAATTATGGACCATAACACCGGTAGCCGAAACTAAGGGGGCAACGGTGGAACAAAACACCAGGCTAGAAAGGCCGAGCCTTCCACCTTTTACCAAGTATATAGGTGCGTTAAATTAAATAACATTTAATAGGGTGATATAACAAGGAACCCATTTTATCACATGGAAGCAACTGACCTGCAACTAGCAACGCTAACACATGGTAAAGCAAGTGGTAACATAGCCAATCAGTGGTTTGCCAGGTTGTGAATAGGTTGAAGGTTTTCATGGCAATGTTGAGAGGCTGATATTTAACATGTGGTAGGCAACGAGACATAATCGATAGAAACAGTAATACTAGCATGGCAATGATAGTAATGGTATCTGGGGAAATGGTCATCTTGCCTGAGATCCCACTTGAAAGAAGAACGACTCCGTGAAGCAGACGAATCGATGTAGTCGAACGGGTCCTCACTTTCTGACACGCTTGCAGAACTCTATCGAGATGAAGGAAGCCGGAAACAGAATCAACACACGATATTCACCACGCATATGCATGACAAGATGCAATCCACATATGATGCATGATCAGCTGAACACATGCGAGTCACGGCATGTCAATCCACAACAACCAAATACTACACATTAAGTGAAGTTCAATATGCAACGAGTTGCATATTGACGAAACTCCACATACGAATTATTTAGTTCACTCTCGATTAGGTACACGACAATGTTAAATGTGGTTAAACATGGAAAGAGGTGAAGCGTAACTAAACTACCTATCTAGGCATTTTAAATGAGATCGGAAATGACATATAGCATCTCCGAAACGACCTCACATGTTAATTTACAATTCTGTCTAGATCTGAACTAACGTGTTTAAATAGTTGTTAAACAGCAAAACAAATAGGTTCACATTATTCTGCGTGTCGTTACAATCAATTTACACATAGAGAACATCTCCAACGGAGCTACGGTTAAAAAGATACGAGCATCGCAAGATATGATGGCATGAATGCAAAATGTGTGAACGATAGTCACGAGCACTTCAAAACATACAACCAACAAGATAATATGAAACTACACGAGATTCTAAGCAAGTTCCATATAGGACACGATCAAAACGGAGCAACGGATCAACAACTACGAGCTAAACAAGAAATCACTACAATCTGCCAAAATCAGCCACATAGCATATTCTACACCCCACAACTACGAGCTACACAAATCCTATATACTCAACCAAGGCATGACACGATAGAGGGCAAGAAGCACTACAACATACAACTAGCAACAACTAGCATGGAAGCATGGATCACTAGGAAAATAAGTCACAAAATGGCTTCTCACACACAGTTTCAGACTTAGTGAAAATAACAGTTTATGAAACTGCAGTTTTCGATCTCAAGGCATATTGACAGCAGCAAAACCATAAGCTACAGGACTCCAAATGGTATGAAAATTGACAGCATGCTAGAGAATCCCAAAGTCTACAACTAACTCCATTGCACCAACATCAAAAGAGCCACAGATCACAAGATAAACTCATGCAAAGACAGCAACAAAATATAACAGATCTCAGACTTAGAAATATTTCAGCATATCTAAACAACACTATTTCCTAGCAAGTAAAGAACAAGCAAACCACACCTAAACATGGATTTCTATTGCAACCAAAATTACGAGGGTCTAGACTAAACATCCAAGGGCATACCTCTTGTTGACAACTCCTTCATATCACGCACGAATAAAATCCAACAAAATAGACAAGAGGGCAACATGGCAAAATATCACGCACAGTAACTTGCTCTAAAGCTAAAACTAAATACACAGTTAAATCCTATGGATTTTTCTACCCCGAAAACATATATAACATGAGGGGTTGCACAACAATAATATCACCACAGGTATATGCGAGATAATGTCCTAAACACGGTATAGAAAACTAGCTACGAAATCCTACATGCAAAAATACCAACGACTACTCTAAAATACATGGTAAAGGGGTTCCTAAAACATGAACATTTAATCTACGGAGTTCTAGCAATCCGCACACGTGCGAAAAATAATTGCGGGGCACTTCCCTATTGGGACAGTATGCAAAACTAGGCATTCGGCATCTCAAACTAATTCTAACAATTATGCAAGATGCAAATTCGTAATCTACATGAAATTCTACATGAGGTACATATCTAAATCATCGCGATCCGACATACGGATTAAAAGTTACGGGCGTTTTAATATATCCCTATTCCCTAAAATAATTAAAATCGCACCGATAAATTAAAAAAAAAATGCCATGGGCCAAATTGGACATCAGGCCGAATCGGGCGTTGAGCGCAACATGCTATATGGTGCACAGGGCAAGAAAGGGGTTGACGGGGCGCTCACCTGCCTCTTGGGCCGGCCTGGACGGAGGAGGCCGATGGGCCTGCGCGGGGAGGAGCCGGGCTAGCCTGGCTCGGTGCTGGTCCAGCGGGAGAGGGCGAGGGCGAAGGTTGGAGAGCTCGGCCAGCCACAGAGCGAGGGGAGGCTGCGGCCCACTCACAGGGCAAGGCCCAGGCGCAGGAGGCGCAGACGTTCTCTTCCCGCACGCGCACAGGGAGCCGGCGGCGGGAGTTGACCGCGGCGTCTCGTCGGACCGGTGAAGGGGGGGCGCAGGCAGCGGGGGAAACCGGCGGATCCCGCCGGATCCGGCCGTGGGGACTCCGTTCCCGGTGGTGGCGGCTTGAAGCAGCACCGGGGCGAGGAGATCAGGAGCTCAGGACCTCGAGGTCCGGCCATGGCGCTGAGTACGTGCGGGGGAGAGAGAGAGTACTCAGAGATGGAGGGAGAAGAAGGAGATGAGGAGGAGAGGAGCATGCCGAGGTGCTCCGGCCTGGTTCCAGCGAGGAAGCGGCATCGGCACATCGGCGCATGCGGGCGAGGCTACACGGGGCTCCTGCTCGGGATGGGATGGGCTTACACTGCGGACACCCGGACGTGTCCGGTTTGACCGCAGACATGTCCGGTAGGTGGGGATTTGGGCGAATCTGAGCCCCAGATCTCAGATCCGAAGGCTAAGAAAGGCTATGGAGCTTAGGGCTGCGGGATTTGAAGGGTGTGGGCTAGCAGGTGGGGTTTTCTAGGGGGTGGCTGCAAAAATGACTAGGGGGAACCCTAGTGAAGTGAGAGAGGTCTCTCCATGCGGTGGTCTTATATAGGGTTGGGCTATGGTGGGGTGGACCTCGTCCGTCCGATCGCGATCCGACGACCACGAATGGAGGAAGTGGCTAGGTGGCACTAATGGGTGTGTAGATGGGCTATGACGAGAGGGAAACGGGCACCCGGCAATGAGATTTAAAACACCGAAAGACGTCCGACGATAGACCGAATACGGTGCCGCTGCGGTCGACCGTTCGGGTACCAGACGGACTCCGATTGCGACGAAATCTGGCAGGCGGCCTACCTATATTAAAATAAGACCGCACGTCAAATCTCAACCCAATCAGAGAAAGTTTTTCACACACTTTTAAAACACGGTTTTGACGATACCGCGGGCGCGTGCGTGTGTGGTCAGGCTCAGAACGGACAACGACGAGAACCGGCAACTAACAACGGATGCAAGTTTGAAAAATGGCGGCAATGGAGATGCCGATGCAATGCAGATGATGCGCATGATGCGATGATGATGCGACAAATTAAAATAATGACACGACAAAAACGGAATAGAAGGGGAATCTTCTGGAACATCGTCAGCGGGCTGTCAAATATAAGTTGTCCCTGATAATAGAGTTAGCCCAAATGGTTGGGAAGAACTCGTTGCCTTTTGGAAAAGTGAAGCAGGGAAGAAACGCAACCAACAAGGAAAACTAAACCGAAAAGAGATGGAACTATTGCATACACCAGGCAGCAAAAGTCATGCGCATGTTTCTCATGATATGGTATATATAAGTCTTACTTGCACAAATTATTTTGCACCATTTAAATATTATTCTGCTCTAAATACCTAAAAATGAGTGTAGCATAAGAATAATCGATATCCCCCTCATAGACATGAAGTGTTTATGGAAACACACATGTGCAAGAAGACTGGTGCCCCTTCAAGTGTTGGTGCAACAAATATGTTTGTAAGCATTTCAAGTATTTTATGCAACCTTTTTTGCTTTGAAGTTATTAGTTGAAGCAAATCTACATTATCAATGTGTTAATGAATCAGGTGTTATGCCTTTGCAGAAAAAGATAGAAGCTACGAAGAATGAGCGTCCCAAACTTTTGGAAAAAAATCAAGCAAGGTGACCTCTTCTCGCATGTACTTGGAAATGAGAGGAATGGGTATGTCAGGTGTGTAGGTCTAGGACCAAGTGTTGCAGATTTGGGCATGCCAGGAACTAGAAATCTGAAATCAATGAATATTGAAATGGCTGAGGAAGAAGCAAAACAAGCTTGACAAGCAAATGCAATTTTACATGAGCGTGTAGATCAAATCGAGACTGGTTTCCAATCAGTAGTTGCAAGTCTCAAGAGTGAATTTCTATAAATGAAGACATTGTTGTTACAATCAAATATTAGACAAAATGTTCAGTGCAGTCCACGGTATGACTTGTCTGAGAATTTGGTAGATGCAAATGAAGATGGATATGAAGGTCCATATGGATCCCTAGATGAAGATAGTATAGGATCTTCCACCAATAACCTTGAGGTGCGACGAGAGAAGGAAGCAACCATTTTACAAAAGAAGACTGAACGGTCACTCTTGCAAAAGAAGGCAGCAACATTCACTCAGGAAAAAATGTCCAATCCATCCCTATTCAACATGAGCTGCTGCAAGAGAAGAGAGCCACCATTTCCCAAAATAAGAAGACAACAATGCAACAAGGTAACGATGTGACACTTGAGCGCAACAAGATGGCAACATCCCTGCGGAAGGAAGTCTCGTTCATGCAAAAAAAAATCAGGTTAGATAAATTATCAGCGCGGGAAGATAAATTTATACTTTGCCTTTTCAGTTTTTATATGATGAAAAAGAATCACTTCTTCTTATCCCACTTCTTTTTTCATGATTCTTCAGCAAGGAAAGGATGTGATACTGTATAGTGTTTATCAGATCATCGTAGCCCTCTGGCAAAAGCTACCATTCTATCAATTGACCAGAGAGATGTGGTACGTGGCTAGAAGCTTGGCTCTAAATATTGTATGGTTGTCGTGAACTATCTGATTAAAATAGATGCTATTCTTCCTCGTGGTGTTGGGAACATGATAACCATGGGGCAAGCTCAAGGGCGATGTATCCCATGGCCTTACAAGCATGTAAGCTTAGGTTCACTTGCTAAATTTATGATGACTATCATGGTTGATTGCTTAATATTCTTTTGTTTCTATGTATGTAGTTGGAAGTGGACAAGTCGGTGGCAAATGCAACAAGCTAACGAGGTAATATACATCTTTCTCTTGCCTGAATATTTACATTGAGCGCACTTGATGTTCCTTTTAGTTAACTGAGTTAGTATTTTTAGAATACTACAATTTTATTTACTTTGACGTGTTTGGCTACACCCAAAAGCCTTGACATTAATACTACAATTTTATTTACTTTGACGTGTTTGGCTACACCCTGCATCTCTTTTTTTAAAAACAGATCTGTACATTTCTTATGCCTCCAAATGATAACAGCCAGCTAAAAAAGACCCCTGCACCACTTTTTCAGACTCATGAATGGACCGAGGTCACTCATCTAATCCTGAAATGTGCAATTTTTTGTAGGCTCTGATTTGTTCTTCTTATCTTCAACCATTTCTTTTTGGTTATAAATGCAAAATGTTGAAATGGATTGATGTTGTGTTAGTCTGATTTCCCCACATATGTTTTATTTGTAGAATACCAATACAATAGTCTAGAAAGGTGCATGTCTGTTTGTAGAGGGGCGACACTCATTTGTAAGAAAACTACACATCTATTTGTACAGGGGCTGATTAGGACCGCAAATTAAATACTCCAGGTCTGTTTGGACAGGGGTTGCCATTTGCTTCCTTTTAGATGGATCCTGGGCACAACAAAAATATGTCTTGGTGCAGGTGTTGATGCATCTCCTATTCCACTACCACTTGAACCGTTTAGTAGTGGCAGGCCCTGGGCAGTGTTGTTGACACTGCTTGATTTTTTTATCGAATACTACTAAGCTATATTCCTTCTTTTTTCCGGTTAAATCATGAACATACTAACTGTGGAAGGTCCGTTGCAGGTTTCCCAAAGATACACAACAAGTTGGAGGTTTCGAAGATATCGAAGACATTTAATTTTCTGCGCTGGAATGATAATGTAATATGTTTGTTTTTGAACATAGAGACTAACCCTGCTCATTTTGGAACAACCACTTTATGGCCACTTCCCTTTTGTGGGACAAGTTCATTTTGATTATGTGACACATGTAGAAACATATATGTACTCTTTATATATATTTGCTATATGTTTATTGGATGCGGATTAAGATTCCTGTGAGGCATATATGTAAACTCTTATTAAAGTGTATGCATAAATTCTGTGATATGGGCCGATTGCCTAAAATATTGTGAATGAATATTAAATTAGACATTGTGAATTGTTATTAAATTATAGATATAAGATGTCCAAATTGAAATCAATGTGAGGGCATAAAAACTGCGGGGACAACGTGTTTATAGAGGCAGTAATATTGCGTGTAACTGAAACTATGTTGGCCTAACAAACCTGCCGGGAGAACACTAACAGCCGACAGATATGTAGGTCCCGGCAGGAGAACTGCCGGAAGAAGTAATCCCCGGCAGCCATTCGCGTGGCAGTTCTATCTACCGGGAGAACCACTGTCCCGGCAGTAAAACTACCCTTTTAAGAGATTTCTCCAAACAGTTTAATTGTCATCACATGAGTGTTGTGCTGTAGTGAATGGGCGCACCCGCCCCCACCCCCACTGCGCGGGCTGGTCCATCTAGACTTTCTTTCTTTCGTTTTAAACTAGTGCGAACAAGAGGAGAGAGGTGGGTTTCGAACACAAAACCTTCTCGTGCAGTGCTAGCTATATTATCCAACTCGGCCACTCACAACTATGTGATTAGTTATGACCTTTTCATTCTTTAGTCTTCTTCGTTTTCCTTTTTTTCCTTTTATTTTTTGTTTTCATTTAGTATTACTTTTATTTTTTTGAGTTATTCATTTTCACGATGTTTTTTGAAAAGCAACAATTTTTTTTCAAATTTGATGAAATTTCTCAAAACTTATGAGTTTTTTTTCAAACTGTGAACACTTTGCAAAATCAGTGAACTTTTTCCAAAATATATAAACCTTTTTCTAAGTCAGTGAACTTTTTTTGACTTTAACAAAAAAATTCTGAATTGATGAACTTTTTCCAAATCTGTGAGTTTTTTTTTCAAATTCGATGAACTTTTTCTTTCAGATATTTTTTGAGTTTCTGAATATATTTTCCCGTGAAATCAGTTTTGATTTCATAATCTTTTGATGAGAAGTTTGGTTTCCTTTTTGCATTTCTACTTATATTTTCAAATCAACTAGTCAACGGCGACTAGTTAAATTACGCTCAAGTGACGAGGGACCGAGGGCTCTCTTTACATGGACAGCCCAGTGCAGCGGTGCAGTATGGGCCCGTTTCTCCAAGGGCGTTTAAGACACTACCTGGAGTTCCCCTTACCCGAGAAGTCCTATTCAAAAAACCAGGAGCGCGTGCACGATCGCGCCCTTCTGCGTCGGCCCATTCGCGGGCTAGGGCACCCGCTTTTTTCCCAATAATTCAGGATATCAAAAATTTCTAAAACTCCAAAACTTGCGAATTATTTAAAGAATACATGATTCCCAAAATGTTCATGATTTAAAAAATGTGTTCCAGAATTCAAAAAATGTTCATGGTTTCAGAGAATATTCATAAAATTGGAAAAAATCTTCATAAAAATAGAAAATATTCCCGATTTCATAAAACATTCACGATTGAAGGCGAATGTTCACGAATTTGAAAAATATTTTTACGAGATTAAAAGATGCCGACAACTCTGAAAATATTGTGCGTGAATTTAAAAAAATGTTCATGATTAAGAAAATGTTCATGACTTCAAAACAATTTCATGAATTCGAGTTTATTTTCACTATCTAAGATAATGTTAACGAATTTGTAGAAGTGTTCATAGAATTGTAAAAGTATTCGTAATTTCAGAAAATGTTCACAGTTTCAAAAGATGTTCACAAATTTGAAAGATGTTTGCAAATTGAAAAATAAAGAGAAAGAAAGTTAGAAAATAAAAAAATACGGAAAATATAAAACAAAAATAAAAACAGAAGAAGAATAAGATAATGGAAAAAACTTAGAATTCGCTGGACCATACAAACACCCAGTGAGTGTATTGGGTACGCGCCAAGTCGCTCGCAGGCGGGAGCTCCTACCTGCCGCTCGTTACGGCAGGAAGTCCCGAGCCGCAGAGGGGGGGCGCCCCGACTGGGTGAGTCCACGAAGATCGCGAGCGGCAGTGAAGACGCACTGTAGCACAAAAACTAATTTCATATATCTGGATTCAAACCTTCAATCAAAGCTTACACATGACATTCTACTACCAGTTGCCCTAACGGTTGTTACTAATCAATTGAAATCCCACAACCATAAAGAACAAACACGAAGAGGACATCCGAACTATTATTGAAAATTCAAAAAAAAAAGCCGAGTGTTTTGTGGAACGAAACACTTTCCAAATTCGTGACCAAAATTTGGACAACTGAAACATTTCGAAAAAACAGAAACATTTTTTTGAAACAGGATTTTTATTTCAAATTCCAAAATAATATTTGAAGGCACGAACATATTTTGAATTTCTCGAATAAAAGTTTAAATCTTGAACATTATTTCAATTTTGTGAAGAATATTTGAAACCGGAACATTTTTTAAACTCCTAAAAAAAATGAAAACGTCAACATTTTCTAAATTTAGGAACAAATTTTGAAATTCCCATGAAAATTGGGAAAAATCAAACATATTTTGAAGCTTTGAACTTATTATGTAAAATAGCAATTTTTTTAAAATAATCAGAAGAATTTCTGAAAATCCCAAACATTTCTTAGAAATCCAGAACATTTTTTGGAAAAGCAAAAACTTTTTTCGAATTTGAAGAGCAAAATTTTAAATTCTGCACATTTCTCGAAAATCTAAAACATTTTTTAAA
The DNA here is from genome assembly GCF_904849725.1 of Hordeum vulgare subsp. vulgare. Lineage (NCBI taxonomy): Eukaryota > Viridiplantae > Streptophyta > Magnoliopsida > Poales > Poaceae > Hordeum > Hordeum vulgare. The sequence goes on along the minus strand of NC_058523.1, from coordinate 425,055,929 downwards.
AATCCAAAAAATCTTTTGAAAATTCACAATATTTTAAAAAACGTGTTTTTTGTTTTTTCTATCACAAAAGGCACAGTTTTCTTGGTCCGTTTTTTTTAGGATATTTTTTCTTTAAAACCTATCAACATCGGATCTAGTTTGTAAGATCTCAGCGCAAGAAATCCAACGGTAAAAACGGTTCAAGATTTACGCGCGTGATTTAAAGAATAAAACATTTAAAAAATACGAATCTACGGAAAAATGAAAAACTTCGAGATTGCGAAAAGTGGCACGCAAGCAGTGCGCCACTTGTCACAATCTGAAGAGGTAGAAGTGATCTTTGAAAAGAGTACTGATTTCGCCTATCCGCTTGCTCGCATGTTCCATCGATTGACCATGGAGCAGTTTCAGTCGTTAACCGGTGGTCGCATGTTCCATGTGTTGGCCATGGACTGGTTTGATTTGATTGGTTGACTGGTAGACCGTTTACTTTCGAAAAGGACCCAAAAAAATACACCAAAAATGAATTGAAAACGAGAATTTAAACAAAAATTCATGAAATTAGGAAAAGTTCATAAAAATAAAAAGGTTTGCGATTATGGGGAAAGTTCACGATTTTAAAAAAAATCTGGAATTGCGAAAAGTTTGTTGGGATGGAAAGAGTTCACGACTTTACCGTTGATCTTCTAAAAAAAGTTCATGGGTTTTAAAAAGTTCACAAGTGAAATAAATGTAAATCTGAAAACAAATACATGAATTTGGAAAAAGTTCACAATTTTGAGGTATATTTTTGCCATTTTTTAAAATTGTGAATTTCAAAATTCCTCAAAATTTAGGGAATAATCACGAATTTAACCAATAAACATTAACAATTTCTTTAAATAGATTGCAAATTTGAGAAAATGTACACAACTAAAAGCTCACACATTTGAAAAAGATCATGTACTAGGAAAATAAAAGAAATGAAAAGAAGTAAGATTTTTTTTGTCAAAACGTAGGCACTTTAAGAAAATGCAAGGAAAAAAACATGGATAGAAGAAAAAAAGAAAAACAAAGCAAAAGATTCCCAAAACCAGCCCAACAAGATTTTGGGAACTTCCCAAACCCAGGCCCGGGAGCTTCTTGCTCGTACATGAGATGGTAGTGTGGGCCGTTCAAAATGTACATAGGGAGAGGCGTTTACACATTTTACCAATTGAAGTGTAAACGGCACAGCTGGCGCCAAAGATGATTTGGAAATATTAACAAATTTAAAAACTATCTGCAATGTGAAGGAAAGTTCACAGATTTGAGAATATCATGAAATTAAATAAAAGCACTTATTTAGAAATGAAAAACTCAAAAAGGAAAATGAACAAGAAAAAAAGGGAAAAGGAGATGAAAAAAAACAAGTATAAAACTTCAACAAAGAGGAAAATAGAAATAAAAAAGAAGATATTGGGCCACAACCCACTTAGATCTAGCGAACATGGTGCTTATTGATCATTTGATCCACTTTATTCTGCTTGGACCAAAATGCCCACTTTATATAGTAATTTATAAAATGCCCCATCTTTACATAGCCTCTAGATAAAATATTGCATATAAAAAATAAGCATATATTGTTAATTAGCTGTTGGAATTAGTGAACTCAAAGTAGAAATTTTCCTTTGAATGAAATCAACAAATAAACGAAGCCACACACAACTTAGTCTGGTATGAACTCCACTCCATTCTTATCTACTCTCGTAGAAATATATTCTCGATAGTCATACATGACTTTGTTGGAAAGATGAGTCGGTGTAGATCATACTTGGAATCCCTCGGACCATCGATAAATGATCCCTCGAACGTAAGACCGAAAGCACAACTTCTCCATAGATTGCAAGCATACCGTCTTCATGATCCAGCAGCGCTTCGCCATCAAACCATCGTTGTAGATCATACTTGGAGTCCCTCGGATCGTCTATGAACGACCCCTCGAACGTAAGACCGAAAGCACGACCTTTCCACATATTACAAGTGCAAGATCTTCCCGATCCGGCAGCGTTTCACCGTCCAGAGTGCTACTCGTCGCCGAAGAATTGGAGGGAGGAGATTAGAACCACATTGGGCATCTAATTATGAGGATTAGAGGATCTAGATTTAGCTCTAATTAGATCAATTAGGATCAAGTAGAACTAGAACTAGAGAACTATAGGAGTCCTCAAAAACTTGTGTATCCAAAGGGCCAAAATCTTCAAGTGTATATAGGTTGGAGGGAGGGGAGAGGGGGTGCCACAAGGGATCGGAAACCCTCCCATTTAGGTAGCCAAGGAGGGGGAAATCCCCTCCACTTCGGCCTCCCCTTTTCTTCTACAAGGAGGAAGGGGGCGCCTCCACCTATTGGGCCCATGTGGCCCAACTCCCTTACCATCACTTGGTCTTTTAACACTCGTTGAAAAATATAAAATTCTCATAACAATTATGCTTTTGTTATTAATTTAACATCTCCGGAAACATTTTCTACATCTATACTATTTATCGGTAATACGTGGTATTGCTCGATAAATTACGAAACCCTTTCGGTGACCCTGAAACGCTTTTGGTTCCAGTCAAAACTATTAATATTAATGAAACAATTTCACAATTATTACCTCGTTACTCCCGTCCTATAAACACTCGACAGATCATGATTACCTTAAGCTTGTGACCCTGTAGGTTCGGTAATACATAGACATGACCGAAACCTCTTTCTTCAACGACCAATATCGGAACCGTGGACGTCCATATTAATCCTTATGAGTTCACGAATGACATTCAAGTGAACCTTTGCTTATCATGTGTTATTCCCTTTGCTTAGTGATAAAATACAAAATCTGAGGTGAGATGTATAAGTATCCTCTTGAGTCATACACATGCTAAATGTACCATTCTCCTCGCAACAAGTTTTGTTCATTTTTCTCGTTGAAGCATTCCGGGATAACGGTGACATAGTCATGTGTGTCTCGCCATATGATGATGGATATTACCACACCGAGAGGGCCATAAGAATATCTCTCCATCATCATAGAAGCAAATCCCACTCTTGAGCTATCTGGTCCCTTGTCATAGTTTCCGATGAGCCCGTAAGTTATCGTTATGATCATCCTATTACAAATGACGTTTGAGCAACCCCAAAGTCCATCGTACAGTAAGAAGAAACTATGATACTCTCATGGTAGGAGGAACTTAAGCATATGTTAATTCTTCATGTTATAACAATTGACTTGTGACGATACGATCTCAAAGGATAACAAACAAGTTTTGGTCAATTCAGTATGATCGTTCTTCTAACGTAATATTCTCGAAGTTGTTTTACGACTATCGTTACACTTAACAATATCCTAAGATCCAAAAACATGACCACCAACAACACTTGAGCTAATCTTAGAGGCGAGACCAGGAATACTATTTTACCGATCATCATCCAACACGTGCATATGAGTTTTCTACTGAATCTCACATTCCAAGATCATATTAGTTATAGCATGGAATATGAACTCTTTATTGTAAACATGGAAATATAATAATACAGTATTTGTGCCTCTAGGGTATAGTTCGATCATATTCTCCATTGTAAGTCTTCAAAGATGTGCCCCACCTTGAATATAAACTAGAAGGAGGAGGTTGTTGGGGAACGTTGCATGGGAAACAAAAAATTTCCTACGCACACGAAGACCTATCATGGTGTTGTCCATCTACGTACCCTTGTAGATCACATAGCAGGAAGCGTTAAGAAATGCGGTTGATGTAGTGGAATGTCTTCACATCCCTCGATCAGCCCCATGAACCGTCCCGCGATCCGTCCCACGATCCGTTCCGATCTAGTGCCGAACGGACGGCACCTCCGCGTTCACCACACGTACAACTCGACGATGATCTCGGCCTTCTTGATCCAGCAAGGAAGACGGAGAAGTAGATGAGTTCTCCGGCAGCGTGACGACGCTCCGGTGGTGGTGACGGTCTACTCCTGCAGGGCTCCGCCCGAGCTCCGCAGAAATACGATCTAGAGGAAGAATTATGGTGTCTAGATCTGAGTTGCACGTGGCAAAAGTTGTCTCAAATCAGCCCTAAATCACCACTATATATTGGAGGGAGGGTAAGGAGTCTTGCCTTGAGGACCAAGTCCCCAAGGGGGCGCTTGCCAGGAGGAGAGTAGGATTCCTACTCCAATCCTACTCCAAATAGGATTGGAAAGTGGAGTCCTTCTCTTCCTTCCCACCTCCCTTTTTTTTTTCCTTTCTTTGGTTTTCTTATTATGGAGCCAAGGCCCTCTTTGGCTGTCCCACCAGCCCACTAAGGGCTAATGCGCCACCCCTAGGGCCATTGGGGTTCCCCCGGGTGGGTTGCCCCCTCCCGGTGAACTTTCGGAACCCATTCGTCACTCCTGGTACATTCCCGGCAATGCCCGAAAACCTTCAGGTAACCAAAACAAGCCATCCTATATATCAATCTTCGTTTCTGGACCATTCCTGAAACCCTCGTGACGTCCGTGATCTCATCCGGATCTTCGAACAACATTCGGTAACCACACATATAACTCAACTATACTAAAACATCGCCGAACCTTAACTGTGCAGACCCTGCGGGTTCGAGAACTATGTAGACATGCCCCGAGGTACTCCTCGGTCAATATGCAATAGCGGGACCTACATGCCCATATTGGATGCTACATATTCTCCGAAGATCTTATCGGTTGAACCTCAGTGTCAAGGATTCATATAATCATGTATGTCATTCCCTTTGTCCTTCGGTATGTTACCTGCCCGAGATTCGATCGTCGGTATCCGCATACCTATTTAAATCTCGTCACCGGCAAGTCTCTTTACTCGTTCTGTAGTACAAGATCCCGTGACTTACACTTAGTCACATTGCTTGCAAGGCTTGTGTGTGATGTTGTATTATCGAGTGGGCCCTGAGATACCTCTCCGTCACACGGAGTGACAAATCTCAGTCTTGATCCATACTAACTCAACGGACACCTTCGGAGATACTTGTAGAGCACCTTTATAGTCACTCAGTTACGTTGCGACGTTTGATGCACACAAGGTATTCCTCTGGTGCCATGAGTTATACGATCTCATGGTCATAGGAATAAATACTTGACACGCAGAAAACAATAGCAATAAAATGACACGATCAATATGCTACATATATAATTTGGGTCTTGTCCATCACATGATTCTCCTAATTATGTGATCCCGTTATCAAGTGACAACACTTGCCTATGGCCAGGAAACCTTGACCATCTTTGATCAACGAACTAGTCAACTAGAGGCTCACTAGGGACAGTGTGTTGTCTATGTATCCACTCATGTATTTGAGTTTCCACTCAATACAATTCTAGCATGGATAATAAACGATTATTATGAAGAAAGAAATATAATAATAACTAATTTATTATTACCTCTAGGGCATATTTCCAACAGTCTCCCACTTGCACTAGAGTCAATAATCTAGTTCACATCACCATGTGATTTTAACGAATCCAACACCCATATAGTTCTGGGGTCTGATCACGTCTTGCTCGTGAGAGAGGTTTTAGTCAATGGTTCTGAATCTTTCAGATTCGTGCGTGCTTTACAAATCTTTATGTCATCTTATAGATGCTGCTACTACGTGCTATTCAGAAATATTCGAAATATCTACTCTACTATACGAATCTATTTTACTACTCATAGTTATTCGGATTAGTGTCAAAGCTTGCATCAACGTAACCCTTTATGACGAACTCTTTAACCACCTCCATAATCATGAAAAACAAATCCTTAGTCCATTAGTTACCCAGGATAACTCTGACCGTTGTTTAGTGTTTCAATCCTGGATCACTCTCTGTACCTCTTAACAGACTTGCGGCAAGGCACACATCAGGTGCGGTACACATCATGGCATACTATAGAGTCTACGGCTATGGCATAGGGGACGACCTTCGTCCTTTCTCTTTCTTCTGCCGTGGTCGGTCTTTTGAGTCTTACTCAAATTCACACCTTACAACACATCCAAGAACTCCTTCTTTGCTGATCTATTTTGAACTCCTTCAAAAACTGTCAAGGCATGCATTTCTTTTGAAATTTCTATTTAGCATTTTGATCTATCTCCATAGATCTTGATGCTCAGTGTTCAAGTAGCTCTATCCAGGTCTTCCTTTGAAAAACTCCTTTGAAACAACCTTTATGCTTTATAGAAATTCTACATTACTTCCGATCAACAATATGTCAACCACATATACTTATCAGAAATTCTATAGTGCTCCTCACTTCTTTGGAAATACAAGTTTCTCATAAACCTTGTATGAACCCAAATGCTTTGATCATCTCATCAAAGCGTATATTCCAACTCCGAGATGCTTGCACCAGTCCATAGAAGGATCGCTGGAGCTTGTATACTTGTTAGCATCCTTAGGATCGACAAAACCTTCTGGTTGTATCACATATAACCTTTCCTCAAGTAAACCGTCGAGGAAACAAAGTTTTGACATCCTATGTGCAAGATTTCATAAATAATGTAGCAACTACTAACAGACTTTTAGCATCGCTACGAGTGAGAAAGTCTCATCATAGTCAACTCTTTGATCTTGTCGGAAACATCTTTGCGACAAGTCAAGCTTTTCTTAATGGTGACTTTTCACCATCATCGTCTGTCGTCCTTTCAAAGATCCATCTTTACTTTACTAGTCTTACTACCATCAAGTAGTTCTTCCAAAGTCTACACTTTGTCTTCATACATGGATCCTCTATCAGATTTCATGGCCTCCAGCCATTTGTCGGAATCCAGGCCCACCATCGCTTCTCCATAGCTCGTAGGTTCATTGTTGTTCAACAACATGACCTCCAAAACAGGTTTACCGTACCACTATGTAGTAGTACTCGACCTTGTCAACCTACGAGGTTTGTAGTAACTTGATCCGAACCTCAATGATCACCATCATCAGTTTCCACTTCAATTGGTGTAGGTGCCAGAGGAACATCTTCCTGCGCCCTGCTACGCACTGGTTGAAGTGACGGTTCACTAACCTCATCAAGTTCCACCACCCTCCCACTCAATTCTTTCGAGAGAAACCTTTCCTCGAGAAAGGACACATTTCTAGAAACAAACACTTTGCTTCGGGATCTGAGATAGGAGATGTATCCAACTGTTTTGGATATCCTATGAAGATGCATTTATCCGCTTTGGGTTTGAGCTTATCAAACATAAACCTTTTCACATAAGCTTCGCAGCTCCAAATTTTTAAGAAACGACAGCTTAGGTTTCTCCAAACCATATTCTGTACCGTGTCATCTCAACGGAAATACGTGGTGCCCTATTTAAAGTGAATGCGGTTGTCTCAAGTGCATAACCCATAAACGATAGTGGCAATTCGATAAGAGACATCATAGTATGCACCATATCAAATTGGGCGTGGCTATGATGTTTAGACACATCATCACACTATGGTGTTCTAGGTGGCATGAACTGCGAAACAATTTCCACATTGTCTTAACTGCGTACCAAAAACTCGTAACTCAGATATTCATCTCTATGATCATACTGTAGACAGTTTATCCTCTTGTCACAAGGATCTTCACTCTGAAATAGCTTTGAACTTTTCAATATTTCAGACTTGTGATTCATCAAGTAAATACTCCTGTATCTACTCAAATCGCCAGTGAAGTAAGAACATAACGATATCCACTGCGCACCTCAACACTCATTGGACTGCACACATCAAAATGCATTGCTTCCAAAAAGTCACTTTCTTGTTCCTATGTGGTATGATTTTGCATGTCTCAAGTGATTCAAAATCAAGTGAATCCAAACGATCCATCCGCATGGAGTTTCTTCATGCGTTTATACCAACAGGTATGGTTTGCATGTCTCAAATGTTTCAAAAATGAGTGAGTACAAAGATCCATCAGCATGGAGCTTCTTCTTGCACTTTACACCAACATGACTCAAGCGGCACTGTCACAAGTAAGTGGTAGTATCATTATTACTTTGTATCTTTTGGCACCAATATTATGAACATGTGTAACACTACGATCGAGATTCAATAAACCACTGAAGGTAATTATTCAAGCAAATAGAATAACTATTATTCCTTTTAATTGAATAATCGTTTTGCAATGAACACGATCCAATCATGTTCATGCTCAACGCAAACACCAAATAACAATTATTTAGGTTTAACACCAATCCTGATGATAGAGGGAGCGTGCGATGTTTGATCACATCAACCTTGGAAACACTTCCAACACTTATCGTCACCTCATCTTTAGCTAGTCTCCGTTTATTCCGTAGCTTTTATTTCGAGTTAGTAATCACTTAGTGATCGAACAGGTATCTAATACCCTCGTGCTACTAGGAGTACTAGTAAAGTACACATCAATGTCATGTATATCAAATATACATCTGTCGACTTTGCCAGCCTTCTTAGCTACCATGTATCTAGGGCAGCTCCGCCTTAGTGACCGTTCCCCTCATAACAGAAGCACTTAGTCTCGGGTTTGGGTTCAATCTTGGGTTTCTTCATTAGAGCAGCAATTGGTTTGCCGTTTCATGAAGTATCCCTTCTAGCCCTTGCCCTTCTTGAAACTAGTGGTTTTACTAACCATCAACAATTGATGCTCCTTCTTGATTTCTACTTTCACAGTGTCAAACATTGCGAATCGCTCAAGGATCATCATATCTATCCTTGATATGTTATAGTTCATCACGAAGCTCTAGCAACTTAGTGGCAGTAACTTTGGAGAACCATCACTATCTCATGTGGAAGATTAAATCCCACTTGATTCAAGCGATTGTTGTACTCAGACAATCTGAGAACATGCTCAACGATTTGAGATTTTCTCCTTTACTTTCTAGGCAAAGAATCTTGTTGGAGGTCACATACCTCTTAACAAGGGCACGATCATGAAATCTCAATTTCATCTCTTAGAACATCTCATATGTTCCGCGACGTTTGAAAACGTCTTCGGCGCCTTGCTTCTAAGCTATTAAGTATTATGCACTGAACTATCACGTAGTCATCAAAAACGTGTATTTCATATGTTCGCAACATCCACAAACGACGCTCGAGGTGCAGCACACCGAGTAGTGCATTGATGACATAAGCCTTCTGCGCAGCAATGAGGACAATCCTCAGTTTTACGGACTCAGTCCACAAAGTTGCTACTATCAACTTTCAACTAAATTTTCTCTACAAACATATAAAAACAGTAGAGCTATAGCACAAGCTACATCATAATTTGCAAAGACCATTAGACTATGTTCATGATAATTAGTTCAATTAATCATATTACTTAAGAACTCCCACTAAAAAATATATCTCTCTAGTCATTTGAGTGGTACATGATCCAAATCCACAAATTCAAGTCCGATCATCACGTGAGTTGAGAATAGTTTCAGTGGTAAGCATCTCTATGCTAATGATCTAAACTATACGATTCATGCTCGACCTTTCGGTCTCATGTGTTCCGAGGCCATGTCTGCACATGCTAGGCTCGTCAAGCTTAACCCGAGTGTTCCGCGTGTGCAACTGTTTTGCACGTGTTGTATGTGAACGTTGAGTCTATCACACCCGATCATCACGTGGTGTCTCGAAACGATGAACTGTAGCAACGGTGCACAGTCGGGGAGAACACAATTTCGTCTTGAAATTTTAGTGAGATATCACCTCATAATGCTACCGTCGTTCTAAGCAAAATAAGGTGCATAAAAGGATTAACATCACATGCAATTCATAAGTGACATGATATGGCCATCATCTTGTGCTTCTTGATCTCCATCACCAAAGCACCGGCACGATCTTCTTGTCACCGACGCTACACCATGATCTCCATCAACGTGTCGCCATCGAGGTTGTCGTGCTACATATGCTATTACTACTAAAGCTACGTCCTAGCAATATAGTAAACACATCTGCAAACACAAACGTTAGTTTAAAGACAACCCTATGGCTCGTGCCGGTTGCCATAGCATCGACGTGCAAGTCGATATTAACTATTACAACATGATCATCTCATACATCCAATATATCACATCACGTCATTGGCCATATCATATCACAAGCATACCCTGCAAAAACAAGTTAGGCGTTCTCTAATTTGTTGTTGCATGTTTTACGTGGCTGCTATGGGTATCTAGTATGATCGCATCTTACTTATGCAAAAACCACAACGGAGATGTGCAAATTTCTATTTAACCTCTCCAAGTACCGCCTCGGCCAAAACCAATCCAACTAAAGTTGAAGAAACCGACACCCGCCAGTCATATTTATGCAACGAGGTTGCATGTCAATCTATGAAACTAGTCTTTCGTGAGCGTACGAATAATGTCGGTCCGGGCCGCTTCAATCCAACAATATCGCTGAATCGAGAAAAGACTAAGGAGGGCAGCAAATCGAACATCACCGTCCACAAAACCCTTTGTGTTTTACTCGAGATAACATCTGCACATGAACCTAGCTCATGATGCCACTGTTGGGGAACGTTGCATGGCAAACAAAATTTTTCCTACGCACACAAAGACCTATCATGGTGATTGCTGCTGGCTATGCCTATAGGGATTTCCTTGGCAAATATGCAAAGGTTTCCCCTGCGGCCTTGGAGCCTTGCGTTGGTGTTCCCTTGAAGAGGAAAGGGTGTTGTAGCAGAGCGGCGGTAAGTATTTCCCTCAGTTTGAGAACCAAGGTATCAATCCAGTAGGAGGATCGCGTCTAGTCACAAGTACCCGCACAAACACCAAGAGCTTGCACCCAACGCTATGAAGGGGTTGTCAATCCCTTATAGATTGTTTGCAAACTGAGAACTGAAAGCAAAAATTAAACAAAGCAAAGTAAAAGTAAAAGCTTGAGATCATAGTTGTGAATAGACCCAGGGGCCGTAGTGTTCACTAGTGGCTTCTCTCATGAAAGCAAGTAGACGCTGGCTGAACAAATTACTGTCGAGCAATTTATAGAACCGCGCAAAGTCATGACGTTATCTATGGCAATGATCATACATATAGGCATCACGTCCAAAACAAGTAGACCGATACTTTCTGCATTTACTACTATTACTCCACACGTCGACCGCTATCCAACATGCATCTAGTGTATTGAGTTCATAAGAACAGAGTAACACCTTAAGCAAGATGACATGATGTAGATGGACAATCTCAAATCTATGATGAAAGCCCATCTTGTTACCCTTGATGGCAACAACACGATGCATGCCTTGCTGCCCCTTCTGCCACTGGGAAAGGTCACCACACGGTATGAACCCAAAACCAAGTACTTCTCCCATTGCAAGAATCATAGATCTAGTTGGCCAAACAAAACCCAAGACTCAGAGAGACTTACAAGGATATCAAATCATGCATATAAGAAATCAGCAAAGACTCAAATATAATTCATAGATAATCTGATCACAAATCCACAATTCATCGGATCTCGACAAACACACCGCCAAAGAGGGTTACATCGGATAAATCTCCATGAAGATCATGGGGAACTTTGTATTGAAGATCCAAGAGAGAGAAGAAGCCATCTAGCTACTAACTACGGACCCGTAGGTCTGAAGTAGACTACTCACGAGTCATTGGAGAGGCAATGATGTTGATGTAGAAGCCCTCCAGCTCCAAAGTCCCCTCCGACAGGGCACCGGGAAGGGTCTCCAGATGAGATCTCGCGGAAATAGAAGCTTGCGGCGGTGGAAAAGTGGTTTCGTGGACGCCCTTATTTTTTCTGGGATTTTAGGGAATATATAGGCCAAAGAGCTAGGGCAGGGGAGCTCCAGGGAGGCCACAAGCCTGGTAGCCGTGGGCCCCCTGGCCGCGGCTATAGGGCTTGTGGGCTCCCTGTGGGCCTCCTGCCTTGGCCCTCAAGTCCCCCGATCTTCTTCTGTTCTGGAAAAATTCATTTCGGGGATTTTATTCCGTTTGGACTCCGTTCCAAAATCAGATCTGAAAAGAGTCAAAAACAGAGAAAAAACAGGAACTGGCACTTGGCACTGAATTAGTAAGTTAGTCCCAAAAAAGATATAAAAGGTATATAAAACATCCAAAGTTGACAAGATAACATCATGAAACCATCAAAAATTATAGATACGTTTGAGACGTATCAAGAATCCCCAAGCTTAACTCCTGCTCGTCCTCGAGTAGGGAAGTGATAAAGAATGAATTTTTGATGCTTTCATGCTACCTAGCATAGGTGTCCTTTGTAACTCCTCTTATGTGACATGAATGTTCAGATCCGTTAGATTCAAAACAATAGTTTGCTATTGACGTGGAGACAATAATACTTCAAGCAAACTAGCAAGGTAATCATGAACTTTCAAAATAACAAGGCCAAAAGAAAGTTATCCCTACAAAATCATATAGTCTGTCTATGCTCTATCATCCTTGCACAACGAATTTAAATCATGCACAACCACGGTATTGGCCAAGTAATTGTTTTCACACCTTTACTTTCTCAAACTTTTTCAACTCTCATGCAATACATGAGCGTGAGCCATAGTTTTAGCACTATAAGTGGAATGGAGTGTGGTGGAGGTTGCAAGGCAAACAAGGAGAAGATGGTCACATTGACTAGGCATATCAATGAGCTATGGAGATGCTCATCAATAGATATCAATGTGAATGAGTAGGGATTGCCATACAAATGATGCACTAGAGCTAAGAGTATGTGAAAGCTCTTAAAGAAAACTGGTGGGTGTGCATTCAACTTGCTTGCTCACAAATACCTAAGGCAAATTTGAGGAAGCCCATCATTGGAATATACAAGCCAAGTTATATAATGAAAATTTCCCACTAGCTATATGGTGGTGACAAAACGAGAGACTCTCAATCATGAAGATCATGGTGCTTAATAAGTACAAGTGTGGAAAGATAGTAGCATTGTCCCTTCTCTCTTTTTCTCTCATTTTTTGGTGAGCTCTTTGGCCTTTTTTTTATTTTTTTTGTTGGCATTATTGGCCTGTTTTATTTCCTCACATGGGACAATGCTCCATCAATGATGATCATCACACTTACAACTAAAAACTTAGAGCAATGATGACTCTATATGGAATGCCTTCGGTAGTGTACCGTGACAATGATCTAGCATGGCATGGACATCAATGGAAACATCATGCTAGCTATCTTATGATCATGCAATGGCAATGTTGAAGCTGTGGCACATGTCATGGTGGTAGTTGCATGGCAATATATCTTGGAATGGCTTTGAAAATGTCGTAATAGGTAGGTATGGTGGCTGTTTTGAGGGAGGCTAATGGTGGTTTTATGCACCGGCGAAAGTTGCATGGCACTAAAGAAGATAGTGATGGTGGAAGGTGAAAGTGCATCTAAACCATGGACTCAACATTAGTCATGAAGAACTCATATACTTGTTGCAAAAGTTTTAGTAGTAATCGAAACAAAGCATTCAACGCATACTCCTAGGGGAAGGGTTGGTAGGTATAAACCATCGCACGATCCCGACCGCTACACAAAGGATGACAATCAATAAACTAATCATGCTCAAACTTCATCACATAGCGGTTCACCATATGTGCATGCTACGGGAGTCACTAACTTCAACACAAGTATTTCTAGATCCGCAACACCTTACTAGTATAACTTCAATATTACCACAGCCACAACTCAAAACTAATTGAGATGAATCAAACTTCTCTAACTACTCAATGCACATGAAGGTGGAAGTGTTCATATCCCTTTGGATAACTACCCCTTTTGAGACTACTTTCATAGCATAGATCAACTACCACGCCATGCACTTCCGTGCTCCAAAAGATAGAAGTGAAGCACAAAGAGCAAAATCAACTAGCTCAAAAGATATAAATGAAACACATGTGAGCTGAATTGTCTAACCAAAGGATATAAGTGAAGCTTGAAAAAATCACGGTGAGTGCATGTCTCTCTCTCTAGGTGTGCAGCAAGGAAGACTGTGACACCACAAAAATAAAAGACTCCTACGATACAAGACACTCCAAGCAAAACACATAACATGTGGTGAATAAAAATATAGCCCCAAGTAACGTTAGCGATGGATTGAAGACGAAAGAGGGGATGCCTTCTCGGGGCATCCCCAAGCTTAGGCTTTTTCGGCATCCTTGAATGAACTTGGGGTGCCTTGGGCATCCCCAAGCTTGAGCTCTTTCCACTCTTTATCTCTTTGTCCATAAGAACTTCACCCAAAACTTGAAAACTTCACAACACAAAACTTAAACAGAAACTCGTGATATCATTAGTATAAGAAAGAAAATCACCACTTCCTTAGGTACTGTAGAAAACTTAAATTCTACTTATGTTTATGTTGGGTTACTGTATTTTCAATCTTCCATGGCTAATACCCCCCGATACTATCCATAGTTTCATCAAAATAAGCAACCAACTCAACAAAAACAGAATTTGTTAACAGCAGACCAGTCTGTAGCAATCTGTATACTTCGTATACTTCTGGTACTTACAAAATTCTACAAAATTATGAAAGTCTGAAGAATTTTCGTAGAAATCAGCAGCAAAAAGAATCAACTCAAAAGCTCCCGCAGAAAAAATTGAAAATTCTTTTCGTGAGCAGAAAGTTTCTGTCTTTTCCAGCATGATCAAACGATCATCCCCAAGACTAATCATAACGGTTTCACTTGGCACAAACGCAAAAGAAACACAAAAAACACAATCATAACAGAATTATGAAAGTGTGGAAAACACAAAACAGAAATAAAATGGATAGATTCGTTGGGTTGCCTCCCAACAAGCGCTATTGTTTAACGCCCTTAGCTAGGCATTGATAAATTAATGATGCTCACACAAAAGACAAGAATTGAAGCACAACGAGAGCATCATAAAGCATGTGAAAATCACATCTAAGTCTAACATACTTCCTATGCATAGGCATTTTATAGGAAAACAGATTGTCAAGACAACCAATAGTTGCCATATGCAAGGAAGAAGAAAGAGACAATAGCAATCTCCACATAACGAGAGGTAATTTGGTAACATGAAAGTTTCTAGCACAATATTTTCCTCTCTCATAGCAATTACATGTGGGATCATAATCAAATTCAAAAAAATAGCTATCACAAAGGATATTGTTTTCATGATCCACATGCATGCAAAGTTGACGCTCTTCAAAAATAGTGGGATTATCATCAACTAAAGTCATGACTTCTCCAAACCCACTTTCAATATTATTGCAAATATCATTGCAACAAGTAGTGGACATAGAAAAACTAGCATGCCCAAGCTTAGGGTTTTGCATATTTTTAGCATGATTGTCATTAATAGAATTTATAATGAAATCATTGCAAGCATGCTTTTCATTCAAGGAGCCCTCGTGAATCATTTCATAAATTTCTTCATCACGATTTTCAGATTCACGCATCTCAAGAAAAACTCCATAGAGAAAGTCAAGTGCACTCAACTCACTAGCAATTGGTTCCACATAAGTGGTTATCTTAAAGAGATTAGCAAGTGGGTGAGGATCCATATCAATAGATTTTCAGCAAGCGAAGATGAAAGCATATTGAAGGTAAATAGCACACAAGCGAACAGAAAGCAAGCGAAAGAAAAGGGCGAACGAAAAAGGCAAATCTTTTTGTAATTTTTTGTTTTTCAGAAGTAGAGGAGAGGAAAACGAGAGGCAACTGGCAAACAAAGTAAATGCAAGAGATGAGTTCGCGACACTTACTTGGATAGATCTTGACTTGATCTCTACCTGGCAACGGCGCCAGAAATCGGCGTGTTGACGGGAGATTATTCTTGTCTTGATACTCCTCGGCAAGCGATCCTCCCCGGCAACGGTGCCAGAAATCCTTCTGCTGCTGGCTACGCATATAGGGATTTCCTTGGCAAATATGCAAAGGCTTCCCCCGCGGCCTTGGAGCCTTGCGTTGGTGTTCCCTTGAAGATGAAAGGGTAATGTAGCACAACGGCGGTAAGTATTTCCCTCATTTTGAGAACCAAGGTATCAATCCAGTAGGAGGATCGCGTCCAGTCACAAGTACCTGCACAAACACAAATAGCTTGCGCCCAACGATATGAAGGGGTTGTCAATCCCTTAAAGATTTTTTGCAAAGTGAGAACTGAAAGCAAAAAAGTAAACAAAGCAAAGTAAAAGTAAAAGCTTGAGATGATAGTTGTGAATAGACCGGGGGGCCGTAGTGTTCACTAGTGGCTTCTCTCATGAAAGCAAGTAGATGGTGGGTGAACGAATTACTGTCGAGCAATTGATAGAACCGCGCAAAGTCATGACGTTATCTATGGCAATGATCATACATATATGCATCACGTCCAAAACAAGTAGACCGATACTTTCTGCATCTACTACTATTAGTCCACACGTCGACCGCTATCCAGCATGGATCTAGTGTATTGAGTTCATAAGAACAGAGTAACGCCTTAAGCAAGATGACATGATGTAGATGGACAATCTCAAATCTATGATGAAAGCCCATCTTGTTACCCTTGATGTCAACAACACGATGCGTGCCTTGCTGCCCCTTCTGTCACTGGGAAAGGTCACCGCATGGTATGAACCCAAAACCAAGCACTTCTCCCATTGCAAGAATCATAGATCTAGTTGGCCAAACAAAACCCAAGACTCGGAGAGACTTACAAGGATATCAAATCATACATATAAGAAATCAGCAAAGACTCAATTATGATTCATAGATAATCTGATCACAAATCCACAATTCATCGGATCTCGACAAACACACTGCCAAAGAGGGTTACATCAGATAGATCTCCATGAAGATCATGGAGAACTTTGTATTGAAGATCCAAGAGAGAGAAGAAGCCATCTAGGTACTAACTATGGACCCGTAGGTCTGAAGTAGACTACTCACGAGTTATTGGAGAGGCAATGATGTTGATGTAGAAGCCCTCCAGCTCCAAAGTCCCCTCCGGCAGGGCACCGGGAAGGGTCTCCAGATGAGATCTCGCGGAAACAGAAGCTTGCGGCAACGGAAAAGTGGTTTCGTGGACACCCTTATTTTTCTGGGATTTTAGGGAATATATAGGCCAAAGAGCTAGGGCAGGGGAGCTCCAGGGAGGCCACAAGCTTGGTAGCCGTGGGCCCCCTGGCCGCGGCTACAGGGCTTGTGGGCTCCCTGTGGGCCTCCTGCCTTGGCCCTCAAGTCCCCCGATCTTCTTCTGTTCTGGAAAAAATCATTTCGGGGATTTTATTCCGTTTGGACCCCGTTCCAAAATCAGATCTGAAAAGAGTCAAAAACACAGAAAAAACAGGAACTGGCACTTGGCACTGAATTAATAAGTTAGTCCCAAAAAAGATATAAAGGTATATAAAACATCCAAAGTTGACAAGATAACAGCATGAAACCGGCAAAAATTATAGATACGTTTGAGATGTATCAGTGATGTCCATCTACGAGAGGAGATTTGGATCTACGTACCCTTGTAGATCGCACATCAAGAAGCGTTAAGAAACGCGGTTGATGTAGTGGAACGTCTTCACGTCCCTTGATCATCCCCACGAACCGTCCCGTGATCCGTCCCACGATTCGTTCCGATCTAGTGCCTAACGGACGGCACCTCCGCGTTCAGGACGCGTACGGCTCGAAGATGATCTCGGCCTTCTTGATCCAGCAAGCAAGACGGAGAAGTAGATGAGTTCTCCGGCAGCGTGATGACGCTCCGGTGGTGGTGACGATCTACTCCTGCAGGGCTCCGCCCGACCTTCGCAGAAATACGATCTAGAGGAAGAATTATGGTGTTTAGATCTGAGTTGCACGTGGCAAAAGTTGTCTCAAATCAGCCCTCACTATATATAGTAGGGAGGGGGAGGAGGCTTGCCTTGAGGACTGATAACCCACAAGTATAGGGGGTCGCAACGGTTTTCGAGGGTAGAGTATTCAACCCAAATTTGTTGATTTGACACAAGGGGAAGCCAAAGAATATTCTTGAGTATTAGCAGTTGAGTTGTCAATTCAACCACACCTGAAAGACTTAGTATCTGCAGCAAAGTATCAGTAGCAAAGTAGTGATAGCAACAATAGCAACGGTAATAGTAGCAGCAGTAACAGTAGTAGCGGCAAAGTAACTGTAAGGACCAGTAGGAAAAACTTGTAGGCATTGGATCGGTGATGGATAATTATGCCGGATGACATTCATCATGCAACAGTTATAACGCAGAGAGATATGTAACTAGTTCCAGTTCATCAATGTAATCTAGGCATGTATTCCGTATGTAGTCATACGTGCTTAGGGAAAAGAACTTGCATGACATCTATTGTCCATCCCTCCCGTGGCAGTGGGGTCCTAATAGAAACTACGGGATATTAAGGTTCTCCTTTTAATAGAGAACCGGAACAAAGCATTAACACTTAGTGAATACATGAACTCCTTATACTATGGTCATCTCAGGGAGTGGTTCCGGCTATTGTCACTCTGGGGTTGCCGGGTCATAACACATAGTAGGTGACTACAACTTTCAAGATAGGATCAAGATTACACATATATTGACGAGAACATAATAGGTTCATATCTGAAATCATGGCACTTGGGCCCTAGTGACAAGCATTAAGCATGGCAAAGTAGTAGCAACATCAATCTCAGAACATAGTGGATACTAGGGATCAATCCCCGTCAAAACTAACTCGATTACATGATAGATCTCATCCAACCCATCACCGTCCAGCAAGCCTAGGATGAGATTACTCACAAACGGTGAAGAGCATCATGGAATTGGTGATGAAGGAAGGTTGGTGCTGACGATGGCGACGATCTCCCCTCTCTGGAGCCCAGAACGGACTCCAGATCTGCCCTCCAGAGAAAGAACAGGAGGTGGCGGCGCCTTCGTATTGTAAAATGCGATGAACTCTTCTCCTTGATTTTTTCCGGACGAAAGGGACTAAATAGAGCTGGGATTGGAGGCGGTGGAGCTCCGAGGGCCCCACAAGCCTGCTAGGCGCGGCCAGGGGGCCGCGCTTGTGGGCTTGTGGGCTCCTCGCTCCACCCCTCCGGTTGATTCTTGCGCCAGTATTTTTTATATATTCCACAAAAAATCCTCGTAAATTTCCAGGTCATTCCGAGAACTTTTATTTCTGCGCAAAAACAACACCATGTCAATTCTGCTGAAAACAGCGTTAGTCCAGATTAGTTCCTTTCAAATGATGCAACTTAGAGCCCAAAACAAGGCAAAAGAGTTTGGAAAAGTAGATACGACGGAGACGTATCAACTCCCCAAGTTTAAAGCCTTGCTTGTCCTCAAGCAATTCAGTTGACAAACTACAAGAGACAAAAGAAAAACTTTTACAAACTCTGTTTGATCTTGTTGTTGCAATTATATCTAACTCATATCCAGAATTTCAGCAAGATCATAAGCTAACCACATAAGCAATGACATTTAGGTCTCAAGAGGAACTCATATGAATGGCATAATCAACTAGCGCACAATAATAATAAGTTTCAAATGTCAACACTTCAATCAAAACAATCATGAAGCAATATGAACATATGGTATCTTGCTAGCTCTTTCTGGGACCGCAAAACATAAATGCAGAGCACCTTCAAAGACCAAGGGCTGACTGAACGTTGTAATTCATGGCAAAGAAGATCCAGTCACAGTCATACTCAATAACAATTAAAATGAAAGCATAAAAATGACGGAGGTGCTCTCTAATTGGTGCTTTTTGAAAGAAGAGGATGACTCAACAGTAACATAAATAGACAGACCCTTCGCAGAGGGAAGCATTGATTTGTAGAGGTACCAGAGCTCAAGCTTTTAAAACAGAGATAATAATTTTGGATGGCATGCTTCCATTTTCAACGCGATGACCAAGAGTTTTCACTATCTTCCATGCTACACATACTATAGGCGGTTCCCAAACAGAAAAGTAAAGTTTTGACTCCCCCACCACCGATCAATCACACTCCACAACTAGCTAAATACTCAGGTGCCGTCCATACCAACAACAATCCACGGGGAGTTTTGTTTGTAATTATCTTTTCGATTTGAGCATGGAACTGGGCATTCCAATTACCGGCCCCTTTCTCGTGAATGATAGTGAATAAACACGTATGAAGGATAACATGCCTAGCATGTAAGATAGTGATCGCCCCTTGTCACCACGTGAGCGGTTCGGGCATGCAAAACAGATTATTTATTAAAGATTTAGAGAGTGGCACATGCAAATTTACTTGGAACGGCAGGTAGATACCGCATATAGGTAGGTATGGTGGACTCATATGAACAACTTTTGGGTTTATGGAAGTGGATGCACAAGCAGTATTCCTGCTTAGTACAAGTGAAGGCTAGCAAAAGACTGGGAAGCGACCAACTTGAGAACGACAATAGTTATCAATATGCATTGAGATTAACCTATCATTGAGTGCAAGCATGAGTAGGACATAAATCACCATGAACATGAATATCATAGAGGCTATGTTGATTTGTTTCAACTACATGCGTAAACATGCGCCAAGTCAAGCCACTTTAATCATTCAAAGGAGGATACCATCCTATCATACTACATCGTAATCATCTCGAAATTCATGTTGGCATCCAAGACAAACCATTATAAGCTCATAGCTAATTAAGCATGGCATCAGAAACTATGATCTCTAAGTTGTCATTGCAAACATGTTTCTCTCACAACAAAGCTGAATCAGGAATGATGAGCTAGTCATATTTACAAAAACAAAATAGATCGAGTTCATACCAGCTTTTCCAGGCTCAGTCACTTCATCATATATCGTCATTATTGCCTTTCACTTGCACGACCGAATGATGTGAACAATAATAAGAGTGTTCGTGCATTGGACTAAGCTGGAATCTGCAAGCAAACACAAAGGAGAAGACAAAGTAATATGGCTCTTTAACAGATAAACAGATATGCATGCAAGAGCCACTAAACATTGTAACCATGGTCTTCTACCTTGACCCAAAGAAAAATAAAACTATTTACACGGGAAAGCTCCCAACAAGCAAAAGAAGAACGAGAAATCTTTTTGGGTTTTCTCAAACTAGACAAACACACGAGAAGAAAGCGAGAAAAAGAAACAAACTAGCATGGATGATACAATGGCAAAGTGTGAACACCGACTATCAAAGTGAAAGCGTGAGCAAGAATATAAAGTCAGTAAGAAACACGTACTCCCCCAAGCTTAGGCTTTTGGCCTAAGTTGGTCTACTCCCATGGATGGTCCGGGCGATACCCAAAATCATAATGGGGGTTGTACGGGAGTGCTGCAGCTACCGCCTGAATAGCTGCCTCACGGAGGCGAGAAACCTTTGCCTCCCTCTCATACTCCTCTGCCTCTCCTCTGGTTATGTAATATTTCCGTTTTACCTGAAAGTCAAAGAAGGCAGGAGCAGGAAGGGTAATATGGAAAACACGCTGTCGGTTAAATATTAACTGGTATAGGAGGGATTCATTATCCCTCTCAAGTAACTAATAGCGTGTCATAGCGGCGCGATCAAGGAAAGCTGTATGGAGCGGGGGATCTCCTTCGCGGATGGGTACTCCAAGAAAATTTGCTATGCGAGTGGCATAGATCCCACCAAAGAAATCCCCTTCATTAGCATTATTATTTAGCCTCCTCGTTGTTATAGCTCCCATGTTGAAACTTCTATCACCCGTTACTGCGCTCTTAAGAATACTAAGGTCAGGTGCGCAGAGGTGACAATGCTCAATCTTGCCATTAATGCATCTACCTATGAAGAGGGCGAATTAATGCAAGGCAGGAAAATGAATGCCCCCCATGGTAGCCCGCGTAATATCTCTAGTTTCTCCGACAGTTATACTAGAGATAAAATCTCTAACCAAGACTTAGGAGGATCATTGAGACTACCCCAATCAGGTATCTTGCAAATTCTATTGAAATCCTCTAAATCCATGGTATACGATTTTTCATAGAGATCAAACAGTACAGATGTGTCACCGGCCAATTGAAAATTTGAATCTATGAACAAAAGAGGCAGTGAGAGTAGTACACTGTTCACATTTATCGGAGGTGAATTCTTAGAGACCGACGTTGTGAACAAGTGTATCAAACTCGTCTTTGAAACCTGCATCAATCATGAATTAATCAGAAGGCCATTCACTTGGTTGTACTTGTGCGTTCCTCGGTTGGTAAGGATCGGGCTCCCGAATTGCGAGGCGGGGACCCCTCTTGCTTGAGGAACCACCATGATAGTTTCTCCTAAACATCTTCCTTTTCTGAAATTTTCAGTGACTCAAAGGAAAAGTGAACAAGGCCCAACGAAACTCGTAGCAACTACTCCGACAAGTGCCTAGAGGCCATATCACGCATCAAAACTACTTGGGACCAGCTAAAATTAGCACGCAAAGCTCAAGAATAGGGTCACCAAGGCAGCAAAAATACGCAACGAATAAGGCACTAGAGCAAAAACTAATTGGACCAATGTAGGAGTCACATGCCAAGGAACAATTTCCCGAAAACAGTTTGGTAAATGGGGCTTTGCACAAGGAGATCGAAAATCGCAGCAAGAAGAGCAAGAACACGGGTTTGAGCTGCGAACCAATTTTTTCTGGAGGTAGGAGTAGGAGCTGGGAGCTGAAATAAGTGGAGGGGGGACACGTGGGCCCCACAAGCCTGGTAGGCGCGACCAGGGGGGTCCCCGCGCCTCCAGGGCTTGTGGCCCACTCGTGCATCCCCTTGACTAGCTCTCCGTCTCAGAATTTTTCAAAAATTCCAGAAAAAATCATACTTGATTTTCAGGGCATTCGGAGAACTTCTATTTTCGGGACGCTTTTCTACAGGACGCAAAAAGAAGAAAACAGGGAAAACTAAAGCTAAATCTATCATTTTTCTTCTAAGCAACCGAAGGTGAAAGCTTGGAACAGAGGGTTGTGACTCCTTGATTCAACCATCCCATGGTCATCGAAAGAAATCTGTCAATGAGGTCGATCAAGTCTCCTTGACAAACTTTTTGGAATCACATAAGAAGGAACGGAGAATTTTCAAATAGTCACTAGGTTACCTCAATAGGGATGTGCATATCCGCAACAAGCAAATCATACTTCATCTTGACAGTAGGTATAGGGCATTCAAAGCTCCCAATAAGAATTGATGAAGTTTTTTCAATAGCATTGATGCAGTGTACTCGATATTATTTCTTCGGAAAGTGCATCGTATGCTCATTACCATTGACATGGAAAGTGACATTGCTTTTGTTGCAATCTATAACAGCCCATGCAGTGTTTAAAAAGGGTCTTCCAAGGATGACCGCCATGGCATCATCCTCGGAAATATCCAGAATAACAATGTCCGTTAAGATAGTAACGTTAGCAAGAACAACAGGAACATCCTTGCAAATGCTGATAGGGAAATTAGTTGATTTGTCGGCCATTTGCAGAGAGATTTCAGTGGGTGTCAACTTATCTAGTTCAAGTCTATGATAAAGGGAGAGAGGCATGACACTAACACCGGCTCCAACATAGTTTCCTTTAATGGAGCAAGGTATAGTGGGCACTCCGGGATCACCTAGTTTCTTAGGAGTTCCACCCTTGAAGGTATAATTAGCGAGCATGGTGGAAATCTCAACCTCAGGTATCCTCCTCTTATTAGTCACAATATCTTTCATGTATTTAGCATACAGAGACATTTTGAGCATATCTGTCAAACACATTTGAAGAAAGATAGGTCTAATCATTCCAACAAATCGCTCAAAATCCTCATCATCCTTTTTCTTGGATGGTTTGGGAGGAAAGGGATGGGTTTCTGAACCCATGGTTCCCTTTCTTTAACATGCTTCCTAGCAATGAAGTCATTCTTATCATATCTCCTAGTCTTAGGTTGTGGGTTATCAAGATCAACAGGTTCAATCTCCACATCCTTATCATTGCTAGGTTGAGCATCAACATGAACATCCCTATCGATATTATCATTAGGCTCATGTTCATCACCGGATTGTGTTTCACATCAGAAACAGAGACATCGTTTGGACTCTCGAGTGTAACAGCAACAGGGTTGCTAGTATGCAAGTTCCTATCATCTTTCTTTTTCTTTCTAGGATGACTAGGTGCATTAGTGCTAACTCCTTGAGAATATTGTTCAATTCTCTTAGGATGACCCTCAGGATACAAAGGTTCCTGGGTCATTCTACCGCCTCTAGTGACGACTCTAACAGAATTGTCATTCAACTCATTGAGCAAGTCATTTTGAGCCTTAAGTACTTGTTCTACCTGAGTAGTGACCATAGAGGCATGTTTACTCAAAAGCTTAAGATCATTGACATTTCTGTCCACACAAGCACTTAAATGACTAAGCATACGAGCATTCTGTTCCAATTGTCTGCTAACATAATCATTGAAACTTTGTTGTTTTGCAACAAAGTTATGAAATTCATCTAGGCATAAGCTAGCAGGTTTATCAAAAGGAATATCACTCTGATTGAATCTACGAAGAGAATTTACCTCTACTACCTGTGTCGGGTTATCAAGACCATGGATCTCTTCGATAGGTGGTAGATTTTTGACATCTTCAGATTTAATGCATTTCTCTTATATAGATTTCTTAGCGTCTTGCATATCTTCAGGACTGAGGAATAGAAGACCTCTTTTCTTCGGAGTTGGCTTCGGAGGTGGTTCGGGAATAGTCCAAGCATTCTCATTGCACAAGATATTATTCAATAGGATCTCAGCTTGTTCCACAGTTCGTTCCCTGAAAACAAAACCAGCAGAACTATCTAGGTGGTCCCTAGAAGCATCTGTTAGTCCATTATAGAAGATATCAAGTATTTCATTCTTTTCAAGAGGGTGATCAAGCAAAGCATTCAGCAGCTGGACAAGCCTCCCCCAAGCTTGTGGGAGACTCTCTTCTTCAACTTGCGCAAAGTTATATATTTCTTGCAAGGTAGCTTGTTTCTTATGGGCAGGAAAATATTTCTCAGAGAAGTAGTAGATCATATCCTGGGGACTACGCACACAACCAGGAGCAAGAGAAGTGAACCAAGTCTTAGCATCATCCTAGCGTTCAAAGATTTTTCTTTCCACTTGCACAGTAATTTCTCAAGATCATAGCTATCCTTACAAGCAAGAAAGTCCTCAGCTATCTCTCCCTCCATAACATAACCCTCAGGCATATCAGGCAATTCATATCTAGGAGAGATAGTTCTAACAGGCGAAATAGCAGGTTCTACTTCAATAATCTCAGCAGTTTCAGAAGTATCATCACATCTAGGAGCAACTCTAGCAATTTGTGCATCTAGGAATGCACCTAGTGGCAAAGCAGTATCAAGAAAAGCATCATCACAAGCATCATGGACAGCAGAAGTAGCATCATCAAGCACATGCGACATATCAAAATTTCTAGCAGGAGGTGGTGTCGCAAACTTACTCATAACTGATGGAGAGTCAAGTGCAGAGCTAGATGGCAGTTCCTTACCTGTCCTTGTAGTTGAGGGAAAGACTTTAGTTTTTGGATCTCTCAGATTCCTCATAGTGACCAGAAGACGTAAATCCCAAGTGACTCAGAGAATAGAGCTATGCCTCCCCGGCAACGGCACCAGAAAATAGTCTTGATAACCCACAAGTATAGGGGATCGCAACAGTTTTCGAGGGTAGAGTATTCAACCCAAATTTGTTGATTCGACACAAGGGGAAGCCAAAGAATATTCTCGAGTATTAGCAGTTGATTGTCAATTCAACCACACCTGAAAGACTTTGTATCTGCAGCAAAGTATCAGTAGCAAAGTAGTGATAGAAACAGTAGCAACGGTAATAGTAGCAGCAGTGACAGCAGTAGCGGCAAAGTAACAGTAAGGACCAGTAGGAAAAACTCGTAGGCATTGGATCGGTGATGGATAATTATGCCCGATGACATTCATCATGCAACAATTATAACACGGAGAAATATGTAACTAGCTCCAATTCGTCAATGTAATGTAGGCATGTATTCCGTATGTAGTCATACGTGCTTAGGGAAAAGAACTTGCATGACATCTATTGTCCATCCCTCCCATGGCAGCGGGGTCCTAATGGAAACTACGGGATATTAAGGTTCTCCTTTTAATAGAGAACCGGAACAAAGAATTAACACTTAGTGAATACATGAACTCCTCATACTATGGTCATCTCCGGGAGTGGTTCCGGCTATTGTCACTCCGGGGTTGCCGGGTCATAACACATAGTAGGTGACTACAACTTGCAAGGTAGGATCAAGAACACACATATATTGACGAGAACATAATAGGTTGAGATCTGAAATCATCGCACTCAGGCCCTAGTGACAAGCATTAAGCATGCCAAAGTAGTAGCAACATCAATCTCAGAACATAGTGGATACTAGGGATCAATCCCCGTCAAAACTAACTCAATTACATGATAGATCTCATCGGACCCATCACCGTCCATCAAGCCTACGATGAGATTACTCACCAATGGTGAAGAGCATCATGGAATTGGCGATGAAGGAAGGTTGGTGATGACGATGGCGACGATCTCCCCTCTCCGGAGCCTAGAACGGACTCCAGATCTGCCCTCCAGAGGAAGAACAGGAGGTGGCAGCGCCTCCGTATCGTAAAACGCGATGAACTCTTCTCCTTGATTTTTTTCCGAACGAAAGGGACTAAATAGAGCTGGGATTTGAGGCGGTGGAGCTCCGAGGGCCCCACAAGCATGTTAGGCGCGGCCAAGGGGCCCCGCGCCTGGTGGGCTTGTGGGCTCCTCGCTCCACCCCTCCGGTTGATTCTTGCGCCAGTATTTTTTACATATTCCACAAAAAATCCACGTAAATTTCCAGGTCATTCCGAGAACTTTTATTTCTATGCAAAAACAACACCATGGCAATTCTGCTGAAAACAGCGTTAGTCCGGGTTAGTTCCATTCAAATCATGCAAATTAGAGCCCAAAACAAGGGCAAAAGAGTTTGGAAAAGTAGATACGACGAAGACGTATCAAGGACCAAGTCCCCAAGGGGGCGCCGGCCAGGAGGAGAGTAGGATTCCTACTACAATCCTACTCCAAATAGGATTGGAAAGTGGAGTCGTTTTCTTCCTTCCCACCTCCCTTTTTTTTCCTTTCTTTGATTTTCTTCTTATGGCGCCAAGGCCCTCTTGGGCTGTCCCATTAGCCCACTAAGGGATGGTGCGCCACCCCTAGGGACATTGGGCTTCCCCCGGGTGGGTTGCCCCCCTCTCGGTGAACTTTCGGAACCCATTCGTCACTCCCGGTACATTCCCGGTAATGACCGAAAACCTTCCGGTAACCAAATGAAGCCATCCTATATATCAATCTTCGTTTCCGGACCATTCCTGAAACCCTCGTGACGTCCGTGATCTCAACCGGGACTCCGAACAACATTCGGTAACCACACATATAACTCAACTATACTAAAACATCGTCGAACCTTCAGTGTGCAAATCCTGTGGGTTCGAGAACTATGTAGACATGCCTCGAGGCACTCCTCGGTCAAGCGGGACCTGGATGCACATATTGGGTGCTACATATTCTCCGAATATCTTATCGGTTGAACCTCAGTGTCAAGGATTCATATAATCCCATATGTCATTCCCTTTGTCCTTCGGTATGTTACTTGCCCGAGATTCGATCGTCGGTATCCGCATACCTATTTCAATCTCGTTACCGGCAAGTCTCTTTACTCCTTCTATAATACAAGATCCCATGACTTACACTTAGTCACATTTTTTGCAAGGCTTGTGTGTGATGTTGTATTACCGAGTGGGCCCTGAGATACCTCTCCGTCACATGGAGTGACAAATCCCAGTCTTGATCCATACTAACTCAACGGACACCTTCGGAGATACCTGTAGAGCACCTTTATAGTCACCCAGTTACGTTGCGATGTTTGATGCACACAAGGTATTCCTCCGGTGCCAGTGAGTTATATGATCTCATGGTGATAGGAGTAAATACTTAACACGCAGAAAACAATAGCAATAAAATGACACGATCAATATGCTACGTATATAATTTGGGTCTTGTCCATCACATGATTCTCCTAATGATGTGATCCCGTTATCAAGTGACAACACCTTGCCTATGGTCAGGAAACCTTGACCATCTTTGATGAACGAACTAGTCAACTAGAGGCTCATTAGGGACAGTGTGTTGTCTATGTATCCACACATGTATTTGAGTTTTCAATCAATAGAATTCTAGCATGGATAATAAACGATTATTATGAACAAGGAAATATAATACTAACTAATTTATTATTGCCTCTAGGGCATATTTCCAACAGAGGTAGGGTGTTACCTCTCCTAGAGAGTCTGAACCTGGTAACTCAGGGAGTCCAGGATTAAGGGGTCCTTGGGCCGCTTACCTATTTCCATGGGTCGGACTCTTGGGTCGTTCTATAATTATCACTGGAGCCCGAACTACAAGATGATGTTGTATCCAAGAATGACTCTTCCGAACACTTTATGTGCGCCCCACGGCAAGATGATAATCAACATGTTTTCTCATCGGTATAACTAACATTGTGTAACCCTAGTACTCATGGTATCTATATAAACCAGAGGGATTTAGTCTATAGAAGGCAAGTTAAGATCATTATTGATAGGGTCTTAGACCATAACATATGATCTCGAGGTAGATCAACTCTGTAATCGATACTCCATCATCAATATAAATAAGAGAAGGGCGTAGGGTTTTACCTCTAGCAAGAGGGCCTAAACCTGGGTAAACATCACCCCCTTTGTCTAATGTTACCCATTGATCCAAGATCAATAGTTCGGCACCCCTACCCAAGATGTGCCGGTTTTTACACCGATATTGGTGCTTTCATTTAGAGTTCCACTCTGAGATCACTAGAAGGATTGATGGTTCTCTTGTTCACAAGCGACGACATCTGTACCTGGGACATCTTTGTCCTTGGCCAGCCCTCTTCGTTTGGCAACATTGTTTCGCATGTCGAGGCAGCTCATGACCTCGGCGAGACCAACGGGTTCGCCCCAGGTCAGGGAATCAAGTTCGACGACTTAAATTATGTCGCTGATTCCCAAGGCGATCTGGTCCTTGTTTGGTTCACGACTTCATCCGTTAAGCCCGAAAACCCCAAAGCCTTGGTTTCAGGTCTCCTCCCTGACTTCGTGTTCGGGATGGTGCCCACTTCGTATCTGGCCTCGAGCATGGATCTGACCGCAATGTTCGAAGATCAGGGGTTAACCCTGACCGAGCACACTCCTTGTGCCGATGAACCGGAGATCGACTCTTCCAAAACCCCGAAGACTAATCCGGCTGATCCCTCACTATCATACGAGATGCAGACCTGGATCGAAACTATGGAAGCTTCGGATGACCCGACCCTCACCTATGCTTAGTTCAGCTTTGAACTTGGTAACAGAGAATTTTATTTCCCACCCACCTCCTACTTGGTAGCCACTATTGAAGATTTAACCGATATGCTCGACTTCTCCTCGGATGAGGTCAAAGATACATATGTGGATGTCGACATATCTGTCCCTCCCATGACTAGATGTTGGACGACCACCTCCACGTATGATGTGTACATGGTGGACACCCCTAAGGACGATGGCGTCACATGGAAGAGTGATGACAACACTCTAATAAAAAACTGTGGCGATGAACCCCAAAGGCGTCGGCGTCGCAAAAAGCCTAAGACGCGCAAGGGCATGTAAAGCAATATGGGAACCAAAGAAAACGCTACCCTGGATAACCCAGAGAACCCCGTTGATCCCGCTGCTCGTGAATACAATCTCAATGTTTCGAAGTGACACACGGACTTGGAAAAACCCGAGGACCTTGAGTCCTCGACGACTCCGAGGATAGAAACTGCGTCCCTCCTTGCGAAGAGGAGTATAGTCTCGAAGATGAGGATTTCATTGTCCCCGAAGACCTGCTAGATCAAGAATGATTCAAGTGGCAACTCAAAGCCACTACTCGAATCCTCAAGATAAAACAACATCAAATTAAAGCTGAACAAGACTCCATCAATGACAGATGGACTCAAATCCTAGTCGTCGAAGAAGTTTCCGACAAGGAATGAAAAAGACAAAACAAAAGTTACCAGCGCCGCTGGTTATTGCCACAGTTCGAGGATGAGACCTTTGAGCCCACACTCCCCGGGACAGAACGGCTGGAGAAGCCGGTGAAAAGCCCGAACTCCTTAGCAGAAGAAGGAAGGAGCCAACACAGCCTAAAGACCCATCTGACCCGAGACACAACTTGAATGCTAAAACAGGATACACAAGATCCATCTATGGGTCGAGAGGACACACTCCTGCTAGATGGGACGGTACCAAGCTTGATTCGATCACAATGATAGAGTTTGGGGACCGCCTCGGACCAAGACTTCATACGACCTCCCACATGATGTATCCCGGGTCAGAGACGTCACTCACCCAATGTGTTTCCGACATGAGGTGATGCAACCCGAGTTTCGTGAAGGGTTTAAACCCATCAATATAGAGCAATACAATGGGACAACACACCCAGCCGTGTGGATCAAATATTTCCTTCTCCAGATTCATATGGCTGATACATCTCCAACATATCTATAATTTTTGATTGTTCCATGCTATTATGTTATCATTTTAGAACACTTTTTATGTACTTATCTACAATTTATATTATTTTTAGCACTAACCTATTGACCTAGTGCCCACTGCGAGTTGGTGTTTTTACGTGTTTTTCCACTTTTCACGTTTTCAGTACCAAGCGAAGTCCAATTAACCTGAAACTTTTAATGATTTTTCTGGACCAAAACAAGACCGTGGAGCATGGGAAGGAGGCATGAGGGTGCACGAGGGCCCCACAAGCCAACATGGCGCAGCCTGGGGGACACACCCTGATGGCTTGGAGCCCCCTCATGGCTATCCCGGCACCGTTCTTTGGTCTATAAATTTCCACCTACCCTAAATACATCAAGGGAGGTCCCGAAACCCTTTTCACGCTGCCACAAGTCTCTGTTCCGATGGGAGGCCATCTAGCGCTCCGTTCCGGCACTCTGCCAGAGGGGGGATCGATCACAGAGGGCTTCTTGATCAACCTTGCTGCCCTCATGATGATGTGTGAGTAGTTCACCATAGACCTACGGGTCCATAGGAAGTACCAAGATGGAAATTTGTCTCTCACTGATCTTCAATACAATGATCATCGCATCTTCGCTTTGATCCATATGATGTAACTCTTTTGTACGGTGCATTTGTTGGGATCAGATGAATTGTGGGTTTATGTTCAGATTATTCATGATAAATATTTGTGTCACCTCAGATATATAATATGATTCTTATGTGGATGATTATGATAGCTTTGTAATTCTCTCTGATCTATTGAAATAGTTTGTCCAACTAGATTGATATTTCTTCGGTGAGAGAGGTGTGTTGTAGTAGGTTCAACCTGGCGAGTTTCTATATCCCAGTGACAGAAGGGGACAAGTTGTAACTGTGCCTTCCTGCTACTAAGGGTAAAACGATGGGATTTATTCATATTGGTTGAGTTTACTTTGTCTATGTCATGTCATCTTACTCCAAGCATTACTTTGTTTGTCATGAACTTAATACGTAGAGAGGCAAGCATAGAAGCGCTCTTGAAGTGAAGTAATAGTAATAGGTGCATGCAGGAGTCGGTCTATTTGTTCCTATATTTACAAGATCATTGCCGTGAAAACCGCATAACTATCCGCTCTTCTACCAATTGCCCAATAGTAATTTGTTTACCCACCGTGTGCTATTTTCATGAGAGATGCATTAGGGAAAACTATGGCCCCCGGGTCTATTCACAACATATTGCTAAAACCTCCAATACGTTCCTGCCATTTATTTTCTTTTATTTTATTTCGCATTTTAAAATTTTCTACAATTATCTACACACCTCATTCGCTTGCAAATAGCAAGACCAAGGGGTTGACTACCCTCTTGACCGCGTTGGGTGCGAGCTGTTTGTTCTTTCGTGTGCGATCGCTGAAGACGGTTGTGGTTGATATTCCTATTGGTTCGATAAACCTTGGTTTCATAACCGAGGGAAAAACTTACCCACATTGTGTTGTGATAACCCGTTTTTCCTCATGGAAAACCCAACGCGGATCACAAGTACCAATGGGCCAAGGTGATGACCTCCGTGCCATCAAATATTTACTATTGAAGCTCAAGGGACTAGCACAACATTCACTGAATAGCCTCCCCGATAACTCCATTGGCATTTGGGAAGAGCTCGAAGACGCTTTTTGAGCTAACTTTCAAGGAACTTATGTCCGACCGCCAGGCTCTGATGACTTGAGCCACACAGTCCAACAAGCCGGAGGGTCATCCCAACAATTTTGGAATCGATTCGTGACCAAGAAAAACCAAATCATGGACTGTTCTGACGTCGAGGCATTTTCCTCCTTCACAAGCAATATCTTGGATGAATGGTTAGCCCAGAAGGTCGGGTAGGATAAGACACGAAAAATGGCAGCCCTTGCGTCACTTATGACCCGCTTTTGTGCATGCAAGGACAGCTGGCTAGCCCGTGAGAAAAACCCTCCCGGAAAGCCCACCACGTCTGAATATCGAGACGGAAACTAGAAGCCACGGCGCAACAAGAACAATCATTGACAGAATGGCGGTGAAGCCGAAGACACGACAATCGATACCGGATTCAGCATCTCCAAGTCCGGACCACGGAAGAAACCCTCTAAAGGGAACTGGGATGCACCGACCGCACTGGAAAAATACTAGACATGCCTGCTAGATCCACGCCACTTCAAATAAGCCCACTACTTACACCAACCGTAACTATTGGGTGATCAAACATGCGAGCAAAAAATATAACCGAGGACCAGGGTAGGAGTCTTCGTAGCGAGGACGACGAAGAACCTCACATGTTGAACAATGGAGACCGAAAGAAATTCCCTCCTGAGGCAAAAACTGTGAACATGATCTATGTCACACACATACCAAAAAGGAGAGGAAACGAGCACTCCGAGACATATACGCCATAGAGCGAGTAGCTGTGAAGTATAACCCATGGTCAATATGTCCAATCACTTTTGACAGCACGGATCACCCGACCAGTATTCGGCATGGGGGTTCAGCGACCCTCGTACTTGACCCCATTAACGATGGGTACCACCTCACTAGAGTCCTTATCAATGGAGGCAACAACCTTAATCGGATCTATGTAGACACAATGAGGAAAATGGGTGTCGAGCCGTCAAGGGGCAAAGCCAGCAACACCACCTTTAAAGGAATATTTCCTCGCGCTGAGGCATGTTGCTAGGGTACCATAACTTTGGAAGTAGTGTTCGGTTCTCCCGATAACTTCTGCATCCAAGACTTGATCTTCGACATTTCCCCTTTTCGCAACGGCTATCATGCACTCCCCGGCTGTACAATGTTCGCTCACTTTAATGTTGCTCCCCATTATGCATCCCTGAATCTTAAGATGTCGAGACCCATGTCGGGACCCCGATCCTAAGCCATAGGAATCCAGTCTGTAACACATCACATCTCTTTGCGGTCTCACGCACGGTTATCCCCACGGCTGCAGCCTTACCTTAGCCGGGACAGTTTGCGCCTTTTGACTCGCGTATGCAATTGTGTCGCTAGCAATCCAGTGACACAGAACCCGGATCGACATGTCTAGTCATAAACCAAAGTGGCAGTTCCGCACAGGGACAGGCATACATGACCCAACAAAGGAGGTGTCGGTCACGAGCGAATGTATACGAGTCGTAGCAAGCTACAGGGAGTCCATTACATCACGTGACATTTCCCCAAAGGGGACAGACACATCAGCTAAGAAGGACACATGCCGGTCAACCAATGTGTCCAGAGCAGTAGCGAACTACCATGGCTCGTTGGATCACAAAGGGGCATTTCCCTGTAAGGAATGTTGCTAAAGCCTACGACTAGGTAATCGAACCCCATACATATCAAGTACAACACATGTACGCATGGCATACCGATATGTATAGATACATCGATGGCATCACAACATAACCATAATCATACAAACATTATTTAGAAGGCTCGGAAGAGCCACACACATAATATTACAAGGTAGGGGTCTCACGACCCATCATCACAAGTCATACACATAATTCTTACAAACCAGCGGAAGAGTAAAGCTTTCTGAGTACAGACAGATGGAAAGATAAAGGCACATGGCCTGACTATCTACACACCCACCCTAGGGCCAGACCGTAGCTGGGATACCACCTACTCGTCGTCATCGATGTCTAGGTAGAACCCTCCAGTAGGGTCATTAACAACCTCTGCAACAATTATTAAGCAAACATGAGTACAAGAGTACTCAGCAAGACTTTAGGATAAGCTATATACTCATGCAATGTATCAATAAGGAATTGTGGGGTTTCATGCGGAAAGCCAACATTTGACTCGTGGCTAGACAACTTGCATTTTTAAATAATTTTGACAACTTGATTTCTCGCACACGAGTCCACTAACACCACAACAATACTCCATCATGGAATCATTCCGCCTCCATACGGAAATGCCGTCCAGGATACTCACGCTTATCTTGACAATTTTATGAGTAGCCACAAAAGTTATCTATGAACAACATATGCTTCCAAGTAGTCCATATCCGCGGACGCGGCTATTCGAATAGATCATAACCCTGCAGGGGTGTACTTCTTCACACACGCTCTTTCCATTTATCGCCATGTGCACGTCATGCACCTCGGCAACCTTCAAGCGGAAGCCCAGCGAGGGAGTCGGCCACGACCGTAACAACGCTAATACTTAGTCCAGGTCGATCGCCTATCTGAGGGTAACCCGAACGGAAGTCCGGCCGAGGTTTCCGCCACGGCCCCAAACGATGTGCGCAGGGTTCCCAAGCCCACCATCCGGGTGCCACTTGGTACACCGTGCCACTGCCTACCGCATCACAGCCCACCTCTCAGGTCAACGCGATGCACGGCCTCCAGCATGACTATAAACACCAGAAACTACTTGCAACTCCTGGACCGAGTACTAAGCGATTAATAAGTCGAGAGGGTCAATTAAGTATCCCAACGTGTGGTAGTATCTAGTCTTGGATTACATACGGAACTCGGTTCCTAAGGACGGTTCCAATGAAACAACCTGCCATGTACTCCTACATAGCCTTTCACCGGTACCTTTACCAAATCAGGTTCAACACACAACCTCTACTTACTGAACACATTCTCACAATTCTGTTCATCACCCAGATGACAGACCATACACAACTCTAAGCATAACATGCATAGCAGAATAAGGCACATCATGGCTCAAGCATCTACCAGGTATGCTAGTTTGCAAGGTTCAGCTATTTACTTTGACAAAGACAGGTCATGCAAAGGAAGTGGGTTCAACTAACGTGGCAAACGCATTCGGAGCATTAGATCCTAATGCAATAAGTAAGTGCAGGAGCGAGAAAATGGGATTTATCGGGATGATCAAAGTGGTTGCTTGCCTTGTTGCTCAGCAGAGGGACAATATCCGTTAGTCGGATATTCGGTGGAATCCGGAGGAGCGGAGCCTACCGATAGAAATGACATCAATCAATAACAATCATATGCAACAAAATGATGCATGAGCATGGCATGAAGATGCAAGGTGGTATGCTAATATAGCTACCATTTATTAAGTTGAAGTTGATTTGATTCGAGATTCAAATTATTACTTCGTACGAGGTATTTTCAAATACCTTTTTAATTGATTCGACCTGATGCTCAGAGCATCTTGTTTGAGCATGCATGGAAATGGTATGATGGGTTGCTGGTTGTTATTGAACATTGTTTGATCATAGCATTTGAAGTGGAATTCAAATGATTTTCAAATTCCAACTCCAAAGCATTTATTAAATTTAACCTATTCATCATTTTACATGTTTGGTCAAGTTAACATTTTCAAACATGTTTGAAAATGACATATTCAGATTCCTTGGATTTTTTTGATCATTTTACATATATTATTTGTCCAATTTGGAGTTATATTCAAACTTTTATGAATTTCCAAAGTTTTGAACTTATTCTGGAATTAATTTTAAACAGAAAAATACTTTATTGCACCAGCATGACATCAGCAGGTTCAATCAGGCCGTTGAAAGTCAAACCTGACCAGTGGGACCCACTGGTCAGTGACTCAGGCTAGCTTTTAAATTAGATTTAAGTTAATTAGTTAATTAACAGGGTAGGACCCACCTGTCAGTGTCTGATTAGTTTAATTAATTTTATTTTTATTAACTCTAATCATCCAGAGGCTCGCCCACGTGTCAGTGGCTCACGCCAGCTGAGATCCACCGGCGGCGAGGTGGTTATCGTTGGCGGTGAGCCTCCGGCGACCACCGAGACGGCGGAGGGGCTCGGAAAGAGGCGCACAGGCAGCCAAACTCCACGCTGAGTGCACCAGAAGATCGCCACGACTCGCGCATGTCCATTTTTGCACTCAGGCGAGGATGATCTGGCCGGAGAAGGCACCGGCGACGAGCTTGGCGGCGGCCTAAGCTCGGGCATCATAGGGCTAGTCGAATCCGAAGGAGAAAAGCACGGGACTGAGCACCTACGACATCTACTCGACGGCCTGAAGCTACTGGTGGCCTCAGAAGGACGAGTCGTTCACCGGAGAGCTACCGGTTACGAGCTCCCGTGGCGGATCTCGTCGGGCTCCGGTGAAAACAGAGCTAGAGGAAGGGATCAATGGGGAAAAGTGAGGGGAAAGCTGCGCAAGCTCACGGGTAGTGCAGGGGTAGCGCTAGTTTGCTCGGGGGTGGCCTGTAGAGAGAGAACGCGGGCGACGAGCGTCGGTGACCCGAGGAAGAAGATGGTGGCTCCTGGTCGACTCACGGCTTCCAGGCGTCGGGCTCATAGCTGGAGAGCTTCACGAGGATGTGGCGGAGCTATTGCGCGGCTCAGGAGGGAATGCCCTTGGCTAGAACAACGGAGAGCTCGAGCTCGAGCTCGGCTCTCATGGCGACAGTGGGGAAACGAAGCAGAGGGGGAGGATGAGGAGGGATTGGGCTCGGGCACGTCTGCAGGGAGGTTATCCTCGCCTTGCCAGTGCACCGAGGCGTCCAGGCAGGCAGGGAGCTGCGTGGAGGCGCCGGACGTCGCGGCGGCTAGCTCCTGCTGCCCACTGGCGAGGAGGAAGACGACACAAGAGCTGCTGGGCTGGGCTGAGGTGAGCGACATGTAAGCTTTTCTTCATTTTTTTTCTGTTTTGTTTTCTGGTTTGCTAACTAATTTGATTTGCTATTTATTTTAGCTCCAAAATAGTTTATAAATTTTTTTTGAACACACCAGAATATTAGTTGGAATATTTCCAACCATTCCTGAAGTTTTCAACATTTTTGAAAACTTAAAAGTTTTTGAATTCAAATTTAACTTGAATTCTGTGCCTTTTTGCATTTAAACAAAATTCCAAATCTGTTTTAAAAATAGTTTTCTTCCCTGATTATTTGTTTTCATGAATTATCATAAAAGTTGAACTTTTCTTGAGGCCATTTTGGGTTCATTGATTTTGACAAGTTTTGAATTTCCTTTAAACTGAGAACTGGCTAGGGTTTTTTTGGTTTTGCTTCACCACTTGCTTTGATCTTGTTGCAATTTTCTTGGATGCAATGCAAAGAAGATATGAGCACAATGCTAAACTTTGGTTAGGGTTCCAGGGATTTGACAACTCACCCCCACTCAAAAGAATCTCGTCCCGAATAACGCGGGAATAACGCGGGATACTCAAGTCGAAGACGATAATCTCTTTCCCATGTTGCCTCCTTTTCAGAATGATTTGACCATTGAACTTTAAGAAACTTGAGGTTTGACGTCGAGTGGTACGCTCAGCTTGATCAAGAATACACACAAGGTATTCTCGGTATGAAAGGTTATCTTGGAGATCAAGCGTTTCGTGGTCCACTTCACGGATAGGATCCGAAAAGCAACGCTTGAGTTGCGAGACGTGGAAGACATCATGAACCTTGGGAAGATGCGGAGGAAGTTCCAATTGGTAGGCAACTTCTCCTCGTTTGGCATGAATGCGAAAAGGACCAATGTAACGAGGAGCCAACTTGCCCTTGATACCGAATCGATGGGTACCCTTCAAAGGTGTAACCTGGAGGTAAGCCTTCTCGTCAACTTCAAAGGTCACAACCTTATGATGACGATCATATTGGCTCTTTTGATAAGACTCGGCTGTTTTTAACTTTTCACGAATAATGTGAACCTGCTCTTCTGCATCCTGGATCATATCCGGGCCAAAGAGTTGCCTCTCTCCGGTTTCTGACCAATTAAGAGGTGTTCGACATCTTCGTCCATAGAGAACTTCAAAAGGAGCTTTGCCCAAGCTTGATTGAAAACTATTGTTATAAGCAAATTTAGCAAATGGAAGGCACTTCTCCCAATTCATACCGAACGATATAACACAAGCTCGGAGCATATCTTCTAGGACTTGATTCACTCTTTCTACTTGACCACTTGATTGAGGATGGAAGGCAGTGCTAAAAGATAAGTGAGTCCCCATAGCATTCTGAAAACTTTCCCAAAAGCGAGAAGTAAAGATACTTCCACGGTCTTAGTTAATCTCCAGGGGAACACCATGAAGAGACACTATTCGAGAGATATATAACTTTGCTAGTTGGCTAGCTGTTATACTCTCACGAACTGGAAGAAAATGGGCTACTTTGGAGAGACGGTCAATGACCACAAAGATAGCATTATTTCCTTTCTTGGTCTTGGGAAATCCGGTAATGAAATCCATACTAACTTTATCCCATTTCCATTCAGGAATAGCTAAAGGTTGAAGGGTGCCAGCAGGCCTTTGATGTTCTGCCTTAACTCGACGACAAACGTCGCAGTTAGCAACGAACTCAGAAATTTCTCTCTTCATCCTAGTCCACCAAAACCTATGGCGTAGATCCTGATACATCTTAGTACTACCAGGATGAATGGTGAGAGGAGAATCATGAGCCTCCTTAAGGATCAGTTGCCGCAGATGTTTGCTCTTAGGAACCACTAAACGGTTCTAAAATAACACAACACCTTTCTCATTGATGGAGAAATTCCTAGCGTTTCCGCTAGCAATATTCTCCTTGATCCGGGATATACCCTTATCCTAAGCCTGCACGGCTATGATTTGATCCCTAAGAGTAGGCTTCGCCACCAGGGTAGAAAGAAATCCTTAAGGAACAATATGAAGATTTAACTTCCGAAATTCCTCGAAGAGATGTGGTTGACCTTGTTGTAGCATCAAGTTGTTACAATAAGACTTACGACTTAGTGCATCAGCCATAACATTGGCCTTCCCCGGGGTGTAAGTTATCCCTAAGTCGTAATCCGTGATCAACTCAACCCACCGTCTTTGCCTGAGATTCAAATCCGGCTGGGTGAAGATATATTTCAGACTTTGGTGACCAGTGAAAATTTCACAACGATTACCAAGAAGGTAATATCGCCAGGTTTTTAGTGCATGGATTACAGCTGCAAGCTCAAGATCATGTGTGGGATAATTATCCTCATGTGGACGCAACTGTTGAGATGCGTATGCAATCACATGATGATCTTGCATGAGAATGCAACCTAATCCTTGTCGCGAGGCGTCGCAATAGATAACAAAGTACTTAGAAAAAATCTGGTGGTAGCAACACAGGTGCGGAAGTCAGTGTCTTTTCAGTTCCTGAAAACTATGCTCACACTGTGGTGTCCACTCGAACTTTTTATCTTTCTTGAGGAGTTTAGTTAGAGGCTTTGCAACCTTGGAGAAATTCTCGACAAAGCGGCGACAATAGCTCGCTAGACCAAGAAAACTCCTAACTTGCTTAATCGATTCAGGTTGAGTCCAATCAAGGACAACTTGAACTCTCTCGGGATTGACAGCAATACCCTTACCATAGATTACGTGACCTAGATAGGTCACTTCTGGTAACCAAAATTCACATTTTGAAAACTTGGCATAAAGGCGATGCTCTCGAAGTTTCTTCAATACCATCCTCAGATGCTCGGCATGTTCTTGTTCGTTCTTCGAGTAGATAAGAATATCGTCGAGGTATACTACAACAAATTTATCCAAGTACTCCATGAAGATTGAATTCATCAAGCGAGAGAAGGTGGCTGGGGCATTGGTTAAACCGAAGGACATGACGGTGTACTCGTATTGGCCATAACGAGTGACAAAAGCCGTTTTTGGAATGTTCTTGATCTTGATTTTATGGTATCCCAACCTCAAATCCATTTTTGAGAAGACCGAGGATCCAGCGAGCTTATCATACAGGTCGTTGATCCTGGGGAGCGGATACTTGTTCTTTATGGTGACCAGATTAACTGGTCGCTAATCTACAACCATCCGATCGGTTCCGTCTTTCTTCTTGACGAAGAGAACGGGACAAGCCCAAGGAGAAGAGCTAGGATGAATGAAACCTTTATTCAAGGCCTCATCTAGTTGCTTCTTAAGTTCGGCTAGCTCCAGGTGTGCCATCTTATGTGGTCTTCTGGCTATTGGAATAGTTCCCAGAACAAGATCTATCACAAACTCTACATCTCTGGCAGGTGGAATTCCTGGCAGTTCCTCTGGAAAAACATCCGGGGAGTCGTGGACTACCGGAATGTCTTCAAGTTCCGGAAGAGGGTTGGCATTGAGGGAATAGAGTTGGCATTTGGCAATTCGAGTAGAGACATTGACTATCTCACCCGAGGGATGGGTAAGCTGAACATTTCTGGAATGAGTATCAATCTTGGCAAAGTGAGCTGACATCCAGTCCATACCCAAGATGATATTAATATCCGAAGATTTCAGGGCTATCAATGAGGCTAGAAAAACTAGCCTGTCTACTCGAATTTCATTGTCATAGGTTATCCTAGAGGTTTGCCACTTACTACCAGGGGTTTGGACAACCAATGGGATTGGCATATCACAGAAAGATATGTTATGCAACTGTGCATAACTTTCTGAAATGAAGGAATGAGAAGTCTCGGTGTCAAAAAGAACGGATGCTGGGTGATGATTAACAAGAAGTGTACCCAGTATGACGTCAGGATCCTGTGCAGCTTCTTCTGCTGAAACATAGTTCACACGACCACGTGCAGGAGTTGGCTTCACATAATAAGCTTTGCCCGACTTGCCTTGCCCGACGGACTTTCCAGGTTGCTCGGCACCCACATTCTGAGGACACTCACGGGAATAGTGCCCTGGTTCTCCACACTTGTAACAGATCACTTGATTGGCACGTGGTGTAGCA
This sequence comes from Hordeum vulgare subsp. vulgare, assembly GCF_904849725.1. Taxonomy (NCBI): domain Eukaryota; kingdom Viridiplantae; phylum Streptophyta; class Magnoliopsida; order Poales; family Poaceae; genus Hordeum; species Hordeum vulgare. The sequence goes on along the minus strand of NC_058523.1, from coordinate 425,014,896 downwards.
TTGCTAGCTAGACCACCATAGGTTTTTGCTGGAGGGTTGGTCTGATTCGTCTGAGGCGCCACATAGGATGGCCTCGGAGTGTATCTTGGAGGCAGAGAACTGTTTGGAACCCACAACCTGCGTTTTGGAAACGCGGAACCAGATGACGAGCCAAAATCACGGGAGTGCTTCTTTGTGGCTTCATAGTCGGTATGACCAGTCTCGGCACTGATTGCCTTGTTGACCCGGGCTTGGAAGCTTGTACATTCATGGAGGCGCAAATCACGACGAAGCTCAGGGCTCAGACCCTTACGGAATCTTGCTTGCTTCTTGGCATTAGCAGACACCTCCTCTGTTGCATAGCGGGTGAGGTTACCGAACTTGCGGCTATAGGCATCCACGGTCAACTTTCCCTGGGTGAATGCACAGAACTCCTCTCTCTTTCTGTCCATCAGGCCCTCTGGAATATGATGCAGACGGAAGGCTGCAGTAAAGTCTGCCCATGTGGCTGCTGGTTCAGCAGGACGCATAGCTTCAAAGTTCTTCCACCACAGATTGGCGGGTCCTTCCAGAAAATACACCGCAAAGGTCACCTTGTCGGCCTCAGAAACATTCGCAGAGCGAATCTTACGTGAAATACTGCACAACCAATCATCAGCGTCGAGGGGATCGACGGTGTGATGAAACTTTGGAGGATTCAGCTTCACAAAGTCATTGAGGGACACTGCAGCATTCCTAGGCCGGCGAGCCGTATTTTGCTCAATACGGTCTAATTGTCGGTTGGTCTCCCTTTTGTTTCTCTCTGCCTCAAGCATAACTTCCGCCAGAGAGGGCAGGTGAGGCAGTTCTTCCTGCGATGCTTGACCACCCTCGCCTTGCTCATGAGCAGGGGCACGGTTCAACCTGGTGAACACCATCCTGACAAGCAAACTCACAGCTTAGACCAAAATCATCATCAATACTAGCTATGGACTAAGAATGCACTGAACACATGGAATGCGGAAATGAATATCCGAACAGCATGGTAACAAGCAACTGCTATATATACACCATGGTTCATACACACCCTTACATAGTTCAGTACAATCTTAACCGAAGACCAAACTACTGAAAATATGAAACTACTCATCAGAGGCTTACAAGCTTCCTATACATTATTTATGTATGCCTCCGGAATTCATTTCACGACACAAGCATACTTCACAAGTCACACAGGACTGTGAAAGTACAACTACTACCATACTATCCTTCCACTCACGGTTCAGGCATCCGCATAGAACATCTCATAAAGAATGCCGCCATGGCCTGGAAGCTCAACCTGCGGATCAGGAAATACTCTAGCCTGAGATCCCTGGGATCCGTAAGGACACGGATGTGGCCTTGGTCCCCTGACTGGTGGTAGTAGAGGTCCCCGAAGAGGGGTGACTCCTCCTATAGCAAGCCAGTCAACATGAGCCGGAAGATGGGTCCTAACAGGGTTCAGCATCTCCATATCTCCATACCCTGTCTGGACTACAGGTGCCAGCTGCGTCAAAGCCATCCACAGACGGGCACATGTAGCATAAAGCTCCATACGAAGGGCACGAGCATCCGTGTCTCTATTCTCTAGCATCTCAGCAATGGACTGCAGCAGCAGATCCTCCATAGAGGAATCAAAGTAGACCCCACTGAGGTATCCTTCGTCACCTGGCTGAGAGGGAGGAACATAGCAGAACTCTGAATTATGCAGCAGTGCATGTCTAGCCCTCATGATGGTCATCATTGAATAGGCAGCATCTTGTACTGCCATGTCAACAGTGACTCCCAATCCATAAGACCAATGGATTGGCTCCTCAGCTCGAGGGTAATCTGGGAATACCCTAACAGTGCAGAGGTACTAGCTCTGATTAAAATCCCGGTACTGCTCCTCCACTGTGTACTCTGGGTACCAGCGGTAACCAGACACTGACATCATCCTGACTAGCAAGGCCGCATGACCCGGCACATCAATGCACCTAGTCAGACGAACCACCTGACGAGAACGACGGCCAGGCATCTGAAAATAGAGAGTAATGCAAAAGCATTAGAGCTCTGAATGCAAAATTGGGCAGCATAACGGCTGTAAATGCTCAAAAACAATTTTGAGACAACCCATAAAATAGAATAGCGTAACCACTCAACTATCAAGTTCAATTCTCTGATCATCAAACTTACTTCCTTTTCCTAGGGATAAAAGAAGCCCAAAATAACTCTCGACCCGTTGTCCTATAATCTACCGATCAGAAACACGAGCCTAGAAGAAGATGAGTAACCTAGTCCTTAATTCCCGCAGAAAAGACGAGGATGACCAGAATAGAGTAACTTGAGAAGAGAACAAGAGCCTTACGTTCCCTTCCACAAAAAATTCCCTTATATATAACTAAAGCAATTCTAGACTCAACTTCGACCAGTTTGGTTAGTAATCCTACAGTCAGTCAGGCTCTGATACCAACGCTGTCGGGACCCCGATCCTAAGCCATAGGAATCCAGCCTGTAACACATCGCATCTCTTTGCGGTCTCATGCACGGTTATCCCCACGGCTGCAGCCTTACCTTAGCCGGGACCGTTTGCGCCTTTTGACTCGCGTATGCAATTGTGTCGCTAGCAATCCAGTGACACAGAACCCGGATCGACATGTCTAGTCATAAACCAAAGCGGGAGTTCCGCACAGGGACATGCATACATGACCCAACAAAGCAGGTGTCGATCACCAGCGAATGTAGACGAGTCGTAGAAAGCTACAGGGACTCCATTACATTGTGTGACATTTCCCCAAAGGGGACAGACACAGCAGCTAAGAACGACACATGCCGGTCAACCAATGTGTCCAGAGCAGTAGCGAACTACCATGGCTCGTTAGATCACAAAGGGGCATTTCCCTGTAAGGAATGCTGCTAAAGCCTACGACTAGGTAATCGAACCCCGTACATATCAAGTACAACACACATACGCATGGCATACCGATATGTATAGATACATCGATGGCATCAGAACATAACCATAATCATACAAACTTTATTTAGAAGGCTCGGAAGAGCCACAAACATAATATTACAAGGTAGGGGTCTCACGACCCATCATCACAAGTCATACACATAATTCTTACAAACCAGCGGAAGAGTAAAGCTGTCTGAGTACAGACAGATGGAAAGATAAAGGCACATGGCCTGACTATCTACACACCCACCCTAGGGCTAGACCGTAGCTGGGATACCAGCTACTCGTCGTCGTCGATGTCTAGGTAGAACTCTCCATTAGGGTCATTAACAACCTTTGCAACAATTATTAAGCAAACGTGAGTACAAGAGTACTCAGCAAGACTTTAGGATAAGCTATCTACTCATGCAATGTATCAATAAGGAATTGTGGGGTTTCATGCGGAAAGCCAGCATTTGACTCGTGGCTAGACAACTTGCATTTTTAAATAATTTTGACAACTTGATTTCTCGCACACGAGTCCTCTAACACCACAACAATACTCCATCGTGGAATCACTCCGTCTCCATACAGAAATGCCATCTAGGACACTCATGCTTATCTTGACAATTTTATGAGTAGCCATAAAAGTTATCTATGAACAACATATGCTTCCAAGTAGTCCATATCCGCGGACGCGGCTATTCGAATAGATCATAACCCTGCAGGGGTGTACTTCTTGACACACGCTCTCGCCACTTATCGCCATGTGCACGTCATGCACCTCGGCAACCTTCAAGCGGAAGCCCAACGAGGGAGTCGGCCACTACCGTTAACCACACTAATACTTAGTCCAGGTCTATCGCCTATCTGAGGGTAACCCGCACGAAAGTCCGGCCGAGGTTTCCGCCACGGCCCCAAACGATGTGCGCAGGGTTCCCAAGCCCACCATCCGGGTGCCACTTGGTACACCGTGCCACTGCCTACCGCATCACAGCCCATCTCTCAGGTCAGCACTATGCACGGCCTCCAGCATGACTATAAACACCAGAAACTACTTGCAACTCCTGGACCGAGTACTAAGCGATTAATAAGTCGACAGGGTCGATTAAGTATCCCAACGTGTGGTAGTATCTACTCTTGGATTACATACACGGAACTCAGTTCCTACGGACGGTTCCAATGAAACAACCCGCCATGTACTCCTACATAGCCTTTCACCGGTACCTTTACCAAATCAGGTTCAATACACAACCTCTACTTACTGAACACATTCTCACAATTCTGTTCATCACCCAGATGACAGACCATACACAACTCTAAGCATAGCAGAATAAGGCACATCATGGCTCAAGCATCTACCAGGTATGCGAGGTTGCAAGGTTCATCTATTTACTGTGACAAAGACAGGTCATGCAAAGGAAGTGGGTTCAACTAACGTGGCAAACGCATTTGAAGCATTAGATCCTAATGCAATAAGTAAGTGCAGGAGCAAGAACATGGGATTTATCGGGATGATCAAAGTGGTTGCTTGCCTTGTTGCTCAGCAGAGGGACAATATCCGTCAGTCGGATATTCGGTGGAATCCAGAGGAGCGGAGCCTACCGATAGAAATGACATCAATCAATAACAATCATATGCAACAAAATGATGCATGAGCATGGCATGAAGATGCAAGGTGGTATGCTAATATAGCTACCATTTATTAAGTTGAAGTTGATTTGATTCGAGATTCAAATTATTACTTCGTACGAGGTATTTTCAAATACCCTTTTTAATTGATTCGACCTGATGCTCAGATCATCTTGTTTGAGCATGCATGGAAATGGTATGATGGGTTGCTGGTTGTTATTGAACATTGTTTGATCATAGCATTTGAAGTGGAATTCAAATGATTTTCAAATTCCAACTCCAAAGCATTTATTAAATTTAACCTATTCATCATTTTACATGTTTGATCAAGTTAACATTTTCAAACATGTTTGAAAATGACATATTCAGATTCCTTGGATTTTTCTGATCATTTTACATATATTATTTGTCCAATTTGGACTTATATTCAAAATTTTAGGAATTTCCAAAGTTTTGAGCTTATTGTGGAATTAATTTTAAAGAGAAAAATACTTTATTGCATCAGCATGACATCAGCAGGTCCAATCTGGTCGTTGAAAGTCAAACCTGACCAGGGGGACCCACTGGTGAGTGACTCAGGCTAGATTTTAAATTAGATTTAAGTTAATTAGTTAATTAACACGGTAGGACCCACCTATCAGTGTCTGATTAGTTTAATTATTTTTATTTTTATTAACTCTAATCATCCACAGGCTGGCCCCACATGTTAGTGGCTCAGGCCAGCTGAGATCCACCGGCGGCGAGGTGGTTCTTGCCGGCGGTGAGCCTCCGGCGACCACCGAGATGGCGAAGGGGCTCGGAAACGGCGCACAGGCAGCCAAACTCCACGTTGAGTTTACCAGAAGAACGCCACGACTCGCGAAGGTCCATTTTTGCACTCAGGCGAGGATGATCTGGCCGTAGAAGGCACCGGCGCCGAGCTTGGCGGCAACCTAAGCTCGAGCATCGTCGGGCTAGTCGAATACGAAGGAGAAAAGCACGGGACTGAGCACCTACAACATCTACTCGACGGCCTGAAGCTACTGGTGGTCTTAGAAGGACGAGCTGTTCACCGGAGAGCTACCGACGACGAGCTCCCGCGGCAGATCTCATTGGGCTCTGGTGAAAACAGAGCTAGAGGAAGGGATCGGTGGGGAAAAGTGAGGGGAAAGCTGCGCAAGCTCACGGGGAGTGCAGGGGTAGCCCTAGTTTGCTCGGGGGTGGCCTGTAGAGAGAGAACGTCGGCGACGAGCGTCGATGACCCGAGGAAGAAGATGGTAGCTCCTGGTCGACTCACGGCTTCCTGGCTCGGGCTCGTAGCTGAAGAGCTTCAGGAGGATGTGGCGGAGCTATTGCGCGGCTCAGGAGGGAATGCCCTTGGCTGGAACGACGGCGAGCTCGAGCTCGAGCTCGGCTCTAATGGCGGCAGTGGGGAAACGAAGCAGAGGGGGAGAATGAGGAAGGATTGGGCTCGGGCACGTCTGCGGGGAGGTTATCCTCGCCTTGCCAGCGCACCGAGGCTTCCACGCAGGCAGGGAGCTGAGTGGAGGCACCGGACGTCGTGGCGGCCAGCTCGTGCTGCCCACTGGCGAGGAGGAAGACGACACAGGAGCTGCTCGGCTGGGCTGAGGTGAGCGACAGGTAAGCTTTTCTTCATTTTTTCTGTTTTGTTTTCTGGTTTGCTAACTAATTTGATTTGCTATTTATTTTAGCTCCAAAATAGTTTATAAAAATATTTTGAACACACCAGAATATTAGTTGGAATATTTCCAACCATTTCTGAAGTTTTCAACATTTTTGAAAACTTAAAAGTTTTTGAATTCAAATTTAACTTGAATTCTCTGGCTTTTTGCATTTAAACAAAATTCCAAATCTGTTTTAAATATAGTTTTCTTCCCTGATTATTTGTTTTCATGAATTATCATAAAAGTTGAACTTTTCTTGAGGCCATTTTGGGTTCATTGATTTTGACAAGTTTTGAATTTCCTTTAAACTGAGAACTGGCTAGGGTTTTTTTGGTTTTGCTTCACCACTTGCTTTGATCTTGTTGCAATTTTCTTGGATGCAATGCAAAGAAGATATGAGCACAATGCTAAACTTTGGTTAGGGTTCCAGGGATTTGACAACTCACCCCCACTCAAAAGAATCTCGTCCCGAATAACGCGGGGATAACGCGGGATACTCAAGTCGAAGTGGCTAGGGTTTTTTTTGTTTTGCTTCACCACTTGCTTTGATCTTGTTGCAATTTTCTTGGATGCAATGCAAAGAAGATATGAGCACAATGCTAAACTTTGGTTAGGGTTCCAGGGATGTGACAACCCAAGGGTGTTATTATCATCAATGGTAACACCGAGTGATCCCTCCGAACAGAGGAACATACCGCGGCTGTGGCAGCCAAAGTACAGATCAGCAATACAGCTCCAAAGTCCGAGCTTGTCGTTAAGGAACAAGGGACAAACAAACGAGCCCGTGTCTTGCCACAATTCCCAGATTCTTGTGGCACTCAAAATAAATAGGGATACACTCCCCACAGCAGGGCCTTGCTAGCCGTAAAGTACATGCCATGGAGTCTTAGTTTCATGCTTAAAATACCATGGGAAGTTGTGGGGATCGAATACACAGGACCAAGTATCTCGCTTGACCGAACTAGGGTCATTACACGTCTTCGCACACGTACTATCAAGGACCTACTTAGCATCAAGCCAAACACACATCGGTGACTTCTCAAGACCATGCCTATCAAAGGTCCGCTCACCAACTAGTCCTTGCAGCAAAGGAGCACTTCCCGAGGAGCAAAGGTGCACACGTGCGGTAGGGAACCGTAAAGGACATTAGGCTATCCGCCAAAAGACCCTCTCTAAACCTTGCCTCTATAAATTTATTTTTATGGTATCAATAACATTTACTTGGGAAGATCAGATTGTACAGATAGACATCACAAGTTCATCGGTAATAAAGACTAACCTTTACAATCCCATGGCAATCATTTATATTGTATAGCCTTTTTCACTCATTTTCCTTTTTCCGCACTTCAATACCAGCACAAGTCTGTCTGGTACTTATTTCAGATGCGATTGGCTAATTGATTGGGCTCTTAGCTATGATGTTCGCCCTAACCATCACTCTCATACCATATGTTGTGTGTGTTCGGTGTATTGGATATTGCGTTATATACATCGATTCTGAATTATGTGTTGGGTCAATAGTTGGGTTGCCCGACTCGTGTAGTTCCCTTTTACGTTCTGCTCGGCTAAAGGAGTAAAGGGAGAACCACTGTGATTATACTTCTAGCTCATATGGTGAAGTACCTCGATGGAGAAAGCCGAAAACCGACTGTCATACTAGGCGAGAACCGATCTGTGATCCATTAACAAGTGTTAAACTTAGAAGCGATGGGGGTACACCGTGTTATACGGACGGTTTGAAGTTATACAAACCAAGTTATAATGGTTTTTTAACCTCGGTATGTCCGAACATCACAAAATACAAGGGGTCTAGTAACTAGTCCATGCAGTCAAGCTCCTATGGTTGAGTGAAAGCATTAATGCCCCATAGTCTTATTGCCTTGTTTCCTTCCACGCTACCTCCTGATACGTCCCAAATGTATCTATAATTTCTGCTTGTTCCATGATCTTTTGGTTGACATTGTTATATGTTTTTCTACACTTTTATATCTTTTTACACATATTTGGACTAACCTACTAACTTAGTGCACCCAGTGCCAGTTTCTGTCTGCTGATATCTTTTTGCAGGTGCTTTTACCCAATTTTCCGAAGTCCCAAAAATCCTGAGAAAAATATATAAAAAATCAGCATACCAGAAGCTTTCAGTTCAGAGAAATTGTGCCAGAGGGGGGCCATGGGCCGTCCAGGCGACCTCCTGGCGCGGCCTACCCCATGGCCACGCCCACATGCCGCCTGGGTGGGTCCCACGCACTCCGGTGCCCTCCTTCGGCCTATATTTACCTCTCCGAGAGGAAGCACTTCCAGAATATCCAGAATCGTGAATTTCTCCATCGTTCCTCCGCCGCAGCGCTTCCGAGATCGGGAGCGTCCAGAGACCTCTTCCCGTCACCCTACCGGAGGGAGGATTGACCTCCGAGAGCTTCTCCACCGCCATGGACGCTTCCCGGACTTCCCATGAGTAGTCCTCCTTGGACCAAGTCCATGACCAGTAGCTTTGTGATGTCTTCTCTCCAATTTTGTGCTTCCATGATTAGTCCTGGTGAGCTGCCCTACATGATCAAGGCATCTATGTAATTCTCTTGCTATTGGTATGCTCGGTTTGTTGTGATCCGATGGATTATGAGATTATGTTCAGATTGTTATGAGTTATATATTTTATTATCCTTTTATATTATGTTCCTTAGTGATTCATGCATGTTATTCATTGCTATTTATTGCTTTGGCCGAGTAGTAGATTGTAACTCCAAGAGGGAGCGTTATGCATGATTGTGGGTTCATGCCCCTCGATGTCTAGCTTGAGAGACAGAAACATGAGACTAGGGGATGTGTTGTTGCCACCAGGGAGAAAACAACGGTGCTTGTGACCACGGTTGCAAGGATTGTTTACCTTACGCATAGTTCGTTAATGCAGTTGCCCGTTGTTTTGAGTTTACACTTTGGGTGGGGCTCGCAACTTAATACCGGCGAGATGTTCTGGATAGATTTCGGAAGGTGGATGATTAGTAAGTAGATGCTGATGAATAAATGGTCTACTTGTCTTGGCGTACTGCCCATTACTATTGAACCTCTAACTATCAAGTAGCATGATTAGCATTGTAGTGCGTTTATAATTCTGCCAATTGTCCAACTGTAATTTGTTTACCCAAGCATAGTTGTTTATCGTCTTTTGGGAGAGAGACATCACTAGTGAACATCATGTGACTCCGGTCCATGTCACCACCATTGCTTACACCTCCATCATTTACTGCTTTGATTTACTTTCCGGTTGCAATCACTGTTACTATTTTCGCTTGTGTTTTGATCCTTTGCAAACTACAAGGCCAGAGAGATTGACAACCTCTCTGTACTCATTGGGAGCAAAGTTATTTGTTGTGTGTGCAGGTCCACATCTTCTTCTAGTGCCAGAGTAGCGGACACCTACTTGTTGATCCTAGGAGTCCTCCTGGTTCGATAAACCTTACAGTCTCCGTGTAAGGGAAAACTTGCTGCTGACTACATCTCAACCTTCTACTTGGGGTAACCAACGAGGAGCGAGAAGTATATACATCATCTCGTCATCAAGCAAAGTTTTGTGGCGCCATTGCCAGGGACTCTAGTCTTCAAGATAGGGGAGTTCCACGCTATGTTTTGCTTTTGCTTTTTAGTCTTGTTAGTTTGCTTTCTAGTTTTTGCTTTAGAGTCTTATACCAAAAGCCACACAAAAAATTAGTTGCTTTGCTTTGTTTAGTCAGTATGCTTAAATCCTTTGCCTCTTGTGTTGCACCCTAAGGAGAGATTCTCACCTTCAAACAAAGGGTTGGAAAAAGTTTGAAACATGCTTGGTATAGAATTAAAAATTCTCAAGATAAAGCCACCAAGAAGCAATCCACCACTATTTTGCTTAGAAATTTTTATGTTGGTATTACTTCTTGGCATAGGTTTGTTCTAGAAACAGCAATAGGAGGGAATTTCTTGGAAGCTCCCATTGGGGAGGCTCTTAACGTTATGGAAAATCTTGTCGGAATCCCACCTATTGTTGACATAAAGGATGATGTCACTTTAGCTCACATTATGAGTAAACTCGAGAAGATAGAGCTAGAGATGCCAAGCATGAGTAAAATAAACGAAGTAGATCGTAGGATTCAAGGGAACTTAAATAGACTTGATAGCTCCATGCACAAAATTCACAAAATTTTGGAGACCCTTAAATCCCATGATATGGATCCTTCTAGGATTGATAAGATCGAGGATATTTTTGAAACTTTAGGAACTACTTTATCCTCCATCAAGACTAAAAAGGTAGAAACCCCTGCAAGGAAGGGACCTAGGTTTGTTAACGTACCCAAGGTTCCTCAACCCAAAATGAGTATACCTATTGCTAGGGGTGTTTAAACTATGAAGACCTTGGAAGAGATACCTTTCTTAAATAGAATTAGAAATGAAATTCCAATTGGTCTTACTACCTTTGCTTTTGTTCCTCGAAGAGTTTCCACTAAGCCTCTCTTTGAGAGTCCTCTTAAGACTAGTTGTACTATTGAAGAGCTCTTTGATGATCTTGATGATGGTTTAATTGATACAACTTGATTCTTTTTACATTATGCCTAGCTCAGAGGCATAAAAGAAAGCGCTTGTTGGGAGGCAAACCAATTTTTTTACTTTCAGTTTTAGTGGTCTTGATGCTTTTTACTACTGTAGCAACATCATTGTATCTTTATTTTTAAGCTTTGTGCCAAGTTATAGCCTCCGATTGCAAGAAAGTTCAAAAATTGTGACATGATGTCGAGAAACAGATTCTGTCTGCGTGACGGAAAAATTCTCCAAAAATCATCAGATCATCTTTTTGATCTGAATTGTTTTTACAACATGCTCTATATAATTGCCTTTCTGGCATCTGTTCTGAGTTTTTTGATTTGAGTTGCAGAAGTGCCCCGAATAAATTATTTACTACCTCGTGTTCTGTTTTTTAGAGATTCTGCCCTGTTTTGCGTTTTCATTGTTTTGCAAATCCTAAGATTACTTTTTATTTGCCAAAACCTTTTGGCAATCATGAGAAACAGTAGCTATTCATGAAAATATTTATTTCCAGCAGGTAATGGATTATTTTATCATGGGTACTAACCACTCTAATCAGCTTATGATGAGTTTCGTATGAAGGAAGTTTTCAAGTATGCGATGGGAGATGATGAAAGAAGATACAGGAGTGTCAAGTGCTCAAGCTTGCGAATGCCCCCATGCACCCCAAGAAATATTCAAGGAGACTCAAGCGTCTAAGTTTGGGGATGCCCCCGTGCATCCCTTTATCTATAAACAATCATCAGTTCGTCCATCTCCATGCTATATTTTTATCACTTCATATGTTATGTGCTATACTTGGAGCGTCCCGCTCTTTAATTTTTAGTTTGTTTTAGTTTTGCTTGCTGTTCATAACTAGTCATAACCTAGCCTACCTTGTTTGGGAGAGAAACACGCTCCATTCCACTCTAGAACACAACATAGGTTTTCATGCTTATCCTTTTTTGTGTGTTCTTTATCTTCCCATAGCTACTGTCATGCTTAGCTCTTAGTTTTCATGCTTATATTTTTAAGAGCTTTTATTTAGGTTGCTTTTGGAACTCTCTTGAGTTATCATGATTATCTTGTTTAGAGAGTTGGCTCGTTGCGCTGAGTTGTGTGTCTTGCATGAGTAGGTAACTGAGGTTGCTATTTAAGTATAGTAGTAACTTGCAATAGTTTTGAGGTATTGATTTGAGTAATGTTTGGACTATTGGTGCCAAGAGCTTGAGCCTATTAGTGATAGGTGTCGTATTTTGGGAAATCCGTGTGTTTTTCAAAAACTAAAAATTAGTTGAGAACTCTAGCTACTAAATTGATCGCTAACCTCTGGAGGGGTTGGAATATATAGAGTACCCTCACGTTACCATGGGTCGAGAATGCACAAGGATAACCAAACCCCCAAACACTCCTCCTCGAGGTACTTGTCTCTTTGTGAATTTCCTGACTAGATAGAGAGTTACCGATAATAAGTGTATGAGTTCTTCGGACTAATGTGAGTATTCGATTGTTGGCACTTCTACCATCTATATTATGCTAGCCTCTTCGGTACCGTGCATTGCCCTTTCTCATCTTGAGAGTTGGTGCAAACTTTGCTGGTGCATCCAAACCCATGACATGATACCCTCTGTCATACATAAGCCTCATTATATCTTTCCTCAAAACAGCCACCATACCTACTGATACATCTCTGTCGTATCTACTTTTCCAAACTCTTTTGCCCTTGTTTTGGACTCTAATTTGTATGTTTTGAATGGAACTAACCTGGACTAACGCTGTTTTCAGCAGAATTGCCATGTTGTTGTTTTTGCGCAGAAATAAAAGTTCTCGGAATGAGTAGGAAAATTAGCGAGAATATATAAAAAATACTGACGCAAGAATCAACCGGAGGGGTGGAGCGAGGATCCCACAAGCCCACCAGGCATGGGCCCCCCTGGCCGCGCCTAGCAGGCTTGTGGAGCCCTCAGAGCTCCACCGCCTCCAACTCCAGCTCTATTTAGTCCCTTTTGTCCGGAAAATAAATAAAGGAGAATAGTTCATCGCGTTTTATGATACGGAGGCGCCGCCACCACCTGTTCTTCCTCTGGAGGGCAGATCTGGAGTCCGTTCTGGGCTCCGAAGAGGGGAGATCATCGCCATCGTCATCACCAACCTTCCTTCATCGCCAATTCCATGATGCTCTTCACCATTCGTGAGTAATCTCATCATAGGCTTGCTGGACGGTGATAGGTTGGATGAGATCTATCACGTAATCGAGTTAGTTTTGACGGGGATTGATCCCTAGTGTCCACTATGTTCTGAGATTGATGTTGCTACTACTTTGCCATGCTTAATGCTTGTCACTAGGGCCCGAGTGCCATGATTTCAGATCTGAACCTATTATGTTCTCGTCAATATATGTGTGTTCTAGATCCTATCTTGCAAGTTGTAGTCACCTACTATGTGTTATGACCCGGCAACCCCGGAGTGACAATAGCCGGAACCACTCCCGGAGATGACCATAGTATGAGGAGTTCATGTATCCACTAAGTGTTAATGTGTTGTTCTGGTTCTCTATTAAAAGGAGAACCTTAATATCCCATAGTTTCCATTAGGACCCCTCTGCTACGGGAGGAATGGACAATAGACGTCATGCAAGTTCTTTTCCCTAAGCACGTATGACTACATGCGGAATACATGCCTACATTACATTGACGAACTGGAGCTAGTTACATATCTCTCCGTGTTATAACTGTTGCATGATGAATATCATCAGACATAATTATCCATCACCGATCCAATGCCTACGAGTCTTTTCCTACTAGTCCTTGCTACGTTACTTTGTCGCTACTGCTGTCACTATTGCTACTGGTTACCATTGCTACTGTTGCTATCACACTACTCTGCTACTGATACTTTGCTGCAGATACTAAGTCTATCAGGTGTGGTTGAATTGACAACTCAACTGCTAATACTTGAGAATATTCTTTGGCTTCCCCTTGTGTCGAATCAACAAATTTGGGTTGAATACTCTACCCTCGAAAACTGTTGCGATCCCCTATACTTGTGGGTTATCAAGAGTATTTTCTGGCGCCGTTGACGGGGAGGCATAGCTCTATTCTCTGAGTCACTTGGGATTTACGTCTGCTGATCACTATGAGGAATCTGAAAGATCCAAAAACTAATGTCTTGCCCTCAACTACGAGAACAGGTAAGGAACTGCCATCTAGCTCTGCACTTGATTCACCTTCAGTTATGAGTAAGTTTGTGACACCACCTCCTGCTAGAAATTTTGATGTGTCGCATGTGCTTGATGATGCTACTTCTGCTGTCCATGATGCTTCTGATGATGCTATGCTTGATACTGCTTTTCCACTAGGTGCATTCCTTGATGCACAAATTGCTAGAGTTGCTGCTAGATGTGATGATACTTCTGAAACTGCTGAGATTATTGAAGTAGAACCTGCTATTTCAACTGTTAGAACTAGCTCTCCTAGATATGAATTGCCCGATATGCCTGTGGGTTATGTTATGGAGGGAGAGATAGCTGAGGAATTTCTTGCTTGTAAGGATAGCTATGATGTTGAGAAGTTACTGCGTAAGTGGAAAGAAAAATCTTTGAACGCTAGGATGAAATACGACCCAAAGTTTGCTACTTCGCCTATCTTTGTGACCGATAAGGATTATGAGTTCTCTGTCGACCCTGAGTTAATCACTCTGGTCGAATTTGATACTTTTCACGGTTATGAGTCTGAAACGGTTGTAGCACATCTTACCAAACTACACGATATAGCCACCCTATTCACGAGTGAGGAAAAGATCCGACACTAATATATCCTTAAGTGGTTTCCTTTCTCGCTAAAGGATGATGCTAAGACTTGGTTCACTTTTCTTGCTCCTGGTTGTGTGCGTAGTCCCCAGGATATGATCTACTACTTCTCTCAAAATATTTCCCTACCCACAAGAAGCAAGCTGCCTTGCAGGAAATATACAACTTTGCGCAAGTTCAAGAAGAGATTCTCCCACATGCTTGGGGGAGGCTTGTCCAGCTACTGAATGCTTTGCCTGATCACACTCTTGAGAAGAATGAAATACTTGATATCTTCTATAATGGACTAACCGATGCTTCTAAGGACCACCTAGATAGTTCTGCCAGTTGTGTTTTTAGGGAACGGACTGTAGAACAACTTGAGATCCTATTTAATAATATCTTGTGAAATGAGAACGCTTGGACTATTCCCGAACCACCTCCGAAGCCAACACGCAAAGAGATCGTCACATGCCAAATACATGCTGGATATGATATGAATCTAGAAGCAGAATGTGATATGACTCCAGAAGCTGGTCCACATGCCAAAGCATAGAGATCGTCACTCACCTCTTCTCTCTTCTCCACGCGCAAAGAAGTCACATGATTTTGTAACCATCTGGAAAATCCTTTCTCAAGCCTTTCATCAACATTCCGACTATCTTCCTGTTGCAATTCTTCCTTGCATAGTCTGCAATGCAAAAGAGAGCGAGTGAAAAATCCTACCTAAAGAAATGGACCAATCAAAAATAAATTTTACATGTTTAGAAGAGATCACATACTAGAGACATGGTTGAACCTCGGTACAATTATTGAGAACATACCAAACCATCTTGTCATAATCAACCCCAGCATATTTTTTTCTTGGGCCTCCAAGTAAATTCACACCGTGGTTGAAAACCGACATTTCACAAGCTTGCAGATCAGCGCACTCTCTATTTCTGCCCTCCCGAATAAATCTTGTTTCCACATCATCCAAGTACGTGGAGCAAAATGTTAGGCACTCATCAACAACATATGCTTCTGCAATTGATCCTTTAGGTCTGGCCATGTTCCTCACATAACGCTTACAAATAAGTAGCCTTCTCTCAATTGGGTACATCCATCCGTACTGCACCGAGCCTCTAAGAACTGCCTCATCCGGTAAATGAACGGCTAGATGAACCATGACATCAAAGAAAGATGGAGGAAAAATCTTCTCTAGTTTGCAAAGAATAACTCGGATTTCTTCCATAAGTCTATGTAGAACATCTAGCTTCAAAGTTTTGCAACACAGTTGTCTAAATAAATTCCCCAAATCAGCTACAGCTTCATATATCTCCTTATCCATGATTCCACGGATACCCACTGGTATAAGTCTTTGGAGGAGGATATGTCAATCATGCGTTTTCAGTGATTGAAGCTTGCATCGATCAGGACTAACACATTTTGCTAAGTTATCAGCATACCCATCTGGAAATCTCACTTATCTTATAAATTCACAAAATGCAAGCTTTTGTTCTTTTGTCATTGTGTATCATGCTTCTGGCAAACCAATTGGATTTCCATCCTCATCACGGCCAAGGTGTAAATCTGGTCTTATGCCCATGTCTTCCAAATCAAGCCTGGCATTAGCCATATCCTTTGTCCTACCATCAATGTTCAGAAATGTCCCAAGCAGGTTGTCACATATGTTTTTCTCGATGTGCATTACATCAAGATTATGCCTCAGTTTGAAATCTATCCAGTATGGCAGGTCCCACAAACAAACCCTCTGTTTCTAGCATTGACCATCATCTTTGCGCTTTCTTTTCTTGTTTTGAGGATGCTTTCCCAGTCTTATATCTTTGACATTCTCCAATTGCAGGAGCAGCTCTTCTGTACTGAATTCCATTGGCTTGTCACGGTTTTCACTCTTACCGTTAAAAGCGTTGCTTCTTCGCCAGCGATGCGCTCGAGGAAGAAAACAATGATGTCCAATATAACATATCTTGTTCCTTATCCTCTGTGAGCAGGGATCTTTGTCACAGTGCACACACGCATAGTATCCTTTTGTTACTCTTCCTGAGAAAGTGCTCAATCCTGGATAATCATGGATGCACCATAGGACTGCTGCACGTAGATCAATTTTTTTCCACTTAAGGCATCATAGGTACTGATACCCTTCCAAAGCTCAATCAACTCTTCGACAAGAGGCTCCAAGAACAAATCAAAATCCTTCCCGGGAGAATTTGGACCGGGTATAAGTAAGGTCATCATGAGGTTGCACTGATCCATACACGCCCATGGTGGTAGGTTATAAGGTATCACGAATACAGGCCACATGCTGTTGGAAGCACTCATTTTTTCAAACGGATTAAACCCATCTGTAGCAACGCCAATTCTCTGGTTTCGTGCATCTTCGGCAAAATCTCTATGTTTTTTTATCAAAGTCTTTCCATGCTTCACCGTCAACGGGATGACTTATTTCATTTTCCACGAGTTTCTTTTTCAGCTTGTGCCATTGTACCTCTTCTGATGACTTCTTCGAACAATACATCCGCTGCAACCTCAGAATCAATGGGAAATGTCTCAATACTTTCATCGGAATCTGTTTTTTCCCATTTGAGTCTTTCCATCTCGATGCACCACATATCGGACAATCATCATGGTTGGCATATTGCTTTCTGAAAAGAACACAATTATTCGGGCACACATGGATTGGAACATAGCCTAGTCCCAATGCACAGATAAATTTCAGTTCTTCATCATATGATTTAGGAATAGAGCACTTTGGGAATGCCTTGGCCAACAACCGAAGTATTGCATTAAATGCAACATTGGAAATCCCATAGAAAGACTTGATGTGCAGTAACTTCACGACAAATGAAAATCTTGAAGTTTCAAACCCTTCATAAAGTGAGCACTTAGCCTCTTCTATCACTTT
Organism: Hordeum vulgare subsp. vulgare; assembly: GCF_904849725.1. Taxonomy (NCBI): domain Eukaryota; kingdom Viridiplantae; phylum Streptophyta; class Magnoliopsida; order Poales; family Poaceae; genus Hordeum; species Hordeum vulgare. The sequence goes on along the minus strand of NC_058523.1, from coordinate 424,997,464 downwards.
TGCAAACTTTGACTCTTGTGTACCCCGGTCCCCCGATTCATATAGATCCTCTATCGTGTCATGAATTCTATCATCTTCATAAACATCCTCCTCCTCCAAAGAAACATCATTTCCAGCAACATCTACAACGATATCAGTAGCTCCATCCACATGTTGTGCATCTGCATCAGCTTCAACATTTACTGGTTCTCCATGATGAATCCACCTATCATATGTGCTAGACATCCCATAAATAAGAATATGATCCTCCACTTTCCCTTGAGGTTCTTGTTTACGATTCAGACATTTGCGGCACGGGCAAAGAATTTTAGCATCCTCGGCATAGGTTTCACGGACGAAATTCATGAACTCTTTCACTCCATTAAGGTATTCTTCGGAAAATTTCCTAGCTTTTATCGAACTTCTGTCCATCTCCCAATGAACAAAAAATGCTAAAATTTAGCAATTGAATTGCACAGAACCAAAGTAGCTAGTACAAACAAAACCTAATCAGATAACTCCACCTCTAACTAACATTGATTGATCTGTTGTCATAGGCGCATAAAACAGTAACTACAAGATTGTTGCCATTCCACGTCCATCTTCTGAACTAAATTTTTGAACTAAACATGAACTACATTAAAACAGGAACCTGGGCAAATGACCATAGAACAACAACTTAAAGAAAAATGACCTTAGAACAACATCCAATATCCCCACTTAGAACAGCATGCAATATCCCCACTTAGAGAACAACATCCAATATCCCCACTTCGAGAACAACAGCTTCAAAGCACTAACCCGCAACACTTTGGAATGGCAAGGATGCTGCCGCCGTCCGCTCTGGAGATGACGTCGTTTGCCACCGGCTGTACTCGCAGATGACGCTCTCTGTCGGGCGTTGCCGGCCACCCGATCGGTGCAGGTGATGGACGGCAATGGCGCCGCACTCTCCCCGCTCGGTGCAGATAAGGTCGACCGCGGCGCCGCCCGCTGCCTGCCCGGGGCAGTTGATGCTCGGCCGCGATGCCACCCGCTGCCCGCCCGGCGCAGCCACGCAGGTGAGAGTCAGTCGTGCCGCCGCACGTCAGTCGCGTCGCCGCCCGCCAGATTTGCCATAGGACAGGCCCTGCAGGTCAGCCGCATCGCGCCGCACCGCCGTAGGTCAGCCGTGCCGTGACGCCGCAGGTCAGCTGCGCCGCCGGTTAGGATAAACGGCGCCGCACTCTCCCCGTCGGCGTAGTCGGTTAGGAATTTTTTATGCTAAGTCAACGTGACCTAGTTTTTTTGATAAAAAAAGGACCTGGCCCCAACTGCCCACTCATCACATGCGATTGGTTAAAACGGACCTGAACCAGGAAGTAATCAACTATACAATGCATGTCCAACTGGTAGGTGGCTGTTGAACAGAGCATGTGGTCTTTGGTTCGAATCCCATTGGAACCTATTTTTATCAGTTTTATTTTTATTGGTTATTACTAAAAATTATCAGCTAGAAACGGCATATATACAAAATTGTTGAATCACTTTTATTTTCTAGTGGTTATTTCTAAAAATTATCAGCTAGAAACGCCATATATACAAAATTGTTGAATCACTTTTATTTTTTAGTGGTTATTACTTAAAATTACTAGCTAGAAACGCCATGTATATAAAATTGCTGAGTTGTCACCCAGTCACCCTCATCTAGTTCTTTGATGATTGACAACTAGGCATGCCACGTAGACAAAATTGTTGAGTTGTCATCCAGTCACCCTCACCTAGTTTCTATGATGATATATTTTGGTCAAGATGAAACTAAAATAAGCTAGCATGCACCATTCACATCTTTATGACCATTCTATGCGTTCAGGTAACGACCTTTTGGCCATGAATGGTCAAAAGATTATAGGGTTTGGACCCTTCCACACACTCCATGACTAATTTGCGAATTTTGGTCATGGATCTATGACCAATTAAACCACTGTCACAAATTTTTGTCATTAACGAGTGTATTTCTTCTAGTGTCTGAAGAAAAGAGGTAAACTATTCCTCAGTCCTGAAGATATGCAAGAAGCTAAGAAATCTATGCGAGAGAAAGGCATTAAATCTGAAGATGTCAAAAATCTACCATCTATCGAAGATATCCATGGTCTTGATAACCCGATACAGGTAGTAGAGGTAAATTCTCTTCGTAGATTCAATGAGAGTGACATTCCTTTTGATAAACCTGATAGCTTATGTCTGGATGAATTTGATAACTTTGTTGCCAAACAACAAAGTTTCAATTATTATGTTAGCAGACAATTGGAACAGAATGCTCATATGCTTAGTCATTTAAGTGGTTGTGTGGACAGAAACATCAATGATCTTAAGCTTTTGAGTAAACATGCCTCTATGGTTACTACTCAAGTTGAACACGTACTTAAGGCTCAGAATGACTTTCTCAATGAGTTGAATGACAATTCTGTTAGAGTCTTCACTAGAGGCGGTAGAATGACCCAGGAACCTTTCTATCCTGAGGATCATCATAAGAGAATTGAACAAGATTCTCATGGAGTTAGCACTGATGCACCTAGTCATCCTAAAAAGAAGAAGAAAGATGATAGGAACTTGCATGCTAGAAACCATGTTGCTGTTACACCTGAGAGTCCAAACGATGTCTCTGTTTCTCATGCCAAAATGCAATCTCGTGATGAACATGAGCCTAATGATAATATCAATAGTGATGCTCATGATGATGCTCAACCTAGCAATGATAAGGATGTGGATATTGAACCTGTCGATCTTGATAACCCACAGCCTAAGAATAAGAGATACGATAAGAACGACTTTCCTGCTAGGAAGCATGGTAAAGAAACGGAACCATGGGTTCAAGAACCCATGCCCTTTCCCCCCAAACCATCCAAGAAAAAGGATGATGAGGATTTTGAACGCTTTGTTGAAATGATTAGACCTGTCTTTCTGCAAATGCGTTTGATAGATATGCTCAAAATGTCTCCATATGCTAAGTACATGAAGGATATTGTGACTAATAAGAGGAGGATACCTGAGGTTGAGATTACCACCCTGCTTGCCAATTACACCTTCAAGGGTGGAACTCCTAAGAAACTAGGTGATCCTGGAGTGCCCACTATACCTTGCTCCATTAAAGGAAACTACGTTAGAACTGCTTTATGTGAACTTGGAGCCGGTGTTAGTGTTATGCCCCTTTCTCTTTATCATAGACTTGAATTGGATAAGTTGACACCCACTGAAATCTCCTTGCAAATGGCCGACAAATCAATTGCTTTCCCTGTCGGCATTCGCGAGGATGTGCCTGTTGTGGTTGCGAACGTTACTATCTTAACAGACTTTGTTATTCTGGATATTCCCGAGGATGATGCCATGGCGGTCATCCTCGGAAGACCCTTTTTAAACACTGCATGGGCTATTATCGATTGCAACAAAGGCAATGTCACTTTCCATGTCAATGGTAATGAGCATACGATGCACTTTCTGAAGAAACAATATCGAGTACATTGCATCAATGCTTTTGAAAAAACTTCATCGATTCTTATTGGGAGCTCTGAATGCCCTATACCTACTGTTAAGATGAAGTATGATTTGCTTGTCGGGGATATGCACATCCCCATTGAGGTAACCTAGTGACTATTCGAAAATTCTCCGTTCTTTTTTATGCGATTCGAAAAAGTTTGTCAAGGAGAGTTGATCAACCTCATTGACGGATTTCTTTTAATGACCATGGGATGGATGAATCGAGGAGTCACAAACCTGTGTTCCAAGCTTTCACCTTCGGTTGCTTAGAAGAAAAATGATAGATTTAGCTTTAGTTTTTCCCGTTTTCTGCTTTTTGCGTCCCGTAGAAAAGTGTCCCGAAAATAAAAGTTCTCCGATTGCCGTGAAAATCAAGTATGATTTTTTCTGGAATTTTTGAAAAATTCGGAGACGGAGAGCTAGTCAGGGGGATGCACCAGCGGGCCACAAGCCCTGGAGGCGCGGGCACCCCCCTGGCCGCGCCTACCAGGCTTGTGGGGCCCACGTGTCCCCCCTCCACTTATTCCAGCTCCCATCTCCTTCTCCTACCTCCAGAAAAAATCGTTTCGCAGCTCAAACCCGTGTTCTTGCTCTTCTTGCTGTGATTTTCGATCTCCTTATGCAAAGCCCCATTCACCAAACTGTTTTGGGGGAATTGCTCCTTGGTATGTGACTCCTCCATTGGTCCAATTAGTTTTTGCTCTAGTGCCTTATTCGTTGCGTATTTTCGTTGCCTTGGTGACCCTGTTCTTGAGCTTTGCATGCTAATTTTAGCTGGTCCCAAGTAGTTTGGATGCGTGATATGGCCTCTAGGCACTTGTTGGAGTAGTTGCTATGAGTTTGCTTGAGCCTTGTTCACTTTTCCTTAGAGTCACTAAAAATTTCAGAAATTTTCACAGATAGAAAAAGGAAAAGTTGAGGAGGTTCTTAAGAGGCTCTTGAAGCCGTGACCCCAAGGGTGATGAAAATGAGAAGAAGAAACCCAAGTGTCCGGTCCCCCGAGTTGCAGAAGTTCGAGCGTGCGAGTGGCCAAGCGATGTATTCTTACGCGCCGCCGGACTTTATGAGGACTTTTACTACTTGGTGGAGAACGCATGCCTTACCGCCTTCGTTGAAGATAAGTGTTCGCAATACCTCCTCCTCACTAATATTTTCGTGCAAAGCTTTAATTTCTATCCAAGGAAGAGTCCTCCTATGGTTGAGTTCAAATTATATGATATCCCCCAGCGCATGTCACTTCAGGATTTTTGCAATGTTTGCAAATTACCTTATGTTGGGGATATTCATGAACCTCGTCCACGGGACTTGGAGGCTTTCATAGATACTATTGTTGTAGGAGAGGAGAGAGGAGTGTCTTGCACTAGAGCTGCTAGCATAAATTTTCCCATGCTTAGGTACTTCCCATTATTCATGGGAAAATGTTTGATTGGCCGTGGGAAAGCTGGGGCCCTTAGCTCCCCAGATCTTGCGGTTTTCCGCGAAGCCCTTTATAATGATAAAACTTATAGCTTGCGCGCTATAGTAGCTCAACGGTTGAACACGAACCGTTCTAAAGGCGTTGTTTATGGAGGTATCTATGCTACCTGTCTTGCTAGACATTTTGAGATACCTATTAGACTGCACGAGGAAGAAGAGATTCTTCTTCTTGAAAGATATCTAGATTACGATAGCATGGTTTGCCATGACTTTCTTGATAAAGATATAAATAAGAGGATGATTTATAACCTGGTATTCAGTCAGGGTACTCGTGAGACTATTACTTTGCCTGGTCCTTCTTTGTTCAATCTTCATCTGGGCAGGTACATTATTATGCCCTCGGACATCTACACATATTGGGGCATAGCACCACCACAGGCGCTCGTGCCCGAGCTGCCAGTCGAGTAGCAGACGCTAGTTTATCAGTGGGAGCCAGAGGAGCTCACCCAGCAGTGGCACCCTCAGTACACTCCGGAGTACCCTGGAGCTGGTTATTTCCCTCCTTGGGAGTAGACCAACTTAGGCCAAAAGCTTAAGCTTGGGGGAGTATGTGTTTCTCACCGACTTTATATTCTTGCTTACGCTTTCACTTTATTAGTCACTGTTCACACTTTGCCACTATATCATCCATGCTAGTTTATTTCTTTTTCTCGCTTTCTTCTCTGTGTTTGTCTAGTTTGAGAAAACCCAAAAATATTTTGTGTTCTTCTTTTGCTTGTTGGGAGCTTTCCCGTGTAAATAGTTTTCTTTTTCTTGGGTTTAAGGTAGAAGACCATGGTTACAATGTTTAGTGGCTCTCGAATGCATATATGTTTATCTGTCAAAGAGCCATATTACTTTGTCTTCTCCTTTGTGTTTGCTTGCAGATTCCAGTGTAGTCCAATGCACGAGCACTCTTATTATTGTACACATCATTCGGTCGTGCAAGTGAAAGGCAATAATGACGATATATGATGAAGTGACTGAGCCTGGAAAAGCTGGTATGAACTCGATCTATTTTGTTTTTGTAAATATGACTAGCTCATCGTTCCAGATTCAGCTTTGTTGTGAGAGAAACATGTTTGCAATGACAACTTAGAGATCAAAGTTTCTGGTGCCATGCTTAATTAGCTAGGAGCTCATAATGGTTTGTCTTGGATGCCAACATGAATTGTGAAATGATTATGATGTAGTATGATAGGATGGTATACCCCTTTGAATGATTCAAGTGGCTTGACTTGGCGCATGTTTACGCATGTAGTTGAAACAAAATCAACATAGCCTCTATGATATTCATGTTCATGGCGATTTATGTCCTACTCATGCTTGCACTCAATGTTGGTTAATTTCAATGCATCTTGATGACTGTTGTCGCTCTCTAGTTGGTCGCTTCCCAGTCTTTTGCTAGCCTTCACTTGTACTAAGCGGGAATACTGCTTGTGCGTCCACTTCCATAAACCCAAAGTTGTTCCATATGAGTCCACGATACCTACCTATATGCGGTATCTACCTGCCGTTCCATGTAAATTTGCATGTGCCACTCTCTAAACCTTCAAGAAAATAATCTGTTTTGCATGCCCGAACCTCTCATGTGGTGACAAGGGGCGATCAGTATCTTCCATGCTAGGCGTGTTATCCTTGATACGTGTTTATTCACTATCACTCACGAGAAAGGGGCCGGTAATTGGAATGCCCAGTTCCATGCTCAAATCAAAAGGATAATTGCAAACAAAACCCCCTCTGGATTGTTGTTGGTATGGACGGCACCCTAGTATTCGGCTAGTCGTGGAGTGTGATTGACCGATGGTGGGGGAGTCAAAACTTTACTTTTCTGTTTGGGAACCGCCTATAGTATGTGTAGCATGAAAGATGGTGAAAACTCTTGGTCATTGCGTTGACAATGAAAGCATGCCACCCAAAATTATTTATCTCTGTCTTCAAAGCTTGAGCTCTGGCACCTCTGCAAATCTGTAACATCCGAAATTTTGGAATGTTAATATAATTATTAGATTGATTGTTTGTTTTTTTGAGTGAAATTTGAAACTTTTTAAAAAACTTTTGAATGAGAGGGAATAAAATGACTTTCCCCTTTTTCATGTGAATTCAAATTCATTTTTTTAAATCAGCGAGAAGAGATAGCATGACATCTTCAACTATAAAGAATTTGAATCAAGGTGGCATTGGAATTCCTTTCGATTATGCTTTGCATTTTGTTTCTTCATCACTCACGGAATGCCGGGAACCATATCTTGTCAAGCAAGTAAAAGAGAGGAGAAACATGACCCACCAAACCCGGGGATATTCTTTGAAATATTTGAGCCATGACACCCTAGATTTATTTGATTAATTATTTGAAAAAAGAAATAAAGCATTTAGGGGATTTTCTGAAAAACATTTTTTCAATTTTTTTATTTTGGCCATGGAAAAATGTCCATCATTTAGATTTTATTTTTCTAATAATTTTAGTATATAGAAACTCTATATTCCGTATTTATTTGGTTTCCTTTTTAATCATTTACTTTCCGGTTTTTGAAAATAGGAAAGATATCTCTTTTAAATGGAAATAGAGCTGGCCCATTAAGACCTTTCCAAATCTGGCCCGACAAGAATCATCTCCTTCCTCACGTTCTCCTTCCTCCCGTTCCCAGAACCTTCCATGGCAATGGTGACAAGAAATCCTACCTTCCCGATCTCCCTCTCCTTTCCATCCCGGAGCACCCCGAGCCCCTATAAATACTCCCTCAACCTCCTCTCCCCATTTCCCCTAGAACCGCCCCCTCCCCCCGCCGCAGTGCCCCGCCCCGCCTCGCCGGAGTTCGCCTCCAACAGGAACTCGCCGGAGCTCTTGCTAGTCCCTACCGTCGCCCCCACGCCCCGCCGACGCCACCAACCTTCGGCCCGAGCCCTCCTCCTTCGCCTGGACCGCTGCACCACCTTGGCCGGCCACCGGAGCCACCTTCCTGCCGTCTTCTCCAACTCCGGCGACTAACTCCGGTGAGATCCACGAAATCCCGTATTGCAGTTTTTTTTCCACAAAAGTGCAATCTTAGAAAATTCATATCTATTAGTCTATAACTCCGAATTAGTTGATTCTTTTTGCGTTAGATCACAAATTTCTTGTAGTTTCCGAAAATATATAATTTGTCTATGTTTGGATTTATAAAATTTGAATTAGATCAGATTTTATTTAAATCTCGTTTTGCTTATACCGGGAGTTTAAAAACAGCTTTTAAATTAATTATTTTTGCTACTGTTTCCTATTGATCATATCTTTGAGTAGTTTAAGTTTCATTTTTTTAAATATTTTTACTTGTGGTTTTACTAAAACAGATTCTGTTTTAGTTCTTTTAGGATTATGGCTATTTCTTTTTCTATAATTGTTTTTAAATTATTTTCTTTTATATTTGAGAAAGTTTATATTTTGTTTTCTGTTAGTTAACAGTAGGTTTTCAACAAAAACAAAATTTCATTTTATTTGTTATCATAAAATCAATTCTAGTTCTCTAATAACTTGCAATTGATTTCCCTACTAGTTTACTCCCATTTGAAAATACTTTCAAATAGTTTTATGAAAAATACTTTATTTTATCTTAGTTAAATTTAGATTTTATTCTCTATTATTTTACTATTTTATTGTTTTATTTTTCAGTTAGAACACAAACTATTTAGTGTTTGATGTAGTAGAAGACTCCCTAGTTTGCTTTGAAGTTTCCTATGGATTCTTATTCGCTCTCTCTTATTGATTTTGATTGCATCCACTTTTATTGTTGTTCGTTATTTGATTACTAGAATAATTGCTAGTGTGAGTGCTTATGTGAATACTATGTTTGATTATATAGATTTCATCGGAGAGTGACGAATAGTTCTATCACGTATTTCCCGAGAACGATAATTCTTCTTCATTAACCTCACCAGGCAAGTCACGTTGATCATATTATTACCTATGTTTTATATGCATTGTAGTTCTACCTTCCTTCACCCAATTGCATGCAAAGTAGGTACTTGGAAATTTTGGATCTTGATGTAGTATCATGTGGTAGGCACCCACCCCCTTGTTACTTTGGCCGGGACGTTATTATGATGTGCTCCTAGTAGACGGGGTTTTGGTTGAGGGTTTACCATGAGTGTTGTGAGAACTTAATAATCAAGACCTGAAGAACTCCAAGACTTGCAAGACCTCAGAACGAAATATACCTCTGGGTGAAGGATGGTTTAGATGGGCTCCCTGGAGAAACCAGTGGACGACCCGGGATGCATGGGGAAGCGCCATGACATCTTGCGGAAAGCTTCACCCGGGCTCAAAGAGACGGCCGGATATTTTCAAGACCCAAGGCTTACCTGCACAGCCACAAGTCATTATGGGATCTGGCTTGGTTGGACAACGTGGCAACTCTGGATAGACGGTGCTAGCAGATCTAGAAGAACGGTAGGATTGGATGGGCACCGACACGGGATCAGAGCGACCCGTTGAAAGACCATGTTTTGATCATCCGGTCTTCAAACACCCTGAAGTGCGAGGACATACTCAGAGGCGATCAAATCTTGTGGAGAACGTGTGCAAAACTTTGTAGAGTACTCAAACATTATCGATTAGCCGTGTCCATGGTCATGGACAACTTGAGCCAAAGGAACTGAAAGTATCGGCAATTCTCAACACCATTATATAAACTTGATGTGGGTAATATTGATAACTTGGGTATGAGAACTGGTTGGCGGAACCATCTCATTAACAACCAACAACGTAGTAATATTTTGCTTTTAGCCCCCTTTTGTTGTAGGAGAAAACTTTGCTTTCTGCTAAAAAATTACAGCCCCACATGCCATATAGGCATATAGTATAGATGATATTTTTACCCTGTCTTTTGTGACTTGCCAGCATATTCAATATGCCCACCTACACAGCTGCAATGTCTTATGTTGCAGATACTTTCTTCGATGAGTAAGAGTATGATTCAGGGTTACGGTCTGCACTCAACTTGCCGTTGGTGTTTATTGGGACTCCACTCCCTTGACTGTTTCCGCTGAGATTTTAAGGTATATATCAGTTTTACGTTATTACATGTGATTGCACTTTGATATATACATTGATGTATTGTGTGTGCCAGCATACTGATCCAGGGATGGCATGGATGCACAGAGGCTTGACTCGTTTTGAGTCGGGTCGCTACAGATATGGTATCAGAGCACATGTTGACTGTAGGACGTGACCCTAGAAACTGGAAATCCCTTAAGATAAGATCTCTCTAAAATTCTATTTCCAAGAACATCCTTTACTTCTCATCCCTTCTATTTCATCAAATGTTCTCTCTCACCTCAAATAGTTAGACAATACCCTTTCCTCTTTGACCACATGAAGAATCAACGGAGTTCTACTTCAAAGTAAAGAGGATTTCACCATGCATTTGAAGAACTGAAGCTACACCAAACTGAAGACTCTCAAGACTCGAAGAATTCCAAGACCCTGAAGCGTTCGAATATTTATATGACCATTAGAAGTCCAAACCCCTATTATATACCCACGTTAGATACGATGATTTGTGAGCCGTCATTGGTGTGTGTTTTTTGACAGCCACAAATAAAACCTATTCTCAAAAGTATTGTTTGTATTGTGTGTATCTCCCTCTTTCCCTCTCTCTCTTACCCATCTCATCCCAAAAATCACGGACCCAATAGATGGCGTATGAAGCTGGACTAGTAATCTCCGGACCAATGACCCAGCTGAAAGCTGAAATATGGATCCAGAACATGGAGAACCACTTCGGGAGCAATTTGAAGACCTCCAAAACCCTAACCTTTCTTTCTAGACTCTTCGAATCTCGAGGACGAGATTCACTTTAAGTGTGGTAGGTTTGTAACATCCCAAATTTTGGAATGTTAATATAATTATTAGATTGATTGTTTGTTTGTTTGTGTGATTGAAACTTGAGTGAAATTTGTAACTTTTTTAAAAACTTTTGAATGAGAGGGGATAAAATGACTTTCCCCTTTTTCCTGTGAATTCAAGTTCATCTTTTTTTAAATCAGTGAGAGGAGATAGCATGACTTCTTCAACTATAAAGAATTTGAATCAAGGTGGCATTGGAATTCCTTTCGATTTTGCTTTGCATTTTGTTTCTTCATCACTCACGGAATGCCGGGAACCATATCTTGTCAAGCAAGAAAAAGAGAGGAGAAACATGACCCTCCAAACCCGGGGATATTCTTTGAAATATTTGAGCCATGGCACCCAAGATTTATTTGAGTAATTATTTGCAAAAAGAAATAAAGCATTTAGGGGATTTTCTGAAAAACATTTTTTTAAAAGTTTTTATTTTGGCCGTGGAAAAATGACCATCATTTAGATTTTATTTTTCTCATAATTTTAGTATATAGAAACTCTATATTCCATATTTATTTGGTTTCCTTTTTAATCATTTACTAGGAAAGATATCTCTTTTAAATAGAAATAGAGCTGGCTCATTAAGACCTTTCCAAATCTGGCCCGACAAGAATCATCTCCTTCCTCACGTTCTCCTTCCTCCCGTTCAGAGAACCTTCCATGGCAATGGTGACAAGAAATCCTACCTTCCCAATCTCCCTCTCCTTTCCATCCCGGAGCACCCCGAGCCCCTATAAATACTCCCCTCAACTTCCTCTCCCCATTTTCCCTAGAACCGCCCCTCCCCCCGCTGCAGCGCCCCGCCCCGCCTCGCTGGAGTTCGCCTCCAACATGAATTCGCCGGAGCTCTTGCTGCTCCCTCGAGGCCCCCCCACGCACCGCCGACGCAACCAACCTTCAGCCCGAGCCCTCCTCCTTCGCCTGGACCCCTCCACCGCCTTGGCCGGCCATCGGAGCCACCTTCCCGCCGTCTTCTCCAACTACGGCGGCTAACTCCGGTGAGATCCACGAAATCCCGTATTGCAGTTCTTTTTCAGAAAAGTGCAATCTTAGAAAATTCATATCTATTAGTCTATAACAACGAATTAGTTGATTCTTTTTTAGATAGATCACCAATTTCTTGTAGTTTCCGAAAATATATAATTTGTCTATGTTTGGATTTATAAAATTTGAATTAGATCAGATTTGATTTAAATCTTGTTTTGCTTATACCGGGAGTTTAAAAATAGCTTTTAAATTAATTATTTTTGCTACTTTTTCCTATTGATCATATCTTTCAGTAGTTTAAGTTTCAATTTTTTTAAATATTTTTACTTGGGGTTTTTACCAAAACAAATTCTGTTTCAATTCTTTTAGGATTATGGCTATTTGTTTTTCTATAATTGTTTTTAAATTATTTTCTTTTATATTTTAGAAAGTTTATATTTTGTTTTCTGTTAGTTTACAGTACGTTTTCAATCAAAACAAAATTTCATTTTATTTGTTATCATGAAATCAATTCTAGTTCTCTAATAACTTGCAATTGATTTCCCTACTAGTTTACTCCCATTTGAAAATACTTTCAAATAGTTTTATGAAAAATACTTTATTTTATCTTAGTTAAATTTATATTTTATTCTCTGTTATTTTACTATTTTAGTGTTTTATTTTTCAGTTAGAACAAAAAATATTTAGTGTTTGATGTAGTAGAAGACTCCCTAGTTTTCTTTGAAGTTTCCTTTCGAATCTTATTCGCTCTCTCTTATTGATTTTGATTGCATCCACTTTTATTTTTGTTTGTTATTTGATTGCTAGAATGATTGCTAGTGTGAGTGCTTATGTGAATACTATGTTTGATTATATAGATTTCATCGGAGGGTGACGAATAGTTCTATCACGTATTTCCCGAGAACGATAATTCTTCTTCATCAACCTCACCAGGCAAGTCACGTTGATCATATTATTACCTATGTTTTATATGCATTGCAGTTCTACCTTTCTTCACGCAATTGCTTGCAAAGTAGGTACTTGGAAATTTTGGATCTTGATGTAGTATCATATGGTAGGCACCCACCCCTTGTTACTTTGGCCGGGACGTTATTATGCTATGCTCCTAGTAGACGGGGTTTTGGTTGAGGCTTTACCATGAGTATTAAGAGAACTTAATAATCAAGACCTGAAGAACTCCAAGACTTGCAAGACCTCAGAACAAAATATACCTCTGGGTGAAGGACGGTTTAGATGGGCTCCCTGGAGAAACCAGTGGACGACCCGGGATGCATGGCGAAGCGCCATGACATCTTGCGGAAAGCTTCACCCAGGCTCAAAGAGACGGCCGGATATTTTCAAGACCCAAGGCTTACCTGCACAGCCACAAGTCATTATGGGCTCTGGCTTGGTTGGACAACATGGCGACTCTGGACAGGCGCTGTTAGCAGATGTAGAAGAACGGTAGGATTGGATGGGCACCGACAGGGGATCAGAGGGACCCGTTGAAAGACCATGTTTTGATCATCCGGTCTTCAAACTCCCTGAAGTGCGAGGACATACTCGGAGGCGATCAAATTTTGTGGGGAACGTGTGCAAAACTATGCAGAGTACTCAAACCTAATCGATTAACCGTGTCCACGGTCATCGACAACTTGAGCCAAAGGAACTGAAAGTATCAGGAATTCTCAACACCATTATATAAACTTGATGTGGGTAATATTGATAACTTGGGTAAGAGAACTGGTTGGCGGAACCATCTCATTAACAACCAACAACGTAGTAATATTTTGCTTTTAGCCCCGCTTCTGTTGTAGGAGAAAACTTTGCTTTCCGCTAAAAACTTACAGCCCCACCTGCCATATATGCATATAGTATAGATGATATTTTTACCCTCTCTTTTGTGACTTGTCGGCATATTCAATATGCTGACCTACACGGTTGCAATGTCTTATGTTGCAGATACTTTCTTCGACGAGTAAGAGTATGATTTAAGGTTACGGTCTGCAGTCAACTTGCCGTTGGTGTTTATTGGGACTCCACTCCCTTGACTATTTCCGCTGAGATTTTAAGGTATATATCAGTTTTATGTTATTACATGTGATTGCACTTTGATATATACATTGATGTACTGTGTGTGCCAGCATACTGATCCAGGGATGGCACGGATACACAGAGGCTTGACTCGTTTTGAGTCAGGTCGCTACAAAATCAATGCTTCCCTCTGCGAAGGGCCCATCTATTTATGTTTCTGTTGAGTCATCCTCTTCTTATAAAAGCACCAATTAGAGATCACCTCTGTCATTTTGATGCTTTGATTTTAATTGATATTGAGTATGTCTGTGACTGGATCTTCTTTGCCATGAATTACAATGTTCAGTCAGCCCTTGGTCTTTGAAGGTGCTCTGCATTTATGTCTTGCGGTCTCAGAAAGAGCTAGCGAGATACCATCTGTTCATATTTCTTCATGATTGTTTTGATTGAAGTGTTGACGTTTGAAACTTATTATTATTGCTCGCTAGTTGATTATGCCAGCGATATGAGTTCCTCTTGAGACCTAAATGTCATTGCTTATGTGGTTAGCACTTGATCTTGCTGAAAATCTGAATATGAGTTAGACATAATTGCAACAACAAGATCAAACAGAGTTCGTAAAAGTTTTTTCTTTTGTCTCTTTCAGTTTGTCAACTGAATTACTTGAGGACAAGCAAGGCTTTAAGCTTGGGGGAGTTGATACGTCTCCGTCGTATCTACTTTTCCAAACTCTTTTGCCCTTGTTTTGGACTCTAATTTGCATGATTTCAATGGAACTAACAGGGACTAACGCTGTTTTCAGCAGAATTGCCATGGTGTTGTTTTTGTGCAGAAATAAAAGTTCTCAGAATGACCTGGAAATTTGCAAGGATTTTTTGTGGAATATATAAAAAATACTGGCGCAAGCATTAATCGGAGGGGTGGAGCGAGGAGCCCACAAGCCCACCAGGCGCGAGCCCCCCTGGCCGTGCCTAGCAGGCTTGTGGAGCCCTCAGAGCTCCAACGCCTCCAACTCCAGCTCTATTTAGTCCCTTTCGTCCGGAAAAAAATCAAGGAGAAGAGTTCATCGCGTTTTACGATACGGAGGCGCCACCACCACCTGTTCTTTCTTTGGATGGCAGATCTGGAGTCTGTTCTGGGCTCCTGAGAGGGGAGATCGTCGCCATCGTCATCACCAACCTTCCTTCATCGCCAATTCCATGATGCTCTTCACCGTTCGTGAGTAATCTCATCGTAGGCTTGCTGGACGGTGATGGGTTGGATGAGATCTATCATGTAATCGAGTTAGTTTTGATGGGGATTGATCCCTAGTATCCACTATGTTCTGAGATTGATGTTGCTACTACTTTGCCATGCTTAATGCTTGTCACTAGGGCCCGAGTGCCATGATTTCAGATCTGTACCTATTATGTTCTCGATAATATATGTGTGTTCTAGATCCTATCTTGCAAGTTGTAGTCACCTACTATGTGTTATGACCCGGCAACCCCGGAGTGACAATAGCTGGAACCACTCCCGGAGATGACCATAGTATGAGAAGTTCATGTATTCACTAAGTGTTAATGCGTTGTTCCGGTTCTCTATTAAAAGGAGAACCTTAATATCCCGTAGATGTCATGCAAGTTCTTTTCCCTAAGCATGTATGACTACATGCGGAATACATGCCTACATTACATTGATGAACTGGAGCTAGTTACATTTCTCTCCGTGTTATAACTGTTGCATGATGAATATCATCCGGCATAAGTATCCATCACCGATCCAATGCCTACGAGTATTTTCCTACTGGTCCTTGCTACGTTACTTCGCTGCTACTTCTGTCACTATTGCTACTGGTTACCATTGCTACTGTTGCTATCACACTACTCTGCTACTGATACTTTGCTGCAGATACTAAGTCTTTTAGGTGTGGTTGAATTGACAACTCAACTGCTAATACTTGAGAATATTCTTTGGCTTCCCCTTGTGTCGAATCAACAAATTTGGGTTGAATACTCTACCCTCGAAAACTGTTGCGACCCCCTATACTTGTGGGTTATCACCTACCTATTAAGGCATTTCCTTAGCCTTTCCGAGATACATTGACATGCAACATCCACCATCTCATGACTTGATCTTCATGTCATACATGCTTTTGCTTGATCGTAGAGCCGCATGATAGTTGGGCCTTACATATATTCATTGTTCAAGAAATCGTTAACTGGTAACTGCTCGGTTGGCTAGCGAGTAGGGGATTAATAGGCTAATGGCAAGTTAATCGGCCATTTAATCCATTAATCGGGAGATTTATCAATTAATCGGCTACTCGATGACCGTATGAGTAGGGATTAATCGGCAAGTTAACTGGTTAATCGGATGAATTCTTGAACAGGGCCCATATTATTGCTACATGACGCGCTAGTATCATTGCATATCTTGCTACACTGGCCGAGGCATACATTTGCATACATCATGATAGTTTTCACTTGTCTTTATGTTGAGTACTTCTTATAAAGTGTGATGATGTCCCAACGTATCTATAATTTCTGCTTGTTCCATGATCTTTTGGGTGACATTGTTATATGTTTTTCTACACTTTTATATCTTGGTACACATATTTGGACTAACCTACTAACTCAGTGCACCCAGTGCTAGTTTCTGTCTGCTGATGATTTTTTGCAGGGGCTCTTACCCAATTTTCGAAGTCCCAAAAATCCCGAGAAAAATATATAAAAAATCAGCATACCGGAAGCTTCCAGGTCACCAAAGATGGGCCACGGGGGGGGGGGGGAGGGATCGTCCAGGCGACCTCGTGGCGTGACCTACCCCCTGGTCGCGACCACAGGCCGCCTGGGTGGGTCGCACGCCCTTCGGTGCCCTCCTTCGGCCTATATTTACCTCTCCGAGAGGAAACCCTTCCATAATATCCAGAATCCTGAATTTCTCCATCGTTCCGCCGCCGCAGCGCTTCCGAGATCGGGAGCGTCAGGAGACCTCTTCCCGGCACCGTCCTAGAGGAAGGATTGACATCCGGGAGCTACTCCAACACCACGGACGCTTCCCGGACGTGCCGTGAGTAGTCCTCCTTGGACCATGAGTCCATGACCAGTAGCTATGGGATGTCTTCTCTCCAATCTTGTGCTTCCATGATTAGTCCTTGTGAGCTGCCCTACATGATCAAGGCATCTATGTAATTCTCTTGTTATTGCTATGCTCAGTTTCTTGGGATCCGATGGATTCTGAGATTATGTTCAGATTGTTACGAGTTATATATTTGATTATAGTTTTATATTATGTTCCTTAGTGATTCATGCATGTTCTCCTTTGCTATTTATTGCTTTAGCCTAGTTGTAGATTGTAACTCCAAGAGGGAGCGTTATGCATGATTGTGGGTTCATGCCCCTCAAAGTCTAGCTTGAGTGACATAAACATGAGACTAGGGGATGTGTTGTTACCACCAGGGAGAAAACAACAGTGCTTGTGACCACGGTTGCAAGGATTGTTTACCTTACGCATAGTTCGTTAATGCAGTTGTCCGTTGCTTTGACTTTACACTTTGTGTGGGGCTCGCAACTTAATACCGGTGTGATGTTCTAGATAGATATCTCAAGGTGGATGATTAGTAAGTAGATGCTGATGAATAAATTGTCTACTTGTCTTGGTGTACTGCCCATTACTATTGAACCTATAACTATCAAGTAGCATAATTAGCATTGCGGTGCGTTCATTATTCTGTCAATTGCCAACTGTAATTTGTTTACCAAGCATAGTTGTTTATCGTCTTTTGGGAGAGAGACATCACTAGTGAACATCATGTAACTCCGGTCCATATCAACACCATTGCTAAAACCTCCATCATTTACTGCTTTCATTTACTTTCCCTTTGCAATCACTATTACTATTCCCACTTGTGTTTTGATCCTTTGCAAACTACAAGGCCGGAGAGATTGACAACCTCTATGTACTCGTTGGGAGCAAAGATATTTGTTGTGTGTGCAGGTCCACGTCTTCTGCTAGCGCCAGAGCAGCGGAAATCTACTTGTTGATCCTAGGAGTCCTCCTGGTTCAATAAACTTACAGTCTCCGTGTAAGGGAAAACTTGTTGCTGACTACATCTCAACCTTCCACTTGGGGTAACCAACGACTAAGTCCTTTGCCTCTAGTGTTGCACCCGAAGGATAGAATATCACCTTTAAACAAAGGGTTGGAGAAAGTTTGAAAGATGCCTGGTATAGAATTAAAAATTCTCAAGATAGGGCCACCAAGAAGCAATCCACCACTATTTTGCTTAGAAACTTTTATGTTGGTATTACTTCTTGGCATATGTTTTTTCTAGACACAGCAATAGGAGGGAATTTCTTGGAAGCACCCACTGGGGAGGCTCTTAACGTTATGGAAAATCTTGTCGGAATCCGACCTATTGTTGACATAAAGGATGATATCACTTTAGCTCAAATTATGAGTAAACTTGAGAAAATAGAGCTAGAGATTCCAAGCATGGGTAAAACAAATTAAGTAGATCATAGGATTCAAGAGAATTTAAATAGACTTGATAGCTCCATGCTCAAAATTTACAAAACTTTGGAGACCCTTAAATCCCATGATATGGATCCTTCTAGGATTGATAAGATAGAGGATATTTTTGAAACTTTAGGAACTACTCTTTATAAGCAATTCTTTTCAATGGTGTGTTCTTTTATGTGGGCCCATAACCCACAGGTTTCTCCCACGATCTTATCTGGCTCTTCTAATCTTTTATCGGAGATCTCTAATTATTTTTGTAACATCCCAAAATTATAAATTTTGGAATGTTAATATAATTATTAGATTGATTGTTTGTTTGTTTGCTGAGTGACTCAAACTTGTGTGAAATTTGAAACTTTTCGAAACTTTTGAATTAGAGGGAATAAAATGACTTTCCCCTTCTCCGGTGAATTCAAATTAAAGCTTTTAAACGCAAAGAGAGAAGAAGACATGACTTCTTCAACTATAAAGAATTTGAACGGAGATATTTGCATTTGAATTCTTTTGCATTTCCATTCGTTTTCCTCGCGCGAGAAAAAGCCCGAAGAAAATACTCTCTTGCACGCAAGAGAGAGAGAGGAGGAAAATGACACTCCAAAAGTGCGGGCAATTTTTGAAATGTTGGAGCCAAGAAAACCCAAAGTTCTTTTGCAAAAATAATTGCAAAAAGAAATAAAGCAAATTGGGAATTTCTGAAAAAAAACATTTTTAAATTTTTTTATTTTGGCTTTAAAAAAATGTTATTCGGGTAGAGATTCTTTTTCTAAATTTTTTGATATATAATACCATATATAGATATTTTGATTTATTTCTTTTTTTTGGCTTTTGTTTTCTGTTTTGGAAAAGGTTTAATAAAAGGAAAGTCTTTTTTTTTACCACCGCCGCCCTGGGCGCATCTTAGCCACTGGGCCGAATCCCCACTTACCCGGGATTGAAATCCCTAGGAATAGGCCAACCGACCCCCTCCTTACCTCCCCCCTCTCTCTGACCTGCGGGCCCCCCTGGCCGATGCCCCCTCCTCCCGCGGCCTTCTCCTTCCTCCCTCTCTTTCCTTCCTTCTCTGCTCCACCCAAAACCGAGCCGCACCACCTCGGGATTTCTTCCCCGTTTCTCCCTCTCCCTTCCATAGCACCCCCCTCCCAGCCTATATATACCCATCGCCCTAGCCGACCCTGTTCCCACCCCCGCCACCGCCTCCCCATCTCCCCTCGCCGCCCGCCCGCCGGAGCAGCAGCAGCAGCTACTGCCACCCTTCGGCCCCGCCCTGGGAGAGCACCACGTCGCCGCCTCTCTCCCCCGAGCGCCTCCCCCCGAGGAGGAGCACCTCCGCCGCCGCCTCCCCCGAAGTCCACCCCGCCCCGGAGCTCCCCTCCCTCGCCGGCCAGCCCCTTCTCGCCGGAGCAACCCACTACCCAGCCACGGTAGCCCTCCCCTCTCTCTATTATTTCATGTTCTCTTTTGTTAGCCGTTAGATCTTAACTGGATGGTGTAGATTAGATCATATATACCCCTCCCGTCTAAATCAGAAAACCAGTGGTTTTTTTTGTCACTTATGAATTAACCAGCGAATTTTGCTTAGCCGAGGACGGTTGCTCAAAGTCATGAAACAAACACCCTACGCAGCCAATAGAAACTTGCCACGTGTACCCCTCTTTTTAACACTAGTAGTTTTATAATTTTCTGCCTGTTTGCAAAAACAGAAACTTTCTGTTTTTTTTTGACCACAACTTTTTATACCTAAGTCCAATGACATTGATTCTTTTTCGAGTAGCTCACAAATTTCCTGTAGTTGTTAAAAACATATAATTTGTCTATGTTTGAAATTTTCAAATACAAGTTAGATCAGATTTAGTTTAAACCTTCTTTTGCCTATTCCAGGAGTTTAAAAATAGCTTTTAATTTGATTCCTTTTGGTACTGATCACTAGTCATCTTATTTATCAGTGGTAAAAATTTCAGATTTGTTTGAGTATTTTAGCTCACTGTTTCATATGAAACAATTTCCGTTTCACCTCTTTTAAGATTTCGGCTAATTTCCTTTTCTATCTTTGTTTTAAAATATTTTCTTTATTATTTCAGAAACATTATGTTTTGTTTCTGTTAGATAAACAGTAGTTTTGCAACAAGCTTTTATTTTATTTTTATTTATTTTCATGAAATCAATTCTAGGTCCTTAGTAACTTGCAATTGTTTTCACCGTTGTTTCAAATCCCGTTTGGGAATACTTTCAAAAAGTTTTGTGAAAAATACTTTATTTTATCTTAGTTAGACTTATATCTTAGTTCCTTGTTATTATTTTTTGTTAGACAAAACTATTTAGTGTTTGACGTAGTAGAAGACTCCCTAGTCTTATTTGATGTTTCTTTCGGATTTCTATTCGCTCTCTCTTTTGTTTTGATTGCTAGAATGATTGCTAGTATGAGTGCTTATGTGAATGATATGTTTGTTATATAGATATCATCGGAGAGTGACGAGTAGTCTATCAAGTTATTTTCTCGAGAAATTCTTCTTCGTCATCATCACCAGGCAAGTCACTTTGATCATATTATCACTTATGTTTTATGCATCATAGTTCTACCATCCTATGCCCAAATTGCATGCTGCTTAGGTACTTGGAAATTTTAGTATAGATTGTAGTATCATGTGGTAGGCACACAACAACCCCGATACTTGGCCCCGGGACGACAATTTCTTAATGCTATGCTTGAGTAGACGGGTTTTCGGTTGAGTGTATATCACGAGTGATGCGAGGTTGATTAAATAATCAAGACCGGTTAATACAAGATCTTCAAGACCTCGGACGCAATGCAACACTGGGTGAAGGACGGTTGATCGGCTCCCTGGAAAACCAAGTGGATGCCCGGGATGCTGGAGAGGCCATGTCATCCTGTGGAAAGCTTCACCCAGGCTCAAAGAGACGGACGGATATTTTCAAGACCCAAGGCTTACTTGCACAGCCACAAGTCATTATGGGCTCTGGCTTGGTTGGACAACGCGGCAACTCTGGACAGGCGGTGCTAGCAGATGTAGAAGAACGGTAGGAATGGATGGGCACCGACAGGGATTCAGAGGGACCCGTTGAAAGACCATGTTTTGATCATCCGGTCTTCAAACACCCTGAAGTGTGAGGATATATACGGAGGCGATCAAATCTTGTGGGGAACGTGTGCAAAACTCTGCAGAGTACTCAAACCTAATCGATTAGCCGTGTCCACGGTCATGGACAACTTGAGCCAAAGGAACTGAAGATTATCTGGATTTCTCAGCACCATTAAATATATTTGATGAGGGTAACACAGAGGCACAGAAACACAGAAGCTTGACTCGTCTTGAGTCGGGTCGCTACAGAGATGGTATCAGAGCACATGTTGACTGTAGGACGTGACCCTAGAAACTGGAAATCCCTTAGGGAAGAATCTCTCAAAAAAATTATTTTCAAGAACATATTTTACTTCTCATCTCTTTTGATTTCATCGAATGTTCCCTCTCACCTCAAATAGTTAGACAATACCCTTACCCCTTTTGACCACATGAAGGATCAACTAAGTCCCACTTCAAAGTAAAGAGGATTTCATCATGCATTGAAGAATTGAAGCTGCACCAACAGTAGACTCTCAAGACCCGAAGAATTCGAAGACCCTGTAGCGTTCGAATATTTATATGACCATTAGAAGTCCAAACCCCTGTAATATACCCACGTTAGATACGATGATTTGTGAGCCGTCTTTGGTGTGTGTTTTCCGACGGCCACAAATAAAACCTATCTCAAAAAAATATTGTTGTATTGTGTGTATCTCCCTCCCTCTCTTACCCGTCTCATCCCCAAAACCTTAACCCTACCAGATGGAGTATGAAGCTGGACTTGTAGTCTCTGGACCAATGACCCAGCTGGAGGCTGATATATGGATTCAAACCATGGAGAACCACTTCGGGAGCAACTTGATCTCAAGGAAGTATGAAGTGGAACACGCTCTCCAGTACCTTACCCAAAGTGCTGCTATCTGGTGGAAAATGCATCTTGCCATACAAGGATTTAGTGGAGCAGAAACCTGGGACGAATTCAAGAAGACTTTGTTAAGGTCCCGTCTTATTCAGAAGTGCTATGATAATCCGAAGGAGAAGACCTGTGCATGCAAGATCTGTGGAGAAATAGGACACACCCAGGAAGAACACAATGATGGATGCACTCATTCTAAATTCTTCGGGTTGATCATGATTTCTTCATTCTCGTGTATCTTCATTCAGTAATGGTATTCCCATTCATTTGTGAATTCTTCTTGATGGCTTGTTCAAGCATTCTCCAATTGAATCATCCTCTCTTTGTCCTCATGTACCCCAGTTCATTTGTATTATCCCCATTCATTTCAATTCTTGTCGGTGGTTCTTTTGAGACTTTTTTTTCAAGTTGTGATATTATCTCTCTTCAATCTTTTAAAGAAGAATAAGTGGTATGCTAAATCCGTTGCTTGTCATCATTTTAACTTGGTGAAGGATATGCACTACATAATTCTTATTCTTGTTTCTTCAACATGATTTTAATTCTTCTTTCGGAGTGGCTCACAATATCAAATTATTTTATCTCAAGTGCTTCGTCTTTCTTTTCCGGTGGTCAAGTTTTTCTCAAGTTTCTCTTCGCGAAGTTCCATCTAATTCTTTGGAAGGCCATAATCTTATTATTTCATCCTTCATTTCTTTTCATCATTCTTTTCTTCCACAGGTTCTTCATGGTGGTTTGTTTAGGATGTAGTTCATTCTCAAGGTGTTCTTCAAGATTCTTGTTGGAGAACCTCAGGTATTCTTTCTCTTGCATTTCGAAGAGCAATTCTTCCTCCTTTATCCTTTGAGGTGGTGTTATAGTGTTCTTGTTAGTGGATGAGCCTCCAAGAGAATTTGTTTCAAGAATGAGATAATTAAACCCACCCTTTTCTCCCATTGAGTTATCTTGGTTTAGATTCACCTAAAGCTTTTTCTAACTATTTTTTGCTATTATGGTGATTATTGTTGATCCAAGTTCTCAATGTATCCTCTTGGTGAAAGAAGTTTTTCATATCTTGTTGCTCCTAGTCAATCCTTGTTTCTGTTAGTGGCTGGTTGTCACCTCATTATTTTGATATGGTTTCCATAAACCCACACCAAGCTTGTTCATTTCATTGTTATTTTTCCTACAACTACATTGAATTCTTCTTGCAAGGATGCATACCAAGTTCAATTGTAGTAGAAGTTGTCATTTTCTTCTCCGTTCTCTTCTCTCCAATGATCTAGTTTCTATTCTCTTGTTCCGGAGTTGTTGTGATGTTGCTCCCTTTGTCCTCATGTAGCCCAGTTCATTTGTATTATCCACATTCATTTCAATTCTTGCCGGTGGTTCTTTCAAGACTTTTTTTTAAGTTGTGATATTATCTCTCTTCAATCTTTTAAAGAAAAAATAAGTGGTATGCTAAATCCGTTGCTTGTCATCAATTTAACTTGATGAAGGACATGCACTACATAATTCTTATTCTTGTTTCTTCAACATGATTTTAATTCTTCTATCGGAGTGGCTCACAATATCAAATTCTTTTATCTCAAGTGCTTCGTCTTTCTTTTCCGGAGGTCAAGTTTTTCTCAAGTTTCTCTTCCCGAAGTTCCATATAATTCTTTGGAAGGCCATAATCTTATTCTTTCATCCTTCATTTCTTTTCATCATTGTTTTGTTCCAGAGGTTCTTCATGGTGATTTGTTTAGGATGTAGTTCATTCTCAAGGTGTTATTCAAGATTCTTGTTGGAGAACCTCAAGTATTCTTTCTCTTGCATTTCAAAGAGCAATTCTTCCACCTTTATCCTTTGAGGTGGTGTTATAGTGTTCTTGTTAGTGGAGGAGCCTCAAAGAGAATTTGTTTCAAGAATGAGATAATTAAACCCACCCTTTTCTCCCATTGAGTTATCTTGGTTTAGATTCACCTAAAGCTTTTTCTAAGTATTTTTGCTATTATGGTGATTATTGTTGATCCAAGTTCTCAATGTATCCTCTTGGTGAAAGAAGTTTTTCATATCTTGTTGCTCCTAGTCAATCCTTGTTTCTGTTAGTGGTTGGTTGTCACCTCATTATTTTGATATGGTTTCCATAAACCCACAACAAGATTGTTCATTTCATTGTTTTTTTTCCTACAACCACATTCAATTCTTCTTGCAAGGATGCTTACCAAATTCAATTGTGGTAGAAGTTTTCATTTTCTTCTCTGTTCTCTTCTCTCCAATGATCTAATTTCTATTCTCTTGTTCCAGAGTTGTTGTGATGTTGCTTTCTTTTATCCATTATCTAGTTTTGTCAAGATTGTGTTCTTTCCTTTCTTGTTCAATTAAACAGAGTGTTGTGTTTTCTTTCATGTTCTTTCGTTGCTTATCAATTTAGTTGGTTGTTGTGAATCTTTTCAAGATCTTTCCATCTTATCAAATTTTGCCACAATTTCCTACCGAAGTGCTGCCGAAATTTCTTTTGAATTCTTGCTTGTTCCTCATGTCATTCTTCATCTTGTTGCAACCTCTAAGAGTCATTGCTTTCACTCGTTTTTCATAAATGCAACTAAGTTTTACCTCTTCCTTTCCTCTTCCTCTTCCCTTTTCATTCTTAGATCTCGGTCGAGATCTCTTGTTAGTGTAGGAGAGTTGTAACAGCCCGGAACAAAAGCTCCAGAAGATTCCCCTTTTAGTCTATTAACGTCATGTGATTTAATTGTTTGTCACATTCATCATCGCATCATGCACATCATCCGCGTTGCATCGGCACTCCGTTACCGTCATTTTTCAAACTTGCATCCCTTATTAGTTGCTTGTTCTCTCCATTTTTGTCGTTGACCGTTTCGAGACCAACCACACGCTCACGCGTGTGTGGCATCGTTAAAATATTTGTTATTAAAAGTGTGTACAAAACTTTCTCGGACTGGGTTGAAACTTGGCATGCGGTCTTATATTAATGTAGATAGGCCGCCTACCAAATTCCGTCGCAATCGGAGTTCGTATGATACCCGAACCGTTAAACCTATAGTGGCACTATAGCCGATCAATTGTCAGACGTTTCGGTATGTTAAACTTTGTCGCGGGGTTGTCCGTTTTCCCTCTCTTCTATGCCTAGACCTTCAACACAGTGCACAGACCCTACGGGCAACCTAGCCCGAAACTCCCCCCGGACCCGAAAGTACATTCGTGATCGTTGGGTCGAGATCAACCCCGTAATACCCCAAACCATCAGCGGTTTGTCAATTACTCTTCCTATCATAGTTATTCTCAGCAATCTGATTTAATCGAAGGGCCAATTAGATCCTATTTAAAAAACCGTTTGCTATTTATATACGAAATGTATCCCAATCCTACCCTAACCCTAGCTAACCAATCCTCCCTCCCGACAGCGCCGCCACACCCACCTCATTTTTTCCATCGGGTCAACCCGCTGTCGCCTCCTCCTTCCCCATGCATGTGCAGCCATGGCCTCCCGCCGGCCTGCACCTCGCCTCACCGGTCCTCACCCCTACATCCGGACGAGCAGAGCCGTCGCTCGCTAGCAACCCCTGCTCCGCGCTCGAGCGCTCCCTCCAGTCCCCATCCCGCGCCGGTCGCGCCATGGAACCGGAGCCGATGGTCGCCTCACCTCCTTTCGACCGCCCGAGTCCGCCTCGCCACCCTACCATCATCCTGCCCGCCCTAACGTCTCCCAGAGTCCCGAGGTCGTCGCCCCGCCTCTGCTCCGATCTCCCGCTCGACCCCCGTTGCGACAGGTCCGCTATGCGAAGTGTCGTGCGCCGTCGCTTGCCCCCTCCTCCCTGCAGCTCACGCAGCCTCGTCACCCTGCTTGCTTCCCAACATAGCCAGCCTCAGCCCCGCCTCTCTGTGCGAGCTCTCTCTCGAGGAGCTGCCCAGGCTGTTGAGCTCGTCTAGCCGCCACCAAGCCAGGATCTGCCACCTCATCCCCGACCCGCACCAAAGACCCTATCCCCGTCGACCTTCGCCCCAACCACCATCACAGTGCCCCATCGCCGTCCCCATCTATCTCCAGGAGTTGTTGCCTCGCCTCTGTTTTGTTCGTGAGGACGAGGGCACCAGTGCCTTGCCGATTTGCTCGCCGTATTGACAACGTGGGGTCGCATGGGCCAGCTGCGCCGCGAGGCCAGCAGAGCGTCGGTCTCGCCCAGCATCAACCAAGGCCCAAGCCG